>NC_091768.1:96117600-96742600 GCF_029378745.1 Bos indicus | reverse complement strand
CGGGGACCCCTTTCAGAACTTTATCCTCTTATCCTCTTCTCCCTCCAGTAAGGAGCTCCAACAGTGCACTTGATTTTTCCCCCCCTAGTTTTCTTCTTTGTTCGTAAGTAGCTTCTGATCCCAAACGATAGCTCAAAACCATGAACCCAGATTCACTTCAAGAGAAGTTTTACAACTCTAAGCATCATTCAAGGGAAACATGTAACACAAATGTCATGCTGCCTGAAAATAAAACACACACACACACGCACATATACACACACATATGCTCACAGGCACGCACACACACTTCCAACCGGTCTCACCTGTGACTTGGCAATCTACCGGAGAAGGTACACAGGCCAGCGCGGTTTCAAACTCGAAGAAAGTGTCCCGGATCCCCAGGCTAGAGTCGATGTCCTGGTGCAGGAACTTGGGTGTCCCTGGGTAAACGTCATCATTGCAGACGAAGCGGATGATGAAGGCATCAGCCCTCCCTGGGAACAGAAGGCCAGACTGTTGAGAAACAGCAGTGACCACAGCGTCGCCAGACACACAGCTCACTGGGACAGCGTGCCCAGACATGAGCCTCCAGGCTCGTCTAAGACAGTGTCTCAGCACCCAATCTGTTCCAGGGACCTGAGCTAAGAAGAGGTCACACTCATTGGGACAGTGACCCTCGTAAGGAAGGTTCACACCATGAGCACGGTGTCTTGGCATTCCTCTATTCCAAGAAGGATGAGAGCACTACATCCATTTATCCACCCAAACACTAGAAAACCACCACTCTCCTTCAAGGGTTTATTCAACAATGTTTACTACATTCATACTACACACAGGAGTGAGAGAAACAGAAAAAAACTCGCTCTCCTGGGAGCTGACCCTCAAGGCTGCTCAGCGCCCTGACAGTGAGCAGACTTCATGCAGCCTCGGCAGGACAGATGGAAATGCAGGAAGACACTGCAGGATGGGGCTGAGAAACCCCAGGGTTTGGCAGGGGGGGGACAAGGCACGATGGCTGGGCTCACTGGAAGGTGCCATCTGACCCCAACCCTGCAGAAGGGAAGAAAAGAACCGCCTGGCTGTCTAGAACGGAGACTGCCGTGAGCAGCGGGAAACACCAAGGACGAGGGCTCAGATGGGGAGGGTGGGCCTGCCTGGTCGAGGAGCAGGAGGTCGGAGGGGCCCGAGCAAGGAGCAGCAGGGCTCCCGTGGCCACTGGACAGGCCTGGCTGCTGCTCTGGGCACACGGGGAACCCTGAGCCAGGAGGGGGTGGTCTAAGCCAGGAGTGATACAACCCAACACTTCGAACATCACTCGACTTGCGGAGCCGAGCACAGACCACTGGGGAGGCGGGCAGGGAGGAAGTGGAGGTGGCACAGCCAACATGGAGGCTCCTTCGGGGAGGGGACCACGTAGGCAGAGGCTCCACAGAGGGAAGAACCCCGGAGTCATTACCATGTTACTGAGTCCCGCAGTGGTCCCCAGAGATGCCTGGTTTTCAAGGGAGGACACTGAAGCGGAGGGAGAGGGAGGGACAAGCCTGGAGCAACACAGCTCTAAGGTCAGACGTGCACTGCACCCCCGGGGGGCTGCTGGCGCCTGGATCCCAACCCAGCAGAGAAATGTCAGCGGCTGTCAGCCGCACGACCACACTGATAACCCCGCAAGAGACAAAGGGTCGTTTTCCAAATTAGGGTAAAAAATATATATGTATATATACACACACATACACATAAATGTCTAATCTAGTTCATTATTAAACAGTGGGGTCATTTTCCAAATTAGGACACACAAAAAAGGATACATAGATGCCTAATCTATCCCATTTTTAAACAGTACCCTGGAACTGGAAACAAAGAGAATTATAAACAAGACGGAAGGGACTTCTCTGATGGTCCAGTGGTTAAGATTCTGAACTTACACCGTAGAGGGCGTGCATTCAATCCCTGATTGGGGAACTAAGACCCCACGTGCCACACAGGGTGGCCAAAAAAATTTTTTTTAATAAAATATCAATAAAAAACAAGAGTGAAGCACATTTCTTTTTGGGTATTGAGGTGAGTGAGCAGCTGACTCTTTGGACCCAGAGGTGAAGAAGTTTACATCTATAAAGCAAAGGATTCCCGTCCCCCTGGGCTCTACGAACAGACTAAAATCATCCGTCTGTGTCTGAATCCTCCCCAACAAATGAGGTATAATGAGAGCAATTCCCTTTCTAGGCCAACCCTTCATAGACCCAACAGCAGCCCCCAGACCCAGGTCTTCTGTCCTCGAAGTTAAGAAGACCCCTGATTTTTAGCCCCTTCCCAGGAATCCTGAAATCAGCCTTTCAACACCCTACGGTCCTCTTCCCGGTGTGTTAATGGATCTGTCAGCTTGAGGCAGGGTGCACAGCACGAGCTGACGACCGCAGACTGGCAGAGCCATCCCCACTCCCTTCCGGATCTTGGCTCCCTCTGACATGGACTCAGACAGCCCGTTATTTTGGGCACCAGACATCACACAAATGCCCCTTCCTGAGCCCACCCCAGTGCAGTGAGAAGTGCGCAGGTCCAGAAGTCAGACCACGTGGGTTCCGACCTCAGCTGTGCTCATTACCAGCTGCATGGCCCTGGACTGTGTGTGTGGGGGGCACCTCTGGGGGCCTCTGATCCGCAACACTGAATAAATGTGTCTGTCGGCAGAACCAGGATTAGAAGCAAGAGACCTGGCTCCCAGTACTGGCTCTCTGTCCAGGGCGTGAGGCCTTCTGGGCCTTCATCACCTGGGACGCCAGGAGGTGGTTAAGAAGCACATACGCCAAGAATGAGGGGCCTGGGGTTGGTGGAGAACCAAGCAGTTCAGCACACACAGCACCTCCACGTGGGACCGGCAGGCGGCGGCCAGCACGCGTGCACGGCAGCTGCTACTCCACCACCACCGTCCCCCAGGGCTCTCACACTCAGCGTCACACCTGATGACGCCAAAACAGCAACTATCTGTTTACAGTCACAGCTGCAGAAAGGAACAGAAATGAGAACCCAGTAAAGATGGCAAAACTGTTATTATCTTCACCCATCACTTCAATATCTGAAAAACAGGGGACAAGAGGCCAAGTGAACACTTTCTTATCAGAGCAGCCGCTGGGGGAAGATGCTGGGGGTTGCGGGTGTGAACAGAACCCAGCAGCCTGGGACCCTCCGGCTGCAGAATGCACTCAGGGGCTGGGGAAACACCCTGGAGGCCAGGCACGCATGATGCACGTGAGGCCAGAGGGCAGCCAGACCCGGAGCGTCTACGGACGCGCACGTTAGTCTTGGAAAGGTCGACAGTCACAAAACCACCAGGATGCTGGTGAGTCGCTAAACCAACAGGGATCTGAGCTCACCGTTGGGGTGGGAAGGAAGCCCCGTGTAGTTTAGGGTTATAAAGCCCTCGGTGGACAGCTGCAGGCTCTTCTCCAGGCCCACCAGCCTGCCCGGCTTCAGGGTCTTCATGTCGTCCATCTGGACTTCTGCCTCGCAGCCGGAAGCTGGCTTCCCATCCAGGGTGCCACAGGCGGGCATGTCACCGCACACGTTGAACTGCAGGCCAGAGGGCGAGAACCGCACACCAGCTCAGGCTGCGTGACCCACCGCAGACACAACCCCGCAACGCAAACCCTGCCCTGCCAAACAGCTGCTACTCTTCAATATCACGCAAATGACCAACCTGCCACGTCTGGGCAATTAAATCCTAAAGCTAGTACATAAGGCAAAAACCAAAGCCCAAACAGCAATGCCCATAAACTGCCTCTAATGGTTTAGACAGCCCTGTATCTTTAAATGTATGAGACAGTCTGCATGCAACAATATATGCCAATATATATAGCCAGAATGTTGCAGTATTTTTGATTGTAATAGGAAAAGCACATATGGCTGAAGTCACATTAAAAAGTAAATATAATGGCATACCCCTGTTGTTTTTATTTAAATAAAAGGTTTTTGTTGTGTAAAAACCTGTTTTATGTTCTGAAAAACTGTTTTAAACATTCTGAAATTCTGGAAAAACCTTCCTATGGCTTTATGAAGTCACATATGAATGTGATATATGTGAATATACATATGTGTGTTTTATAGGTATATGTGAATACACATGTGTATTATATAATACACATAACTCGTTTCATTTAGAAAAAGTACAGGTAAGATTTGCCAACATGATCGATTCCCACACATTCCTAACCTGCTTAATACTAATCTAACAATGTTCCTGAAAATTCTTGCTCTAAGTTTATATCCATAAGATATGACACAGAAAACTGCACGTTATTTAACCTTTTATCTGGTCCCCTTTTATGTAATGATTTATCCATTTACACTAGATAAAGACTATTATTCAGTTATATACTAGTAGGCATTTTAGAAATGATTCATTATTGTCAAAAAATTAATTAAAATTTGATTTTTCTCCCCAAACCTGAATTGTTAATCAAATCTAAACGTAATTAGATGCATCCAAATTTGGAAAAAGTAGATCCCCCTGTATTTCTTTTTTACTTTTAATTGGAGAATAATGGCTTTACAGTACTGTGCTGGCCCTGTATCTCTCGAAGCTACTGACACCGTTCCACTTAAATCCAGCAGTTGACAGAATGAAGCGTAACTTGCTCTTGGGTGTGAGACACGGACAGATTTCTCTATCACCAGTCCGTGTTTATGGACAATGTACACAAAGTTAAGATCTCCGTACACAGAGTCTTTCCTTAAGATCACAGTTTCCTATCTAAGAAACAGCCACAGGAGAACACACCCAGGCCGATGGCCTGCAGCCACGTGGGCTGCGCGGCCACAGAAGCACACAGCCAGCAGGAGGACACGTGGCGGCCCAGCCCTGCAGGGCCAGGTGCCAAGATGCAACGCCAAGTAGTCGGCTGGTGGGCGGTGCTGTCCGAGGCCCTGCTGGCAGCACAAAGCCCAGCGCCCTGGCTCCCGGGAGCCTGGTCACCCCACCACTACCATCATCCAGAGCCTGTCCCTGTTGTCTGCGACCCTGCACCCGTCACCTCCTCCGACCCCCAGCCACCGCACAGAAGAGCCTTTCTGGCTGGTTCTCCATGGGATCACCTCTTCCAGCATGGCCCCGACAGAGGTCGTCATCTTGTCTGACATGTTATTCCGGGCTCACCTCCTCGGGCAAGTCCTCCAGGGGACTTACCTCTTCTGACAAATCCCCTAAGGGGCTCGATCTTGAAGTTCCTGTCTGCCTCTCGCACTCACACAGGCAGCCAAATACACTGCAGTCACCTATTACAACCTGTTACGAACCAAACTCTAGGGCAGCAACTTCTGAGAGGGGGTGGGGAAGGGAGGCACCACGAGTACCGTGCTGCTGGCTGACAAGCCCGCCATGTGTCGGTGACAAGCCCCACTGGGGGTCTCGAGGCTCCAGAGGAACCTGCATGCCCTCCCACATGCGCTGTGCCTACAATGCCCCCCCCACCCCCGTACTGGTTTTATGACATTCTCATCCCAGCTTCCTTTGGGATGAGACCCCCGCTTCAAAGGTTACTCTCTTCTTCCAGCGTGGGTTCTGCTAGGAAAAGTTAAACCAAAATACAGATTTTTAAAAACCTCTCTCTGTCCAACAGTGCTTAGTTTATAATGGAACACACTAAGTGGAGTTTCTCCTCTTCGCTGCTCCAGACACACTGCCAGGGCCGCCCACAAAGGAAGGGCTGTCTGAAGATTCTGGAGCACGCCATCAGCTCGTCTCCCTTTACAGGCAAGCATGATCAACATTTCCTTTTGACCAGGGACTCGAAACCCCAGTGGGCATGAGAACCAGCCTGCTGGGCCCCACCCCTGAGATGCTGCCCTGGCCACAAGTTCGCAGGCCATGTGCATGCTGCTGGCCTGGGACCACCAGGCCAGATGTAGGGCCAGGACCAGGAGCAGCCCATCTTCTGTTCCTAGTTCCCATCTGCAGAGCAGGAGGGGCAAGGGTTTCACCTCATCTCCACTTACACTTGGACTCCTTGCCTCCTCCTGGGCGAGGGCTGCCATCCGTGCCCTGGGAGGCTCCTAAGGACACCTGCCTCCCCCGTCACGAGATGAGGGTGACCTCTGTGCCTCCTCCCATCCTTCCAAGGCAAATCAGAGTGCACCCCGCAAGTCTTACCAGAAACGTCTTCCCGATGCCCAAGACCACGTATCCTCGGGAATTGTTCAGTGGGTTCAGATCAAACACGTACCCGCTGTTGGGGTCCTTGATGGAGCAGACCTGCGGGAATGAAAGGGGCGAAGAGGCACATTCAAACCCAGTCCCGGAGGACATGGCAGGGACAGAGCATCGCCCACGCCTGTCTGGCACTGACCCCATAGGAGAAGCAGCCCCGGGCGAGCTCATGGCCCCTTTTGGTGCCGCATCTGAGGCGCCCCAGGTGGGACAGAAGCTCAGCGGTGCCGCCCTCCCCTGAGACCCTGAGACTGCTGTATTCACCCGAACAAGACCACGGCTGAGCCCCGAGGAAAAGTGAGGAATCATAAGTGAAGTGAAAGCCGCTCAGTTGTATCTGACTCTTGGCCACCCCATGGACTAGACAGTCCATGGAATTCTCCAGGCCAGAATACTAGAGTGGGTAGCCTTTCCCTTCTCCAGGGGATCTTCCTGACCCAGGGATCAAACCCAGGTCTCCCACATTGCAGGTGGATTCTTTACCATCTGAGCCACCAGAGAAGCCCTGGAATAGCCTATCCCTTCTCCAGGGGATCTTCCCAACCCAGAAATCGAACCGGGGCTCTCTTGCATTGCAGACGGATTCTTTACCAACTGAGCTATCAGGGGGACCCAAATCAGAGACAGGTCCATGAGAGATCCACAAATAACTCCCTGTCTCTCTTCAATTCTAGGAGGCGCAGTGAGCCCCCTCCCCGTGTCTTCTTTCCACCCCGCCCACCCTACGCAAAGACCGGCACAGGGGCTTCAGAAAGCCCTGCCGGCGGGCAGGGGCCCGTGGGCTCCCACCCGCATGCTCCGGGTACACTCCTCTGGGGGACCTCTGCCACTCAGAGGAGACTTGAAAAGGGAGGTGAGGACAGCAAGCAAGGCAGAGGCAGGGGCGTGGCTGGGGTCAGAGCGCGAAAACCTCGAGCGCCACGTGAGCCACCCGGGCCGTAGCCTACGGCCGAGGGGCCACCGACGCATCCCGGGTGTGGCCGTGATGTGAAATTAAGCCTCTGTCCCCACAGTGGCAGAGTGCCCCGGGGCCCCCGTGAGGCCGGAGGGACAGCGGGAGGGAGAGGGAGGGCGGGGTCTGGGAAACTGGGGAGCAGAAGGGAAGTCCTGGTTCTCATCCCAGGATGGGAGGTGAGCCAGGGCAGAGGGCGGGGAACACAGGACCCCTTCCAAACGCCTGCTGTCCAGGCAGGGATTAAGAGGCCAGAGGGAGGGGTGGGGCCGGGATGCAGGGCGGGGCCGGAAGGAAGGGTGGGGCCAGAGGGAGGGGGCGGGGCCAGAAGGGCGGGCCCAAGACCCCACCGGTACCTGGTCTATGTCCGTGGTGATTCGGATAGGACAGGCTGCCGCCGTGTTCCACAGGAAGCTGACCACACACTCCCAGTTGAGAGAAAATATGGGATGGGTATACTGAAAGGCCAAATCCGGGATACAAGTCAACTCAAAGCCATGAAACATGCTCTAACCACCAGAACACTAGTGGGATAATAAGAATTCAAGTCGGTGGATTAACATACAGCGGAGCAGGTGAGGAGTTAACCTGCCTCATCTGATGAGGATGTCATCCTTCCTACTAAGGAGACTGCTCTCTCTTACACGTGAATGCCAGTTAATCTACCTGGGGGGTCACACCAAGAGTAAATGGTAGAACTGGGATCCAAATCTGGGTCAGAGTCTGAGACTGCGCTTTTGAACACCATTCTACACCCAGAGTTGGACTATAAAGAAAGCTGAGCGCTGAAGAATTGATGCTTTTGAACTGTGGTATTGGAGAAGACTCTTGAGAGTCCCTTGGACAGCAAGGAGATCCAACCAGTCCATCCTAAAGGAAATCAGTCCTGAATGTTCATTGGAAGGACTGATGTTGAAGCTGAAACTCCAATACTCTGGCCACCTGATGTGAAGAGCTGACTCATTTGAAAAGACCCTGATGCTGGGAAAGATTGAAGGCAGGAGGAGAAGGGGACGACAGAGGATGAGATGGTCAGATAGCACTACTGACTCAATGGACATGAGTTTGAGTGAACTCCGGGAGTTGGTGATGGACAGAGAGGCCTGGCGTGCTGCGGTTCATGGGGTTGCAAAGAGTCGGACACGTCTGAGCGACTGAACTGAACTCAACTACACCCAGACACAGAACAGCTGGGCCCACGGGCCAGGTGCACATGAGCACGGCCACGCCACTGCGGACCCAGGCAAGGCTGGCTGACGGGGTGAGGTGTGCTCGAACATGAGCCACATCAGCTCCCACACGGGCACAGTCTCCACAGCCGGCCAGACACCCAGGGTGTGATCAGTCTCAGGGGGGGACCTCCGCCACCCTCCCTGACAGAGGACTTGGTGGGGGGAGGGGAGTCATGGAGAAGCTGAGCCACCCAGCCAGACACGCGGGGGAAGGGGACACAGCCGCTAGTGCCCACGCCTCCCCACCCTCTCCGCTGCGGCATCACCCACGGTGAACTGCAAACACGCCTGTCCCTGCGGCCCCACCAAGTGGCTGTGAAGAGCCCGGGGGGACTGCAGCACAGCACCCCCGGAGACGTGGCTCTCTGTTCGCTCCGTGTTGCCTGGGCCCACGAAATGCACCAGGCCGTGGACCGGTGCTGAGGGATACAGTAACAACGTGAAATTGCTGTGAAAACTGAAAAACACCGTCTAAATAGGATGACACAGGGAAGCTAAAAAAATAAGGGTCTGAGAGGGCTTCCTAGAATTGTCCAGTATCTCCACCACAAAGAGATTCCAGAGAGGGGAGTGGAGGGGGATGAGGCCCAGCAGAGGGGAGAGAGGGGCCCAGGGTGGGGTTCGGAGGGGCCCCGGAGGCGGCCAGCGAGGTCCCAGCTGCTCAGCCAGCATTCCTTCCTGGCGCTGAGAGCAGAACTCGGGAAGCCCAGCTCACGCTTATCAGTGTGTGTTTATGGCTTAGCTATGCGAAGCTTTGCTTGTACAAGCCGAGCTCAGCCCGCCAGCCTTCTCCTCCCCTTATCAGGGCAATTTTCTTAAGCTCTTAAGACGTGATCTCCTGGGAAAAAAATCGTGTGCTGGCAAAGGACAGAGAGAACTTGACGTCTGTAAGATGACTAGGATGGAAGTGACCGAGCCCCCCGCCTGCTAGGTGGAATGGACTCACTGGGCCAGTAACATGTCCACCAAAGTGGAGGACGCTGCAACTAACCCTTTCGAAGCACCTCTATCATCCCCACTGCACGTCCATCGAAGGGCTCGGTGACTGCTCAAAAAACACGTGATGCAATCGTAAATGTAAAACTCCAGGTTAAAAAAAAAAGCAATTAGGTTTAGAATAACAATGGACACGGTGGAAATGGACCCAGTGATGGGTCCACAGCACTGTGACAGCATCAATGCCACTAAACTCTACACCTAGAAATGGCTAAGATGGTAAATTTTGTGTTATACTGATATATCTTCTACCACATTGCTTTTTAAAAACCAGCAGGGAATGAGTGAAGTGAGACAGAGAAAGAGAAATATTGTGAGACACCCCTTACATGCGGACTCTAAAACGAAATGACACAGTAAATGAAGTTATTTACAAAAGAGAAATGGACTCACAGACTTAAGAGAATGAACTTAGGCTTCCCAGGCGGGAAGGACGGGGGGAAGGGACAGTTAGGGAGTTTGAAGGGACATGCACACACTCCTGTATTTAAGATGGATAACCAACAAGGACCCGCGTCGTGGCACAGGGGACTCTGCTCAACTGTAAGTGGCCACGTTGGGTGGGAGGGGAGTTCAGAGGAGAATGGAGACTCAGAACTGTGCGGCTGAGTCGTTCTGCTGTCCACTTGAAACCATCAACAACACTGTGAATCGGCTAAACCACAATACAAAATAAAAAGTTAAAAAAAAAGAAAAGCGTAGACTGTATATAATGACCCCAAAGCATCCGCGCGTCGTGTTTTCTCTTCTGCTCAGCCCTGGCTAAGGAGCTCGGGCCCGCCTGCAGTCTCCATCACCTCCTCCATTTCCCAGCCTAGAGATTTCATTCCTGCTTTCCCAACAGACCGCTCGTTATTATTCTGTCGGTGTCCACCCACAGGGCCCGGCCTCCATTCCCTCATCTGTGAACCATGGTGTTTGGACCAAGCCATCTCTAAGACCTCTTCTGCTATGGGGTGTGGCCCTCAGATCACAGAACTGTGGGGCCCTCCAGAACTCACAGAAACTCACATGCAGGACGGCGTCTGTGTGGCTCAGAGAGAAAGCTCACGTCTAAGGGAACACCTTGCAGTGTGCATCCCAAGCCAGCACGTAGGGCTTGGGCGTAACCTGGAGGAGGACAGGTGCAGAAGCACCACTGCCGTGGCCCTGGCCTCCCCGAGTCTGCAGCACATTCGGACCTGAAGTAGAAGCAAGCAGAACCCGCGTCCCATGCAGAGATAGAGGAGCCCGACCAAACGAGGCCACGGCGCTGCCCCGCCCCCCTCACCAGGCTGCCGGTAGAGCAGACAAGGTGGATCCTGGTGGTGTAGGTGGTGCGCCTCTGGTCGCTGGTGGTGCAGGCGGAGCCGTTGACGTACTCCAGGAGCAGGCTGCCGCTGTCCTCCACCATGGGGCCCGTCTTCGCCACCCCCAGGTTGCTGATGGAGACGGTCTCAGAGTACGAGCCCTGCGAACACACGTGGCTGTTAGCTTTCCCTCTGGAGAGACCAACTGTGTTCTTCACTACTGACACAGTGGGTGTTTCATTATGCACAGCAGGTGTGTCCTACAGATTTGCCACAGATGCTGGATTAGCGAATTCGAACCACCACTCCTCTGCAGAGGGGAAACACAGTCCGCCCTCGAAACCCACAGGTTCTGCATCTGCAGGTTCAACCAACTTCAGATGGAAAACACTCAGGGGAAAGAAATCCCAGAAAGCTCCAAAAAGCAAAACTTCCATTAGCCACCCACGTCTACTAGCACAGCACTGACACTGTGTCAAACGCTGTGAAACCACGGGGCGGATGTGCACCAGGGCGTGTGCAGACACTGCGACACTGCGCATCACGGACTTGCGCATCCTCGGGTTCTGGGGACCAGCCAGGACCCTAGAACCAATCCGCTCCCCGCCACACCGAGGGAGGGGGGACGTTTATCTCTATGGACATTTATCTCTCACAGACTTCGATCCTGATGCCTCAAAACCCTGGTAGATCCTTTTTATTTCACAAAAGTGAAAACGCAGTTCAGACATGTTAAGCAACCCATCCAAGGCCACTCCTCTCCCAGGCATTCGAGGAAGGACCAAGCCCGGTCCACGTGTGGCCAGGAGCCAGGATTGTCCGGCCACCACACTGCCCGCCCCCTCTCGCCTCCGTTGTTTGGACGTCTGGGTAGCAGAACCGAGACAAAAATGCAGAGCCATGCCAGGCCTCTCTGCACATGTCCACGACAGACCGTGAGAACACCCGGGCACTGATTTGGGGTCACGAATGAACGGTAGCGAGTAGACCGCTTGCAAATACAGAATCCATGAATAATGAGAGCAGACTGTCCTTGGAGGCCGTTGCTCCAACCCAGAGCACACACGTGCCCAAGTGCACGCCAACACACCACCACGCTCCACTCAACCAGCAGGGTGCGCCCGTCAGCTTCCCTGAAATCATCTCTGAGCTGCCGTGTAACGGACCCCGGGAAAAGTACATCCTCGACATGCTATTTTTAAAGAAGCACACAGACATCTTTATTTTAAGATGTGCTGTGTACAACAAGGCACCCAGGGGAGTGTTACCAAGGTTCTGGCGGTGACTGCATTCCATCGAATGACAGAGTGCAGCCTGCACCCGGGCAAGAAGAGCTGGCGCTTGGATCTGCCAAGCAGGCGTCCCCTCTAATCAGTCCAGAAGCAAGAGCTTTTGGAAGCTTAAACTCTCCTTGATAAATGTCTGCTGTTCAGAGTCACTTCGTCTGCTGAGAACCGTGAGCAGAGGCGGTTCCCCACACCCAGGGGTTTTGTTTTGTTTTTTCTTTTTTTTCATTTTAAATCTGAGCAACGACTCAAGTGTGATTGCATCTCTGGGAAGGTGGGGCAGGTGAGTTTGCAGCGAGACCCCCCTTATCTGTCTCAAGGGGCTTCTTGGCGCGAGCCAGACCCACTCAGACCCCTCCACCCTCTACTGCCAAGCCCTGGGCTCGGGAGGGCGGGGAGGGCCGCCTCACCTGCTCGCCCTGGTACTTCATCTGACAGGCGGACGCGTAGCGGTCACAGCCTGGCACCGGGTTCAGGGGACGACACACGTTGATGTAGTACTTCCGCCACGTGCTGCGTGCCCCGCCGTTGTCCAGAGAGTACCAGTTTCCCCCAGGACCGCCCTCGGATTTCGCTAGCCTGAAAGGTCAAGGGGGAAACGCACGCTTTTTCCAGCCGACAGCTTTCGGCCCGATGATTCATTTCTAAGTGGTTAGAGAAATAAGAAGGGAAGGTGCACTGCCTATCAAACGCCCCCAGAGGCTGGCCCACCGCGCCTCCTCTCTAGCCTTACAAGACACAGACCTCTCTGCATACTTGGGACTGCCCCCACACCTCTGCAGTGACAGGCATCACTCTGAAGGATGCAGCTGAAGACGGAGGTTTGTGCTGGGCAAACACTGGCTGATCCTGCGCAGGCTCCCAGATCATTAGAATTCATGCAGCTTGGAGCTCCCCACCCTGATCCTGCACGCTCTCTCACGGTCTCAGGGACATGTCCACCGGCAGGGCCTAAGTGACCTCGGCCCTAACTGGACGGGGCCAGGCCAAGGGCAGGCGGGCCTGCCTCACCTGGAGAGGTCGTACTGGTCCAGTGTGACGGGGTCGGTCACGATGCACTCCAGCGGCTCCTCCGGGCAGGCGTAACTGGTGTACCACCGGAAGTTGTATGTAGAGTTATCTTCCTCCTAATCTCGGGACACACACACACACACACACACACACACACACACACACGGGAAGGACGGCAGAGAAGGGGACTCGTTACCCAAAGCCAGCATTTAGAAAGAGGTGGGACATTTTTTCCTCAGTAAGAATTGGAGGCAAGTTCATCTCCTTTGTCCATCCCCTCTCGTTCTATTAAAAGGAAGATTGCCCAGCAATGAGTTAAGATGGAACTCTAGCTTGTTATGTGGGAATAAGGCAGGGCTGTTGATGCTTTTGTGTGGTATCTACCCCAAACCAGCAGTGTTGAGGGCTGTGACTGAGGGTGGTACGGCCCACTGTTGGTCAGAAAATACACACTGCCCGTGTCCCCTGGCAAATCTAAAAGGATTAATTAAAATCAAAGGAGCTGAGGATGTGCCCAGGAAACCAGACTAATAACGGCTCTGCTTCTAAATAAAGGGCCCATGACAGGCTCCTGGATAAGTCCCGGAAGCCAGACAACATGACAGCTTCTCCCCGGGGACCGCCCCAGTTCCTGTGTCACCTACAGCAGAACCTCCCTCGCTTTCCTCACTCCAGAAAGTCACGAGCCCTGCCTTCACCCGCTTTCTTCTCTTCCCCCGCCTTTACGAGGCTGACAACCTCTCTCTCCCTCCTTGGCCCCTGTCGCCACGCAGACGCACACGAGCACCCGTGACTCCCACCTGATATTCGGGGAAACCCACTCCGGCGTCTCGGTCACAGAGGAAGGTGATGAGCGTGGCTCTCGGCGTGCGCTTCTCGTTATTGTAGGGTGTGCCGTCCCTGTAGGTCAGCTGGATCATCCCGTCGTAATACGAAAGCTTAGCATTGCTGCGTCCCAAGTTCCAAGACTTCCTATCACTAAAACAAGCCAAGTGTTTCTCAGAAAAGATAGCGGGACCAGCGCTGGGCAACAC
Source organism: Bos indicus (assembly GCF_029378745.1). NCBI lineage: Eukaryota > Metazoa > Chordata > Mammalia > Artiodactyla > Bovidae > Bos > Bos indicus. The sequence continues at coordinate 96,728,622 of NC_091768.1, read as the reverse complement.
TAGGAGCATGGGGGTTGCCAGGACCTGGGCAGGAGGATCTCCACACAGTGGGCGCGGGAAGGCGACCCCACCCCCACGCCAGACCCGGATCCACCGTCAGCGCCGCGGCTTCAAGGCCCAGCTCCCTTCATCTAGCTAACGCTGCACTGAACTTGGAGAAGCGTGGGCACAGATCCCCCCAGGCAGCCGAGAAGTGCTGACTGCACAGAAGTGAGGGTCCCTCCCAACCCCACGCACCCACTTCCTGTCCTGCCCCTCCTCTGGAAACCAAATGCCCTTAGTCCAGGCCCTCCCGGGGTTTAAAGGCTCGTCGGGGAAGGACGTCGGCAGGCGGCAGACCTGTCCTGGAGGAGGACATCCGCGCGCACGGGACACCCGAGGGAACGCCCGAATCGCAGAGTGGTCACTTGCCTCCTGGACACCTGACAGGCCCCTGAGTCCGGCGGGCAGGCGCCCACGGACACCCGAGGGAACGCCCGGATCGCAGAGTGGTCACTTGCCTTCTGGACACCTGACAGGCCCCCGAGTCCGGCGGGCAGGCGCCCACGGACACCGGGCCGCACACGTTGATGTGGAACTCGTACTTGTCCGTCTCGACCTTGTAGGCGTCCTTCTTCGTGAGAGGCGTCAAGTCGAAAGAAAACCCTGAGGAAGAGCCGAAAGCACCTCAGGCGGGTCGGACCGTGGGGTGCAGGAGAGGCTGGGCTGGCCCGACGGCATGGAGACGCCACCGACCTTGCCCTGGGTACGGGCCTTCTCCACCACCACCTCACTCACCCCTTCCTGCCGTGTTCACCCAACGCCCGAGTCAGAGCCCACAATTCCTGGCCGAATGAACCACCAGTGTGTGGGAAGCGGGACCACAACCACAATACAATGACCTTGAAAAGGCTACGGTGGGTTTCACGGCCAGAAAGGCACTCGGAACGTCTTTCCAGACATGATCTATTTCCCGTGTTCCTTGGGTTTCATGATTAGCAAACCCACTTCAACTATGACTACCCAGAGAGGTTTTTTCATTATCTCAAGTAAGCCTCAAACACCAGATTTTCAGAGTTCTGGTTAAACAGTTTTACTATAAATTCTGAAGCAGGTTATCAACGCTGAAACACTCAAAGAGAAAATGTTAGAAGACAAACAGGCTTTCTCTGGTGGCTCAGTGGTTAGGATCTGCCTGCTAACACAGGAGACATGGGTTTGATCCCTGATCTGGGAGGATCCCAGGTGCTGCACAACAGCTAAGCCCATGCTCCACAACTACTGAAGCCCACGCTCCACAACGAGAAGCCAAGAAGCCACTGCAATGAGAAGCCCCCACACCACAATTCGAGAGTAGCCCCCCGGTGCCCGAAACCAGAGAAAAGCCTAAGTAGCGATGAAGATCCAGCGCAGCCAAAAAACAAAAGCCAGCTGAAGCAGCTGCAGGAGAGGCTGCCCCACAGGGCGCTCGGACACGCACCTGCCTGGGAGTCAAAGACCGTGCAGTTGTTCCCCTCGGTCCTGGAGAGCACGCAGGCTGCAGCCGTGCGCCACTCAAACTCGTAGAAGCAGCCGTCAGCCCTGGAGGTTGTCAGCACCGGGGCACTTTCTAAGTCACCTGTTGATGGGTACACACAGACTGGTCACTGATCCAGTCTCGAGAAGCTTCCATGGTTCCCAAACCAGCTCTATAAATACTGATCTTAGATCACTAGAGTGGTCACGCCGACAGGGTCAGGACAAGGGTGCGGGTGGACCAGTGTTTAATGGGGACACAGCTTCAGCCTGGGAGAACGAGACGGTTTTGCAGACGGACGGTGGTGTAAGCATACCTAACGTACAATGTGAACGGAAAGTGCTTTAACGCCACTGAACTGCGGTTAAAGGGGCGAATTTCAGATTACGTGTATTTCACAACTCCTTTATAATGGTAAACTTCATGTTATGTATATTTTACAATCTTAAAAAAAAAAACAAAATTAAAAAAAAAAAAAAAAATTAAAAAAAAAAAAAAAAAATACTGTCCTGGTCCTTGAACTTAACTCACAGCCGGGAATTTATCCAACGGAAATCTTCCAACAGGAGGCAGCGGGGACATGTCACAGCACAATTAATGCTGGAAACATGTTATTAATCCAACAATAGAGAAAAATGAGTAAAAATAGTAAAACCAAGCCAGCAGCAACAAGGAAGTCCCGACAGATGATAAATAATGACTGTGAGACACAGAAGAGCATTCACAGAATGCCATGTTTTGAGAAACATAAAAAATGTGCAGATATATATATAGATCCTGACCCCTGGAAAACAATGTGAACCTATAAATAAAGGCACATCAAGAGGAGTATTTATTGTGTGCCCGCTAAGGTCATGGACGATGTTTTGAGCCGCTCGCGATGTTCCCCCTCTGGAGGAAGTCAGGGGGCCCCACGATCGGCCGGCACCAGGCCTAAGGAAGAGGAAGCCGTGCCGAGAGCATAACTCATCTGGAAAATTGCAACATGACCCCCTCGGACACCATATGGTTTCTCCATCTCTGGGCCGGTTTGGGGCGGGGGCGACAGAATCCAGCGGGGCCACCGCGACGCTCCTGGGCCTCAGTGCTCTACCGCGCTGTCCCAGCGGTGGCCGGGGAAAAACGCAGCAAACAGAGAATGCACGGGCGCCCCTGGCAGGAGCCCGGGAGACCCCGCGCTTTCTGATTTTGTGTTTCATTTGTACCTGGTTTGCACATGAGTGTTATATTTGTTATTATCTTCTGGCCACCACCGCACTCATCACCATCTGAGTAAGAGAGCTGAATATTTCCTTTCTCTCTGGTGGGAGAAGAAATAAATCTGCCCAGATTTTTACTTCCATTCTTATCTAGAAAAGAGAAAGCAAAGGGGGAACAAAACATAAGACATGATCAAAAGGGGTTAACAATGCAGACGAAGAGGTACCAAGAGGGAGCCGAGGCCCACAGGTGTGCGTTGGCCCCTTTCCCAGCCCGCCAAGCCTGCTCAGGACGGTCAGCGGGTCTCTAGACGCGAGTGACACATCTGACCGAGCAGGGGCGGCCCCACTGAGGACCCTGCGGGCACCTTCAGGCAGAGGACGAGGAAAATGCAAGAGTGACTCACAGCATCCTTCAAGGGCAGGGGAGGCAGACAGAGGCAGAAATGCCTGTCACGAGATCCCAGAAAATAACAACGTTCCCCCATTTAGGGGGGCCTCAGCTGCCCTGAGGCACAAGGTCATTTGAAACCGAGGGGGTAGCATTTGTCCCGTGACCAAAGTAGAAACTAAATCTGTTCAGGGGGCCAAGCAGGTGACCACTCAATTCTCGGTTCAGTGACTTTTACGATAAAGCAATGAAACTCTGTCTCAAGTCCTTAAATAAAGGCAGGGACACGCCTGCTTAAAAAGACACACCACCAATTCTGAAGCCTGGGATAATTCCTAAAATCCAACCTGGATTTTAAATTTAAATTCACAATCCCTTATAACTCTACTCGCTGCTCTGTGGTGACCTAAATGGGAAGGAAATCCAAAAAAGAGGGGATACGTGTATACGTATAGCTGATTGCCTTTGCTGTTCAGCAAACTAACAACACTGTAAAGCAACTGTGTGTGTGAGTCGTTCAGTCGTGTCTGCCTCTCTGTGACCCCGTGAACTGTAGCCCACCAGGTTCCTCTGTCCATGGGATTCTCCAGGCCAGAATACTAGAGTGGGTAGCCTTTCCCTTCTCCAGGGGATCTTCCCAACCCAGAGATTGAACCCGCGTCTCCTGCACTGCAGGCAGATTCTTTACCACCTAAGCTACCAAGGAACTAAAAAGCATCTGTACTCCAATAAAAATTAATTAAAAAGTTAACAATTCACAATCGCTTATCTAATGCTTGCAAAACAGATTCCAATTATCCTGCCTGTCGCTTTCCAGGTGACACTTAAGTAACATGTTTAAACACTTAATATCCAATTGAGAAGTTGAGGCAAACACAGTTAAAAGCCAAAGGAACTCAAAGGGTCTGTCCACTTCTCTCATACAAGATTCTGAGAGTCCCCTTCTCCGGAAGCCATAATTCTTGAACAATTCCAGGCAGTACGGTCGTTAACAAATCAAAATCAGTTTTTTTATACAAGCACTGGCAGTTCTCTTCCTCGGGTTACAAGGTGAAAAGATAACCAAGGATTTTCCCACATGCTTCTTCCTGTCTCTAGGGAGCCCACATCAGAAGGCTTCCGTCTGCTTCAAGACGCCCGAGTGCCCCAGTTCCCTACATCTGAGTCATTAAACTCTCCTTTCCCGCCCATCCTTTGTGCGCTGAACCCAGAGAGAGGAGGCTGTGATGAACCACAGGAAGCTCATCTTCATTCCCTGCAGCCTGGATGCAGCCCAGCTCCGCCTGCACGCACGGGTATGGCTCACCGCAGGGCACGGCTCACCGCAGGGCACCACTCACCCACGGCACACACGGCCGCGTCTTCGGGGCAGCCCCGTGCCTGGCCCGTCTGCAGGACCCTGTGGCAGATGTTAATGAAGAAATGCTTCTTTTCTGCTTCCCTCTGACTGCCATCCACAGCTTCCCAATTTTGTTCCAGTTCTGTAACAGGAAAAAAAAAAAAAAGCTTTTTCTAGCCCTAGGCAGTGATTGCTTTTCTGTGTGAGTCACACCATAGACTGTGATGAAGCGGAAGGTAAAGGCCTGTGGTCACTAAACAACAGGCTCTCACATCTCTGGACCTGAGTCGGCTGAAGGCACAGACACGCGGCGGGAATCTCAGGCTTGTTTTGAACATGACAGTAATAAACCAGCCCCAAAGAGCTCCTCAGAAGAGGCGGCTCACCGGGGCGGCCTGAGGGTTAAACAGCAAAAGTTCTCCCAAGCCTCCGAGTTTGAAATCAAAAAACTGAAAAGCAGAGCCAGGCGCCAGCCCTGGGACCTGGCAGGCGCAGGCCACGGGTGACGCGTCTGCCTCCAGACCACAGATAAGGCAGACCCGGCCCGGGGCTTAGCACTCGGGGCCCCCAGAAGATAAACAAGACACGGGTGGTCCCTGAACTCAAAACCGTTCACGACCCAGTCGTGTTTGAACAGAAAACATCCACAGAGGTAGAAGCAGCAGGGGCTGAGAGCAGAGGGCAAGTCAAAGGCAGACCATCCCCAAACGGCCCCCGCGGACGTCACTGAGGACCGGGAGGGAAGGCGGATGTACACACGGAGAGGATGCTCCTGCACAGACTGGAGTCCGGGGTTTACAGCGAAAACCCCTCATCAGCGGGAGCACAACCCACTCACTACCCAGGGCTGTCAGCGACCTGGAAGGACCACTTGCTAATCAAGGACAATCGTTCTGAACGCTGCGGTGGGAGCGCTGAGGGGCCTTCATGCAGAAGGATGTCTGACTATCAGGGAAGGATTGTAGCTCTCACTTCACAGCATCTTAATTACCTGGGTGCAAACGCTACACAAAAAAACCCTGCTCCCACAGAACCAGTTCAGTTCAGTCGCTCAGTCGTGTCCGACTCTGCGATCCCATGGACTGCAGCACGCCAGGCCTCCCTGTCCATCACCAACTCCCAGAGCCTATTCACACTCATGTCCATCGAGTCGGTGATGCCATCCAACCATCTCATCCTCTGTCGTCTCCTTCCCCTCCCGCTGTCTATCTTTCCCAGCATCAGGGTCTTTTCCAATGAGTCAGTTCTTTGCATCAGGTGGCCAAAGGATTGGAGTTTCAGTTTCAACGTCAGTCCTTCCAAAGAATATTCAGGACTGATTATTCATGGAACCAGAGAGGGGGGCCAAAGTCAGCTGATCTTGAACGCATCTCTGCATCCTTCACAGACCTTAGGCTGGGCCTTGGACAGAGAGATCGTTACAAAGAAAAAAAGGAAAGTGAAGAGAGGGATTGGAAAGGAGCACTCAGTTTACAGCAAGGAATAACCGGGGGAGGAGGAGGAGGGCAAGCTGCTCGAGTCAACACAGCTGGATGTGGCAGCAGAGGCCTCGCACCCCGGTCTGAGCAGAGTAGAGAGTCCTACCCGCTCAGCAGACAGAAGGCCAGCCTCTCCACCAGCCCACAGAAGGGAACCAGGGCCCCAGGCCCACGGCTCAGAGGTGCCAAACCACAAGAGCACTGGGATGTTAACTCCCCGGGCAATCCACTACCTGAGGGCATCTGCGATGGGGCTCATGTTCCCAGACTGGCACCCACAACAAAGGGATCCTCCTTTCAACGTGAAGCGGCCCTCAGCAGCGGGGGCTCAGAAACATGAGTCATCGTTCCCATAGCAGCGGGTGATTATGCGACTTCAGGCCCCTCTGGCTGTCGTGTGTTCTATTCCACGTGACAGAGGCAGCTCGTCGGCCCTGTGCTGTGCTGTGCTCAGTCTCTCAGTCGTGTCTGACTCTTTGCCACCCCCACGGACTGCAGCCCGCCAGGCTCCTCTGTGCACGGGGATTCTCCAGGCAAGAATACTGGGATGGGTTGTCATGCCCTTCTCCAGGGGGACCTTCCCAACCCAGGGACCGAACCCACGTCTCTTAGGTCTCCTGTACGGGCAGGTGGACTCCTTACCACTAGCACCGCCTGGGAAGTCACACGCTGGCTACAGGTACACAACACAACTCGATGTATATACACACAACTCGACGTATATACACACAACTCGACGTATATACACACAGCTTGACATATATACAACACAGCTCGACGTATATACAACACAGCTCGACATATACACACACAGCTCGACGTATACACACACAGCTCAATGTATATACACACAGCTCGATGTATATACACACAACTCGACGTATATACACACACTGTGAGATGAACACCTCAGTAGTGCAGATGAACATTCATCACAAGAAACTAGAAATTTCTATGTGTGTGGTGAGAATTTCTAAGATCTACCTTCTCAGCAACAACGGTTAAAAAAAAAAAGTTTCTAATCACAAAATACAGGGCCTGGCACACGGAAGGCACTTGGTCATTTTTTCACTGAACTATGATAAGAGGAGCCCAAGGCACTCCAACTGGGAACGGTAACACTGACCTCAAATTCAGATATCTCACCTCCTGAGTCAGTGTCAGCTCTGATAATTCATGTTGCTCCCTGAGAAGGGAGGAAGGGCTGGGATACGATCAGTTGACAAAGAGAACGGTAACAGCATTTCCAACCATGCTGGTGGGGAAGGAGGCGAGAGGGAAGGTTCTCGTGCACTTCTGGCCGCCTACCTGAGTGCCGGGCCAGCGCCGACAGGTCGAAGCGCTGTTTCCCGTCGGAGACGCCGCACAGCAGGGCCTCCTTCTCGTGGACGCAGGCGTACTTCGTATCCCACGTGAAGAAGTAGGTGCAGTCCACCTCCCCGGTGAACACAGGAGCCCCTCTGCCATTGTTACCTGCGTCAGGTAGAAAGGGAGAGAGTGCCCATGACGTGAGAGACGCCAGGACCGCCAGTCGGCACACAGGACGGGACCCCTGGGGCAGCCGTGCAGGCCAACAAGCTCAGGGCTCCAGCCCCAGAGATCAGAGGGCCCCCAGGCCAGAGCACCTCAGGCAGAACCCCTGCGGTCAGCCCTGTGCCCCTTTCATCTCGGGAGGATGGCCTCAACAGGACAGCAGGGTGTTTTCAATGGGTGTGAGCCCCTGGGCAGTGCTAGGCAGCTCATGGCCTGTGGTCAGCTTCCCAGAGGCTCATAAACACCCTTTTAAGTCAGACCAGGGAGTAACTCCGGTTCCAGGACCATCACAGTCTTAACGATGTGCCTGTGAGCAGGACAAGTCCCCAGGGACTCGTCCCTGAAATGAGCAAAGAAGAGAGATAAGGTCTGATGAGGTCTGGGCCTCCCCCCACCCACAGTTGAAGGGCGCTCAGGTCTAGTAACCTCACTCCCAGAGGGGCCAGCATCCCAGATCCTGGCGACTCGGGCACACGCGGGCCTCTAACATTGCCCTCCAATCCATCAGCCCTCCCTGCAAGCCAGTTTCCCTGGTCCACGTAGCCTGGGATTCTGCAAAGTCTGTTGACTTTTCCCCAACAAGAAATTCTATCCCCTTGCCTTTCCAAGCTAGTGCGCCACTGGCACAGCAGCCGGTTTTCCACCCTTGATGGTTTAATAATCCTCCTCTGGACCTCCTGCACGACTTGCCTTTCTTAAGGTTCAGTGCCCTGAAGAGAACAATGTTCTAACGAAAAGCAAGATAATTGCACCAAGGGTGAAAGCTGCTTCAATTGCAACTTCTATTAAATCTTTAATAATATAAACGTCGCAGTTGTAACACCAGCAACAGCGGCTCGTTGTACACGGACCTCAAGCCAAGGTGGGCAGGGCGCTAAGCCCAGCATTCTCCACGGGGCTGGATGGCAAACAACGTGCTCTGCGTTAAGGGCTTCGCATCCGTTCGAGGATTTCATCCTTTCACCCTTCACACCCTGTGGCATGGGGACAGTTTTAGCCCCGTTCTGGAGATTTAGGAGGGCTGAGTAGTCTGCCTATGGCTCCAGAGCTAGAAAGCCAGAAATCAAACCCAGACGGTCTGGCCCCAGAGCCAGACTCAGAGCCACAAAGCGGTAGTACTTCCCTGCACTACTGTGGGTTTTTTTTCTTTCTTCTGTTTTTCAGATTTTTTTTTAGTACCCTAAGCTGTTCTCCCTAAGAACTGGTGTTCCCAACCTCCTTACCAACAACACAGAGTCCACCCTCTCCAGCTGGGACAACGGTGCCCCCCATGCTGGAGCAGTGAAGCTCCTCCAGCTCCCTTCAACACCCCCGACCCCCAATCCACCCACAAGGTTTGCACTACTCCCCGCTGGATCAGTATTTCATGAATCCGAAAAGATTTGTGTTTCCTGAAAACCTGAGGCATCCGGAGTGTTTTTCTTTCCCCAGGTAACTTCACAAACGATTAAATACCAATAGTACAGTGAATGCTTCTAGGGTCATCCTCCCTTAGGAGCTAGGTTTGCATCTGAAACGCCCTAATGATCCACAGGGAGAGTCCATTGTAAGTAAAATTTAAATAACCACTGGCCTGCCTGCCCCTGACCTGCATTCTTATTTAACTCCTCGGAGAACTTTTGGAGAATAGAAAACTAAGACTCCTCACGACCAAGCCACGTTGCCTTTATTTTGTTTGGTTGGTTTTAGATTCAAACACATAAAACTAGGTTCATCCTTATAATCCTTATACAGCTATTACAAACAAGTCGGATAATTTAAAAAATTAAAATAAATGACTCGTTCATTCAGACCAGGTGGCTTTTTAAATACACAATGGCCTTGCCTCCAGGACCGCTATTTTCCTATGGGTTTCCACCCACCAGCGGGATCACCGGTGACTTTCTGTAATCTCTCCATCATTGCTCTCCATGCAATTCCGAAAGCTTCCCGGGTGTCCCACCTGCACGGGCTCATTCCCAGCACACCCTTTACGTGGCCTCAGGGAATGTGGCCTCCACAACCAGCGGGAGGCGAAGCGGACTCTTCCCACCGTAGGGGGCGGGGTGGTGGGGAGCGCTGCCCCATCCCCACCCCCACCCTCCCCCCACCGCCCCCCCGCCCCATCCCACTCGCCAGACCGGTTCAACCTTCCCTCAGGGCACACAGCTCAACAACATTTCCTGTCTCCCTGCCTTTGAAGTTGGATCCTGTCTCTTAGTTCTGGCCCATTAAATTAAAAAAAAAAAAAAAAAAAAACTGCAGTTCCCAAACTACGTGGAGTCCTGAGGCCACGCCCACAGACAGCAGCAACACAAGGTGGGAAATGTACTGTCTCCAAGCGACCGCACAGGGCGGAGGCCCCCCAAGACCGGCACGGAGACCAGAGAAATGAAGTCTTGGATGTGATGACCTGTCACTTGGATTTGTGGATGGTGTTTTACTAGCGCAGGCTAACGTAATTCCTCCCCGCAAAATAGTCTAATGTCCTTATTTGACAGGATCACCAATAATAAGATCTATTCCATCAAACGACATGTTAAGTTACTGAAACAAATGGGAAAGAAAATACATCGTGGATGAAAGAAAGAAACTTCTGCACCTCTGTGTCTTGAAAAGCAGGAAACCCTAAACTCATAAGCCTAAATAATTCCTGGAAATCCAAGTTGAACTATAAACCACCCTTCACAAGACTCTGTGGCCAATTAACACCCATTCAAACATGCAAAAAATACATTATTACGTTTATCCAATAAACACAGACTCCACTAAAGGCTTCTCTTCTCTAAGTTCTCTAAACTTAAACTCAAATAAAGCAACAATGAAATAATTTTAGACTACACACAGTTTCATGCATTGGAGAAGGAAATGGCAACCCACTCCAGTGTTCTTGCCTGGAGAATCCCAGGGACGGAGGAGCCTGGTGGGCTGCCGTCTATGGGGTGGCACCGAGTCGGACATGACTGAAGCAACTTAGCAGCAGCAGCAGCAATATAGTACATATAGTTAGCTCCAAATTACAGAGCTGGAAGGAGCCTTAAATATTTCATATCCAACTCCAGCCTGAAAGGGGCTCAGAGTCTCCCACAAAACATCTAAAAGTCTCCGGGTCGGGTCTCTGTGTCACCAGTCACAGGGACCTAGAAGACAGGTGTCTTCAGGATTAGGGCATCGCCGTTCACCTTGGCAGCTCTTTGGCACCAAGGTTACGTGAAGGAATGCCCTCTCCCAGAGTCGGGGTGCAGTGTTACAATCCATCGCTGATGTGATGGAGCGTATAAACGTGGAACAAATTCGGTAAAACATTAACGACTGTTTAGCCTGAGGGGTAGGCATGTAAGTTTTCATCCTAACGTTCCTTCTACTTATAGATTCGAAAACTTTCCTAACAAAAAGGGAAAAAAAAAAAAAAAAATGACCTCTAATCGTTTTTCCAGTCTCCAGCCCACTTGGGCTCTCTAGCTTCCTGGCACGACTCCCGGGTCTTTCCTGGGAGTCCCTGACCAGAGGCCCTCCTCAACATCCTCCTGCGGTCTTTGGGGGTGATCATTCGATCCTCCCAATGTGCCCAGATGAGATCAGCGCATTCCCGACCACCTCGGCCAAGTCATTAATAAAAAGCGCAGACGGAGCGCGGCCGGAGGCGGCAGCGACCGGGCGGAGGGGGCCCTGGCCCACACAGAGCGCCCGCAGCAGAGCCGCCCACCAGGCTGGGGTGGGGGCAGGCCGCCCGAGGGTCTGGGCAGGGGACTCGGGGGCGAGGAGGAGGCTGCCTTTCCCGGGAGGCCCAGGCGGAGAGGAAAGGGTGGACTTCACAGAGGGCCTCCTGAGGGCCCGGAGGAGCTGGGGATGACGGCAGAGGGATGGAGAATCCGGGGAGGGCCGTGGGGCCTTCCAGCAGGAGGGAGACAGATCCAGAGGCCGCACCCAAGCCAGATGTGTGTCCCACCTCCCCCCACCACCACCACCACCACCCAGCCCCTGCACACTGGTTTCCGGACAGAGTCCAGACCCTCCACAGGACATGAGATCCCCACAGTGCTCCCCACACTCTCTTTAGCCAGGGGTGGGGCCTTCAGCTCTGACCTGCTCGTGGCGACCCTGATGCCCACCTCTGCGTGAGCTTCTCCTCCTGCTACGAGCGTCAGCCCCGTGGCCCCCGTCTTTGGAGCCTGGCTCACCCCTGCACTGTCCCGTAGGCCTCACCCACACAGCACCTCCTAGTCCTCAGGGGGGACTCAGACACCAGCCCACTGACCTGGGGGCCTTCCTCCTGACACAGGCCCCCAGCGACAGACCTTGCCGGATGCCCTGACCCCGCCCGCGCCACCCTGAACTGTGGTCCCCAGCACCCTTCTCCCCTGCCTCTGCTCTGCACACACCCAGAGAGCTCTCAGCCATCAAGGCGTCCCCAGGCCTGGCAGACAGGAATCCATAAAACGTGTTCGATGAATCAACTGAGAACAGGACTCCAACGTGAAGACCAGGATGCGCGTGGGGGGCGAGGGGGGCTGACGGACCACAAGCAGGGCTGTGAACCACAGGGATGGCGGCGGGGGGCAATGGGAACCGAGGGGCGCCCTGAGGCCCTCCCACCTGCTTCTTGCCAGGTGAGTCTCTGCTTGTGCCCCAGGGGCGAGTCACCCCCTCTCCTGCCCGCGTTCACCTCCAGACACCTGCCTCTAAAGCTCGGCTCCCGCCATGCACGGCTGCCTCTCCCAGACCCCCGGTAAATCACGTAGGAACCTGCCCCGGGACTAGAAGGTTAAAGCTCTTCCATGGGAACGTACAAAACAAACAGAGGGAGGAACCAGGGGCCCCTCGGGGTGGAGGGATGGGGCGAGCTGGCCGGTTACGCGGACAGGGCCGGACTCGGGTGGTTCCCAGGCTGCAGCTCTGGGCTGAGGCCCGGCCAGCATGCAGAGAAGCGGGGGGGTCACCGTTTGGGGGGCCTGGGAGGGGATAGCGCTCTGATGAGGGTGAGAAGCCCATCACCTCTCAACAGACCCCAGCTGCATGGAGGATCGCTGGAGTGGGAACAGAAACGGCAGTGCCACGGTGGCCTCGGGGAAGCTTCTCAGTCTCTTAGAAAGACTCAGGGTGTCAGTTGTTCAGTCGTGGACCCCATGGACTGTAGCCCAGCAGGCTCCTCTGTCCACGGGATTCTCCAGGCAAGAATACCGGAGTGGGCTGCCATTCCCTTCTACAGGGGATCTTCCCAACCTAGGGAATCAAACCCAGGTCTCCTGCATCGCAGGCTGATTCTTTACTATCTGAGCCCCTAGGGAAGCCCTCCACTCCACTTAAAGACGCCCTGTGGCCTCTTACAATCCCCGGAATCCAACTTCTATAGCAGGGCAACCAATTGCAGAAAGGTTCACCTAGAAACTCGTTTCCTGGAAGCAGAGTTGTTGCGTGACAACCCATCAGAAGGTGGTGAGCAGCCCAGGCCTCAGGCTCCGTCCACACCCCAGTGAGAGCTGAACGCGGGACAGAAAGGCTTTCCCGGCGAGGCGAGTGCCGGGCCCACTCCCAGAACAAACAGAAAATGAAAACAGGATGTGTGTGTCCACCATTGGCTGGGTGGGTGGGGGGGTCCTCCTGCCCACTACCACAGAGGGGACCTTGTGGGGCCCCGTCTGCAGGAGAAGGTCTGACCACGCCCCCAGCCCTCTGCTTCCACGAACCCAGCCCACCGACGCAGAGCCGCCACTGTCTCCAAGCGCACTCACCTGCTGTCTGATTGCACTCGAAGTTGATGACACTCATCCGCTGGAAGCCGGAGCTGCACTCTTCACCCCCGAAATAGATCAAGGTGAGGTCTCCATCCGAGTACCTAGGTTTTTGTAACATACACACACACACACGTTTGGTAGAACCAAGAAAGAAACTTGAACGTCTAAGCATTTCTACATAAGACTTTTGCACACCATCCATAGACCAGCACAGACGCAAACAGGTGGGGACACGCTCCCGCCGTCTGGGGCAGGACCATTCAGAGGAAAAGAGCCCCAAATGGATGCGCTTGTCATCCTCTCACTTCAAAGTGATAACTGGCTGGATGAAAGCACGAAAGCTTCTACTGGGAACATGGGGACTCTTCTGCTCTCATTTTGGGGTTCTGTACAAAATAATTTATGCCCAAGAAGACACTGCTCTACCAGCAACTGCCACAGAAAGTCTGACAGAGGGACCCCAGATGACAATTTCAGAGAACTAACGCTTTGATAAAAGCTTTTGTGAAGCTAAGTCCTGATTTCAGGGCTCAGGAGAATTGTCCTGAATGCATTCTCCTGGTTGTTCAACTCTTGGATGTGATGCCAGTGGTGTTTCAGATTTCTCAAACCGCCAGAGAAAAATCAAAACTTCTAAAAAACGTAAGTTGTAAAACGCCAAAGCCACATCAACTTACCATGTAACCTTGCTACAGTACAGTTCCCTACAAACAACAGATCATAAAACAAACCGTACTAACAGAAGCAGTGGTAGTGTGAAGCCAGGAAAACTTCCCCCTGGGTCAGGAACGAACGGCACTTGCCTGACTCAAGCAGGAAAAAAAATGCCAGCTTAGCTGACTTCCCTGTGCTTAGGTGACTTCCCTGTGGAAAATGGAAGCAGGCATCTGGCAGGGGAGTGTGTTAGGCTTCACAGGGACATGCAGGACACCCTTGAGAGTCACGCGGGGGCCATACCCACCGGAGGGTCAGGTTCTGGGGTCTCCCGGCCACTTTGACTTGAGTGGAATCTGCCTTTTTCACTTGGCACACTGCAGCATCTTTCTTATTACAGATGGGCGCTTGGCTTCCTCCGCAGATGCTCAAATAATATGTATACTCGTCCGCCTCCGAGGTGTAGAACAAGGAGTCTGAGGCTAAGGAAAGGGGGACACACGAGAAGGGGCTTCGCGAAGCGCACAGGCCTGGGACAGCCACAGCGTCCTCCCGTCTGACCTGCAGCGCCCGCCCTGAGGCAGGGGGTGCTCGGCCTGGGCCCCCTCCCGGCCCCCAGCTCACCTTCCACCCGGCTCAACGGCTGGAGGTCGACGGCCACGTCATGCTGCGCGCTGCTCAGGGAGCAGCTCCGGCTTTCCAGGTAATCCCTGTGGCAGGCGTACTCGGTGACCCACTCGATCTCAAAGCGGCAGTTGGATTTCGCTGTGAGCTTGGGAATGGTGCCCTGCCGCAAACCCGGAGAAAAAGGGAGAAAGATTCGTTTTATTCACACGGCTCAAATGCAGACAGAGTTTCTCTGCTTCCGGAAAAGCTCAAGGGTGTGCTGCTGGGCTTTACCATTGTTCTCATTCTAGTACCGCATGGCCCATAACGGATTGTGATGATTTGACTCGTGACTATTCTGCTTCCTCGCAGCTCTTCTGGTCCCTTTCAGAGTCACATGCAAACTTCAGCCTGGGAGCCCACCCTGAATGCAGTCTCCCCTGCCCCACCATGCCCCTGGTGAGCAGTCACAATGTGTGAAGGGCCTGTGGTCTGTTCACTCCTTTCTGTCACAGGTGCCAGATGGACCCCCTGCCCCCAACCAGGGGGGTGGAAATCACTGCATCTGTGCGCACCTGGGGAGACAGGCCCTAGCCCCTCCCAGGAATGTCCATGGGGTAGACGGTCCCTAGACCCTCCTAGGAATGTCCATAGGGAAGACGGTCCCTAGACGCCTCCAAGGAATGTCCATAGGGAAGACGGTCCCTAGCCCCTCCTAGGAATGTCCATGGGGTAGACGGTCCCTAGACCCTCCTAGGAATGTCCATGGGGTAGACGGAACCTAGCCCCTCCTAGGAATGTCCATAGGGAAGACGGTCCCTAGCCCCTCCTAGGAATGTCCACGGGGGGAGACAGTCCCTAGACACCTCCAAGGAATGTCCACAGGGGAGATGGTCCCTAGCCCCCTCTTATGAAAGTCCATGGGGGAGACAGTCCCTAGCCCCTTCCTAAGAATGTCCATGGCGGAGATGGTCCCTAGCCCCCTCTTATGAATGTCCACGGGAGAGATGGTCCCTAGCCCCCTCTCATGAATGTCCACGAGAGAGATGGTTCCTAGCCCCCTCTTATGAATGTCCATGGGAGAGATGGTCCCTAGCCCCCTCTCATGAATGTCCACGGGACAGATGGTCCCTAGCCCCCTCTCATGAATGTCCACGAGAGAGATGGTTCCTAGCCCCTTCTTATGAATGTCCACAGGGGAGATGGTCCCTAGCCCCTTCCTAGGAATGTTCACAGGGTCTTGGGCAGGCTTCACTTGTACTCAGATCAGTTTTGCTCCCGGGTGGGGCCAGGCTGTCACCCCCCGCCACAAAGCCACCCTCTGGGAAGGGTGCTGAGCAGTAAGTCACTGTGAACAAGGGCGCAGCGCCACCCTTCTGACGTCCCTGGGGAAGCGGTCCTCTCCCCGGCCCCGGCATCAGGGGCAGCCATGCTGCCTGTGGGCACGTCACGCTGCCAATGCTTACTGAACACCTGCTGCATGCCAGGCATGAGGCCCAGTGCCAGTTTTACCATCACGTGGCCAGCAAGCTGCAGAGGTCCAAGTCCAGCCCCGACCGCTTACTCAGGAAATCGATGCCCTAACTAACCCCTTGGCTGAGGGCAGCCTGACAAACAAACAGAGATGTGGATCGAGAGCTGAGCGAGAGCAGCCGGACGCCCAAGGCCGTGTGGGGTGTGACTCCATGTACGTGGGAGGTCGGGAAAGGCAGAGGCCAAGGGGCGGGGGGGGGGCTCGCGGCGGCGGCCAAGGCTGGGTGAGCAAGGGGTGATGGTGGCTGGGCACGAGGCTTCTCTGGGTGATGGAAAAGTTCTGAGGCGATAATTGTGCAATTCGGTTAGTGCACTAATAACCATTAAACTGCACTTAGGCTGGGCAAATTTTTACAGTATGTAAATTCAAGTAAAGCTTTCTAAGAGAGATTTATGTGACAAGGTGAACGTTTTACTAAAGTTCCAGCTCCTAAAAGCATTTAATGAGCCGGTGAAAATGCTTCAATAAACCTTCTAAGTATTAAGGGCCCCGGGCCTAAGTCACCCAAGCTCTGCCCAGGCGACAGTCAGGCTGGACACAGAACCTCGTAAGCTCCACGGTGGACACACTGGCCTCGACCGCCTCGCGTGGAGGGGCACTCCCCACCGTCTCCCTCGTGAGAGTGTGGACTGAGGCTCGCTGGACGTGGCACAGATCAGAGGGGGAAACGCTGAGACCATGGCTGCCTTAGAACATCTCCCTGATTCTGATTCCCACTTGTAGGATGGAAAGAAGAAATACACAAATACATGCAAAAAAAGAGTATAAATGACACTCCTCACAATCACATGCGGGACCAGTGTCGGTTACTGGCCCGCCGGGTCTTGGCTGAGTTGACACCATGCAGCCCCGGAAGTCTGGCTGGACCCGCACTGTAGTCTCATTCTCCACTACCACCCCACCCGCAACACACACACACACACACACACACACACACACACACACACACACACAAAACGGCCAGCTGCCAGCCAGAAAGCAGAGAAATTCCACGTTTGTTTGGGGGAGGACATTCTTTGGCAAAAGAATTCCGTTCCTCCTACTTCATTCTGCGGGGAGGACAGGCAGAAATAAATTGGAGGAAAGCCCTACCCTTCCTCCCTGGGGACGCCTCCCTTCAGCAGCACTGCCATCTGCAAAGACACTTAAGCAGCAGAGGCCCTGAGGGACTGCGCTGGCCCGGGGCCCAAGGACACAGCAGATGCAAGGCCCTACCCTCAAGGAGTTTACAGCGGGCACTGGAATTTGAGTAAACAGCGAGACATCAATCTGCCCATGGGCAGGGGGCAGGAGGCAGGTGAGGGGGCCAACGCGCTTCTCTTGAGGCTACAGGAATCTCCCTTCGGGCCCTCGTTTCCCCTACACCGGGATCCACCCCCGGAACCCCAGAGCGCTGTCTGCCAGGCCTACACGCCATCTGCATGACTCGCTTCTTACTACGCTCCTAAAACCACTTAGCCGTTTTTACCTTGCCTCACCCGAAGCAGTCAACAGACACGTGAAATCCACAGATTCAGGGTCATATGTACATTTTTTTTTTTTAAATATTTACTGACATCCGCCTCGCTGTGAAGTTTTTAAAAAAAAAAAATCTGTCCCTGAACCACTGGAGGTCATCCCGCGCGACCCTTGAACAAAAACACCATCCTGTGGGTGTAGACGGAGGTCCCTCGGGCTGGTTGCGAAATAGCACACAGCCAGCCAGGCACGTTCAGCACACAGCTGGGTCCAGCCCGGGCCTGCTTGGCTTCCACGTCCACGGTGGCTCGTCTTCTGCACGAGGACCCCCAGATGCAGGACTGCTGAACACCACTGGGGTGCAGAGCTCAGGTCAAGCCACTCACCTCTCTGCGCTCCGACGGGCACACGAACGTGATGGTCACCGCCGGGCTGTGGCCGTCACAGAAGTCGGGCTGGCCGGCCCCTTCCTTCACGTAACTCAGGACGAGCCTGGAGATGCACACATCGGGGAGAGAGTGGGGGTGAGCAACGCAGACATCACAGCCCTCATTCTGCCCTCAGCACCCTCATTCAAGCGAGAGGAGAACAGATGCAGGTCACAGACATAAAAGAAACCACAGGACAGACTCACTCGCGTTTATTTTCATTTGGGGGACATAAAATTTAAGTGAACTTCAATGACTGCTGTACTTTCTCAAAAAACAAACAAAACCCAAAAAAAAGTCAAATAATCACCATGTAAACTTAAGTTCTTAGAAAAGCTGTCGGGAGGACAAGGAACAAAATCATAAACCATCTAACAAAACAAAACAAACACAGCCCAGCTGGCCAAGTGCGTTTCAGCCCACAAGGCTGCACGACCACTTCCTCTCTAAATGACAACTTTTCAATGCAAACCGAGGACTTTCCTTTTTAAACCCGACGACCGCCCAGAGCACTGGCCACATGGCCTCCCACTGGCAGGGAGACAGACCCTGGAAAGGCCCGTGGGGCGCTGGCCTTGCCGCAGGCTGTGGCCACGGAGGCACCAAAAACAGACAACCTTCCTGGTCTCTGAAGGTGACCTCGGGCTTTCGCTCCATGCCCATGCTCTCCAGAGTCCTCTCCAGCCCCTGCCAGCAGGAAGAAGAGCCCGTTTATCACTTGAAGACAGGGCAAGAGGCTGAAGTCTGCCCCCGCAAATTTCACAAGCGGAAGCCCCGATGCCCAGCACCCCCGACGTGACTGTATTTGGACACGGGGGGCCTTGGAGGAGAGGATGAAGATGAGGTCGCTGGAGTGGGCCCCCGAGACAGGACAGCTGTCCTTATAAGGAGAGGGGCTCGGGACACAGACACACAGGCCAAGACCATGAGGGGACATGGGGAGGAGGCAGCCGTCCACAAGCTGAGACCAAGGGTCTCAGGAGGAGCCCCTCACCACGCCCCCTGCAGACATCTCAGCCTCCAGAGCTGAGAGGGAGCTAGAGGAGCTGCCTGGGCATCCTGCAGCCCTTTGCCTGGGCGGCCCTGGCAGGCGAACACACTCGCACACGTGGGAATCTCCCAGCATGCTTCAATTTAGGTCACGCGCCAGTGTTTTCTGGGGACAGAGTGCAGTCTATAATTGCACACGCTGACACACCACGAGTTCCAGACGGGAGCAGGTGCGGCGAGACGTCTACCAAAGGGCCCCGGGAACAGAGAGTGGATAAAAATCCTCACTCCAAGTTCAGGACGTGGTCATGTGGGACCCACCGGAGACAGCAAGCTCTCTGCCAAGCCAGAGGCAAACCCAAGTCAGGAGGAGAGTGTGTGTCAACAGCAGGGCTCCTTAAGAGAAAATGAACCACCCCTGCCGGAAGCTAGGGGGCCCACGGCGGGCTAGGGGGCCCACCGGACCCCAGTCGGGAAGCAAACTGTACCCAGAAGAACAACGGCAAAGTGGCCCTCCTGCCGCTTGCCCTCCAGGACTGTTTTTTTTTAAAGAAGAGATAAAACTATGGACATAAAACCAATGTCAGGGGTGATGAAGCAGGGAAGACACTCAAACACACCATAAGGTAGTGGCAAGCTCATAAAATGGAAACCATATGGATGGATGCGGGCTGCATCGCGATAAATGTGTTCCTGCTCTAAGGAAGAAATGATTAGAAAGTCACCAAGAATGTGCGACTCAAGCAATGACCAGTAAGTTTACAAGCACGTGTGAAGTAGTAGTCACTTGGCAAGGCCTTTCTCAAGCCCTGTTGAAAAGGGGTATTCTTGCAGCTCCCCTGAAAAAGCCAGGCTCTTGCTGAGGACTGCCCCTGCCAGCAGCAGACTGACCTGTCATTGCTCACGAGCTTCAGCCCCTCCTGGGGCCGGCCCACGTCGAACGCGCGGTCCCCTCGCACCAGGCAGGCGGCCGCGCCGGTGGGACACACGCGCACTTGTGGACTCGAGGCCCGGAGCACCTCTGGAAGAGGTAACATGTGACACTGCATCAGACCACGCGCCGGGCACAGCAATCACACTCAAACCTTGGGTCCAGGGGCTCTTGTAAAAACTGTCAAATTTTCTTAAAGTCTCCAATATAAGGTAATAGAAATTTGGAAACAAGGACAAGTAGGATCCCATCCCAAGACCCTGGGCAAGCCAAGGCCCACTCTGAAAGTGGACAACGGGATGAGCTCTCTGCCCGGCTGGGCAGCTGGGAAGCGAGGACGCAGCACTGGAACGCTGGCTCTGCCCCTTGTCCGCAGGAGCGGCTGGGAAGCAGGGACATGGGACGTGGCTGGCGGCTAAGGGATGTACCCCTTCCTCCCGGAGCCATGGATGGGAACCCTACGGTGCCAGGGCAAAGGCACTGAAGCCTCTAAAGAAATCTTTCCCCCACTCCCACACCCGACGCCCTCAGACACAGACCTATGTCCCTGCAGACATTGATGAACAGAGATGTGTCCGGGTCAGAGTCGTCCACCAAGTAAGCACCGCTGGTCTTGATCAGTGGGTTTAAATCGTGCTTCTTGAGCTCTCTGTCGAAAGCGTAACAGGGCACCTGGGAGAGAGAAGGGAGAAGGAGGGGCTTCCACACACGCCTTGGCGGGGTGGGGAGCAGGGGTGAGGCGAAGCCTGTGACCTCTGCCACATGACACCGGGCTCCATGCCTCAGGTCTCCAATGAGGCCCCCGAGGACGGCATAATCAAGGCCTGCAGGGCTCCGGCTGCTCCCATGAGCATCTCCTGCCTGCCCCTTCCCTCCCCGCCACACGGTCCGTTCCCATCAGGGTCCTCACTCATGGCTCCCTGTCCCTACCCTCCCTTAGCAACCACCTCACATCACCCTGGCAGCAAGTCCTCTCCTGCCTGCAATGATCTCTTTTAAGGGGGCCTCTAGGTTCCAGCTTCCATGTACCCGACTCTGAGCCAACATCTCTACAACCACCAGATCAACCCTTTAACAGTTCCACCAAGTCACAAGAGATTGTCACATACTGAGTGAAGTTAAGTCAGACAGAGGAGAAATACTGTATGACATGCCTGATGTGCAGAATCTAAAAAGACACTATGCAGCTCAGTTGACTTACAAAACACACTCACAGACATAAGACGATGAACTTACAGTTGCCGTACAGTTGCCGGGAAGGACGGAGGGAAGGGAGGGTTAGGGAGTTTGAGATCGACACATACACCCTGCTGAATTTAAAGTGGACCCACAACAAGGGCCTGCTGTACAGCACAGGGAACTCGGCTCAATGTCCTGTGGCCGCCTGGATGGGAGGGGAGTTTGGGGGAGAATGGGTACCTGTGTATACATGGCTGAGTCCCTTCGCTATTCAACCTGAAACCATCACAGTGATGTTGATCAGCTATTCCTCAATATAAAATAAAAAGTTTAAAAAGGAAAAACTAAAAAAAAAAAAATTTTTTTTTTTTAAATAAAATTCCCTCGAGTCACATCACTCCTGCTCAAAATCCACCAGGGGAGGGGGAGTTTGGGGGAGAGTGGGTACAGGTATATATATATTGCTGAGTCCCTTAGCTATTCCTCAATATAAAAGAGTTTAAGAAGAAAAAACTCAAAAAAAAATATTTTTTTTAAAGTAAAATTCCCCTGAGTTACACCACTCCTGCTCAAAATCCACCAGGGGCCACTTCCCATCACCTTGAGGGTGCAATCCCAGCTTCTCCCTGGGGACCACTCCACGCAGTCACACTGGCCTCGAGGGGCACTTCAGCCCAGGGAAGTGACGCTGCCTCTGCCTGGAATAGTCCCTGGCATCCCCTCTCACCTTGCTCAGGCCCCGGGGGAAGCGTCACCTGCTTGGCGTGGCCTTTTCAACATCTCCAGCTCTCTCTGCGCCTCCCCTACCCTTTTTCTTCATTGCACTGGTGTCTGTCACCAGACACCTCCACCTGCTAACGTGCGAGTGAGCTCCTGAGGACGGGGGGCTTTGTCACTGCTGTGGCCCCAAGCAAGGCTCAGGACATGGCTTGGAGCCTGAAGTTCCTCCTCTGGGCATCTGGCCCACGCTTGTGAGTGTGTGTTAGTCATTCAGTCGCCTCTGACTCTTTGCCACCCCAGGGACTGTATCTCACCAGGCTCCTCTGCCCACAGGGCTCTCCAGGAAAAGAATACTGGAGTGGGTTGCCATGCCCTTCTCTAAGGGATATTCCTGACCCAGGGATTGAACCCAGGTCTTCTGCATTGGCAGGTAGATTCTTTACCATCTGAGTCACCAGGGAAGCCCTACTGGATTCTAACTCACATGTACTCTCTCATCTCTATAAAAGAATGGCCTCTGTTTTTAAAAAATTGAGAACTAAACCAAACCACTGCATTGTACACTTCAAATATATGCAATTTTATTTGTGAATTACACCTCAATAAAACCGGTGGCGGGGAGGAAAAAGGGGTCCAGGGGAAGGTTACACATGAAACCCATTATAGCGGGCAAGACCCTGTGCTTTCCAAGCTCCACCAAACTCTGAAGGTAAAGCGGCCAAGCCCACAGGTGTGCCCCTGAGGAAATGCCTGGTCACCAAGTTTATGTAAAACAGCCCCCAAATCTCAACTGCAAACTAATACACCACATCGTGTTAACTGCCTTAGCCAAGAAATATTCTAAAATCTCATGTTCTCTGCAAATCATTTCAAAGGATCGATAGTCTATTTCATCATTTCCACTGGGTAATTTTCCTTAAACTGTTTATTTGGAAAACTGAAGCTATTCACAGGCAGGTTCATTTACAAAGGTTAACTGCTTCATGTTAATGTTTAGCTTTTAAATGTTTCTCGGAAAGATGCTATCAACCCTGCAGGAATGCTCTGACCCACTAACCCTCTTCCCCTGTTCTGTTTGCAGAGACTTCAGAGAGAGCTACTGGATTAAACCCAAGGACTCGCACCCCCTCGGCGGAGGTGGGGGAGGCGGACCCAAACTCATGTCAACCAGACCCTTAGAGCAAAGCTTCCCGCTGCCTGCGACACTGACCAGACAGCCCGATGCCAGCCAAGGAGGGCAGGCACAGGCACAGAGCGGGTTGAGGGCAGGAGGCCAGAAGCCACGCCTGGCACCACGTCCTGCCGAAAGGCCATCGAAGTGCACGAGCGGGATGACCGCAGACCGTGACGAAGCTCCAGTGGAAGTAACCCACGTCCTTGATCCTGCAAATTCAAAGCTTGCCAGTCCCTAGCAGAGTAATACAGTTAACAGAAATGTGTTAACTCAGAGGAGGGGGATGGAATTGGGCTGACTGGTGAGACAGGAGACAAGAAGCAACTTTCCAGCTGCGAGATTAAGAGAGTGAGCAGGACAGCACCCAGCAGGCGGGGAGAGGGGCCACCTGCCTCAAACTAGCTCTGTGTCACCCCAAGGCTAGACGGATCCCCGTGAGCCAGGCCTGCAGACCCCCCCAGCTCAAGGCCACAAGCAACTGCTGGCCGTGTCTCAACTCCAGGAAGGAACAGGAGACACGCCCGACGCAGCGCCCCCCAGAATTGGAGCGAGCGTCGGAAAAACAAGCAAGGCTCCTGGGGAGAGTCCTCCCACTTCCTGCTCCACTGAGCCGAGCAATGGAGACATTCATCAGCCCCGGGAATGCGGCGGCCGGCAAAGGGGGTCTCTGCCAGCTCCACACACAGCACACTGAGTCACCCTTGTTAACGGTGTACGTCTGTACATTAACCATATTTATGCAACTCCGCTAGGCCCACACGCTTGCCAGGACTGCGTTTTCTGTGTTCCCTAGGGGTGGAATGGTAGGGGGTGTGTGTCCACAATCTTGTAAAGAAATTACGATCTAAGAGGACTCCACCGGGATCCACTGAGCAAAGCATGACACGGGTGGGTTTAGACGACACTTTCTGGAGCCCACCCCCGCCCCATGCTCTCTGCCCATCACTCCATTCTAAATCTGATGAAGCCAAAACAACAGAAGCAATGAGGAGACACTAAAAATGGGTGGCGGTCAAGACCACATGGCCACAAAACCAAGTCTAGGTTTGTTTTTTTTTTAAAAGAGGAATGATGAGTGTTTCTGCATTTAATGTAATTTTTGAAGTTATAGTATAGCCTATATGATGCAATCAAATCCTACTGAAGACAAAGAAAAGGGAATACGCTTTCCCACGACTTGCAGGGAGTGAGAGCAACACTCCTGCAGCAGCCATCAGGCTCTCACGTGTGTCAGTCACTCGGTCGTATCTGACTCTGCAATTCCATGGACTGCGTGAACTGAACCCCCCAGGCTCCTCTGCCCATGGGATTCTCCAGGCAAGGATACTGGAGTGGGTAGCCATTCCCTTCTCCAGAGGATCTTCCCTACCCAGGGATCAAACCTGGGTCTCCCACATTGCAGGTAGACTCTTTACCAACTGAGCTGCCAGGAAAGCATCAGGCTCTTGTGTTCTTTCTACTCATCTACACCTAAGACAGAGCAGATGTCCTCCACACCTTCAGTCTATGGGCTCCATGAATGCAACAGCGTTTTCAAAATGTAATGACATTCCTGACGCTGAAACCCTCCAGAGAGGAAAACTCAACAGATAAAAGCCCTGCCGCCAACCAAGCCCAAAGAAAAGGTCACTGGGAGCAAATCAACATTCCCCCTGCATCTTTCGATCAGCTTCTAAGAAAAGTTAAACATCACTTTTGAGAAAAACATAGGCTCTAATCTCCCCATTTCCACCCCCCAAAACGGCTCAGGTCCAGGGTCAGCACCCTCGTTCTGTAAACATGTTAGGCTTTATGAGTGACGTAGGTCTCTGCTGTGTATTCTCGGCTTTTTTTTTAACAATCCTATAAAAATGTAAAAAAACAATCTTAGATCTGGGGCTGCACAAACACAGGATGCAGTTTGTGACTTCTTGACCTACAAACACAAAGAAAACCAAAAACAAGTCACCATTTCTTTCTTTGGGGAAGTAATTATTCTTCAGGTGGTGGGAGACAACTGTCAGTTCAGCAAAGCAAGGTAAAAGGGAGACCCGGTTAGAACAGGAAAAATGGGGGTAATAACTATCGCTTGCAGAGTCAGAGACCGAGAGAACCTCCATGGGGCCTGGGGTCTCCTGGGAAAGCAGAAGGCACTTCACACTGGTTCAAGGATGCTTTACCTGCTGCTAACGAAATATTGGCAAAGAGTCTAACCTAAGTTGTTAAATGCAAAGTTTAAATCTGACACCATCTCCTACTAGTGTTATTTCATTAGATCTTCTTTGCTTCCACAGTTTGAACTTCCTTCCCATTGAACGTTCCTTACACACAGGAGGCACTCCGACTATCTTTTCTTTTAGAGATGGCCACATCTGAAGAATCGGTGACAGCTCAGTATTTGTAACTTAATGTGGCTTTTAAAAAAAAAAGATACAAACGTCTCTTTTTGCCCTTCTTAAATGACAACGTATTAGGCCATCAGATAAATGACAGATTACTCCCATAACTGATCACTCCCAGTTCCTAGCTCCTAAGAGGGTCTCTGAACTCAACTCTACAGAACAGAAAGCGAATAGAGAAAAAAGAGAATGCTCAACCCAGGAAGACTATTGCCTGGGTGAACACGGGAAAGCCACCTTGAAATCCCAGGATGCTAGAACTGCAGAGGAAAGGGCCCTCTGTCCCCTCTACTGCCAGGGAAAAGTCAGAGGCTATAGGTTAGAGAGGATGGTGCTTCATCGATCACCAGGAACACGAGCCAGATACCAGAGAAACAAGGGAAGAAGTGACAGTCATCTGGCCTCTGAGGTGAGCTGGCAATGAATGTAAGGGCCAGGCACACCTGACCTGGATCCAAGATGCATTCAGAAGCCACTCCCAGGCCAAGGAGATGGTCTCTGCAGGCAGCGTGGTGATCTAAACCCCAAAGTCAACTCGAGACTTAGTTCTTGAGATGCATGGCATCAGAAACCAGGAAATCACTTGCTCTACGCGAGTGAGCCGTTCCATTTCCAGTCTGTCCTGTGTGTTTAAAACACCCTGTCCTAAAAGTAAGAACCATCCAGGACAAGTTATCAAGGAAACCATGCGGTGTGCCTGTGCGCATGTGTGTCAGCTGCTCAGTTACATCTGACTCTTTGTGACCCCATGGACTGTAGCCTGCCAGGCTCCTCTGTCCATGGGATTCTTCAGGCAAGAATAACTACAGTGGGTTGCTGTTTCCTTCTCTAGGAGATCTTCCCAACCCAGGGATCGAACCCAGATCTCCTGCATTGCAGGCAGATCTGAGCTATCAGGGAAGCCCAAATCATATGGTCTCTCTGCTCAAACGGAGTTTGAAAACCAAAAACAGACTTCTACCTCAAAAAGGTATGTGTCTGCACTTCAAACACTTAAGGTCCCAGAATGTACTTCACAAGCATGTAACCCTGAAGGGCCCTTGTTACCTCTTTATTCGCTTTAAATATATTCTTTTTGCAGGCTGCAGTAGTCCTCCACTCGAAGTAATGCACACAATCTGTTGCAGTTACAAACTCGGGAGTTCCCTATTTTTGAAAGAAGTAAAAATAAGTTAGCATACTGCGTATTGTAAAGTGCTCCTTTTCTAAAGTTAGAAACCATGAAGGCTAACGAAAAATCTTAAACTAGCAGCAGTGGGCGGGGGGGTAGTAACACACAACTGTTTTAGTTAACAAGGTCAGCCGAGTGAGAAGTTCCCAAACTCAAAACTTCTGAGACAAAAGCTTCATAAAATCATGATGGAATTTGGCTCTAACTGATCCAAAACTGTTCTACTGCCCCAGCTATGCGAGTACAGTAAGCTCATGGGAAGTAATCCTTGCAGACCTTCCACTCTCAAACTCCAAATGTTCTCTGAACCAAATGCCAACAAAACCAAAGCCAGAAAATGTGACCTCATGCTTCCTGGAAGCCGATGGAGGAGGCCCATCTGGACCTGACCGAGCTCATACACCGGCCTTCCTTAAACGCCCCCACACTGGAGGGGGGCCCCTTCTAACAGACGGGGACCAGCGATGACCACGGTGTGGCTGGTTGATAAGACCCAGCGGGAACTTACCCCTACACTCCACGGAGCAAGCCTAAGGAGCTCTGCAAATTCTGGTTCTTGTAGCATGAACACAGAACTCCTCAAGAAAAGTTAGTTAAAATTCAAACGACAGCTTACTCTGTAACTCAGACCTCCAGATTTCATACCACGGCAAACAGATTATTTCCCAAAGTTTCAACATGGACAAGAGTGCAACAGACAATCTGGCCCAAAATTAACAATACTGAGTTATTTTTCAAGTTCTTCACACAAGACAGGATGGGCTTAAAAATGCAACAGTCACAGCACTAAATTCTAAATATGATATTTTAAAGCAATCTGGTAGCCACGTGAGCTTCACTCTCTCTGATTTTTCTAAACACTTGGATTCTTACTCTGATTACAGAACACTCGTAGAACATGTACACAAATCGTTTTTCCTAAAAGCTAGCAATCATTTGCTGAGAGTCCCTTTCTAAACAGTAAAGACTAAAACTAAAATATCACATACAATATGCAGAGAGTGAGGACAAATGTCATGCTTTAAACAATTATGTTCCATTTCAACACTAGTAATACCCCAAAAGTTGGGCACCCCATTACCCACTGGCCAAGGTTTCTTCTTGATAGATGTCAGTTTGTCCAATTAATGTAAATGAGAAAAAAAAAAAAGAAAACACTTTAAGAAGCAAACACGCTGCCCTGAAAACTATCAAAAGAAAATGCAGAAAGAAAAAAAAAATTATGCCTGCAACATAAACATTAAACAGAGCTTTGAGTTTAAACACACTAATCTTTACATTGTCCTTGTACACAGGATGTGGGTCAAGTTTCACTTAAACATTGTAACTATAGGCTTAGGATTTGCTTACTTATTGGTTTTTAATGATGGTGGTCATTTGGTTGGGGTTTCTGTTTATCTGTTTGCTTGAGTTTTTAATTTTACTCACTTACTTGTCTTAGAATACCAGGACAGCAAGAACGCCCCAGGGACAAATGTTTTTAAAAGAAAGATTATGAAGTGACTCCGCATGGACTCACCAAGGTTTTCCCACATAAGAAGGTGATGCTACTCTGAATTTTGTGATTCTGCTGCTTACAGTTCACTGTTGTGTTAAATTCCAGAAGAGATCTGCTTGCGGTTTTCAAAAGAGAGTCACCTATTCGGAGAGAAAAGAGCATGAGCAAGCTAGAAAACATTCCTAACCAAATGCTATTTCCAAGTGCCAGCACACTAAAAATGGCACTGCAGTTCATCTGAAAAGCTTATAAGCTTACACAGTGCCCTGTCCCAAGAATTCTCTGTCTCAGGAATGCCATCCTCGCCCCACCTCCTGCTGTTCAAGCCCCAAAGAAAACGGCATGAAGTCCTGTCTTTCTCTCATCTGTCAGCACGGGCAAGTCCCAGCACTTCTGCCTTCTTCTCAGATCCACCCACGTCTCTCCATCTACGACGCTTGCAACCACTGGTACCCGTGTTCTGGCTACAGCCTCTTGATGGGACCCCTCGCCTCCAACTCCTGTCTCGTCCCTCACCATCCTCCCTTTCCCACCCATCTTGCCCCAGTCTGATCTTCAAAAACATAAATCAGAATATATAGTTTGGCTGATGAAATCCTTCTATAACTTCATACATACACGCTGTAAAAACAAAAATGTTTAGAACAGTCCACAAATCGGGGTGATCACTTTTCAGTTTGCCTGAGATATTATTATAATAAAAAAATCTATATAGTATCAGTGATGATAGTTGGCACAAGAACAGACAGACTGGAACAGAGATCAAGACATCAGAACAGAGCACAGACATCAGGGTTCTTGAGTCAAACTTTGATATACAAGGTATCAAGTCAGTGAGCAAAGAGACTGTTCAGTAGATAAAACTGGAAACAAAATAGCAATCTGCACTGGCAAAAAGATAACTGAATCCCCACTTACCATTGTATACAAAAATGAACTCTAAATGGATTAAAAGATATAAACATGAGAAACCAAATTCTCTTAATAAAATATATAGTTATCTTTTAAATCCTAATGCAGCAAAATATTGAAGACTCTAAAGCATTAACTACCAAAAAAATTTTAAACTTGACTTTTTATTAAGTTTAAAAGTTTACATTCATCAAAAAGTACCTTGAGGAAAACAGAAACAAATTATAAACTAGCCGATACACTGAGCTGGCAAAGAACTAGCATCAAGAATATATATACTCATACACAAAAACAAAATCATTTTTTATACTTTTAGGAAAGAAAAGGAAACAAATGACCTCTGAGAGAAAACGCTGAGAGGAAAAAGGGGAAAACCCACACCAAGTCATAGTATGGCGATTTCAATATCAAAGGCAAAGAGAAAATTCTAAAGCTTCTAGAGGGAAAGAATTTATCACATGCAATAGATAACAATATGAAATGGGCAAGACATGATCAGACAGAAGAAAAACATCTTCATAATACAAAGAGATGTTCAACATCACTGGTGATCAAGACCACATGGCATACCAAACCCAGCCATTATACGGACAAAAATTAAGTACCAAATGTTGAAGGAGAGACAGCCCAGAGCTCTCCTGTGTTGCAGGTGGAAGTATGAACTGGTTTAACCAGTACATAAGTTGGCATGGCACTGAGTCCTACCACTGAACATCACATACCCTATGCCTTAGCTAGTCAACTCTTAGGTAAATACATAAACAAAAGCCAAAACATGTGAAAGAATATCTCGTGTTCTTCACACTAGTGAAAACCTGGAAACAACTCAAATGCCCATCAAAAGAAGAGTGGATAAATCAACCCTGCTAGACCTACACAATACTACAACATAGGCATCAGAGGAATAAATCAGGGAAAGACAACAACACAGCTGTTTTTTAGCAATATGCTGTTACCACTTAAGCGCCTCCAAAACTACACATTGCATGATATACACTTTTTATTAAGTTAAAAACACCATATACAGCCAGACAGGCTCTGACTAAAGTAAGAGAGAAAAAAGGAAATGTTGGTATACAGGATGTGGGCAAATGATTACCTCCAGTGAGGAGAGACAGGAGCATGGAGAGATAGTGGTTATTCTGAAGGTCCTAGATTTTGTGAGAGAAGGGTTTCATTGCATTATCCAAAACAACTAATTTAAAAAACAAAACGGAAAAAAAGATTAGCTCACAGACTAATGATGAGTGAGTGTCATGACCTCAGGATTACAACTGGTCTACTTTGATACCTACACCGGAGATCTTTAAGCAAGGGGAGAAGAAAAAAAAAAAAAAAAAAACAGAAAAAGAGGGGAAGGGGTAAAAATTTTAAGACGCCAATGGAGAGGAGATAATAATGGCTTTCAGGCTCCATAGAACCAGATTTAACAGTACACCGGTTCTCTGCCTTGCCTGTCTAAACCGCGGCAAAGATTTGCCAGGATCGTTCTTCCGCGCCTAAAACTCCAGGAGGTTGCTCTGAAAAAAAATTTTTTTTCTCTCGCGACCCAACAGCCTCAGAGGCCTGCGGAGGCGGCTCCGGGACCGCGGACAGCGCCCCGCGGCTCCGCCCACTGTGGGCGTGCCCAGGGAAGCTGGTGACGGGGCGGGGCCTCCCGCGCCCCAGCAGCGCGCGCTCCAGGAGACTCGGGGCGCAGGAGGTGGGGGGGGGGGCGGGCTCGGCCAGCGGGAGGCGGTGCGCACAGCCGCCAGAAGGGGGCGCTTCCGGGCCATGGCAGGGGGCGGGGGGAGCCCCCCAACCTTAAAGACCCTCCCCCGCGCCTCTGTCCCCCCCAACGCGGCGGCCCCATCCGGCCCTGTGCCCAGAGCTCCCGGGGGCGCCTCATAACTGCTGGGCTCGCCCTGCCCGCAGACCAGACGGGCCCTGGCCTTGAGCCGAGACGGACCGGCCGAGCTCCGCGGCCGCGGCGCTGGGGACAGCGGCGTCCCTCAGCGTCAGGCCCCATCGGCACCGCGCCCGCTCGCCCGTCCAGCCTGCCTGCAGCCCGCTCCTCCGCCTACTGGCCAGGACCGATTGCCCACCCCGGCACTCGGCAAGAGGCCGCGGTGCACCGCGGCAGCGCCCCCGCGGCGGACTCCCGCGGCACCCCGGCCAGCCTGGCCGTCCTCCCCGGACGAAGGCCGGGCGAGGACTGCGGGGCGGCGGCCAGCACGCCAGGCCCACGGCCAGCTCCCGAGGACGGCGCCAAATGGGCTGGGCCGCGCTCGCCGGGCCCGCCAGATCGCGCCGGGTCCTCCAGACCGCGCGCCGGGCCCGCCAGACCACGCTCTCCAGGCCAGGCGCGCCAGACCAGACCACACTGGCGGGGCCCCAGCAGACCAGACCGCGCCGGGTCCTCCAGGCCGCGCTCTCCAGGCCGGGTCCTCCAGACCGGGCTGCGCGCGCCGTGCCGGCCAGACCGCGGTCTCCCGGCAGGGCCCGCCAGACCAGGCCGCGTCCGCCCAGGCCCGCCAGGCCGCGCCGGGTCCTCCAGACCGCGCTCTCCAGGCCGGGTCCGCCAGACCGCGCTGGGTCCTCCAGACCGCGCGCTCGGCCAACCGGACCGCGCCAGGCCCGCCAGACCGCGCGCGCCGGGTCCTCCAGACCACGCTCTCCAGGCCGGGTCCACCAGACCAGGCCGCGCGCGCTGGGCCCACCAGACCAGCTCGCGCTCACCGGGCCCACCAGATCGCGCCGGGTCCTCCGGACCGCGCCAGACCGTGCGCTCCAGGCCCTCCAGATCACGGTCTCCAGGCCGGGTCCTCCAAACGAGGCCACGCGCGCCAGGCCCACCAGACGGCGCTCTCCAGGCCGGGTCCGCCAGACCAGGCCGAGCTCTCCAAGCCAGGCCACGCCGGGTCCTTCAGACCCTGCGCCCCGGGCCCGCCAGGCCGCGCTCGCCAGGGCCCGCCAGGCCGCGCCGGGTCCTCCAGACGGCGCTCTCCAGGCCAGGTCCGCCAGACCAGGCCGAGCTCACCCGGGCCCACCAGACCAGACAGCACTGGCGAGACCCCACCAGACTAGACCGCGCCGGGTCCTCCAGGCCGCGCTCTCCAGGCCGGGTCCTCCAGACCAGGCCGCGCGTCCAGGGCCTGCCAGACCTGTCCGACCGCAGCCTCCAGGCAGAGCCCCCCAGACCGAGCCGCGCTCGCCTGGGCCCGCCAGACCAAACCGCACTTGCCGAGCCCGCCAGGCAGTGGCGGGTCCACCCGATCGCGGTCTCCAGGCCGGGGCCGCCAGACCGCGCCGGGTCCGCCAGACCACGCGCTGGGCCCTCCAGACAGCGCTCTCCAGGCCGGGCTCTCCAGGCCGCGCTCGCCCGGGCCCGCCAGACCAGGCCACGTTCACCCGGACCCACCAGACCCGGCCACACGCTACCGGCCAGGCCCCGCGAGGTCCTCCCGACCCTGCACGCCAGGGCTCCCGCCAGGCCACGCTCGCCCGAGCCCGTCAGACCCAGCCACGCTCTGCAGCCCGGGCCGCGCCGGGTCCTCTCGACCCTGCGCGCCAGGGCGCCCGTCCGGCAGCGCTCGCCCGCGCCCGCCAGCCCCAGCCACGCGCCGCCGGCCAGGCCACGCCGGGTCCTGCAGACCCTGCGCGCTCGGCCGCGCTCAC
Organism: Bos indicus; assembly: GCF_029378745.1. Classification (NCBI taxonomy): domain Eukaryota; kingdom Metazoa; phylum Chordata; class Mammalia; order Artiodactyla; family Bovidae; genus Bos; species Bos indicus. The sequence continues at coordinate 96,696,183 of NC_091768.1, read as the reverse complement.
CAGAGTCCGCCCGACCAGGCCGCGTGCCAGGCCGGCCGGGCCTCTCCTGCCGCCCTCGGCGCTCGCGGCCGAGCCCGGCCGAGCTCGCAACCCGACCTCGCTGAGGCTGCTCGGCCTGGCGACCGCGCCTCCGCCGGCGGCCACGGGGCCCAGCCTGCGGGCGCCGAGCCTTCTCAGCACCTTGCTCAGGGCCTGCCAGCCGGGCCGCTAGCCCTCTGCGACGTGCTCCGGCCAGGCCGCCCCCTCGCGGAACACGCCCCGCTCTGTTGTATCGTGTCTTTCGACGTGTACCGTTTCGCGTGTTCTTCGCCAAAAAGAGAACCCCCTGCCCAGCTCTCGCCTCCGCCTCCTGCTTCACCTTTCCGCTCCTCTTTCTATGAACACTCCGCAAGAGATTTCTACTCTGGCTCCTGCCCGCTCAGACCCTCCCTCCCTCTAGCCTTGACCACCCCCACCACCCTCCCGCCGCCCCCTAACCCCGGAGCCAGGTAATTCGCTGCTTTCAGTTTCAAGTCTTTGCTCAAATGTCACTTTCTCAGCAACACCCACCCTGCTGAATATTCCTGAACACACACTCCCAAGGCCCCCTGGCACTCCCGCCTTTCCCGTCTTTTCTACAGCATTCATCACAGTCTTAATATCCCACTTAGCCACTGTCTTTCTTTCTTGTGTGCCTCCTTCTCCACTAGAATGTAAGCTCCGTGAGAAAAGGGGTTTTTGTCCGTTTTGGTGACTGATTCATTCAAATATTTGTTACAAATCAATAAATGAGTATTAAGTGTTAGCTGTTTTTAAAAAAAAAAAAATTTATACATATATATGTTATGATTTAACCAAGTAAATCAGAATATACTACAATGTACTGAACTATCCCATGGTTAGGCTGTTTCAGCATATTTGCCACAATTTTCAATGCTACGGGGAATTTTTTTTGTACAAAAGTCTATGTACAACAGACGTTACAGGAATCTAAGTTTTTAAATGTAACAGATAATTCTAGACTATCAGGAGACTCTAAATGAGATAAAAATATGAGTTACACCTAGAAGGCAACCAGGTATCACCAGGTATCATCTTATGTATCTAACAGAGTTATATCTTTTTTGAAAATGAAAGATACAAGGCACAAGAAGAAATGGTATTTTCACATGTTAAGAGACATGAAAGTAAATCTAGTGATCAACCTGGATTGCTGCTGTAGACTTCTGTGAATGCACACAGGGATCATTAGGTATAACCTTAAGTTAGGAGTCAGTCTGCTTGGAGTAAATGAAGTCACGTGACCAGCGACTGCAGCTGAATTTCACACTCTGTGCTACCCCCAGGTCACCTATAAGAAGCCAGTCAGAATCCCAGGCTTTGGTGGTGAGTAACCTCACTTAACAGTGGGTCTGTTACCTTGGTGAAAGGGGCTATAATAGCCTTCATGAAGTGCATACATAATTTTCAACCTCCAGAAAGATTAATTAAATGAAAATCATGGTATTAATATTAAAGCTGTTAGGAGGAATGTGAACATATTCAGTATTTTTATATACTTGTGATGTTTAATGTTACATCTAATTCAGAGGTTATAAACTAAGCAACTGATTTAGAACTGTGGCAATATTAGAACAGCTAAGAGAATTTCAAGTTTATCATATTTCTACATTTAAACTATTAAATTTATAAGAATTATTGTTAATCCTTAAACTTTTATCGTCAGATCAGATTATCTGATGTACTTTAAACAGAAATCAAATGTATAAAATGCATAAATCATTGTAAAATGTGATGAAGATGATTCAACTAGGTTGTAAATGGAACCAAATGATTGTTCACTGACCCCATAAAAATGACTGCTAAACTCTGCTAGATTTATATATGTAACAATATCACTGGCCTAAGGAAGAACTAATAGAGGATTTTTTTAATCAAAAATAATGTAATATTATTTAGACCAAAGTTGAGGTTTTAATATTTGTTTGTAAGTACAAAAACTATGGGCACTATAAAACTCACATCAACAATTTTCTTCCCACAAGGGTTAGAGACAATCATCTTCCTATAGTAATATATGAATGTGCCCGTTTCTAGGCTGCCTGCCAGCATTCCATGATTCAACCATTTAAAGTTCTGCCAATGTGACTGAAGGAAAACTAGATTTCATTATTGCTTTGATTTGCATTTATGCCTGGCTTACTAATGAAGCTGAATTGACCATCTGGATTTCTTCTTTTGTGAACTGCCTGTTCTTAGAGACTTTGCCATTTTGCTCCTGCATTGTTTTTCTTATCATTAAGAGAAATTCCTACCTCCTTCAGATTATATTTCTATTTTACTAGGTTTCCCCCACAATGTTCTATTGTCTTTTTACTTTTAATCTTAATCCATAATCTCTGTAACACAATACAAAGGAGATGTCTAGTATTGCTTCCTAGGAGATATATAGCTTAATTATATCCAAATTTCAGGTTATACATTCAGTTCTCATGTGTTTGGATCTGTTGCTAAACTAGCTCTTCTCTCTGATCTGTTGGGAGCGCCAGTCTTTGCGGCTATTTTCCAAAATCCACGTTTGTCTTCCCTTTCTAGCAAATTGGTGTTAGCGTCCAGCGGTCCTCTTAAGAGCCAGGAGTTCAGGTTACCCACCATAGCTCCCGTACTAGCGCTGTAACTGTCTGATGGGACACTGTGATCGCAGAGCAAGAAGCCAAGCAAGTTCACAGGCTCCGCAGCTGGCCTGTCAGCATTCAAATCCACAACCACACAACCTCTGGCGAGCTGCTTATCCATGCAGTGTTTCAGCTTTCTCCCTTATAAAATGAGGGAAATGAGATCATCTACTCCAGAAGTTGATGAATGAATTAAATGAGATACTTTTTACTTAGAACACCTGGCATGTAAGTGCACACCAAGTTTAGTGATTAGCTATAAAACTAAATTTTCAAGAACAAATTTAGTTATTTCGACTGTATAACACAGATGAGCAAAATGAGATCTGATTCAAGACGACCTGTGCTCGTGTTAACGTCGCTCTCGCTCGCTCACACCCGTGTGCTTTCCTGAGTTGAAGGACAGGGCAGTAACGGCCAGTGCTGAAAGCACACGTCATCCAGCATGCCATTCTCTCCCCCGGGGGGTCTGAGGCCCCGGGAGAAGTATGTCATGTGTGTCTGGGAGTAAAACGAGATTAGAAACAGCTGTTTTATATCATTGTCAACCGGTAACAACTCATCTTTTTTAACTCTCCCTTTCAACCAACCTCTCCTAGTCCACCAGGCCCAGCTTTCTAAAAACACATTTTATCAGATCACCTCCCCCAATTACCGTCACAAAGAATTTATAACGGATCCACTATCTGCCCCAGAAAAGACCAACTCTCCTGCCTGGGCTTCCAAAGCCTATCTAACTTGGTCATTCTCAAATTTTGTGCCAACTTCACAAATCCTCCTGCTAGTGACTTGTGTGTGTCTGGTACGTTACACTGCTCTGCACTGCCACAAACCAGAAGCACACTTTCACTAGCCAAAAATACTATAGCCCATGCTATAGTAAAATCAAGAGGAAAACTACTTTTCCTCTTCCTGAAAACCTAAGTAACACCAGCCAGCAGGCCCACTTGGGGCCTCTCTCCCTGAACTGTTCAAGAACTGTTCAAATTAAGAAACTGATGATCTCATTTGCACTCTTTTTTTTTTTAATTTGGCTGCCCTGGGTCTTAATTGTAGCATGCAAACTTGCCTCTTTGCTGAGGCATGCAGGCTCTAGTTTCCTGGCCAGGGGATTGAACCCAGGACCCCTGCATTGGGAGTGAGGACTCTTAACCACTGGACCACCAGGGAAGTCCCACAAATGTTTTAGGTATATCACAAAATAGTAAAATTTGGCCCAGGAGTTCAGAACGAGCTGGTGCTTTCTCAGATCTCTATCCTGGGCCCCAAATCCCTCTGACCACTGTTCCCGGTCTAGACTGTCTCCATGTCGGGGGAGAGGGAAGCCAGGCAGACACTGGAGCTGGACCAGCAGACCTCCCAGACCTCACTCTTCTTTTTCTAAACATTACTTTCTAAAAAGCCCTTTCAAGTGTGCTTAGGAATTTGCGTTCAAGATGACAGATGGAGCTACCAAAGGAACCCGCCCCTCCCAACTCCAAAACCGAGTCTCCTCTCCCTGGCGCCACACCATCATCACCAGTCATATGCCGTGTCCACTTCGCCCCAACCCACACCGTCAGACCTCACCCCTGAAAACGCCCGGGTCGCAGGTCACCACGGACACCCATGCCACCACCCCCGAGGATGACACCTCCTGCTTTCACATCCGCCCCACGTCTCTTTACACATCTGCCCCTTTCATGCTCCATGTAATGTGGCAGGGCCATCAACCATGTGGATCCATTATCCTCCCAAAGGAAAGGGATCTCGACCGAAAAAAAAAAAAAAAAAACCCACCACCAGGGCCGCTGGGCAAATGAAATGAGCCCTAGGAAAGAGGTCTGTGCTTCTTCCTCTGGGAGGAAGCCCTTAGGACCATTTAATTTTTAGGGGGACCATCTATGACCCCACGTGAATAAATACTGCCTGAGACTCAAACCACCACAGCAGAAAGCAGAAAGATACAAGCGGGAAGGGAGTTGGGCGCCAGAGGAAATGGGGGGGAAAGAGAGAGAAAAGGAAAGACAGAGTTTAAGAAAAAAACGGGAGAAGGCAGAGCCATATAGGAAACATCCTCCTGTAGCAATAAACACAAAGGCGCGTCAATCTTCGTAACGACTGACTGCACGGCATCCTCTGGACGGGAGGAACCTAACGCTGTCTCAGGGCAGACATTTACATTGCTACCACTTTGAACTCCTATAAAACATAAACTACATATTATGGATTATCAGCTTATATAGTTAAATAGACAGCTTACATACATAGAGTCATTTTTGCAAAATCAGGATCCCGCACGTGTAGGAAGCTAATGGCAGTTTTACTTACCCACAGAATGAAAGCTGTCTGTCTTCAAGTCATGCATACAGACAGCACTTGATGGTCCACACTGGGCAACACCCATATTTCCACAGATGTTGATTTTATAAAGCATGTTATTTTTGGTATCCACTGCTTCCCATGTATAACTAGAAAGGAAGAAAAGCAATTTGTCACTGTCACTGATCTGCCAATAATTAAACTTCTCTCTAGTTTCATATTCAAGCCACTTTCAAGCTTAAGACTTCCATAACCTAGAAGATACACTTTCATTAGCCAAAAATACTAAAGTCAAACTATGTTAAGTTGAATAGAAGCCAGGGCAGAAACCACTAAATACCACCTCGATCTGGTTCAATCCGCTCTGAAGCAGCCTCAAGACTCCCTAAGCATTAAAATACTTAAAATTCTACCATTAATTTAAGAATACCAACTCAGATATTTAAGTAATTGCTCAAGAATTATGTTGAGTTTTAAGGCAGTGACCTTTCCAATCACCGTGGAATGCTGCAAAGCCAAATGTTTGTTTTTAATTTTGTTTATCTTATTTAAAAACTAGTTACGGCATGTGAGATAGTTCTGGTTCTGGTTTTACCTTTAATAGTTCAGACCCGAAGTGACAAGATGAAGCTGTGCCATCAGGCAACAGATCCAAAATCAGACAAAATTAACTTTTGATTGATTCACTACATGAAGTATTTTATATGCATTGTAACTTGCTGTTCAAACCTCTGGCAAAGTAGATACTGAGTAACTGTTCATGAACCGATCTGCATACTTGGGACAAAATACAGCTGACCCTTGAACAACATGGATTTGAACTGCACGGGTCCTCTTATACAGCAATTTTTTTCATGAAGTACTGTACTGCCATATACCTAACGACACAAGCCATGGTTGGCTGAACACACAGATGCAAACTGTGGATGCAGAGCGTGAACTATAAAGCTGGATGGGGATTTTCAGGAGGGGTGGGGACGGCAGGGTGGGGTGTCATTCAAGGGTCAACGATAATGTCTGCCAGTTCTCTCGTAAGGATTCTCAATTCTCCACTCTTCCCAGGGAGAATGCTGTGTCAATTTTGTAAAAATTTCCTCAAGAAGGGTAGATAGGAAACGAGAGCAAATAAAAAGTTCCTCACAAAACGCAAAAGGTACATGAATGCAACGGTATTGTCGAAAGGACAGGAGATAAATCAGAATTCCTATCCTGGAACTGTGGAGGAACCGGGTATGAGACCTTGAGGTTGCTAAGCCTGGAAACCACAAGTATGTGTCAGGAGCTTACCGTGGGCAGCACCAGCTTGATGGGAAAATACAGCCCCCATAGGACCAGTCCACATTTCGGGCTCCCCTTTCACTGGGTGTCAGAGCGCTGACTCGGCACAAACCCCAGGCAAAACACCCTTCCTTGCCCACAGGCAGTCTCCCCAAGAGCCCCGTCCAGCAATGAGGAACCCCAACAGGAAGGTTACTGGCAGACAAGGAGCCAAGTGTGCTCCTGAACCCAGATCTGGGGACCGATCAACGCCATCTGCCAGGAAACCAAGGACCTGGGCACATGTCAGCACTCAGACAGGGCTGTGAATGCTCCGCTGGGAGTTCTGACAGTCACTGAACTTCAAGAAACCTGAAAAACAGGCTGGAGTGCTTTGGCAAGCGCCGGCCTTGGGATGACACTGGACTCAGATGCAGTTACCACTATAAACTCAGCCTTCCTACCAGTAACACCTTTTACCTCCCCAAGCCCAGAGCTCCATGGCCCAAGAAAATGACCCAAGTAATACCAGGCGCCAGCAAGTCATCTATCCAGGCCTGTTTCTTTTGACCTTCATAACCTTTCTTCATTCGCTTCACAAATAAGTCTTAAGTACTTAGTGAGGAGTACAGAAATGATCAAGCAATGATCATTCCGAAAATGCCCTGCCCTCTTGGAGTGTATATTCCAGGGGAGGACAAAAAATAAACAGGTAAGCGAACACACAGGAGAATTCCACCTTGTAACACAAAAGAGTAACAAAGTAACAGAAATGTGATTGGAATCCAGAAGAGTAACTGAGATAAAACTCAGGCTAAGACTTGAATGACAAAATGCACAACCCAGAGGAAGACCTGGTGGGAAGGATATCCCAGCAGACTGACCAGTCATTCCGAGGTCCTGTGGCAGGAATAAACAGCACACGGATGGAAGGGAAGGAAGGGCCCTGTGGTTGGAGCAAGGTGGAGAGAGCAAGCAGCAGATGAGATCCAGGAGATGGGAACACCGGGTCACAGAGATTAAAGAAAGCAGTTTTGATTCTGAACTTGAAGCAAAAACAGGCTGCTCAAAGATCCACACTACGGATTTTTCCTTAAAATTTTAAGCTAGTGTTTTTATGTGCAGAGTATTAGTAGACTTTTCTATTAAATACAGTTAAATTAAGGCAAATCGTGAATCTCTTACTCAGGGCCCCTAAGTTTTTCCAGGATAGCAGACACCAAATTTAAAGCACTGGCATCATGAAAACGTTCCACAACACGAGAGGTGTGTGAAGGTATTTTAGAATGAGTGAACTGGTAGCAATCAACTCGAAAGAAATGCACATGGTGACTGAAAACACTATGCTTTTCTTAAAACAGAAACCCACTGCCATTTTTGCAGAGGTGATAGTTAAATAAGACAGATGTAAGCAGCATGTGTGAGTGGAGCAGAAAAGAGAGGAGAGAGCAAATGGGGGGGGGGGGGTGCTGTCCTGACGATCTGGCAATCAGAGTTCCTAGAAAGACGCTGCCCGAGTCAATCGTATTTCTTTTCTCTACTTGTATTTCATATTTGCGTTCTGTCAAGCTTCATCAAAATGATAAGTGGTTATGGGAGTAAGGGGGGAGGGTGCCGTGAAAGTACTCGAGTGCCGGGTGTCTTCGAGGGTTTGCCTGAACCACCAACGAGGCAGTAACTCACAAACCTAAACTGCAGCTCTTGGGTGAAGAGTCCTCAGTCAGCGCTTGAGAGGGTCCGATTCCAACAGACACGTCTCTGCTTTAAAACAGACACACACGCCCAGCGCCTCGTCGTTAGGAGCTCAGCAATGATTGTTCAGTTGAAATCATCAATCTGAAAACTCACGAAGCATATTCCAAAACCTACAGCGTCAACTTCTGTGCCCCTCAGTTAGATTAAATTATCATCCTTAATAAACACGTTTTAAAGATGATTTCCCTAAATGTGAAAGTCAAATAAATATCCGTTAGCACTTGAGAGAACTACGCGTTTGGCACTAGATAATCCTAGCCTCCTTGCCAAGATTGAAAGGCAAACTACCAGAATGGCCGAGGCCGAAATCATTCTTTAAATTTATGCTGAAGTTTTAAAGCACTCTGATCGTATTTGAGAATGAGAGAATGGCTTCAGAAACAATAAAAGTACATAGACTAAATAAAATTTAATGAAATGTTAGAGGAATATTAATATTTCGTCCAAAAGTTTTCCACTAGAAAATTCTCTACATGAGGTGAACACGTACAGCCAAAATGAGGAAACACAACGGTAAGATTTATTTAAGAGCCAAGCAACTGAGACCATTCAGCTGAGATTCCCAGAAAAGTCTATACACTAAGCTTTTGGGGCTTACATAAATAAAGAAGGGGAAAAAAAAAAACTAACAGGAAAAAATGAGTCTAACGTGTCAGACCAAAGAGAAAAATGAGCTATAATATTAAAATTTTAAACTTTTAGCGGGGAACAAACCATGGAAGAAAATATCTCCAAGTTGGGTGGAAATGTAGTCTTTATTCAGACACACACACACACACACACACACACGCATGTTTGAAATACATTTGCTTTACAAGCATGGACTAGCATGCAGATGGTGTAAAAGCCCAGTGGGCATCTTCACAGAACTCTTGACTCTCCTATCAGGCCAAGACTTCTATGAGACACCGTGGTTCTAAGCTGTCCCCCTCCCTCTCATCTGTGAGAAACAGGACGCGAGGAGATGGAGCAGAACCCCAGGAAGTGCCTGGTCTTTGGGAACCAGCACCCAGAGGCCCCGCCCACTTCGGGGTCTTACAATCAGTTCCAATTCTTCGAGGAGACAGCCTAACCTCAGTTAGCAGCGCTCTTCTGGACACAAAACCACCTGGACAAGAATCCTGGCTTCGAAAAGTAGCACACGCAAGCAAAATCTTTGCCATGCTACCTCTTTCTCCAGAGTATGAAACATCATCAGCCAATGTCCCCCTCCCGCTCTTGAAAACTCCCAAGTTCACTTCGAGGCAAACCTGGCAATTAGACACACAGGTCTGCACACAATGCCCTCTGGACCACATGGGCTGGCCCCTGCTGTTATCCTCAGCTCTGACACCAACTCTCCTGGCATTTCCCACCACCCACTGGTAGATCTTATGTGCCTGGTATCTCCCACTGCCCCATGACTCAGGACAGGAGTGTCCTCCATCCCAGAATGACACAGGGACATATACATGGACAGAATCAACATATGCTGGCAGGCTGGGAAGGAAACCGGCCAGTGGACCCCGGGTCCTGATGTCTGTACAGCAGGCCGCCCAGGCACTGTACACGGTTACTCAACCCTCTCTAATTCCTCCACTTTACAGCCAGACTCCATGGCTCAGAGATATGAAACCCCCTATTCAACGTCACACAGCTATGAAATGACAACGCCAGGCACAAGCCCAGGTCCATCCCAGCCCCAAGGGCAAATACTCACACTAAGATCAACTGCCTCATTTATCTGAAATTTTTTTTAAGTTTTTTTTTTTTTTAACTTTTCAGAAGATATTTACTTTTAAGTACAACAGTGAAGGTAGCAAAGCATTCCAGGAGACTGTAGGAGCTTCAGTCTTGTCGCAATAGGTGCCCCTGAAATGGCAGACCCCAAGTGCTGATTTCCAGAGTGAGTGAATGCACCTGAGTGTGGCCCCTGGGGAGAAGCTGTTGGTGAAGACTTCTGTGAAGATCCAGGCCACTCCACACCATGCTGATCAAAAAAAACACTTTTCTGAGCTCACTGTTAGTTGCTCAGTCGTGTCCAGCTCTTTGCGAACCCCATGGACTGCAGCCCTATGGACTGTAGCCTGCCAGGGACCTCTGTCCACGGGATTCTCCAGGCAGGAATACTAGAGAAGGTAGCCTTTCCCTTCTCCAGGGAATCTCAAACCTGGGTCTCAAACTGAATTCTGTGGCTGATAGGCCCTGGGGGTGGACGATTCATCTCATCAGATAAACTGAGGACACAGGCTGTGGTCCCTCAGTTCAAGAAAGCTTGAGACCATCTGCCCTTGACCGTGATCCCACGGCCTCTGCCGAAACCACCTTGGACGACAGACAGCAGTCAGCCTGCGTCTGTTCCGAGGCCCGGAGGTTCCATTTTAATCTAATTTGGTTTACATTTCATAATATCCTGAAAAGTGCTGGCACACAACCAATTAGAAGATCACCAGTTAGAAGGAAGCACACAACGAGCAGACCGTCAACCAACGGAGATGGCAAGGCGTTCCTACCTTCCCGATACTGTCTCCGGCAAATGCCACACTGAGAGCCCGACCCGGTCAAAACAGGACCGAATCGGAGGCAGCAAGGAAAAAGCCAATCTAACTGGCCATCACAACTGCCTGGAGATCAGAAAGGTTCACAAAGAGAAACAGAGAGCCATCTCTACCAACGTGGTGCCAACGTCCGTGCGAAAGAGAGAAAGCAAAAGAAAAAGCCAGACGGCCACAACTGGACAACTCCTCTCAGCTATTTGACACTGGTGTCTTAACAGGACACCTCTCAAGCTTTTGTACACATCACCACTGAATACCTGCAGAAGTGTAACACTCTGCAAATACAATGTGGTGGTTCTTTCTAATTCTTAAAACAGCTAACATCCAAACTGAAGTCTAGGACTTCCCTGATAATGCTGTGGATAAAAATCCGCCTGCCAAGGCAGGAGAAGTGAGTTCAATCCCTAGTCCGGGAAGATTCCACATGCTGAGGAGCAGCAACTACACCCATGAGCTGCAACTCCTGAAGCCTCTGCCTCTAGAGCCCACGCTCCGCCACAAGAGAAGCCTCCGCAATGAGCAGCCCCAGCTCACGGCAACTGGAGAAAAACCTGCTCAAAGCAACCAAGACCCAGCAGAGCCAAAACTAGGTAAAATTTTTAAAAAATAGATAAAACAAAGTACATACAGTTTAATTATAAAATGTTTGGAATGCCCAACACCTTAAAGGAAAAAAAAAAAACAAATCTCAGAAAACTGAGTCCCTTCCCCTGTAACACAAAGGAGCTCCATGAACCTTCATTCTGTCCATGTTCTTTAGAGATCTTAGTTCCCCCACTCCCACAAGTCCTGGGGTTATGGTAATAATGGTCATGTGGCCATGAGACATTTGATGACTGGCCTACAATCATCAGTATATAAAGCAGATGAGAAGTACAATGGAACCAGCAGTAAAATTAACAAGCACGTGTGAATCTATAATTTGGTTTCCTTAAAAGAAAAAGTTGGTGGTATACAAGTAAATTCACATAACATGGTCACTGCCTAGAGAACTGTTTTTTTAAATCTAGAGTGAGCAGCCAATACCAAATCTGGGGGACGAGGGGAATGCAAAGTCTTTCCAACCTGAACAGCAAAAAAAAAAAGATTTCTCTGCTTCTGGCCTACATCCAAGGGCTCTAACGAAACACTCAGGGAACATTTGGCTCACCACTGCCTCTTATCATTATCAGAGAGTTTCTCAGCTCATCCCTCCAGACCACCGACCCTCAAAAATCTGGAACGTTCTCCTAAAATAGCAAAGGGGGAGGATGGTGGGGAGAGGGGAGGGGTGGCAGGGGGAAAGGAAGGCAGGGTTTCCAAACGCACATTTGCAGCAGAAATGTCAAGAGCATAATGTAACCCCTGTTGTCAATAACCCTCTGCTTCCGACACGACGAGAGAAGAATCTGATTTGGCACAAGGAATAAGCACCCTGATCTGCAGGCGCAGGGGGACACAAGAGTTTGATAGAGCATCGTGGCCAAAACTTATATAGGAAGTACTTCACTTCCTATTCTAACAAACCCACAAAGCTGTGGATAAAGATATGAGGCCAGCAAAAAAAAAAAAAAAGGCAAGGAAATGCCAGACATTAATTTCTGGTTTTCCCTGTAGTGACACAGGGTCTGGGAGCAGGAAGCCAGTGGTCTGGAGAGCGATCACGCTGGAGGAGAGACTCCGGTCGGCATGAAAGTGGAGGCGCCAGGGGGTCGGCAGGCACGGCTCTAACGCCAGCACCCTGAGTGTCTGGGAGAGGTCCCGAGAAGCCAAGGCAAGCCACGAGGTGCCAAGGGGATGGGTAAGGCGCCCACACCCGTGGGCCTGAATCCCACCCCCCGACCCAGCCTTTCGGGACACACTTAAGCACTCAGAGCCTCACCTTCCAGTCGCCAAGAGTCATCCACCCGACAGCCACCACCAGGAAAACGAGACTGGAAACTTGGAGCTGTTGAGGGACTGTCACCTAAGCCCTCATCTGGATCACCAGCAGGACTCAAAGACAGGTTAAAAACTGAGTTGGCCTGGTTAAGTCCTTTCGAAAGAACTGTCACCTAACGACACTGCCAGGATTGAGGTGGGAGCCTGGTTTGGGGGCCAGCTCCACGGAGCTGATGAAGCTCAAGACAGAGAGTGGGGGGGGAGCTCAGAACACACACCCAGACACACGCACGCCAGCTGCCTCCTGGGATCTCTCAGAACAGGACAGGCACTCGGGCCCACCCAAGCCCGCACCACGCAACCACCAGCTGCACCAGAACAAAGGCCTGATGGATCGGAAACTTGGGGAAAAGGACAGACACGCTCTTCCTCAAGGGGCTTCCAGGAACCCGGCGGCCACGGCCCTCCGCACCCGAGATCCGCCTCCAAGGGCCGGCCGGTGAGCCTGCTGCTGCACTTGCTGCATTTTTGCTCCCAGTGACTCTACGGCCCCAGGACGCAGGCCAGGGTTTCAACCCTGCTCCGTGAGGCCCCTTTTACAATCTGGGTGCTTTCTTACTTTGTTCCTCAAATGCAAAACGAAGGCTTGAATTACAGGCTGAACCTCCTCCTTAATCATCACATGGATGTCGGAATTCAACTGCCTTTAACATCAACTCGGCCCATGGCATAGAGATCAAACTTTAAGGCTCAGTCCCCTCAGAGGCCATCACCAACGTCCCCCAAACCCTCACGGACCCAGTACCCTGCCCCTGCTTCCAAAGCCACTAGGACAAGAGAAAGTCTGCCTTCCTAACTTTTTTTTTTGGCACGGGGGAGGCTATGCCAGGTTCATTGCTGTGCAGACTTTTCTCTAGTTCAGGCAAGCAGGGTTTCCTCTTTGCTGCCCTGCAAAAGTTCTCTGCTTGCAGAGCACAGGTTTTAGGGTGCTCACGCTTCAGGAGTTGCAGCTCCCAGGCTCCAGACCACAGACTCAGTAGTGATGGGGGCTTGGGCTTAGCTCCTCCTCGGCACGTGGGATCATCCTGGATCGGGGCTCGAACCCATGTCTCCTGCCTTGGGAGGTGGATTCTTTACCACAGAGCCACCAGGGAAGCCCTCATCTTCCTACTTTCCGGGCAGTCAGCTCAGCCGGTTAGTTCGGATGGTGATGGGGCCACTACCCAGGGTGAGTTCTTCACAAAGGGAGGCTGCCACAGGAGAACAGTCTCTGCTTTGAAGATGCTGGGGTCACACGACTCAGAAACCCTACCACCCGCTGCTGGCAACAGGAAGCGCAGGGCCACGTCAGCGTCACCTTCATGCCACCTAAAAGGACTGCGGCCCCACTGGCTCCCCACCCCCGCAGGGCACTTCCTCGGAATGACCCCCACACTGTCACAACTTCCACCCACGCTCTCCAGGCAGCCCCTACTTCCCCACCCCCCACCCCCTCTGAGAACGGCAGCTCCATCCTTTCAGCTCAGTCCCTCTCCCCCCACCCCACCCCATCCCACATCCAGTCCTAGGCAGAGTCCACCAGCCCCACCTTCAAAGTCCCCAGAATCGGACCACTCTGCACCACGACCCTGGTCCAATCTGTTATAACCACTTACCTGGTCCGGCAAAAATTCCCCTCGGGCCGTCCCCACCCGAGGTCACTCCTGGGCTCAAAATCCTCCCAGGATTCCGCCTCCCTCAGAATAAAATTCAGAGTCATTCTTCTTTTTTTTTTAATATTTTTTATTGAAATGGAGTTGACTTACAACACTGTGCCCATTTCTGCTGCATGGCAAAGGGATTCAGTTAAACACACCTACACACTCTCTTCTAGAGTCACTCTTGATGGCCTATGGGACGTGGCCCCAGCCAACCCTCTCCAAAAATTCCCGTCTCCCACCCTCTTTCTTGCTCTTGCTACACGACGGCCCCTCTGCCACTTCCCAGCCACGTCAGCCAGCATCCTGGCTGGAACACTTGATAATGTGATCCCTCTGCCTAACACACCCTTCCCTGGGTCAGATGTGCAGGTGACCCCCCTCGCTTCCTAAAAAAAAGCAAAAGTTCCCCCCACAGACAGGCCTGCGGACCCAGCACCCTCCAACAGCCCCGCCCCATACACCTCTCCCTAGGCTCGCTCACTCACCCAAGCAGCTAACTCACCCACCTCCACCGAAGGATGGACACTCAGAAGTGCGGAGAGTGAGCCACATGGGTTTCTCGCTTTGTTTGTGGTGACACTCCTCCGGCAGATGGCAGGCGGAGGGGCCTCGGAGGACACGGAGGGGTGACTCAGCGGGGACACATCCTTGTCATTTCTAAGAAGCCACCCTTCAGCACATCCATGTTCGTGGTTTGGGGTTTCTGTTTGCAGGCTGGGGTGCTGGGGAGAGGCTTTCAGTACCAAACAAGTGTTTTAAAGATGTCTAACTGGCTTTTGACTAGAGTGAGTCACCCAGATGGCGACAAACTAACGTTACAAGTCAACATCCAGTGGCCAGTCAGCTCCTGGAAGAGCTCTTCACGTGCACACCACGTGTTTATTCCCGCACACACGTACGTGGGAAGAATTGCACATGACCCCACGGATTGTGGCCCGCCAGGCTCCTCTGTCCATGGGATTCTGTACGCAGGAATGCTGGAGTGGGCTCCCATCCCCTTAAGCACGCAGGCTCTGATTTAAAAGACCTCCCTGGCTGCCCGCCGGCAAAGGCCAGGCTTCATTGTCTCCACGTTCCTTCATCTTTCCCTACTCCCTCTACCCCAAAACAAAACTCGAAGTGGTAACTTTCACGACCTCAGATTTCTTACATCTCTGAGCCCCAAAGTGAAGAGTGACACGTGCAAAATTGTACCCACCCCCTGGCCCTGCGGGGGGGAAGCCACCCTCCAGAGATTCATGGAAGGATCTTAAAGCAACAACATAAAAATCCCACCCAAGGTCTCTGGCCCATCTGAAGGGCAAGCTTCATGCTTGCAGAACTCAGAGGGGCTGGGATCTTCCCCTCCACCCACCCCAGCCATGGAGGATGCACACAGGCCGGCCCCCCGCGCTGGTTACCACCAGGACAGAAATAGGTGTGACGCACCACTCCAGGCACCTCAAAACCCCGCCTGTGGCAGCTGGTTCTTAAGTCATGCGGCACCGTGAAGCTGGCGAAGGGCTCTCACAACGCTTCCCACTGGCCTGCATTCTTGCGCCCAGTCCCCACCTACAGCAGACGCCCTGGAATCCAAGACCCACCCGCCTCCAGGGAGACGGGACTGGGCCCCTCCAGAGCACTGACGCCCGTGCAGAAGTCCTCGGGGGCTTCAGGACCTTCTACCAAAAAACAAAATCTGGAGGCTCTGCACTCCCCCGCTTCCCCGGGGTGGTGGACTAATGTGGCCACCACAGGAAGGAGGACAATGCCAAAAAAAAGGCAGGAAAGGGCCCAGGGCCACCCGACATATGGCACCTGGCACCCGCCCCAACCCCACACCTCCTATCAGCAAGCTCCTCCTTGTGTAAGCAAACTCGAGCTGGGCTTTCTGCTACTTGGGAGCTGGAGGAATCCTGAAGAATGGAGCCTCAGAACCGCAGAAGCCTGGATGCAAACTAGACCCTGAGAATCACACAGCCCCGTGGTTTTAAAACTTTAAATGATGGAAACACTTCTTTCTCAAAAGAACTTTCCCATGGAGTGCCAATGTATAGGATGGATGAAGAAGAAACGCCCTCGTGTTGAGGCAAAAAGCCCCTGGACACTAAGAGAACCAGGGAGGTGCAGAGGAACCAGCTAAAAATATCACTGACCTGGCGCACAGAGCCCTAACTTGCAGAAAAAAGCAATCACCGCCACCACCACCATTTATGACCACAAAGGGTAGCTAGGCACGTAGACACACTCTGGTTCTCACACCACCCTAAAAACGTGATTTGCACCCTGATTTGACACAGAAGAAAATCAAAATCTCAGCAGGTCAGTTAACTGGCCCGTGAGGCTTTCCAACTAGTAAAGAGGAGAAAGAGTCCACATTCGAAAGCAGGACAGTGACTTCCAAAACTCCACTCCCAGCCCTCCTGAGGAAGAAACTGAGATGCAGAGGAAAGAGGTGACTGGCCACCGCCAACTCAGAAATCCAGCTCTGCGGACTCCAGCTACAGGCAGAACACACTGTCCTCTGCCAGCGGCCGTCAACGAGGGCCCAGCAGCTGTCTCCGAGCAGGAACAGGGCTGGGAGCGATGTTTAGGAGGACGGAAAAGCACCTAAGACCAGCCACAGGGACACACCAGCCAGAGGAACGCCCTGCCCATCCCCCCGCCTCCCCCCAGCAACTTGCAGCCAAGCTTCAACAACTGCTCCCAGCTCCATCCTGCACAGCTGCGCAAAAAGAGGCCACAAGCGTCCCAGCGGAGGCTCAATGCAAAGAGCACAATCAAGAGGCACCAGCCGTCGCAAGGGCACCCACACCATGAAAATGGGATAACAGATGCCAACAAAGACACTGGGCCCAAGGAAAGAGCAATTCATAGAGCAATCCGAGGAGCGCTTTACATCTTCCAAGGGATGAGCGAAGTCGTGGCAACCATGAAGAGGCAGCTGTGAGTATACATCAACTCTAGACCCTGCTGGAATGTTTCTAAGAAACAGAAAAAAGTTGAAGAGCTTACAAACAACAGGAGAACTGCTAGGCTGGGAAAGAGGACAGAGCCATTCTTCTGGAGCCCTGCCCACAATGGAGGTCAGATACAAAGTATAAAGAACAAACCCAGCAGGACAGAGTACGCGCTATGATAAAGCGAGGCTAAACAGCACAATAAGGAAACTTTGACCCAAAGAAAGAACCTTTTTTTCCCAAACACACAGAACACGCAACTCAAGGAGGTTCTAGGCCACAATTTCACATTTTTACTGCCCACATGAGGGGACAACTCTATTTACCTAGAGAATGAAAAATTTTTAAAAACTGGTGGATCCAAGAAGTTCAAATAGCATTTTGGGGTCCAAGAAGAAAATATTTAGAACTGAAGGATGAAAAATCTATGTATCAAAACCCATAAGTAGCATAGTACTCAGACAAAGAAACCCACAGCTTTAAATTCATAGTTTAGTCACTCAAGCTGATTTAAAAGATCTAAGCTTTCAATTTAAATTAGGGAAAAAAAGAGGATAAATAACAAAATCCTAGTGTACAGCACAGGAAACTATTATAGTTAATATCCTGTGATAAACCAAATGGAAAAGAAGATGAAAAAGAACATGCAGGTATAACTGAATCACCTTTTGTGCAGCAGAAATTAACATAATATTGTAAATCAACTCTAATGCACTAAAAGAAATTTCTTTAAGAAAAAAAAATTTTTAAGAAAAATTAGAAAAAATTTTTAAAGAAATTTTTTAAAGTTAACAACAGAGAACATAAATAAAATAAAAAATTAATGGTGACAAAGATGGTAAAATAAATACTAGTTGTTTTGAAAAGACTAAAAAGACTAGAAAAATCTTTAGTAAACCTAATTAGCAGGAAAAATATATAAATTAACATCAGGAATTTTTTACATTTACCTACAGATTCAAAAGGTATTTCCAAAAGCATAAGAGTAAATGCTACGTATTTATATGTGAATTCATAATTAAAATGACAATTTCCTAGAAAAATACAGATTATCAAAACTTGCTCAAGAAAAAGTATAGAATCTGAGTAAACAGACAAAACTGAAGCAGTAACCAAAACTCCTCCTCCACTACGTTCTACCTCCACAGAGGCACAGGCCCAGACAGTTTTACCACTGAGTTCTACTAAAATTTAAGGAACAGAAATTGTCCATCCTATGCAAAAACTATTCCATATCATACAATATACTAAAAACTAACTGGCTCTTCCCACAAAGCAAAACATTCTTGATACTGAACTCATCCAAGAATAATACAGCAAAGAAAGCTGCAGCCTGAACTCACTTAAAAACTCAGTCGCAAGCTTCCTACATAAAACATCAGGAAATGCGTGTGTGGGTGCTCAGTCATGTCGGACTCCTTGTTGCCCCACAGACTGTAGCCCACCAGGTTCCACTGTCCATGGAATTTTCCAGGAAAGAATACTGAGTGGGTTGCCATTTCCTTCTCCAGGGGATCTTCCTAACCCAGGGATTGAACCCACATCTCCTGCGTTGGCGGACAGATTCTTTACCATTGAGCCACCTGGGAAAACGGGGTGCTCTTAACATCCCACAATGCAAAGGACAGACCCCACAACAAATATTTATTCAGGCCAAATGTCAAATGTGCTAAGGCTAAGAAACCTCAGTACAAAGATTTCATAGGCTACAAAAAGCCTGATTTAAAAAGAAAAAAAAAAAAAGGTAAACTGAAGTTCATCAAAATTAAGAAATACCTATTTTTCAAAGGACATATTAATGAAAAAAAAAAAAAAAAGCAATCCAAAGACTGCGGGGAAAATACACCCAGTACAGACCTGAGGAAGGACCTGACTCCAAAAACATAAAGAACTCTTGAAACACAAAAAGATGACCCCCAAAAAGTGTGTTCAGGGATGAGGGGCAAGAGATTTTTTTGAGAATCACAACAAAAGATACTCAAGTGGTTAATAAGCACATGAAAGATGTTCAACCTCATGAGGCATCCAAATAATACAAGAAAAGATGTTCAATGTCATGAGTCAGCAGGGATGTGAAAATTAAAACCATACTGAGATACCACTACAACCCCACTAGGATGGCTAAAATTAAAAAGACTGACAAGATCAAGTGCTGACAAGGACGAAGAAACACTGGAACTCTCACACCGATGATGGAGATGCAACGTGGACAACCCCTTCAGAAGTCAGTTTGCAGCTCCCATAAAATCAACCCTCACTCCCCAGCCACTCAACAATCTCACTCCTAGGTGTCTATCCAAAAATAGAGCATATGTCCACACAAAATCTTGTACATGAATATTTACAACAGCTTTGTTTGTAACAGCCCAAAAAACTAGTAACATCTAGATTAGTCTTGGGTCAAAAAAAAAAAAAAATCAAAACTTAGATTACACATTACTTAAAATTAACAAAAGAAATTCAAAAGTTTAATAAATAAAATTAGCAAAAGGGGAGCAGTGGTGGCCACCAGTTCTCTGGATCCAGTGCTGTCCAGAGGGTGGTGTCTCCAGCTCTAACCCCTCCCAGTTTTCCCCCCTACTTAAGAAATGTCGATGAATCACTTGGAGAATAAATGAGTCCTTTGTCACCTTGCCAGGATTAAAGGTGAGGAGACACCATTAACAAGAATTCAGGCCTCTGTCCCTCACTGGTCATGAGTCAGCTATGCGGAAAATACAAAGGACTCACAGGTATATCCGATCTCAGCTACCTCCACCTCCATGACCAGTGGGGTCACTGCCAAAACGGCTCCTGGCTGGGATAATAAAAAAAGGCGGAAAAAAAAAGGAGAAAAAGAACAGTATCTGCAAAGTAACGAGTTACTTTCTTCCACCAGTCCCCGTTCTGCGACCGTTGTGAATTCTCTCTTCCCAGCACAGCACAGTTATACATGCCAAGATCGAAATAAAGATGAGACACCTAAATGATTTCACTCAACCCCATCTTTTAAAACTCCCTCTGTGAAACACTGATAAAAGATACGAAGCCCAATCAGGAGTTCATTCCCTGGGATCTTGTCAGGATGATGGTCCTGACAAGAATTAAAGAATTTAAAGAATTAAAGCATGTGTCTACCCACAGTTAATAATCTTGGGCTACACACACACTTATTGTTGCAAGAAACATATACACACAAGTGGATGTGATCCAGGTTCAACATGTGGCCCAAATTAGGCATATAAGCACTGTTCCTTCGGAAAAATCGCAGGGAAAAAAATGTCTCCTTAGAGACATCAACTAAACCAACCTCAACTCCCAGCTGGCTTCATTACTCTCTTGTCCTCAATAAAAAAAAAAAAAAAAAGTTGCAGCTTTTATACAGAAACAATTGGGGGAAAGCTTGTTCTAAATACACTTTAAGGTACTTAACTACTTAAATCAAGACAGCCCAAAGCATTATTTTATAACTCGTATAAACTGTTAAGCCTTCACTCATTAAGAATGTCGTTAACACCAAAATAAAGGGTAGAAAGTCACCCATTACCACGCACGTGTAGAACGGCCTTTTACAAAGTGTATCTCATACAGAAGAGGGTGAAGCTGTGGACAAGCGGAGGGCCTTCTGGTCTCTTCGGGTGACTTCGCACGGCCTCTGGCCTCTGCCCCCTGACCTCCTGTCCCCGCAGACCCTGCCCCCCAACCTCTGCACATCCCACACAGCTCAGCACTCCACGCCCCAGCCCCGCCGTGCCTGCCAGACCCACCGCGGCCAAGGTGGCCTCTGGATTCCAATGCTTTCTTTCCACCACACACCACCTCCCAAGAAACAGCCGAGGGATTAAAACCTCCAACTTCTTCCACAGCACAGGACTCGCCGGGTGCATCCATCCTCACGAAGCTTCAAAATCGCACGACTGAGGCTGTCCAAAGGACACGTGCTCAAAGTGCCGGGAGAGCAGATACACTCTGGGTGACTGGCCGTCGTCATCCCTGCTCTGCAGCACCCGGCTAAAGACGCTAAAGCTGCTGCAAGCACAGTCCCTCCTCTGCTGCCTTCATCCCTTCTGCTAACGAGCCACTTGGGGACGACCCCTGCCCACCACGCTCACCCCAAGATGGGTCTGGGCCACATGGGTGCCCTGCAGGCCTCCCTGAAACGGGTCCCAACTTCCCTCCTGTTGGTCTTAAGGGGCCATAGGTGAAAGGTACCCTCCCGGGATCTAAAAGCTAGACTTGGGAGGAGAGGCCGCTGCCCCAGAATCAACCCCCCTTTCCAGGGACCGTGAGACCTGCCTGCCAGGGTTCTCGCGGCCACCAGAAGGTGTCCAGGCACCCCAAACCTGCGAGAAGGCGGCTGCGGACTGCACCAAGCAGCAAACCACCAGGAACCGGGAGAGTCTTCCACGGAAAAACGTGTTCCTCGTTACCAGCAACCAATTTGCGGACGTTTGGAATGTGCCCCTGTGTCCGTGGGGACCGCTGCCACCGACAAGCAGCGCAAACACCAAGAGCAGAAGTCTGCTCTTCACACTCACGGTGAGGCCTGGGCAGCTATTTATGGACAGACGCCCAGGGCTGGAAGAAAAGGCCGCAGAAAACAACCTGCTTCAGGGCCACTCGGTAGAATTTTTCAAAGTGGACTTAAAGACATGATCAGCCCACATTCCCATTTAAATATGCGCTACAGTGAAGGAACTTTTAGGCAGTCTGACTTCATTCAAGAAAACAGATTTTTTTTTTTAAACCCCTTCCCTAGAGGGGGGTAAAAATGTTTTCAGTATTTAAGCCAAGGTATGCATTTGAAACGGGAACAAACAAAACAAATTTCAAATTTCAGGGAGTGGGTCTGAAGTAGAGACTGTTAAACGCGGCTCTAGAGAAGTCTGAATGTGAAACCACAGAGCAGTAACGGGAAAGAAACGTGCTGAAGCCCACCCAGCTGCAACCCAGCTGGGGCTGCAGTCCTCAGAAGCCTGGCAAAAAGGACCTGTCTGAAGACCACAGAAGGCACATGCTAAAAAAATGCAAGTCCCCTCAGGACACTGTCAAGCACTTGCTAAGTCAGGCCCACGTGTGACCGTGAGGAGAGGCGTTTCAAGATACAACGGCCATTTCCTACTGGACCAAGAGGCCAAGTTCCATCTGGAGATGAGTTTGTGAACCACGGTCCAGGCGTGGGATGACTACCCTAAAGTAAAAGCAAGAGTCTCCTGCAGCAGCTCCAGAGTAGGGGTCTGCCCTTGAGGCCAACTTTATTAAGAAATCAATTCCAATCTGCCAGCAACCAAGACCAACACCACTAGGCCAAGCTGAGCTAATTTCTCATGGATGCATATGGTTACAGCAGCCACTACCCCAAAAACGTCCTCCTTTAAAGATCAGTCACAGCCTGACCTTGGGTCAGCGACTAGCTTTTCACTGTAACAGGGGGCTTCTATGAGTAACTATGTATCTTAGGGCAGTTAACTGGCCTACAAACTAATGTGCAGTTAACTCTCCCTCGGGCCCCCAATACCTTTCCAAAAAAGGACAAAGAATATGGGCCTTTCCGCTTCACTGTGCGTTCAGCCTCACTCTCCTCAGGGTAATAATTTCTGAAAGTTCTCAATTCAGGGGTAATAAGACCATCTCTAATGCAAAGAAGACCCCATACACCTCACCGTAAGCTCAAAATTCAGGTCCAAGTGGGCTAAACTTGGCTTCATTCTGAGAGGTGACTTGCTAGTGCCAGGGATAACTGCTGACTTGTTTGTCCACGACTCTTCCAGAACTTTTCACCCCTTTTTCACCAAGCTTTAAAAAATTAATTAAAAGCTGCATTTTCCATCATCCTAAACAGTCCAGAGAAGGTTGGTTAGAAAAATACATGGAATCGGCAGTTCTCCAACCCCGGGACTCCCGGCCATGGCAGAACACTTAACAGTCCTCACTGGGACCAACGATTATACAATCATGGTTCCCAAAGCAAAAGACTCCACTAGAATAATCCACCCGGAGACAATGACATCATGTGAACAGCGAGACAGGAAGTTCAGCTCGCAGAAGTGAAGGGTGAAGTCTCGAAAGCCAATACTGGATGACCACCCTCCATTCTCCCGATTAAAAAAAAAAAGTCAACTTCTGCAGAAAAAGCTACTTTAAAAATGGAAAACCCACATGGAGGAAATCAATCAGCAAATGAAACCAACCCCCCCCCCCCCCCCGCCCGGCCAACTCCACGGCCGTTCCTACGGATGAGTCTGTCCACCTTAAGGGGCGCATCTGAAGCCCCGCTGGTAGAACTTTGGGGGAAACGTGGAGTGGGAACAAAGCGAAGCCGGGGATTCCTGCGTCCTCCCAACTTTTTCGCAGGCGCACCGCTGGGCGTGAGGGCGCCCACAGGGTGTCACCCGGCCGCTCGCACGCACGCAAACCCGCCCTGGACTTGGTGACAGCCACAAGTGGCCGGACGGCGGACCCCGGGCCAGCGCGGGCCATGCGCCCCCCACCCCCTGCCCGTGGGCACCGATCACCCCCGGGTCTCTTATCCTTCGCCGGCACGGTGGCAACTTTCCATCGGGGACGGGCAGACACAAGGAGAAGACTCGGGGACCCCGGGCCCTCCCCCGGGGGCGCCCCCTGCACCCCCATCCCGCCCGCTGCGCGCTGGGGCACCGCGACCGAAGCCCGTGCCCCGGCGAGCCACCCACCTGCACAGCTCTGGGAACTCGGCGCCCTGGGTGCCCGCGGCCCCGGGAACCCAGCCCGGCGGCAGCAGCAGCAGCAGCAGCAGCAGCTGCAGCTGCAGCAGGAGCGGGCACCGCGGCGGGCGCCCGGCGGGCGCGGGCCCCAGGTGCGAGCTCCGGCCGGCGGCCGCCTCCATCGCGCCGGGCCCGGGCTGCGCGTCCGGAGCCGGGCGAGCGGCGCGCGGCGGCCGGGGGCGGCGTCCGGGACACGGGTGTGCAGCCAGGGCGGCAGGCGGAGACGGACAGGAGCGCGAGGAGCCACGGACGAGCCGGGGGAGCTCGAGGGGCGCGCGGCTCTTCTGGGCTCGGCGGCGGCCCCGGGGCCTGTCACGTGACCGCCCCGGCCCCGCCCCCGCCCCGCCCCGCTCACGTGACAGGCTTGTTCAGGTGATCCCCGCCCGCCCGGCTCCGCCCAGGCCCGGTCACGTGAGCGCGGCCCCGCGCGCGGCCGGAAGCGGCACGTCGCGCGCGCGCGCGCAGGTGCGGGAACCCCCCCCCCCAGGCCTGCGGTGCCCCCCGCTACCCCGCGGGACCCCCCGGCTCCGTGGCTCCCCCGGGGGCGATCTCGGGAGATGGAGGTGCTGCCCAACCTGGACTCCCATGTTCCCACCCTCGACGGACAGGGAGGGGGAAAATGAGGTTTAGAACCTAAGTGCTGTAAAGGCCGCCGCGCAGCCCTGTTACCATACATTCGATCCCTTAATGAATGGGAACCCACTTTTCTTGCCCTCCGGGGGTTCGATCGCTGAGCCCTGCACCGCGGTGTTCCCACCGTTACACACCCACCAGAGCCTCTCACAAACCTGTGGCAATGTGATTTCCCAAGCGTGGGCTTCCTCCAATAAGGAAGGCAGCCCAGATATAGGAACTTGAAACATAAAGGAGGTAAAAGGGTGACTGTCGAGCGAGTGCCGCCCAGCAAAGCTTTTTAATCGCTCTAATCATGTATTTTGTTAAGCCCATAACTGTGTGAATGGCTGAGCTAGGCACAGTGAGAATAAGAAGGTGAATCTGAAAAGACATGAGCTTAAGAAGTTTACCTGATACAGAATAATCTGATTATAGAATAACCACGATGGTAACGGTTCAATTTTTTTTTTTTTTTAATATTTATTGCTTTTGCTGGACCACGTCTTCGTTGCCTCATGGAGGAGCTAGTTACCTTGTCCGGGGTGGAACCCAGGTACCCTGCATTGGATGTATGAAGTCTTAGACACGACCACCAGGGAAGTCCCCAGTTAACTGTTTTTTAATGCTTACTCCATATAAGACACTGTACTAGCAATTCCCATGCATGAATCCAGGAACCATATTCTAAATGAGGAACAGAGGCACAGAGATGTTAAGTAACTTAGGCAAAGCCACTTTGATGCAGCAAAGGAGAAATTCAAACACATACAGTAATAGCTAACGTTTATTGAGCAAGTTAATTATGTGCCAAGTATACTTCTGATGTTTTGATTTAGCTCATTTAATCTTAACACAATCCTGTAAGACAGATATTTTCATCAGATCAGTCGCTCAGTCGTGTCCGACTCTTTTCAACCCCATGAATCGCAGCACGCCAGGCCTCCCTGTCCATCACCAACTCCCGGAGTTCACTCAGACTCAAGTCTATCGAGTCAGGGATGCCATCCAGCCATCTCATCCGCTGTCGTCCCCTTCTCCTACTGCCCCCAATCCCTCCCAGCATCGGAGTCTTTTCCAATGACTCAACTCTTCGCATGAGGTGGCCAAAGTACTGGAGTTTCAGCTTTAGCATCATTCCTTCCAAAGAAATCCCAGGGCTGATCTCCTTCAGAATGGACTGCTTGGATCTCCTTGC
This sequence comes from Bos indicus, assembly GCF_029378745.1. Taxonomy (NCBI): domain Eukaryota; kingdom Metazoa; phylum Chordata; class Mammalia; order Artiodactyla; family Bovidae; genus Bos; species Bos indicus. The sequence goes on along the minus strand of NC_091768.1, from coordinate 96,670,648 downwards.
AGTCCAAGGGACTCTCAAGAGTCTTCTCCAGCACCACAGTTCAAAAGCATCAATTCTTCGGCACTCAGCCTTCTTCACAGTCCAACTCTCACATCCATACGTGACCACAGGAAAAACCATAGCCTTGACTAGATGGACCTTTGTTGGCAAAGTAATGTCTCTGCTTTTGAATACGCTATCTAGGTTGGTCATAACTTTCCTTTCAAGGAGTAAGCGTCTTTTAATTTCATGGCTGCAGTCACCATCTGCAGTGATTTTGGAGCCTAGAAAAATAAAGTCTGACACTGTTTCCCCATCTATTTCCCATGAAGTGACAGGACTGGATGCCATGATCTTCGTTTTCTGAATGTTGAGCTTTAAGCCAACTTTTTCACTCTCCACTTTCACTTTCATCAAGAGGCTTTTTAGTTCCTCTTCACTTTCTGCTATAAGGGTGGTGTCATCTGCATATCTGAGGTTATTGATATTTCTCCCGGCAATCTTGATTCCAGCTTGTGCTTCTTCCAGTCCAGCGTTTCTCATGATGTACTCTGCATATAAGTTAAATAAGCAGGGTGACAATATACAGCCTTGACATACTGCTTTTCCTATTTGGAACCAGTCTGCTGTTCCATGTCCAGTTTTAACTGTTGCTTCCTGACCTGCATACAGATTTCTCAAGAGGCAGGTCAGGTGGTCTGGTATTCCCATCTCTTTCAGAATTTTCCACAGTTTATTGTGACCCACAGAGTCAAAGGCTTTGGCATAGTCAATAAAGCAGAAATAGATGTTTTTCTGGAACTCTCTTGCTTTTTCCATGATCCAGTGGATGTTGGCAATTTGATGTCTGGTTCCTCTGCCTTTTCTAAAACCAGCTTGAACATCAGGAAGTTCACGTTTCACATATTGCTGAAGCCTGGCTTGGAGAATTTTGAGCATTACTTTACTAGCGTGTGAGATGAGTGCAACTGTGTGGTAGTTTGAGCATTCTTTGGCATTGCCTTTCTTTGGGATTGGAATGAAAACTGACCTTTTCCAGTCCCGTGGCCACTGCTGAGTTTTCCAAATTTGCTCGCATATTGAGTGCAGCACTTTCACAGCATCATCTTTCAGTATTTGGAATAGCTCAACTGGAATTCTATCACCTCCACTAGCTTTGTTCATAGTGATGCTTTCTAAGGCCCACTTGACTTCACATTCCAGGATGTCTGGCTCTAGGTCAGTGATCACACCATCGTGATTATCTGGGTCGTGAAGATCTTTTTTGTACAGTTCTTCTGTGTATTCTTGCCACTCTTCTTAATATCTTCTGCTTCTGTTAGGTCCATACCATTTCTGTCCTTTATCAAGCCCATCTTTGCATGAAATGTTCCTTTGGTATCTCTGATTTTCTTGAAGAGATCTCTAGTCTTTCCCATTCTGTTGTTTTCCTCTATTTCTTTGCATTGATCGCTGAAGAAGGCTATCTTCATAGCACCCATTTTATAGATAAGGAAACTGAGGCACAGACAGATTAAAAGGCTGGCAGGGCATATGGCTACCAAGTGGAGAAGCCAGAGTTTAAGCACAGGCTAGACAGTCCCAGTGGAGAAGGCAATGGCACCCCACTCCAGTACTCTTGCCTGGAAAATCCCATGGACCGAGGAGCCTCGTAGGCTGCAGTCCATTGGGTCGCTAAGAGTCGGACACGACTGAGCGACTTCTCTTTCACTTTTCACTTTCATGGGTTGGAGAAGGAAATGGCAACCCACTCCAGTGTTCTTGCCTGGAGAATCCCAGGGACGGTGGGGCCTGGTGGGCAGCTGTCTATGGGGTCGCACAGAGTCGGACACGACTGAAGTGACTTAGCAGACAGTCCCAGAGCCTGCAGCTTAGCCATGGTGGTATATTGCCAAAGAGGAATATGGCCCAAGAAAGGAAAGTTGTGGTCCTAAGAGGGTGCTCAGATGTCCTGCTGAGGGCATCCTAAAAGGGTTCATATTTTGCACAACAACAAAATTTGCACTCATCTCACATGCTAGTAAAGTAATGCTCAAAATTCTCCAAGCCAGGCTTCAGCAATATGTGAAACGTGAACTTCCTGACGTTCAAGCTGGTTTTAGAAAAGGAAGAGGAACCAGAGATCAAATTGCCAACATCCACTGGATCATGGAAAAAGCAAGAGAGTTCCAGAAAAACATCTATTTCTGCTTTATTGACTATGCCAAAGCCTTTGACTCTGTGGGTCACAATAAACTGTGGAAAATTCTGAAAGAGATGGGAATACCAGACCACCTGACCTGCCTCTTGAGAAATCTGTATGCAGGTCAGGAAGCAACAGTTAAAACTGGACATGGAACAGCAGACTGGTTCCAAATAGGAAAAGCAGTATGTCAAGGCTGTATATTGTCACCCTGCTTATTTAACTTATATGCAGAGTACATCATGAGAAACGCTGGACTGGAAGAAGCACAAGCTGGAATCAAGATTGCCGGGAGAAATATCAATAACCTCAGATATGCAGATGACACCACCCTTATGGCAGAAAGTGAAGAGGAACTAAAAAGCCTCTTGATGAAAGTGAAAGTGGAGAGTGAAAAAGTTGGCTTAAAGCTCAACATTCAGAAAACGAAGATCATGGCATCCAGTCCTGTCACTTCATGGGAAATAGATGGGGAAACAGTGTCAGACTTTATTTTTCTAGGCTCCAAAATCACTGCAGATGGTGACTGCAGCCATGAAATTAAAAGACGCTTACTCCTTGAAAGGAAAGTTATGACCAACCTAGATAGCGTATTCAAAAGCAGAGACATTACTTTGCCAACAAAGGTCCATCTAGTCAAGGCTATGGTTTTTCCTGTGGTCACGTATGGATGTGAGAGTTGGACTGTGAAGAAGGCTGAGTGCCGAAGAATTGATGCTTTTGAACTGTGGTGTTGGAGAAGACTCTTGAGAGTCCTTTGGACTGCAAGGAGATCCAAGCAGTCCATTCTGAAGGAGATCAGCCCTGGGATTTCTTTGGAAGGAATGATGCTAAAGCTGAAACTCCAGTACTTTGGCCACCTCATGCGAAGAGTTGAGTCATTGGAAAAGACTCTGATGCTGGGAGGGATTGGGGGCAGTAGGAGAAGGGGACGACAGCGGATGAGATGGCTGGATGGCATCCCTGACTCGATAGACTTGAGTCTGAGTGAACTCCGGGAGTTGGTGATGGACAGGGAGGCCTGGCGTGCTTCGATTCATAGGGTCGCAAAGAGTCGAACACAACTGAGCGACTGAACTGAACTGAACTGAATGTTATAATTGCTACAGCCAAAGATCTTCAGTGGAAACTGAAACCATCAGGTGAAAAATAATTGTAAGCTAGAAAATTCACTTTGTCTAAAAGAATGTTTCTCCACTAAAGAAAAATATATCTTTACAATGGAAAGATCTAGTGGAACCATCTTGATCAAGTGATTAAAATTTGTGGCACCAATATTTGGAAAAAAATAATATTTTCTGCTTCCTAAAATGACACAATTTTTTCCTGAATTGAAGAAAGTAGAGAAAATCACTAGACCATTCAGGTATGACCTAAATAAAATCACTTAGGATTATACAGTGGAAGTGACAAATAGATTCAAGGGATTTGATCTAATAGAGTACCTGAAGAACTATGGTCGGAGGTTCATGACATTGTACAGGAGGCAGGAATCAAGACCATCCCCAAGAAAAAGAAATGCAAAAAGGCAAAATGGTTGTCTGAGGAGGCCTTACAAATAGCTGTGAAAAGAAGAGAAGCAAAAGGCAAAGGAGAAAAGGAAAGATATACTCATTTGAATGCAGAGTTCCAAAGAATAGCAAAGAGAGATAAGAAAGCCTTCCTCAGTGATCAATGCAAAAAAATAGAGGAAAACAATAGAATGGGAAAGACTAGAGATCTCTTCAAGAAAATTAGAGATACCAAGAGAACATTTCATGCAAAGATGGGCACAATAAAGGACAGAAATGATATGGACCTAACAGAAGCAAAAGATATTTAGAAGAGGTGGCAAGAATACACAGAAGAACTATACAAAAAAGATCTTTATGACACAGATAATCATGATAGTGTGATCACTCACCTAGAGCCAGACATCCTGGAATGCAAAGTCAAGTGGGCCTGAGGAAGCATCACTAAGAACAAAGCTAGTGGATGTGATGGAATTCCAGGTGAGCTATTTCAAGTTCTAAAAGATGATGCTGTAAAAGTGCTGCACTCAAAATGCCAACAAATTTGGAAAACTCAGCAGTGGCCACAGGACTGGAAAAGATCAGTTTTCACTCCAATCCCAAAAAAAGGCAATGCCAAAAAATGCTGAAACTACCACACAATTGCACTCATCTCACATGCTAGCAAAGTAATGCTCAAAATTCTCCAAGCCAGGCTTCAACAGTACGTGAACCGTGAACGTCCAGATGTTCAAACTGGATATAGAAAACCCAGAGGAACCAGAGATCAAATTGTCAACATCCATTGCATCCTTGAAAAAGCAAGAGAGTTCCAGAAAAACATTTACTTCTGCTTTATTGACTATGCCAAAGCCTGCGACTGTGTGGATCACAGCAAACTGTGGGTGGAAAATTCTTAAAGATGAGAATACCAGACCACCTGACCTGCCTCTTGAGAAATCTGTATGCAAGTCAGGAAGCAACAGTTAAAACTGCACATGGAAAAACAGACTGGTTCCAACAGGGAAAGGAGTACATCAAGGCTGTATATTGTCACCGTGCTTATTTAACTTATATGCAGAGTACATCATGAGAAACGCTGGGCTGGAGGAAACACAAGCTGGAATCAAGATTGCGGGGAGAAGTATCAATAACCTCAGATATGCAGATGACACCACCCTTATGGCAGAAATCAAGGAACTAAAGAGCCTCTTGATGAAAGTGAAAGAGGAGAATGAAAAAGTTGGCTTAACACTCAACATTCAGAAAACTAAGATCATGGCTTCTGGTCCCATCGCTTCATGGCAAATAGATGGGGAAACAGTGGAAACAGTGAGAGACTTTATTTTGGGGGACTCCAAAATCACTGTATATGGTGACTGCAGCCATGAAATTAAAAGACGCTCACTCCTTGGAAGAAAAGTTATGACCAATCTAGATGGCATATTAAAAAGCAGATATATTACTATGCCAACAAAGGTCTGTCTAGTCAAAGCTATGGTTTTTCCAGTAGTTATGTGTGGATGTGAGAGCTGGACTATAAAGACAGTTGAGCACCAAAAAATTGATGCTTTTGAACTGTGGTGTTGGAAAAGACTTTTAAGAGTCCCTTGGACTGAAAGGAGATCCAACCAGTCAATCCTAAAGGAAATCAGTCCTGAATATTCATCAGAAGGACTAATGCTGAAGCCGAAACTCCAATACTTTGGCCACCTGATGTGAAGAACGGACTCACTGGAAAAGACTCTGATGCTGGGAAAGATTGAAAGCAGGAGGAGAAGGGGATGATAAAGGATGAGATGGTTGGATGGCATCAGCAACTCAATGGACATGAGTTTGAGTAGACTCCGGTAGTTGGTGATGAACTGGGAGGCCTGGAGTGCTGCAGTCCATAGGGTCGCAAAAAGTCGGACACAACAGAGACTAAACTGAACTGAAAATGATGCAGACCATTCTACATCACAGTTATCCAAGTTTATACTCCAACCACTAATGCCAAAGAAGCTGTAGTTGAACAGTTTTATGAAGACCTACAAGACCTTCTAGAACTAACACCAAAGAAAAAAGATGTCCTTTTCATCATAGGGGATTAGAATGCAAAAGTTGGAAGTCAAGAGATACCTGAAGTAACAGGCAAGTTTGGCCTTGGAGTACAAAATGCAGCAGAGCCAACTCATTGGAAATACCCTGATGCTGGGAAAGATTGAGGGCAGGAGGAGAGGAGTGCAACAGAGGATGAGATGGTTGGATGGCATCATCGACTCAATGAACCTGACTTTGAGCAAACTGCAGGAGATAGTGGAGGTCAGGGAAGCCTGACATGCTGCAGTTCATGGGGCTGCAGAGTCGGACACAACTTAGCAACTGAGCAACAACAACAAAATGATGCAATGAAAAATATTGCTGATGGATAATATTTAAAAGATAATATAATGGTGACTCAGATGCAGATGTAAAATGAACATGTGTCAAAGATAATACTGAACTCTTTAATGTGAGAACCAGTAACCTGTTCTAATGGGTTCAAAAGAGAATCCAAAGACAACCCAACACGTACACATACAGTCAGGAATGCTGAAGTTATGTTGCCTAATAGATGGAAGATTAGTCAAGACCCATAGGTCAAATGGATGTCAAAGGAACAAAATTTGCAGTTCTAGAGATGAGAACCTTAGACATTACCTTCAGTATTCCACAATTTAGAGAACTGTAAAAGAGCTCGAAGATAATGAAAGCTGTAAAACCCTGTAGAATCAGATAACCCACAAAGTTGCATGAGACAGCATCTAGCTTTCCCCTCAAGTTACCCAATAATTTTTTAGTCCATTTCAAAGTCTTTCACAATATCCCCCTATAGTGTACAATATCACTTATGTGGTATTCTTGCCAAGATGTTTAAACTAAATCAAAAATAAAATGATCAAATCCAGACTGTGAAACATTCTACAGAAAAACTGAACAGGACAATTCAAAAATGCCAGGGCTCTGAAAGACCTCCTCTGCTTCCCCCTCCCCCTCCAAAAAGGCAAGAATAAACAGCAGACTGAGATACCAGGCAGCTGTTTCGTAAATAAAGTTTTACTGGAATGTAGCAGCATGCAGTTATGTATTGTCGATGGCTGCTTTTGCCTACAGTGGCAGAACTGAGTGGTTGCCATAGAGCCTAAAGTATTTTACCATCTATCCCCTACAGCCAAAGTTTGCCAACCCTGGATCTAGATCAGCAGTTCTCCAAATTGTATGTTTGGACCAGCAACTTTGGCATCACTTGGCAGCTTGTTAGAGATGCCAAATTCATGGGCCTCCCTCTGACCCACTGAGTCAAAATCTTTGGAGATGGGCTCCAGAAAATTTGATCACTAGCTTTCCAGGAGATTCTCATACACATGATGGTCTGAGAACTACTGTTGCAGAAGGGTGAGCAAGAGAATAGTCATGTCCTGGGTGTCCGGTGCATTCCTGGGTTGGGCCGACAAGTGAAGGTCCTTGGCTCTGTGCAGGAAGGAGCTCAAGAGGAGGCTGTAGTAAGGGGTGCAGGCATGCCTGCTAAGTCACTGCAGTCCTGTCTGACTCTTTGTGACCCCATGGACTGTAGCCCACCAGGCACCTCTGTCTATGGGAGTTCTCCAGGCAAGAATACTGGAGTGGGTTGCCATGCTCTCCTCCAGGGGATCATCCCAACCCAGGGATCGAACCTGCAACTCTTATGTCTGCTGCACTCACAGGCAGGTTTTTTACCACTAGCACCACCTGGAAAGCCCGTAGTAAGGTGAAATCTAGTTTATTTAGAGAGAAATGGATTCTATAGACAGAATGCAGTCCATCTCAGTAGGCGAGAGAGGCCTGAGATGTGGAGGTGGTTAGTTTTTATGGGCTGGATAATTTCATAGGCTAAAGAGTGGGAGGATTATTCCAGTTATTTGGTGGAAGGGGTGGGGATTTCCAGGAATTAGGCCACTTTCTACTTTTTTGGCCTACTATGTTCAAACATCCAAACTGAGATGGCACCTGTGGGTGTGTCCTTTAACTGATGTATTACAACGAGCGCATAATGAGGCCCAAGGTCTACTAGAAGGCAGATCTTCTGCCATCTTGGACAGAATTGATTCTAACCAGTTTTTGTTATATCCTCAAGGGCTGTGTCACTCTTTTAACGGTTGTACCCTGCCCTTCCCACTTGTCTCACCACCACCCTGAATTAAAGGAGCATGGAAAGGCAGATGACATCACCCTTATAGATAGAAAGTGAAGAGGAACTAAAGAGCATCTTGATGAAAGTGAAAGACGAGAGTGAAAAAGTTGGTTTAACACTCAGCATTCATAAAACTAAGATCATGGCATCTGGTCCCACCACTTCGTGGCAAATAGATGGGGAAACAATGGAAACAGTGAGAGATTTTATTTTCCTGGGCTCCAAAATCATTGCACGTGGTGACTGCAGCCATGAAATTAAAAGATACTTGCTCCTTGGAAGGAAAGTTGTGACCAACCTAGACAGCATGTTAAAAAGCAGAGACATTAGTTTGCCAACAAAGGTCCATCTAGTCAAGGCTATGGTTTTTCCAGAAGTCATGTACCAATGTGAGAGCTGGACTATAAAGAACGCTGAGCACCGAAGAATTAATGCATTTGAACTGTGGTGTTGGAGAAGACTCTTGAGAGTCCCTTGGACTGAAAGGATATCCAACCAGTCAATCCTAAAGGAAATCAGTCCTAAATAGTCATTGGAAGGACTGATGCTGAAGCTGAAACTGCAATATTTTGGCCACTTGATGTGAAGAACTGATTCACTGGAAAAGATCCTGTTTTGGGGAAAGATTAAAGGCAGGAGGAGATGGGCATGACAGAGGATGAGATGGTTGAATGGTATCACTGACTCAATGGACATGAGTTTGAGCAAGCTCTGGGAGCTGGTGATGGACAGGGAGGCCTGGCATGCTGCGGTCCATGGGGCCACAAAGAGTTGTACGCAACTGAGTGACTGAACTGAATTGAACTGAAAAGACAAGACAACAAAATGTGACACATGACCCTTAACTAGAGCCCAGATACCAAAAATGGAAGGTGTAAGGGACAGTTGGGGATAATTGGGAAAATTTGAACATAAGTTGTATATTAGAAACTCTAAAGTCAAATGGTAGAGGGCATAACTCTCCTGTACAGGATTTCATTTAAATTTTGCAGCAAACCTTTGAAAAAGCAGGACTTAAAAATATTAGCTCAAGACCTTGTGTTATGGGTCATATTATGTCCCTAAAAAATATGTGGGGCTTCCCTGGTGGCTCAGTGCTAAAGACTCCACATGCCAATGCAAAAGATACAAGAGACTCAGGTTTGATCCCTGGGTCAGGAAGATCTCCTGGAAGAGGAAATGACAACCGACTCCAGTATTCTTGCCTGGAGAATTCCATGGACAGAGGAGCCTTGTGGGCTACAGTTCATGGGGTCACGACTTAGCAACTAAACCACTAAACCACCACCACGAAAAAGATATATTGATGTCCTAATCCTTTTGACTTTGGAATGTGACCTTACTTGGAAATACAATTGTTGCAGAGTAATTTGTTTTCATTAGATCCTACGACAGGAGGGTGGGCTCAGTCCAGTGTGAGTGGTGCCATCATAAGAAATGGGGCAGAGACACTGAGACACACAGGGAGAAGATGACCTGGTAAGGAAGGAGAAGTGATGGATCCACAGGTCAAGGGATGCTTACATGAAAACCACATGGCAACACAGAGAAATGACTCTGGCCAAAGGTTGTGCTAAACGCTAGGCTTCTAGAATGTGATCCTGAAACAGAGCAGGATCCAGTGATGCTTCCCCCTCCCCCCATCCTCTGCTTGCCTTTTGTCTGTGAAAAACTTTAGTCAAAGAAGTTTGATCAGAGAAATTAGAACATGTGAGAACAAAGGAAAACAGTCAAAGGAGACCAAATAATAATAATGTAGTCATTAAGCATAGTCAAGGACCTTGAGTTCTTTCTCAAGGGCTATAAATAATGTTCTGAACTGTATCCTGTGAGCTGCCTCATAGATACTGAAACACCAGGAAGAAGAAATTAACTACATGATGACCAGACTCTACCCACGACAGAAGATGCCACATTTCTAAGAACTGGTCACAAATACATGGGAACAAATGGACTCTGGAACTGAAGATTAACTGTACCTAAACAACCAAGAAGATGCTAGTCAAACCACCGATGACCCATTTGAAGCTAAGTGTAGCACTGACAGCTGCACGTAGCCCCCGCCTGCCCCTGACTCTGTCTATAAAAGCTTTCACTCTCTGCCTATCAGGGGTGGGGAGTCAGCCTTTGGACAGGTGTCCACCACCCTTCATCCCTTGCAAGTTGCCAGCATCTGAAATAAAGCAAACTTTCCCTTTCCACCAACGTGGCCTGTTTATTGGCTTTTGAGCATTTTGAGTGGCGAGCAGCGGACCCACCACACACCTTTTGGTAACGTGATCCTTTCTTCAAGTAGTTAATGGCTTAGTAGGGGAGATAGTGAATTTTAATGTAAGTCTGAAAAAAATTGTATTGATGTCAGCTCCTACAGGATCTTAAGTGGTCACCTAAGAAATGTAATGGTTTCCCAGGTGGCGCTAGTGGTAAAGAACCCGCCTGCTAATGCGGGCGATGCAGGTTCGATCCCTGTGTTGGGAAGATTCCCTGGAGGAGGGCATGGCAACCCATTCCAATATTCCTGCCTGGAGAATCTCATGGATAGAGGAGCCTGGCAGGCTACAGTCCATAGGGTTGCAGAGAGTTGGACATAACTGAAGTGACTGAGCAGGTACACATGCAAGAAATTTAGATTTAATTGGATATAAAAGGCTTCCCTTTTATAGAAGGAAATGGAAACCCACTCCAGTGTTCTTGCCTGGAGAATCCCAGGGATGAGGGAGCCTGTTGGGCTGCCGTCTCTGGGGTCACACGGAGTTGGACACGACTGAAGTGAGTTAGCAAAAGGCTTCCCTGGTGGCTCAGATGGTAAAAAAAAAAAAAAAAAAATCCACCTGCAATGTGGGAGAGCTGGATTCAATCCCTGCATTAAGAAAATCCACTGGAGGAAGGCATGGCAACCCACTCCAGTATTCTTGCCTGGAGAATCCCCATGGACAGAGGAGCATAGTGGGCTATGGTCCACGAGGTCATAAAGAGTTGGACACAACTGAGCAACTAAGCACAAAATGAGGAACAATAATAGCTAACAATATACTACCTATTAAAGAGCCACTAGGTGTCAAAAAACATTCCTGTATTTTATGATTTACTCTTTACAGCAGTCCTCTGAGCATAGTCATCCTATTCACGTTTTAAACACGAGAAATTCAGGCACAAAGAAATTAAACACCTTCCCTGAGGTTTTGCAATGAGTAAGAGCTTTGATGTGAATCATATAATCTAGTAAGAAAGTCTGTGATTTTAACTCATAAACTTCCTTCTCATTGGGAGATTTGGAGCATGTGTGTGTGTGTGTGTGTGTGTGTGTGTGTGTGAGTTCATAGTTACACATCAGGAAAATTCATCTGACTGCAGGATGGACTGAGAACCACTTTAATGAAAGCACCAGAATTATGGTGACAAAAGAGACAGTGGAAAGGTGTCTGCCCTTCCCTAGGAGCGCCTCGTGCCCACTTGGTTAACACCTGGTCTTGTGACTTCCTTGGGCATGAGGTGCCCTGTGACTACCTGGAGCAGTGGGGGGTGGGGACAGAGGGACAGGGGATAGGGGCAGACGATGTTGCCTGCCTTCCCATGGGGGTTGACCATGCCTTTCTTTGCTGGTGAATCCCTCCTCCCACTAAAGAGGCTAAAGGTATGAGACCCTTGTAACATATCCCTTTTTACAACCCAAGGGAGGGCATGTGCTCCAGTTCTGACCATGGGAATAGATGGGAAGTCTCCCGAGATTTTTTGCAAAATAGTTCTCCCTCAAATTAGAAATGCAAAGAAGATCCTCTCTTCTCTACCCCTCTCTCTCTTTTTTTTTTTTTTTCTGGAAGCAGTATTGTCTGATAGGGCATTTGTAGCTGCTCTAGTCCCTTGAAACTCCAAGAGAAGATATAGTCAACACAGTGGGAAAAAGGATCTTCAGTGTCTTTGCTGACCACTTCTGAACTGGCCAGTATCTGATCATTCACTTTGTGACATGATAAATAAATTTGCTTAAGCCAAGTGTGTTAGCTGATAATTTATTGCCTGTCACTACAAGTGCACCCTTTAGTACATGCTATTTTATGAACAAAGGAATTCTTATAAGCAGTTCTCTTTACAATGAGCATGATGTTAAACTTTCTGAATTGAAAATTCTCTGGAGGGAAATCTTGAGAGCAAAGTCTCCTGCTGTTTCCAGAACAGCCACACCACTGGTCTCTGCCCACCTCCTCCCTGACCTGCATGCTGAAGGGTGACCTACAGACCAGCCTGGCCACACCAGGGAACTTCTCTACTGCTCAATGAGCTGAACCACAGCTTATCCAATGAGATCCAAACCCCTTCCTAGTTTATCCTCCCTTGGTACTAGCCCTAGAGTACCATATAGAGTCCCTTTATATCTTACAGCTGCTCTTTCTTCAGAGTTAATGGTTCTCCATATTGAAGCTCCCTGTTTCTCTGATTGAACCCAGACTGCTCTGCGTGCTTAGCTGGCTTTCGCATTACTTGCAGCCCAAAGCAGACCAACTGACAACACGGCGCAGCGCTTGGCAACTGTTTCGACGTGACAGACAGAAGGCATCAGTGAAGATTAGAGTTTCCAGATTGGAAAGTTGGTGCTGCCAAGAACAGAAGGGAACAGAAGAGGAAAACTGGATTAGAAAAGAAAAGTGCTGTGTCTTTCTGTGCAGTAAAGAGTCAGGAATACCCAGGAAGAGGTGCCCTGCAGGCACTGGTAATACAGTGCTAAGCATGGCCAAGGAGTCAGAGCTGGGAATAATTGCAGGGGAGACATTTGGAAAGACAGGAGCATTGGTGACGGGCACAGTGACTGGACATCAATAGCGTCCAGTGAATAAAACAGCCCAGGGAGAGAACAAAAGGGATTCTTGGGGTACCTGTGATCTATTTTTGTTGTTGTTCAGTCACTCAGTCACGTCCAACTCTTTGTGACCCCATGGACTGCAGCACGAACACTAAGCTTCCCTGTCCTTCTCTATCTCTTGGAGTTTGCTCAAACCCAAGTCCATTGAGTCAATAATGCCATCCAACCATCTCATCCTCTGTCACCACCTTCTCCTCCTGCCCTCAATCTTTCCCAGCATCAGGATCTATTGGAATATAACAAATAACCTTCAGGTAACAAGCATCCTTTATTAATTCTCACAGGTTTCTGTAGATCAGGAATTCAGACAGGGTCCAGTAGGGTTGTCTCCTTTCTGCTTCATGACTTCTGGCCCTCAGCTAGAAGATTGGAGGGCTCAGGGCTGGAATTATCTGAAGGTTCTTTCGTTCCACTGCCTGATGGTTGGTGGTGGCTATCAGCTGAGCCCTCAGCTGGAATGCCTTGGATGTGGCCTCGACTTATGGCCTGAGCTCCTTCAAACGTGGTGGCTAGGCTCCAAGTCAAGCAGAGAGAGAGAGAAGGGGTCGAGAGGGGGACTCAGCTTGGAAGTCCCAGATCACCGGTTTGGGGGAGGCAGTTAGTAGGCCCTCGCCAGCTTCAGGGGGAGGAACCCTGGACCCCAGCTCTCAATGAGCAAGGGGAAGGAGACAGGTATCAAGGTGTGGCCGTGTTTGAAAAATGCAAAGTGCCCCCTTGGAGGGCACCATGTTTGTGAGGAAGAGAGAACAGGTCAGAAAAAGAGCAGAAGCACAGAAAGAAAACTGAGGGAGCCAAGAGGGAAGAGAAAGTTCCTGTGAAGTTCCCCTTGGAACTGTGGAGCCCGCTCTGACACACACGTGAGAATGAACGGCGGCAGCAGCACTGTAGCAACTCCAGCAGGAATATCATTTTAGGTTGGTGGTTGGAAAGAAAAGTCCTTAGATTAATCATAGATATTCATTCAAGTTCTTCTGAAGTAAGTGAGAAGATGGGAAATAACGTTCTTCAACCAAACCGTGATCTGACTCAGGATATGGGCTGTGGTTTCCCCACTTTACAATGTTGTTTACGAGGAGAGTCAGGAGCTTGTGAATAAACACAAGCCCTAGCTATGTATTAGCGAGACTTGTGTGAGTGAAGGCTCTCGCAGAAGTGTAATAGAAGTGAGGTGACCATTGGAACACCATCTTTCTCTTCTGCACTCACTGTCCACAAAGCGCATCATCCCACGAGAAGACAGTGAAGTTAATTCAACAAATACATACTGAGTAGGTTGTTTTTAATCGACACTGTACTGGCCCTAGGGATGCCAAGGAGGCACAGTCCCTTCCCGGAGGGACTCAGAGATTGGAGACAAGAAACCAGTAATTTACTCCTTAGTGTGATAAGGAGATGGGCAGTTACCCACAGGGAACTAAGGGAGATGGAATCTCCTCTAGAAATTCCCAGAGAAGATGATCTCAGAGTCGACACAGCCAGAACAGAAGGGAGCGGAAAGGATTGCGGAGGCAGAGGGGAGGCGCTCGTGAGGGAAGCTCAGGCCAGATTTTGAGGAACTTTGTGCTTTGCTGAAGAGAAGGTAAGTCATAGAGAGAAAGACAAATGCCACGTTGTGTCACTTTACGTACGAAATCTAAAATAGGACACAAGTAAGCTTCTCTTGAAACAGAAACAAACTCGTGGTTGCCAAGGGGGCAGGGGTTTGGGGAGGGAAGGACTGGGAGTTTGCGAACTACTGTGTATAGAATGGGGCTTCCCAGGCGGCACTACTGGTGAAGAGTCCTCCTGCCAGTGCAGGAGACACAGCTTCAATCTGAGGCTCAGGAAGATCCCTGGAGGAGGAAATGGCACCCCACTCCAGTATTCTTACCTGGAAAAAAGTCCCATGGACAGAGGAGCCTGGCAGGCTACAGTCCATGGTGTCACAAAGAGTCAGACACGACTGAGCGGCTGAGCACACGCACGCGTATACAGAACAGATAAACAACAAGGCCCTCGTGCTGTGTAGTGCAGGGAACTGTATTCAATATCCTGTAATAAATCACACTGGAAAAGAATGTGAAAAGGTATATTTATATGTACGTATATATGTATATGCATATACGTTTATACGTATATATATTTACATCTAAGTAGGACTGAGTCACTTTGCTGTGCATCAGAAACTAACTCAGCATTGTAAATTGACTATATTTCAATAAAATAGAAACAATAATAATAAATAAGCAGGGTGACAAGTTACGACCAACCTAGACAGCATATTAAAAAGCAGAGACATTACTTTACCAACAGACGTCCATCTAGTCAAGGCTATGGTTTTTCCAGTAGTCATGTATGGATGTGAGAGTTGGACTATAAAGAAAGCTAAGTGCCGAAGAACTCATGCTTTTCAGCTGTGGTGTTGAAGACTCTTGAGAGTCCCTTGGACTGCAAGGAGATCCAACCAGTCCATCCTGAGGGAGATCAGTCCTGGGTGTTCATTGGAAGGACTGATGCTGAAGCTGAAACTCCAATACTTTGGCCACCTGATGTGAAGAGCTGACTCATTTGAAAAAACCCTGATGCTGGGAAAGATTGAGGGGCAGGAGGAGAAGGGGACGACAGAGGATGAGATGGTTGGATGGCATCACCAACTCGATGGACATGGGTTTGGGTGGACTGTGGGAGTTGGTGATGGACAGGGAGGCCTGATGTGCTGCGGTTCATGGGGTCACAAAGAGTTAGATACAACTGAGCAACTGAACTGAACTGAACTGAATAATAATGATAAAGAGAAATGAAACTCAGATGATTTTTAGCTGAGTAGCCACATCATGAGATTTTTATTTTAGGCAGACCACACTGACCACCCTGTGAAGGACAAATGTGGGGGTCACATGAGGGTGACTCACTGGAGGCAGGGAGGCTGGTTGAAAGACTGTGACATAACCCAGGTGTTAGGTTGAACTGTATCCCTCACGAAGATGTTAAAGTCTCAGTCCTTTCCTCTGTTCATGGAATTTTCCAGGCAAGAATACTGGAGTGGGTTGCCATTTACCCCTCCAGGGGATCTTCCAAACCCAGGGATCGAACTCATGTCTCCTGCTTTGCAGGCACGTTCTTTACCGCTGAGCCACTACGGAAGCCCATTAACCCAGAATGTGACCTTATTTGGAAACAGAGCTGTTGCAGAGGTGCTGGGTTAAGTTGACGTCATTCTGATGTAGGGCGGGCCCTTAATCCAACGTGACAGGTGTCCTCATAGAAAGAACATGGTGTGAAGGGGCAGACGGGCACAGCAGGAGGATGCCAAGGGAAGGCTGGAATTACGCCACCACGAGCCAAGGAACAACTGGAAGTTCAGAGAGACTCCTGCAACAGGCCCTTCCCAGGAACCTTCAGCTGAGCCTGAGCCGGCCAGCAGCTTGATCTCAGACTTCTGGCCTCCAGAACTGGGAGGTGATACATTTCAGTGGCTCTCAGCCACCAGTCACCAGCATGGTACGTGGCTGGAGCAGCCCCAGGAAACTGACCCATCAGGGCAGGATTTTGATGAGCATTCCCACGAAGGCAGCAGCAGCAGCGGGAACAGAGAATAGAGAGAACTACAAATTTAACAGTTTGCGGGGGACCAGCCGTGAAGGCTGAAAGAGAGGCGTTGGGCTGACTCCCAGGTATCTGGCAGGGGGACGAGGTATTTGGGGATGCTACCACTGAAGAAGAGAAAATCCTCCTAAAACGCAAGCTCTGTGACTGTGTTTGGCTTGTTCTGGTTCCCAGGATCATAACAGTGACGGTGCAGGACCTACATGTTTATTGAGTGAGTAGAAAAACTAAACGAAATAGGGAATACCTGCAATACACATACGGGACTTCCCAGATGGTTCAGTGGGTAGGGAATCAGCCTGCAATGCAAGAGACACAGGCAGATGCAAGTTCGATCTCTGGGTCGGGTAGATCCCCTGGAGGAGGGCATAACAACTCATGCCAGCATTCTTGCCTGGAGAATCCCATGGACAGAGGAGCCTGGTGGGTCACAGTCCACGGGGTCACAAAGAGTCAGACACGACTGAAGCAACTGAACATGCACGCACAGTACCCACATAGATAGTTTCAACACTTTCTCTCATCTCATCAAGTTTCAAAAGTTTCATTGTTGTTGTTATTCATTTGCTAAGTTGTGTCCTACTCTTTGTGATCCCATGGACTGCAGCACGCCAGGCTTCCCCGTCCTTCACTATCTCCAGGAGTTTGCTCAAACTCATGTCCATAAAGTCAGTGATACCATCCAACCATCTCATCCTCTGTCGTCCCCTTCTCCTCCTGCCTTCAATCTTTCCCAGCATCAGGGTCTTTTCCAATGAGTCGGCTCTTCGCATCAGGTTGTCAAAGTATTGGAGCTTCAGCATCCATTCCATATAACTTTTAAAAATAAATGTTTACATATAATATATTATAAATAATATATATTTATATAATAAATATACCATGAGTCTTTTGACCCAATATGGGAGAAATATATGTCAGTTGAGTCTTGCTGTTTAACAAAAAAACCCCAAACTTGATGACTTGAAATAGCAGTAAGCATTTATTATCTCCCACTTTCTGTGGTTTGGCAGAGAAGTTCTGACTCAGCGTCTCTCCTGAGGTCGCAGTTGAATGTGAATCAATGTTGCCGTCACTTGAAGGTTTGGCAGAGGCTGGATCCGCTTCCACGGCTCTCACTCGCGTGGCCAGTGAGTTTGCTCGGCTGTCGGCGGGAGGCTTCGGCCCCTCTGTGTGGGGGCCTCTCCCCAGAATTGCTTGAATGTCCTCACAGCATGGTGAGCGGGTTTCCCTCAGAGCAAGCAATCCAGGAAACCAAGACAGAAGCTGCAATACCTTCTGTGACAAAACCCTCCAGTTTCATCACTTTGGCCATATTCTGTAGTCTTATCGACCAGTGCTTATATAACATGGGAGGGAATTACACAAAAGCGTGAATGCAGAAGGTGAGGGTAACTGGATGTCCTCTTGGAGACTGGTTGCTATAGAAAGTCAGAAGGAGAAGGTAAATGCATGATCAAGGAAAAACAGATATCATGGGTAAGTCTTTTTCGTGCTACTATATTCATTTATTTCACTGTTTTCTCTTTCATTTCCAAGACTCATTTTCAGTGATTAAAAAACTCATCAAGGTAACACAAATCAACCTTTCACTTATGTGAAGTTATTTTTTTGAAAATCTTTAATTGTATCCCAATAGTTATCAACAAATTTTATTCCTATCCCAGTTGGATTTGTGGGTTTTTTGATGGTGTGTTAGACTTATCATGATAAATTCTAGAATTCAGTGTTCTCATGCCCCAACCTATTCCTCTGTTTATAGCAACAGGTGACCTTGTTCCTAAGAACTGAGTTCATCATTATGGACATATTTATTTCAGCAGGCCCATGTCTGTGATGCTGTGTGCAAACGGCACACATCACAAAAAATGCAAGCCTATCCCAAGAAACTCTCCCAGTGGAACTGGTAGCAGAGGGAGCCTTGGCTTCTGAGTGACAATCTGGTCCCAGCCTCCAATGAGCTTTTTGACTTTGGGGGTTGTTTAACCTCAACTACACTTTCTTCCTTTAGATCCAGTGTTCAAAACTCTCTATTAAGACTAGATGGCAAATATTTTAGGCATTGTGGTCTCCGTCATGACTTTTCAGCTCTACTATAGAAGCATGAAAGCAGCTATAAATCTACATAAATAAATGAGCGTGGCTGTGTTTCAATAAAACTTTATTTACAAGGACCGCCAGTTAGCCAGATTTGGTCCAAGGGCTATATAGTCTGCCAACCTGGAGCTAGAAAATGGGCACATTTTGAGGATGTTGTGGTTGACTATTTAGTAATCTAAGCCAATCAAAGATGTCTATCTCCTGAACTGTTTTAATTTAGAAATGGACGTGCCCAACTCATTCTGAATCAGTGAGACGTGAAGAGTGGATTCCTGGAGGCTTCTGAAAAACTGAGGTCTTGCTTTTAAGAAAATGCTGCTGCAGAAAGCTAGCCTCTCTCTCCCCAAGGCATAAACGGGGAATATTACAGATCTAATCACCACCAGCATCCATCCAGCAGCCTTAGGGAACATTTGACAATGCAAATGGCAAAGAGAAACTTTTCTCTAGACTTCTTTGCATGTGAGCTAAAAAAAAAAAAAGTCCAACTTCTCCATATTAACTTTGAAGTGGGTTATCTGTTATTTCAGCTAAAAGCATCCTAAGTGAAAACCCCATTCAAAGGGTAGTTATGAGATCTAAAGATTTAAATGGTATGGCAGTGGGTGTGACCATGGCATGCCAATTATAGAGCTCAGCCAACATGAGTATTGGTAATATTAAAATAATCACACAAGTCCTCCCCCAAATCATCACTGGATCTCAGTCACATTGTTAAAGGTCTTTGACATCTTTATTTCATTAAAAATGAAATCCTCATCTGTCTTGAATAATTTTTTTTTTTAATTGCAAGCCGTCACTTCTCCTAGTTTGAGATCCCCAACCATGAGGAAAAAAACCTGGTGGGAAGAAGCCAGCAGTAATTATTAGCCTATCAAAACGATGAAGTCGTGGGTGAAGGTTCTTACAAAACTAACTTCCTTTCTTCCTTCCTGCCTTCCTTTTCTGGCAAACAGCAATGGGGAAAGCTGAGTTTGAGGGACATGAGACTAGAGTCAAAAAAACATCCTTCTTTGGGCTTCCCTGGTGGTCCGGCAGTTAAGAATCTGCCTGCTAATGCAGGGGACAGGGGAAGATCCCATGTGCCGCAGGGCAACAGAGCCTGCTTGCTACAACTAGAACCTACACACCTGGAGTCCAAGCTGCAATAAGAGAAGCCGCTGTAATGAGACTAAAGAGAGCCCGCGTAAGCCACGAAGACGCGGTGCAGCCAAAGATCAATAAACAAATCACTCCTCTTTGATTAGCCAGCCATCTGCTGCCCCTGAGTAAATCACTGTGTACTAGGTCTGACTAGCCCTCAGAGAGGATTTACTGGTGGCTCAGAGGATTCCCTGGTGGCTCGGATGGTAAAGACTCTGCCTCCAGTGAGGGAGACCAGGGTTTGATCTCAGGGTCAAGAAGATTCCCTGAAGAAGACAATGGCAACCCACTCCAATATTCTTGCCTGGAGAATCCCATGAGCACAGGATCCTGGCGGGCTACTGTCCATGGGGTCACAAAGAGTCAGACTTGACTGAGCAACTAAGCAGGGCTGTGGTTATTTATGAAGATCAAGAAGTACCCAGCAGCTTTTAAAGTTAAAATGTCTCATTCTCCCTCTGTCTTTCCCTAGAGATGTTTTGCTCAAGTAGCAAGTTTTTTTTTTCTATTTATTTTTTATCTTTCCACGATGAACCTAGTTCCATGATTACTTGATATCTGAAACAAAGACATTAAGCAATCCAGTACAACATCTCATAAACTGTATTGCTGGCAACTGTGTCATAGGTAAAGTATACCAGAGAGGGATCATAAATAGCCGTCCTAACTTATCAAGAACTTATGACGTGCCGAGTATTATAGGGGCTGGTTGACAATCATTCACTTTCAAAACTCTGAAAGGCATCACTTTGAAAACTATTAATTTATTTGGCTGTGCCAGATCTTAGTTGTGGTATGGAGGATCTAATTCCCTGAGCAGGGATTGAACCCAGGTCCCCTGCACTGGGAACTTGGAGTCTTAGCCCCTGGACTGCTGGGGCAGTCCCAGGCATCATTTTCTCCACTTTACACAGGAGCAAATTGTGGTTCACAAGAGGTCAGAGCGACTTGCCTTAGGTTGTAGAACACAGGAGCGGAGGGCCTGAAATACGTGTCTGTGAGATGCAGAGGAGGTTCGGGCAGACGTGCTCGGCTGGGAAACTATGAGAAGAATGAGTGGAGCTGATGTTTATGGGGTGCCACTGGCTGAGGACCAGCTCCAGGCTGGACAGGCCACATGGGGGTGGCAGGACTTGGGACGCGCCCATTGCATGTCAGCAAGGAAAGGGGCTGACTGCCGCCCAGAGAGAGTGAGGCCATGTCAGTGCCTGCATGTCCCAGCTGCATGGCTTCCCTCTCACCCAGGATGCCTTGACTGGGCTCCAGCTCGTCCATCTGAGTGACGACAGAACTGGGGCTCAGCTGAAGTCTGGTTTCTGATTCTGGTCTTCCTGTAGACCCTGTCTCTTGCCTTTCAGTTCAGTTCAGTCGCTCAGTCGTGTCCAACTCTGCGACCCCATGGACTGCAGTGTGCCAGGCTTCCCTGTCCATTACCAACTCCTAGAGTTTGCTCATACTCATGTCCTTGAGTCAGTGATGCCATCCAACCATCTCATCCTCTGTCGTCCCCTTCTCCTGCCTTCAGTCTTTCCCAGCATCAGGGTCTTTTCAAATGAGTCAGCTCTTCACATCAGGTGGCCAAAGTATTGGAGCTTCAGCTTCAGCATCAGTCCTTCCAATGAATATTTAGGACTGATTTCCTTTAGTATTGACTGGTTGGCTCTCCTTGCAGTCCAAGGGACTCTCAAGAGTCTTCTCCAACACCACACTTCAAAAGCATCAATTCTTTGGCGCTCAGCTTTCTTTACAGTCCAACTCGCACAACCATACATCTTGCCTTCCAGCCCAGCACAAATCCTCCTTCTCCATGATGGCATAGTGGGTCCCTCTGGCCCAGTGGCCTCTCGACTTGGAATGCCAAGGACACTCCTCTTGTTTGGCATTCACTATACACTAACTACGGCTTCCCTGGTGGCTCAGATGGTGAAGAATCTCTGCAATGCGAGAGACCCGGCTTTGATTCCTAGGTTGGGAAGATCCCGTAGCGAAGGGCATGGCAACCTGCTCCAGTTTTCTTGCCTGGAGAATTTCATGAGCAGATGAGCCTGGTGGGCTACAGTCCATGGTGTCACACGGAGTCGGGTATGACTCAAGTGACCAACACTCTCACTTCTCAACTTCATATACGAATACATGTGGTTAGTTAACCTCCCATGTAAGGGTATTTATTTTGGTAAACTCAAAGGCAGGGGCTATATTTTATATGATTTCTGTGCCTACGTGTTATTTCTTGTGTCCTCCACAGGATCGGATACAAGGCTGAAGTGGAGTAGGCCAGGCAACCCCAAAATGCACCACCTTGCCGAGTGGACTGTTTTTAGCCGAAGGCAATCAAGACCCAGCAGAGTCAAGAAAACTGATTACTTTTCCCTTAACTACCTGAAAAAAATTAGACCGGGCCAGAAAGGGAGCTATTTCTAGAGATAACATTTTATCTGAATGACCTATCTGTGGCAGGGGAAACATCCAATTACCAAACACCTGCTCTTCTCATGGCCTCTGAACAAACCACCTTCCTCCTCTTGAAAGGCCCAGACTCCATCCCACTCCTTACCTTAGAACCTCACATAAGCCCCAGCTGCCCGACCTGCCCTGAGCCTCACGTCTTTGGGCTCCCATGTAATTAAATTTGGTTTTCTCCTGTTAATCTGTCATATCAAATTAGTTGTTGAAAAGTGAAAGTCACTCAGTCGTGTCTGACTCTTGTGACCCCATGGACCATACCCCCCGGGGTCCATGGACCATGGAATTCTCTAGGCCAGAATACTGGAATGGACAGCCATTCCCTTCCCCAGGGGATCTTCCCAACCCAGGGATAGAACCCAGATCTCCTGCATTGCAGGCGGATTGTTTACTAGCTGAGCCACCAGGGAAGCCAAATTTAGTTGTTAGACCAGTCAATATAATTATTAATTATTAGACCAATTTAATCAAGGGAGGCGGAGAAGGCAATGGCACCCCACTCCAGTACTCTTGCCTGGAAAATGCCATGGACAGAGGAGCCTGGTGGGCTGCAGTCCATAGGGTCTCGAAGAGTCAGATACGACTGAGCGACTTCACTTTCACTTTTCACTTTCATGCCTTGGAGAAGGAAATGGCAACCTACTCCAGTGTTCTTGCCTGGAGAATCCCAGGGACAGGGGAGCCTGGTGGGCTGCTGTCTAAGGGGTCACACAGAGTTGGACACGACTGAAGCGACTTAGCAATCAAGGGAGGAAGGGAAAAGTTGTTCTTCCCCACAACACCAAGCATGTCATAACATTCCGTTAATGGATGTTGACGCAAAGAGTCGGTTGAGCACGCAGGCATGCACGCGTACACTGGATGTTGAATCCACCTAGCAAGAGAGACCGACTGGTGTCTGAGCCTTGTTCTCACAGCCCTTGAAGGCACAGTGTGTTTTCGGAATGGACTATGTGGGTTGGTTTTTGGCCACACTAGGCCTTTGTTGCAGCATGCAGGCTTTCTCTAGTTGCGGGGAGCAGGGGCTAACTCTCTACTTGCGTGTGGGCTTCTCACAGAGGTGGCTCCTCTCGTTGTGGAGCACAGGTTCTGGGGAACCGGCTCCGTAGTCGCAGCGTGTGGGCTTAGTTGCTCCAAGGCACGTGGGATCTTCCTGGACCGGGGATCGAACCCGTGTCCCCTGCGTTGGCAGGAGGGTTCTCAACCACTGGACCACCAAGGAAGCCCCCATGTACTAAGGTTTTGTAGTGAAGATCTGGGCTTTCAAAAGGCGTCCTGGGTCTGGAACCCTCTTCTCCTCCTGCCTTCTTACTGGGCCACCTGGATGACTGACTTAACCTCCCTCTGCTTTAATTTCTGAATCTGTAAAATACAGATAGCAGTTAGGGGCTGGGACGGGCCCAGCTCTGTCCTGATGGAGAGCGTCCATGTGCTCCACACATGTGCAGTGCTCAATAAATAGTATAGGTGTGGTGACGGTTTTTTAAATATCAGCGGCCAAATCCTGTGTTGAATGCACGTGAAAAGGCAGACTGAGAATTAACAGAAAGAAACCTGACATTCAACTCTGCTCCTCTCTAGCTGTACCGCTGCTCAGAGAAAGCACAGTGAGTCTCCATACAGTGGGACTCCCCATCCACACTGTGCTGTGACCCTTCCTTTGGGCTGTAGATGTCACACTAGACACTATTAACTGTGTCCTTCTATGCACAGGATTCATTCTTCCGTGGCATTCAGCAGAGAGCCAGGAGCCAGTCACATGCCTCTATACCGGTGGTCCTCAAAGTGTGGTCCATGGACCCCTGAGGGGTCCTGAGACCTCCTCACGGTGTCCATGAGATCAAAGCTGTTTTTCTAGTAATACTAAGATTCATTTTTCCTTTTTTCCTCTTTCATACTCGTACAGTAGTGTCTTCCCGAGTCTCTCTGAAGTGACGTCAGATCTTTCAGCTAATGGCATATGGGTTTCATTATTCCTGTGTTTTTTAAATTTCTCAGTTTTAATATAGAATATGGTAAATGTCAGTAGATATTTTAAAAAGTGAAAGTGTTCGTCACTCAGTCGTCTTCAACGCTTTGCGACCCCATGGACTGTAGCCTGCCAGGCTCCTCTGTCCATAGAATTCTCCAGGCAAGATACTGGAGTGGGTTGCCATGCCTTCCTCCAGGGTATCTTCCTGACCAGGTGGACTCTTCACCATCTGAGCCACCAGGGAAGCCCATCAGTAGATTTAACCTACATTAAAAAACAAACAAACCACTTTGAGGCCCTCAGTAATTTTTAAGAGTGCAAAGGAATCCTGAAGCCAAAAGGCTCAGGACCCCTAGAATAAGACGCTTCTAGTTTCTAAGTGCAGTATGACATCACCTCACCCACCTTCACGCAGCAGTCACCTTAGTCTTCATTATCTTTGTCATAACGCCGTGGGAGCAAGGGTAAGGATGCTCTTTGATTTTAAAATACATTTTTCTGGTCCATTTAAAGAAACCCTGCCAGCACCCCTGTTTACAATTAACAGCCTTGAAATAAGCAACGTCCCTCCCTGGCTCCAGGCCTACAGATGCTCTCATGGAAGGGTCCATCTTCCTCGTAGCTTAAGAAAAACGTCCAGCGTTGCAGGCTGCTACTCCAGAAAATGGTTCCCAGGAACCAGCTGTTCTGAGTGTGCCTTTGCTCTGTGTTTGATTTCCCACCTTGAACTTCAGTTCTATTCTAGTGTCTGTGAGATAGCTCCACTGAGCAGTTCTTATCATGATTTTCTGTTTCCCAAGAGTATGCTAGAGGCATTGTGGTTACAGAAGTTAGAAAAGCCTGGTAGGGTGGGCTGATTATACATAGGGGCTGTTGCTTCATGCTTTCCTGTCCCGTAGACTCAAGGCAGATGGTGTGATTGTTCACACAGCCCAGACAGCTTTGTCACCAAAGGGACAGGAAGTCTCCGTGGGAGTCACACGAGCCCCAGGGGGTGTGTTGCCCATTGACCTGGGTGTCCCACCAGGAAATCTTTCCTTTTTGGAAAATGAAGAAGATCGCTCGTGTGGGCTGTGCCAAGCCTTCCCGAACTCTTATTTGCCCAAATTGGGGACTTGCCGGCTTTAGGCTAAAGAGAGAAACTAGATGACTTTCAAGAACAAACCACAAATGCACATTCTCTTTTAATTACACTGTCTAATCGCCTCCAAACAGGATCCTTCCTGAATGTATCCCCTCAGGAGATGACTCTTCAGGAGACAAAATACATTCTGAGTGTGTTTACAAAAGACAGCTGCTTTCTTTGGCTAGTCGTTGCCATTAATCAAAATTTATATGAAATGGCTAGTCTTTGCCAGAACAAGAATGTCATCAAGATGACCCTGAAAGGCTCAACAACAGACTGAAATGGAGTTCATAAATTCCACTTGTATGCAGAACTCGTCTGCATTATTTCAAGCATCCTTGAAATCGTGAAGTGAGGTCCCTGACTTAGAGGCACACACAGTG
Organism: Bos indicus; assembly: GCF_029378745.1. NCBI lineage: Eukaryota > Metazoa > Chordata > Mammalia > Artiodactyla > Bovidae > Bos > Bos indicus. Next base: position 96,645,175 of record NC_091768.1, on the reverse strand, counting down.
GAATACTGGAGTGGGATGCCATTCCCTTCTCCAGCGGATCTTCCTGACCCAGGGATCGAACCCGGATCTCCTTCGTGGCAGGCAGATTCTTTACCATCTGAGCCGCCAGGGAAGCCCGATAGCAGGTCTACAAAACCCAGAACAAATCAGTACAGTTCTGTGTGACCCCAGTGCCAGGGCCACCCCCAGGCCCAGCCCATCATCCACTCTAGCTTTCTGACTGGTCTTCTTCCATTCTCTGCTGCTATGCAACAGCCACTGGGACGTTTTAGATGTTCAAAATGTTCCAGAATCAAGTTTCAGTGCACTTGCCAGTGAGTTTCCCTCTCAGCGATCCAAGCCCCCTCCACCTGAAAGCTGTCCTCTGGTAACCCTGGCCCTCCTCCCTACCCGTGGGCCTGAGTCACCCACGCAACCCAGATGGGAAGAATGATTCCAAGGACTTGTCAGCCGGGCTCAGTAGCCGGCGTCTGGGGGCCCTGAGGACATGAAGACTCAGATGCGAAGTTCCTGACCCAGGTTAGGTTCCCAGAGCAGAGATAGAACGTGCCAAGATGGGACTTCCCTGGTGGTCCAGTGGCTACGTCCTCGAGCTTCCAACGCAGCAGGCTAGAGTTCAGTCCCTGGTCAGGAAACTCGATCGCACATGACCCAGCTAAGAGTTTGCACACCACAATTAAAGATGCCACGTGCTGCAACGGAGATCAAAGATTCCGAGTACCACCGCTAAGGCCCGGCACAGCCAAACAACGCCAAATTCCAGGAGCCGAAGAAGCAGAGGGGAAGGTAGGGGGATCCCTCCCAGAACACCAGGCGTGGCCTCTGACAGCCTTGAGGCTGAAAGAGGCAGAGACCAGCTGTTGGTGCCCTTTGGTGATAACCAGCAGCCTGATGCCCACCAGTCTAAAGGTTCTGGTTGGCAGGTTCTCACACTTGTGCCTCAAGACTTCACAGTGCACTGTCTGAGGACCCAGGATGCGCCAGAGTCCCCCAGAGTAAGGACAGAGGTTCTCCTGGAGGTAGGCATCCTGAAGTGGGGCTGGCAGATTGAAGGGAGAGCTGACCTTTGATCAAGGTGGGCTTAGGTGGACCCAGTTTTTAAACCCCCCAGGTAGAATGCCGGGACCCTGTTACACTTTCCAGGATTAGGGCAACCCTGCCTCCAGGACGGAAAACGGTGGAAGCTTAAGAGTCACTTCCCACCCAAAAGGCGGAGTTCAGCCTGCAGGTGAGAAAAAAAGGAAACGGTGAGTCATCCATACTGAGATGCTGAGAGGGCCCAGCACCATCTCCCGGGCTGACTGCTAGAACGGGAGAGTCCCGCCAGCGTGGTGGAAATCCCACATAAACTGAAGGATGCCTGGAGCCCGGGGCATTGGCCTACAGGCTGCAAACCCCCAAGACAATTTCTGTGCCCACGGGGCACCTGTGTAGTTGGGCAGCAATGCTAAGGTGCTCAGGCAGGTGGGCTTGCAAGAAGCTTCTCAGAGGCGCCGGGCAGCAGGGAACCAGCCGGAGTGGCCAGAGGCCCCGGCAGGGCTCTCCCCATTGAGACAGAGGCCAGTGAAGACGGCCCGGTGAGGGTGGCCTTGCAGAATGGGGTGCCTCCTTGGAGGCCAACAAGAACACGATGACCAAGGACCGTGAGCACCTCCCCACCTCAGAACGGTGTGGGAGCCTCCCCCGAACCCCAGCATCACCCGGGGAGAGAAGTTGGAGAGGATCATCAATTCACCAAGCACTTTCCCCAAAGAGATCAGCATGTGTGCATGCTAAGTCGCTTCAGTCGAGTTCGACTCTTTGAGACCCTATGGACAGGTACCCCTGTCCAAGGGATTCTCCAGGCAAGAATACTGGAGTGGGTAGCCATTGCCTCCTCCAGGGGATCTTCCCAACCCAGGGATCAAACCCATATCTCCTGTGACTCCTGCATTGCAGGCAGCTTTCTTTACCACTGAGCCACCAGGGAAGCCCAGAGACCAGAGGGAACCGGATTACAGCAAGATGAAGTTCTCCTCCTTCAAAAGAAACAGAACGTTGTCAGCTAAGTCGAAATCCATTTTGGAGAAGTCACCTGTCTGCACACCCTGGTCTGTGGATCCAGACATGCATGCCTATTATGAGGCGGCCGCGATCTCCTGCTAAAGGAATATTGTTTCCTTGTGAATGAATCCACGCTTTGGCTTCGGGCCTCCAAGATCCCGAACCTGTTCTTCTCCCTCTGGTTCCACCTCCCCCGCCGCACACACTAACTTTTTGTCCCACTGGCCCCTTTTGTGAACAGCGCTCCCGCGTTCTTTCCTGACTCAGGCTCATGTGGCTCCAGTTTCTTCTGCCAGGAACATGCTTTCCCACACCAGCAGAGGAAACTGGCGCCTTCTCAAATTCAGAGAGGCCAGCTGCAAGCAAGCCAAACGGTTGTTCTCTCCACGTCGTCTTCTCTATCTCAGCATTCTTTTCTTTGCTTTTTCACTCCATAGCGTTTCACACTGTATTGTCACTTATTTGTCTATAGGTTCCCCTGCTAGGCTGTCAGCTCGGTGAGGGTGGGGATTTCGCTGCAGTGGTTTCTGTCCTTCTAGCCCAGCACCTGCCTGTAGTGGTGGTGGTGGTGGTTTAGTCACCAAGTCGTGTCCGACCAAGTCGTGTTGTCTTGCGACCCCATGGACTGTAGCCCACCAGGCTCCTCTGTCCGTGGGATTCTCCAGGCAAGTAGTAGGTACCTGCAAATAACTGTTTAATAAATGGACAAATAAGCAAAGGAATTAACCAGCATCATTAAGGACTCTGGAAAGTGCACAGGAAGTTCATGGCTGGAAATGACTGATTGTACTCAGCAAATTTGGAGAAGGCCTTGCAGAGAGTGCGCACCGTGACAGCATTGGGAGAGAAAACTGACACTGTGGTCAAGAGACAGGAGTGGGGAAGGCACACAGACCCTAGCAAAAATTTCAGAGAGGACAACAATGCTCACTACAGTTTAAAAATTCTTCCATATTAGAAAAGGAAGTGGTGTCCATGATTTGGAGGAGGGAAGGGATTCTAGGATAAGCAGCATGCCAGACTGTATCATCAACAGGAATAGGAGATACCGGAGTGTATCAGTTAGATCAGGGGATGCTGGAGTTTTTCGATAGGAATAGATGATGCCAGAGTATATGGATAGGAACAGAACACAGCCAGCCTTCTGCTCCGCCATTGGTGAGATTCTAAAATAGAGCCATATGTCCAAATTATAACCCTATGCTTTATACACATTCAGTTCAATTCAGTCGCTCAGTCGTGTCCAACTCTGCAACCTCATGGCCTGCAGCACGCCAGGCCTCCCTGTCCATCACCAGCTCCCGGAGTTTACTCAAACTCATGTCCATCAAGTCGGTGATGCCATCCGACCATCTCATCCTCTGTCGTCCCCTTCTCCTGCCTTCAATCTTTCCCAGCATCAGGGTCTTTTCTAATGAGTCGGCTCTTCTCATTAGGTGGTCAAAGGATTGGAACTTCAGCTTCAGTATCAGTCCTTCCAATGAATATTCAGGACTGAGTTCCTTTAAGATTGACTGGTTGGATCTCCTTGCAGTCCAAGTGACTCTTAAGAGTCTCCTCCAACACCACAGTTCAAAAGCATCAATTCTTCAGTGCTCAGCTTTCTTTATAGTCCAACTCTCTCATCCATACATAACTACTGGAAAAACCGTAGCTTTGACTAGACAGACCTTTGTTGGCAAAGTAATTTCTCTGCTTTTTAATATGTTGTCTAGGTTTGTCATAGCTTTTCTTCCAAGGAGCAAGCATCTTTTAATTTCATGGCTGCGGTCACCTTCTGCAGTGATTTTGGAGCCCAAAAAAATAAAGTCTCTCACTGTTTCCATTGTTTTCCCATCTATTTGTCATAAAGTGATGGGATCAGATGCCATGATCTTAGTTTTCTGAATGTTGAGTTTTAAGCCAGCTTTTTCACTCTCCTCTTTCACTTGCATCAAGACGTTCTTTATTTCCTCTTCGCTTTCTGCCATAAGAGTGGTGTCATCTGCATATCTGAGGTTATTGATATTTCTTCTGGCAATCTTGATTCCAGCTTGTGCTTCATCTAGCCCAGCATTTCGCATGATATACTCTGCATGTAAGTTAAATAAGTAAGGTGACAATACACAGCCTTGATGTACTCCTTTCCCAATATGGAACCAGTCCGTTGTTCCATGCCCGTTCCTAACTGTTGCTTCTTCACCTGCATACAGATTTCTCAGGAGACAGGTCAGGTGGTCTGGTATTCCCATCTCCTTAAGAACTTCCCACAGTTATACATCTTACATATTTGCTAATGAAGACCCTGGAGAGAGCATGATAAATGATAACAAGGTATAAGAAAATGGAGTGGATTATCTTTAGCCAGAAGAATGCTGAAATAATAATGGTAATGCATGTGGTAATAGTGATAATGAATGTGGTCTCCTTTTGAATAACAATCTGCAGGACTTCCCTTGTGGTCTGGTGGATAAGAATCTGCCTGCCAATGCAGGCGAAGTGGGTTTGACCCCTGGTCTGGGAAGATCCCACATGCTGCGAAGCAAATAAAGCCGTGCACCACAACTGCCGAGCCTGCATTCTACAGCCTGGGAGCCACGACTACCGAAGCCCTCCTGCTGCAACTACTGAAGCCCGTACGCCCGAGAGCCGGTGCTCCACGGCCAGAGAAGCCCGTGCACCAAGAGTAGCCTCCACTCTCCTCGACTAGGGAAGGCCCGCTCACAGCAGTGAACACTCAGCACAGCCAAAAATACATAAGTAAATTAGTTATCTTAAAAAAGAAATCTCATCTACAGAAGAGATGGGTGGAAATCAATTATTCCCTCAGAAATTATTCTCACAGGTTTGCCACAAACAAAATGCCTCCTGTTTGTTGAGTGAATAAATGGCCACACACACTGCTAAAATCTGGCGTGTCACTTTCTTTTCTTGTCTGAGGCTGCGTGCGTGTTGGGTGTGTCCAGTTCAGACACTGAGGGGTGGCTCTGTCCACAGTGTCTGGGTCATCAATTTCACTCCAGAGAACTCCATACCATCAGCTGCTGATGAGCCTGACGTAACTCATGTGACCATGCTAGGTTGTGATAATCCTTGACTCAAGGAAAGAAATCTGAGAGTTAAATTGCTTTGTAAGACTTCATGATTGGTATATGTATACTTTCTGGAAAGTTTTTTTTAAAACATGATACATATATTAAACTCCTAAGGGCCATGTATCCCCTGGTTGAAATATGCTGCTTTAAATATCAACTCATTTTAAAGACCACACACCTTCCTACAATGTGATTATAAAAAGACAAATAGGCTAATTTTAAAATGGACAGAGGAATGCAATAGTCGCTTCTACAAGAAAGATATACAAAAGGCCAGTAAGTGCATGAAAAGATACTCAACAGCATCAGTCACCAGGGACATGCAAGTCAAAGCCGCAGGGTACCACTTCACACTCGCCGGAATGGCTCAAAGCAAAAAGGTGCCCCAACAAGTGTTGACAAGCACACAAATAACACATAGGATGTAAATCCGTTTGTATGAAATGCCCAAGAAGGGAAATCTACAGAGAAAGAAGGTGAGGAGTTGCTTAGGCATAGGAAGAGGGGAGGTGGGGGAATGGGTAGCCAGAGAGGAAGGGGTTTCTTTCTGAAGCGATGAAAATGCTCTAAAACTGATGGTGGTGATGACTGCCCCTACCTGCGAATACATGTAAATACCACTGAATGATACACTTTAAATAGGCAAATTGTACGGTATATGAATTATATCTCAGTGAAAGTGTTAGTCACTCAGTCATGTCTGACCGTTTACAACCCCATGGACTGTAGCCCACCAGGCTCCTCTGCCCATGGAATTTTCCAGGCAAGAATACTAGAGTGGGTTGCCATTTCCTACTCCAGGGGATCTTCCCAATTCAGGGATCGAACCCACCTCTCCTGCATTGCAGGCAGATTCTTTACCATCTAAGCCACTAGGGAAGCCTCAATAAACCTGTCTACATCATGTTTTTTTTTTTTTTAAAATACCAGGCATCTGTGGAATGGAGTTGGAGATCTTTTCCAATATACCTATTCTGGATAAAGCAAACCTTGCTCTACAAGGTCTAGCAAACCCCTGGTACCACACCAGCTGGCTCATCACCCTTTTGAGCCAAGAACACATTCAATGCTGTGGCCTCTAAGTGACCAATTCAATACTGTGCACATAAGAAGAATTCAATAAAATGGTTGATAAAAAAATGAACAGGAAAGTAACATCCTAATGAGTATATTCTGTTTTTCCTGAGAAGTCTGAGTGAGAGGGATAAATGCCAGGAAGAAGCCTGAGATTAGGCATTTGGCCTAACATGAAGGGTTGGACAACACAGTAGAAGAACCAGTCATGACCTATTCTTTATAAAGTTGAAAAGCAGGTCAGTCCAGACAGTGCTAGGTGAACTTTTCTCTAGCAAGAATTGAATGATTCAAACCTTCTATTTGCTGTTACAGCCTTCAAGCTTTCCTTAGCTGCGGTAAACAGCATGGAAAGTCAGAAACATCAAAAATCAGCAACTGGTAGCAGAGGCAAGCCTAACCCCGCCCTCACCGCCCCCCCCCAACCCCGAGCCATTCACACGTAAGACGCAGAATATGATTCATTATGATTCCCTACATTTGGGGAGTGATGACATCTCTCACTTGTTTGCTCAAATAGTCTTTCTCTTCCCTCTCTGCTCTTCTCCACCCTTAATAATTATGGGGTTTGGTATTTTAGGGGAATTAAAATTAATTTCATTTGGGGAATTTCTACAACCCTGAGATGGAGACACCTTGAATTATCCAAAAATAAGGACAAGAAATTCTAAAACAAGATGGAGGTATTTGATGACCAGGGAAGGTCCGCAATGAAAACGCATTACACGCTAATGGAAAAGAAACATCATGCAATGCAAAGAATGAGATCTGTATTGTTGACAAGGGCACGATGTTTGTTCTAGAACTGACCGAGTTACTCCCTACCAGGCCTGTTGCAGCAGAAGGACTCACATTTTTCCCTGTTCCTCTTCTTGTTAGTTACAGAGACTCCAGTCACCACAGGCAGCATCAGGCGGCACTCAAGGGAGCACAGCTGTACCCCTGGTCTGAGTCCAAACCCTAGGCTAATGGTTCAGCTCCCACCAGACAGGAAACAGGACTCCTTCGGAAGAACACTGCACAGGGAATGTTCTCAGTACAGGATGGATGGATGAATCCAGAAGGAGCCTGGATCTGAGGGCTTAGAGGCCCTGCTTTCCAGAAAAGGTTTGCTTCCCTTTGGGCCACAGTGGCCACCAGATGCCTGTGCAGCAAGAGATAAGCTGGTGGGACTTCCCTGGAGGTCCAGTTCAGTTCAGTCGCTCAGTTGTGTCCGACTCTCTGCGACCCCATGGACTGCAGCACACAGACCTCCCTGCCATCACCAACTCCCAGAGTTTACTCAAACTCATGTCCATTGAGTCAGTGATGCCATCCAACCATATCATTCTCTGTTGTCCCCTTCTCCTCCTGCCTTTAATCTTTCCCAGCGTCAGGGTCTTTCCAAATGAGTCAGTTCTTCGCATCAGGGGGCCAAAGTATTGGGGTTTCAGCTTCAGCATAAGTCCAATATTGGAAGGACTGATCTCCTTTAGGATCGACTGGTTGGATCTCCTTGCAGTCCAAGGGACTCTCAAGAGTCTTCTCCAACACCACAGTTCAAAAGCATCAATTCTTCAGTGCTCAGCTTTCTTTATAGTCCAACTCTCACATCCATACATGACTACTAGAAAAACCACAGCTTGGTCCAGTGGTTAAGAATTCACCTGCCAATGCGAGGGACACAGGTTTGATCCTCAGTCTGGGAAGATCCCACACGTCTCAGAGCAACTAAGGCCACCACCACAACTATTGAGCCTGTGCTCTAGAGGCTGGGAGCCGAAACTGCTGAGCCCGGGTGCTGCAACTCCTGAAGCCTGGGCTCCCTAGAGTCCGTGTTCCCCAACTAGAGAAGCTATTGCAATGAGAGAAGCCCGCTCATCACAACTAGAGAAACACCCGCAGCAACAAAGACCCAGCACAGACAAAAAAATAAAGAAATAAAGAGATAAGCTGGCAAAAAAAAAAAAAAAAAAAAGGATTCATCATGCCAACAGGGGGAATTGACCCTGGTCATCAGGAGAATCGGCCCTTCCTCCTGGGGGCGTAGAAGAACAGATCGGCACACTGGTGGTCTGTGAGGGTGCCTCCCTGCCCAGAGTGGGTGGGGGGGGTGCTGGCTAACAGACCAGTGGGAAATATGAAGAAATACCAAGACTGATCTCTTTTGTTATTTTAGTCTATTCCTTGTAATATATGCCTTATAATGTACGTGCTATATCTGCAAATGTTTATCATTTATGAACGAGACATTTTTAATGGGATGCATGCTCACTTCGTTTGTTTGATTTTTTAGAGGTACATGATTTAAAAAGTTTGCAGGTCACTTCTCTAATCCAGTGAGCTTTCTACCTCGCAGACCCTCTCGTGGCCCTCCTGTGCTGGGTGGCGTCCTGATCTCCGGTGCCACCTCCCTCATCAGACCCACCCCCACCTAGTTTCCCATGAAGTCATCAACTTCCTTCCCCATCTATCCAGAGCCCTTCATATGACGCACATACTTTAGGGTTTTGCCTTGTAATATATAAATTTGCATAAAATGTACTTGTTTCTTCAGGTCTATTTTAGGCTTGTTGAAGACAGAAGCTGTATATTTTCCCCCCCAGAACCTTGTGATGCTTGTTGAATGAATATTTTAAGTGTCATAACCTCAAAGACTGATCTTAATGGGATATTTTAAGTAATCTGTCTTTCTGATCTGAGTGAAAGTCGCTCAGTTGTGAACGACCCTTTGTGACCCCATGGATGGTACAGTTCATGGAATTCTCCAGGCCAGAATACTGGAGTGGGCAGCCTTTCCCTCCTCCAGGGGATCTTCCCAACCCAGGGATCGAACCCAGGTCTCCCACATTGTAGGCAGATTCTTTACCAGCTGAGCCACCAGGGAAGCCCATACAGAGCTTAATGGAAGTTAAAAAGACACGATGTAGGATTAAACACTCATCCTTTCAGGAGAAGTTAATGCTTCCTGCTAGTCCTTAGGTTGCTGGCTACAGAAACAAAAAGAATTCACAGAACGATATCGCCACCAGGTGGCAGAATGACATTGCTCTTCAATTCGTATTTTTCAACTCGAGTTCTCCAAAACATGATCAGCCCACCCGTTAAGCTACCTTAGAACACATCACGTGTGCCCACACATCCTGTGTGCCCACACATCCTGTGTGCCCGGAAGAGTGGAGTTAAGAGTTCATTTTACTCCTGGATCAGCCTCACCCCTTTCTGCTGAGCCCTGACCTTTGCAAAGGGCATCAAGTCACAGGTAGCCCCCCTCTCCTGCAGGGGCCTCTGCTGCAGGGGATTCTGACCCCACTTGGTCTCCGTGTGGGGAAATCTAACTCGGTCATCTGGCTTCAGTACATGCGGGGTCAGGGCGCCAGGAGGCTTCTGCTGGCAACTCTCCCTCTGCACCAGGAGCCTCCTCTTGGACTCCAGCAAACCAGGCGGAAGAGAGCATTTAGAGATGTTAACAAAGGGTGCCCCCTGTATGTCCGGGTGCCCGAGTGCCTCCTGCATTCCGTCATGGGTGTCTGCATGTGCCCCTTGTCTCTTGTGCCCTGTGTCACGTAGAATGCAAAAGCGAAAGCTTCGGGCCTTGGCTTTGAGATTTGTGAGCCTGGGAGGATACTTACGGGTGTACTCTTGGGAAGAGTGCAGCAAGGTGCTCTGCCCCGATCCCTTCTCCCCCAGACAGGAGAAAGGTTCCCAGGCAGGGCCTCTCTGGAGGGAAGAGCCTCAAGCAAGCAGAGTGTGATGGAGCCCCGGGCTCTGCCCTCTTCACCCCTGGGAACATCCGAGTCATCAAGGGGAAGATCGCAAGGGCAAAGGGCCTCCTTTCCTGTGAGAACCTGGAGGGCCCGCAGCAGGACAGACAGGGTCCGCTCGCCCCCCAGCATGACAAAGTCAGCGTCCCTTACGCTAGATTTACGCCAAGTCCTGGGTGCTGTTTTAGTGCTGACTCATTTGACTTTCACAAACACCCTACGAGTTAAATTATTTTAATCTCTATTGTCTTCAGATGTGAAAAATGAAGTTTCTGCCTTGCTCGAAAATGGTGGGGCATCGCTGCGCACCCCAGCGGTCTCCAGGCCCACGCCTCTGACTTCCGTGCCAACCGCTTCCCTGGATGGGGCTAGAGGAGGCAAAGGGGCGTGGCCTGCAGGGGGTTGAGGTCGAGCCCGGGGTGATTCAACCCTGAGCCGGTCCGCTTGTCCTCCAGGGGCCAGTCAGGACATCTGAGCAGACCTCCAGCCCCACCATGGCCCGGAAACTTGGAAGTTAGTTTGGGGAAAGGCACCCACCAAACTGACCAATTCCCACTCTTCAGTGGACTGATGGCTCAAAGCAGAAATTAAATCCAGTGTCAAAAAGTATTAGACTCACAGACATATGGTTACCACAGGGGACGGCGGAGGGCAGATCAATGAACATATACATATATACACACTACTATGTGTGAAACAGATAAACAATTAGACCTGTATAAGGCAGGGAATTCGAGTCAATGTCTTGCAATAACCCATAAGGGAAAAGAATCTGAAAAAGAATAAGTATATGTATATATGTCTATTTATACACGTACATATATAAGTGTGTACAACTGAATCGGAAAAAGACAGAAAGGAATCTGCCTGCAATGCAGGAGACCCAGGTTTAATCCCTGGATTGGGACAATACCCTGGAGAAGGGAATATGGGTGTATGTATACACACACACACACATGCACACATATACATACACACACACACACATATATATATATGTAACTGAATCACTTTGCTGTAACCTAAAGCTAATACACATTGTAAATGAACGATTTGTTTGTTGTTCTGTGACTAAGTCATGTCCGACTCTTTGCAACTCCATGGACAGCAGCCCTCCAGGGTCCTCTGTCCTCTACTATATATCCCAGAGTTTGCTCAAATTCGTGTCCATTGAGTCAGTGGTACTATCTAACCATCTCATCCTCTGTCGTCCCCTTCTCCTTCTGCCTTCAATCTTTCCCAGCATCGGGGTCTTTTCCAACAAGTTGGCTCTTTGCATCAGGTGGCCAAAGTATTGGAGCTTCAGCAACAGTCCTTCCAAAGAATATTTCAAGGTTGATTTCCCTTAGGTTTGACTGGTTTGAACTACTCAAATTAAAAAAAATAATAAATAAAAGAAAAAAATTCAGTATCAGAAAAGTAGGAAAAAAACTAATTTCTGGCATGTCTGACTTGGGAGACTGAGACTCAAGTCCAGCAGAACGAGGAAAGGGAAAGTGAAGTCGCTCAGTCGTGTCTGACTCTTTGCAACCCCATGGACTGTAGCCTACCAGGTTCCTCCCTCCATGGGATTCTCCAGGCAAGAGTACTGGAGTGGGTTGCCATTTCCTTCTCCAGGGGATCCTCCCAACCCAGGGATCGAACTCCGGTCTCCTGCATTCCAGACAGATGCTTTAACCTCTAAGCCACCAGGGAAGCCTGAGGAAAGGGAAGGGAGGAGTAAAAGCCCACACTGAACACCACTCAAGCCCAGGCACTCCTTCTCATCAGTACACCCATCCCCTCACAAATACGTTCAACCCTCCATTGAGGGGTTAATAATCTCCCACATGTTGGCTGAGCCAGGACACAAGACGGCAAGGCTGAGACCAGTGCGAGGTGGAGCCAGGACTCAAGTTCTGACCTGTCCTGTGGAAAATCGCAAGGCATTTGTATTAATACCACACAAGGAAGCCCTGCTATTGGAGGTCAGTCCGGCCAAGGCAGCTGTCTTGCAGGTGAAGGTTGAAGAACCAGCCCGCTCTTCTCCAGCCCCTCACCCCGTCACTCGGACTGAACTCTACACAGAAAACTCTAGTCTCATTTGGGACAAGTGACTTCTGGCTTGCAACTTTTGGCCCTGGCTTATCTCTGATTCTAACAAAGGGAGCTCTGCTGAAAAGCTCTTGGCAGTTGTTCAACGGAAGAATTTTGAAAATTTCAATAGCTTTATTGAGGTATCATTGACATGCAATAAAGTGTACATTGACAGATACTAAACTCTCCATTCAAGGCAGACAGCTTGGCAAATCCTGATAGACATACACACTTGTGAAACAATCACCACACAGAAAGGTGGAAAGATGCACCCCTCCCAAACTTTCTCCTTCGTCAGCCCTTCTCTCTGTCCCTCCCTGCTTCCCTCCAGCAACCACAGATCTGCTTTCAGGCACTGCAGACTATTTTGCATTTTCTAGACTTCACCATAAATGGATTCTTACAATATGGACTCCATTTGTCTGGATGCCTTTATTCAAAATAATAATTTTGGGACTCATCCATGGTGTTCCATGGATCAATGGTCCATTCCGTTTCCTGGCTGTGTAATATTCTGTTGTGGGGCTTCCCAGGTGTCTCAGATGGTAAAGAATCTGCCTATAGTGCAGGAGGCCTGGGTTTGACCCCTGGGTCGGGAATATCCTCTGGAGAAGGAAATGGCAACCCACCCCAATGTTCTTGCCCAGAAAACTCCATGGACAAAGAATCTTGGTGGGCTACAGTCCATGGGGTCACAGAGAGTCAGACATGACTGAGCGGATAACACACACACACACTATTCTGCTGAGCTGCTATTTGTCCTCTCACCTGGGCTCTCTTTTCGGGCTCCACTGATCTATGCACTTGTCTATCAACGCCACGCTGTTTCTATTACAGCACCAGAATTTAAGGTGTGTTGAGAAGCTTAAATAAACCTGATGTCCATTCCACCCGGCAGAGTCTGCGGGTCCTTCTTTCTTCCCTGAACAAGAAAAGCCTGCTTTCTCCTCCCAGAGGACAGCGGGGTCTACCTTTCACTTAAATGGTCTTAGAACAGCCGCTGTGCAGGTTGCAGTAGAGAATATTCTGTTGCTGCTGTGAAGAATATCAATGATGGGAAACTGCAGAAAATTGCCCTGTCGTTTGCTTTTTGCCACCTAAACCAACAGGCTTCCCAGGTGGTGCCAGTGGTGAAGAACCCGTCTGCCAATGCAGGAGACACAAGTTCAACTCCCTGGTCAGGAAGATCCCCTGGAGGAGGAAATGGCAACCCGCTCCAGTATTCTTACCTGGAAAATTCCATGGACAGGGGAGTCTGGCAGGCTACATACAGTCCATGGGGCCGCAAAGAGTCAAACACGACTGAGCACGCCCTAAGCCAGCACCTGAACCAGACAGAGCAAGCCCAGCGGCCTCTTACGGCCCCTCCTGGAATGAGCACCCGTCACCCAGCTGGACACTCGCTAGCAGTTTCTAGAAAGATGGGCAGATGGTAGGGAGACTGAAATTAGCCATGAAAATACAATTTGAGAATGTTACTCTATTGCCCAACATCACTCCAATCCTCTGCTTTGAAAATTGTGAGCCAGTTACACACTAAAAAGGAAATGGAAGAAGAGGTCCTGCCTCATGCCCCACATCCCGGGGGCACAGCGCTGATGATCTGTGTCAGCCTGGTGACTACATACCGGAAAGCTTTGCGCAGAAAGGGAGGCCAGCGCCTGTGAAATCCCTCAGTACCATCTTCACAAACTGTAAATAAAAAGCTGTTCTAAAATTAAAACATTATTTAAAAAAAATCAACATAGCCATGTGAAAAAGAAGCTACAGAAAGAGAAGATTTACTCAAATTGCTGAAAAATAAGACGGCAGTTCTAAAAGGTAACCGCCTTCTTCATTTTCATCTTCCCAAATGAAAACTGACCATTAACCTCCCATCCTCCAGAGGCTCCTCTCGGATGCGGTGTTTACTTCTCCAAGCTGTAGGATGGTCCTGAGATGCGCCGGGAAGCTGAGGTGAGTGTGTTTTTGTTTCTCCCCCACCCTTCTGGGTGAAAACACCCTTCGATCTGTTTTTCCTTCTCCCCAGCACTGATTATGTCTTTCTCCTGGTTTAATCAGAGATACGTAGAACAGATTTTGCAAGTCTCCTCAAAGGAGAGTCTGGAGATGTTCAGTGCTTACGGAAGGTACGAAAGCATAAGTTTAGAGGTGAGAACTTCAGGCTGTCACCACGTCTCACCACAGCTCTTATGCAATAACGATAGAAGACATCTATGAGCTGGGAAGCAGGGTTGGCAAGGATGATACTAAAGAGTATCCCCCTAGTGGGATAATCCCACAAGTGGATAAAGATAAAAGCACAGGGTCTGTCACCCCCTAACACCAACTTGTCTCCTAGTTACATCTTTGCCAGGAGGAAGCCCATCCGGTAAACACCAATGTCGAAACGAAAACAGAGTCCCTGGAGTCTGACCCTGACAATACCCACTTGGAATGGAATTCCATGAAAGACAGGTCTATCTTGGACCTCAACACCTTGGACAGCTGTTACTAAAATATAAAAATCACAAGGAGACATTCAGCTTCATACTAACCACTGCACAGCATACACAAGGGCAGCTTCAATCTGAGACTGTGAGGTCCTTACCTCCAGAACAAGGAAGGTGTTAGAGACTCATCTTCCCCCAGAGACGGTCTAATAGAGAATGTGTGAACCACCCTCGGTGACCCCCAAGGACACAGGGCTCCTGGGGTTCACACCTTTGTGTGATTCCCCTCCCCCTGAGTGTGGGCAGGACTTGGGACTTGCTTGTAGCCAAGAGAATGTGGCAGAGATGATGGGATGTCACTCCTTGGCCAGCTCACCACATATGGACGAGATTTGTCTTGTAACAAACATGCTAGGTGCTGCCTCACTGGCCTTGAAGAAGCCATCAAGAAGTCAACAGCCAGGGTAGAGCAGCCCACAGGGCGGGAAACTGTGGGTGCCTCTACTTGCAGAGAGCAGCCTCCAGCAAGAAGCTGAAGCCTTAGCCTTGCAACAGGAAGTAAATGAATTTTGTCAACAACCCGAGGGAGCAAGGGAAACAGCCTTACTCAGCCCTGACCAACATCTTGACCACAGCCTGGTGAGGTGCTGTAGCCAAGGATCCAACTAATCCTGCCCAGATTCCTCACCCACAGAAACTCTGCGATGCCGAATAAGTGTTATTTTAAGCTGCTAAGTTTGTGGGAATTTGTTACACAGCAATGGTTAACTGATAAAGGGAATGAGATATGTTTTTGTGTGTTAGCCGCTTGGACTTTATAAACATTTTGTTCCTAGGATGTCCCCTTCATGCTACAAGAAGCATCCCTTCCCACTTTTCCTGCCACAGAGGGGACCCCCAAATCAGATGGCTCCGGGTAGAGCCCCATCAGGAAGACATAGCAGCAGAACAGGGGTGGTTCTCCAAAGGAAACCCATGGTCGCATGACCAGAAGAGAAAGGAGACAGAAAATGAACATCCCCAAAAGAATCATTCCCCCCCCTCCCCGAGAGTCATACATAATCTGACAGAGGAAGAAATAGGCCCCGAGAGGTCAGTGGCGCCCAGAGTCTGTGCCCCACGGTAGGGTCAGAAGCAAAAACCACATTTCCTCAGTCCCATCCAGGACTCTTATCACCAGAGCACGTTGCATGACTCATGTTTTTGGATGATCTTATTTTTCTGCTTTTTTAACCTATTTAGGCATATTTATTCAGTGAGAAAGCACTAAAAATCAAAGTCAAATAATTCGTGGAGATAAACAAAAGTTTAAAAAAAATCCAGTGGAATCAGACTTGTTATTTGGAAGAGAAATGCCTATTTGGCTGACCTTTCAAAACACTTCCAACTGGTTTCTGCATACTTGGGGCTTTGGATTACTCCCACAACCAAGAACAACAGAATGGCAAATATGAACCTGGTAAAGACAGGAAAACAGAGAGCTAGGTCTTGGGCTTCAATTTCTCTTTCTTTCCTTACATGTTTAAACTCTTGCACCGTTTGTTCAGTCACCAAGTGTGTCTGACTCTTTGCGACCCCATGGACTGCAGGATGCCAGGCTTCCCTGTCCTTCACCATCTCCCTGAGCTCGCTCATGTCCATTGGGTGGTTGATGCCATCCAACCATCTCATCCTCTGTCGTCCCCTTCTCCTCCTGCTTTCAATCTTTCCCAGCATCAGGGTCTTTTCCAATGAGTTGGCTCTTCGCATAAGGTGGCCAAAGTACCGGAGCTCCCACTTCAGCATCGGTCCTTCCAATGAATATTCAGGACTGATTTCCTTTAGGATGGACTGGTTGGATCTCCTTGCAGTCCAAGGAACTCTCAAGAGTCTTCTCCAGCAGCACAGTTTGAAAGCATCATTTCTTAGGTTCTCAGACGTCTTTATGGTCCAACTCTCACATTGGAAGACTACTGGAAAAACCACAGCTTTGACTAGACAGACTTCCGTCGGCAAAGTGATGTCTCTGCTTTTTAGTAAACTGTCTAAATTTGTCATAGATTTTTTTCCAACAAGCAAGTGCCTTTTAATTTCATGGCTGCAGTCACCATCCGCAGTGATTTTGGAGCCCAAGAAAGTAAAATCTGCCACTGTTTCCATTTTTTCACATCTATTTGCCATGAAGTGATGGGACCTGATGCCATGATCTTGATTTTCTGAATGTTGGGTTTTAAATCAGCTTTTTCACTCTCCTCTTTCACCTTCATCAAGAGGCTCTTTAGTTCCTCTTCACTTTCATAAGGGTGGCATCATCCTCTAGTCTTGTGGAAGTTCTGTAAAATCTTGTGGGTCTTTTTATGTAAAGAGATGGACATGGAGGCTCTCTTATTGGAGCTCATAGAGCCAAACACCATCCTGTCACAGAAATGAACGAGCCTCTGCAGGACCAGTCCATTGGTGGGATTCTGCAGGGCTCGGTGGCTGGAACTCGGACTGAGGTCTCCAGCAGGCTTCCTTCCTTCACCATGCGGTTTCAAGCTGTGGTCAAGCTGTGATCCAGGAGCACCAGGAGCTTCCGAAGGCAACAGTAGCTATGAAAGAGGCTCCCCGAGGTGGGAACGTAGCTGCTCACGGCCCCACAATGGCCCTGGTGGCCCCAGAACAGCATCACGGAGCGAGGCCCTTCCAGGAATGTCACTGGTCAGGGCTTCTGAAGGATAGCCAGGGCCCTCGCCTCCTACTTTAATTTCAGCAGGCATGCTCTTAGGGATGGCCACCCTCCCCAAGAGCAAGGGGCAGGGGAGGAGGGAGGTTCAGATAGAGGAGAGGAGGTAAGTATGAAGCCACGTCCTGCTGTGTGACTCCAAGCAAGACACCCTCTCTGAGCCTTGACTTCTCTCATGTATTTATAGCATAGAGGGGCTGACCGCCGCCCTGCAAGGTCTCTGTAGGGGAGCAAGTGAATTGACATGGGCCAGAGCCATGTCCAAGGTGTTTAATCAATGTACCCGGCTGGTCTGAGCTGATTCCACATCCACAACCACGTCTCATCCCCAGCCAAGGCCCCGAGGGCTGAGAAGTCACCGGGATCGATGCCCTGCAGCTGACCTCGCACCACACTCCGAGTGCTGCACATAGAGTAGCACTTAATGCTCACAACCAGGCATGAGATGAACACTATTACACTCATTCCAGTTGTGCAGATAAAGAAACTGGGTCACGGGGAGGGTGAGGTTTGGAGGAGCCAGCTAGGGAACTGGCACAGCTTGAACACAGACTCAGGCAAAGGGACCCAACATCGGGTTCCTCGTTAACACATTCTGCCTCCTCTTGGATAAATGCAATGACCTCAAAGAAGGGGCCACGCAGCCCAGGGGCCCATCCTCCTCTCTATTCTCCACCACCTGCTCCTTCAACCCTCTTTGTGTCTAGGATTCTTCTGTCTTATTCCAAGATCCCTCTCTGGGCCCATCCACATCACATTGGTCCACCTGCCTCTTTGGTGTCCACTGAGCCCTTTGGCTTTCTCTGCAGGCTGGAGACATTCCACACAAACCAGGACCTAAAAATAAGGAGGTAGGAAGACTGCGGTTGTTGACCATTTGGCAAAGGCTTCTTGGGGGCCCGTCAAAGGGGGCCCGTCAAAGGGGGCCCGTCGAAGCCAATCTAGAATGATCAGTGATCAGACATGAAGCCCCTGACGATGCCCATGTAGCAATGATACCAGTCAGTCACAAGTAGACCTGGAGGCTGGTGGTGACTTTCCTTTCAGGTAAGCTGTAGGAGGAAAGAGACATGGCGTCAGAGGAGATCACACTTGGGTTCTGAAGCCTAACTGTAGATGTTCCAGTGAGACCTGGGGGAGGGGGAGCTGAGGAGCTGAGTGCTCCCTTTCCAGCATCAGTGCAACTAGGCTCTTTGGCATCAGACCAAGCAGTTCAGTTCAGTTCAGTCGCTCGGTTGTGTCCAACTCTTTGCAACCCCATGGACCGAAGCATGCCAGGCCTCCCTGGCCATCACCAACTCCCGGAATTTACCCAAAGTCATGTCCTTTGAGTCAGTGATGCCATCCAACCATCTCATCCTCTGTCGTCCCCTTCTCCTCTTGCCTTCAACCTTTCCCAGCATAAGGGTCTGGTCTTTTCCAGTGAGTCAGTTCTTCACATCAGGTGGCCAAAGTATTGGAGCTTCAGCATCAGTCCTTCCAGTGAATATTTAGGACTGATTTCCTTTAAGATGGATCTCCTTGCAGTCCAAGGGACTCTCAAGAGCCAATACTAGAGTCCAAAAGCATCAATTCTTCGGCCAAGCAGTGGGGTGTGTCATAGAGCTGTAACATACTGCCTCCAAGTCCCACTTCTTGTCAAAAAGGTCTTTCAAGTTCATGATAATCTCTTTTTCCCCCACAGTTTTCAATCAGATAAAGAGTTGGTCCTGAATATTCATTGGAAGGACTGATGTTGAAGTTGAAATTCCAATACTTTGGCCACCTCGTATGAAGAACTGACTCATTGCAAAAGACCCTGATGCTGGGAAAGATTGAAGGCAGGAGGAAAAGGGGATGACAGAGGATGAGATGGTTGGATAGCATCACTGACTCAATGAACATGAGTTTGAGTAAACTCTGGGAGTTGGTGATGGACAGGGAGGCCTGGCGTGCTGCAGTCCACGGGGTCGCAAAGAGTCGGACACACCTGAGTGACTTAACTGACTGAAAGAGTTGGTGCATTTCTTTCCCTGTGCCCCCTGCATTGGAAGCACAGAGTCTCAATCACTGTCCCACCAGGGACACTGTCAGCTTTGAGCAGTAAGACGACGTGACTTGGCTGTTACCTGCAAAGGCACTTCAGCAGGTGGGCAAGGGAAGAAGCAGGGAAACCCGCTAAGGCCCCTGCACTGATCCAAGTTCGAGGCGAAGGGGGCCTGGAGCAGGTGGCTGAGTGGGGAGATGAGAGGGAAGGCGAGGTCTCGGGGGAGAGGGAGGAGGGTTTTCTGCCACACTGGACGTGCGATCCGGGAGAACGAGGTGTCCCAGAGGACTCGAGGCAAAGGCAGCATTGGCGCTGTCGGCGATCGGCTCGTGGGCGAGTGGGGCTCAGGGCTGCCCTGCGTCCAAGCTGAACAGGTCACTTTTTATGGGCTTATTGTTTGGGAACAAAGCCTTAGTGCAAAAGAAAATTTGTATGTTAAAGTCCACTGGTGTTATAATTAATTCTGTCCCTGCAGAGAGACTGTCTCCCAGGGGTCAGTTCAGACAAAAACACACCGAGAGCAAGACCTCCCAGCCACTGGCCTGCCTAGAAACAGAGAGAGAAGCCTGCTTAACAGGGCACCAGGGCGAGGCCTCAGCACAGCCTGCGTGGGGGATGGGTGGGCAGCGCGCTCCTCCAAGTGCAGCAGGCGGTGAATTTGGCCTCCCTTGAGCTCACACGTGAACTCCAAGCTGATGCTGCAGTCGTGGAGCTTCTGGGAAGCTCCAAGTGCCCTTACTTTGCTCCTAGAATCCCCTTGTGACTCAGCTGGTAAAGAATCTGCCTGCAGTGCGGGAGAGCTGGGTTCGATCCCTGGGTTGGGAAGATCCCCTGCAGGAGGGAAAGGCTACCCACTCCAGTATTCTGGCCTGGAGAATTCATGGACTGTACAGTCCATGGGGTCGCAAAGAGTCAGACATGACTGAGCGACTTTCACTCACTCACTCAGAGTCCCCTTAGGGCTTCCTGGGTGGCTCTAGCAGTAAAGAATCCACCTGCCAACGCAGGAGACATAAGAGACAAGCATCCAGTCCCTGGGTCAGAAAGATCCCCTGGAGTAGGAAATGGCAACCAGCTCCAGTATTCTTGCCTGGAGAACCCCATGGAGAGAGGAGCCTGGCGGGCTACCGTCCATGTGGTTACAAAGAGTCAGACACGCCTGAGTGACTGTCCTTTTAAGGCCAAGCTCAGTTGTGTGCCCTCAAGTCCATGTTGATTATTATCTTTCTTTTGTGCAAAACAAAAAGTGTCTCCAGGGCCTTCCCTGGAGGTCAGCGGCAAAGGCTCAGTGCTTCCACTGGAGGGGCACACTCAATCCCTGATTGGGAGCTAGGATGCCGCGTGCTGTGCAGCATGGCCAAAAAATTAAGAGTCCCTATGTGTATTAGGGGTCTTCGCCCCATCAGTGAGCCCTGTGGTCTGAGTTACGATAAGCTCCCTGGGGCTGAGGGACGTTCACACACGCTTGGCCCACAGTTTACGGTCACTGGTGACTGTGCCGCTACCTCCAGTGCGCTTGATGAACACGCGGAACCTGTGCCTGTTTAATGCCTGTGTTGACTCTTTCATCCACAGAGACAATATTATTTTTTCCTTTATCATGAGAAAAATTAGGGACTGCTTGTGAGTTTCTGCTTGTGAGTTTGTAGAAGCAAAAATTGTGGAAATTGTCTGCTAACAAAGGATAAGTGTGGGTGGACTTGGGGCACCAGGTGAACAGGTCACGGGGTGGGGGTGTGAATGGGTGACCTCAGAGCAAAGACAGGGAGCCATTGGCCTGCATGCACCTCACTATCACCCCCTGGTTCCTCCTCCTCTGGCCCCACCCAGCCCCAACGCCACCCCACCTGCAGGAGCCTCCTCAAGACATCCTGAGCAGAGGGACCCTCCTCGAGCCAGGTCCTGAGCAGAAATGACTTGGTGTATTTCCAGGGAGCAAAACACTGCATGTCAGGCAGGCCTCCCAAGCCCCAGATATCCTGGTCTCATCTTCTCCTTCAAAACTCTACAAATGAAAACAGGCTATCTTGCCCTTTCTTTGGTTTTCAAGCAAACATTTCCTTAGGTACTAATCAGATTAACAGTCACCCTACTTCCTTGCTTCAAGGAGATGCTGCCCTGATTTTCCAAGCCCAGCAAGGTAGCCCTGGCCAGGTTAAGACTGGGTCTCGCATTGCATCTATGTAGAGTCAGAAATACCGAAAGGAGCCAGAGTCCTGTGGGATCCCCATCTGCACGCCCTGCTAGCAGAACCTGGGAGGGACACCTCTGGGATTTTCCCGGGTCGGTTGGCCTCCTGGGGAAGGAAGTAAAGGCACCCGTGGAACCTCATGACCTTGACATTGAAGCTCTCAGAGAAAGACCAAGGCGAACACCCCAGGCCTGCCGGGCCATGCATGGTGAGGGCCTTCTGGGGGTGGACTGTCCGGGCAGACACCACACGCTGGCGGATGACAGTTCCTGGTCATTCCGTGTCTGATTCACAAACAGTTTTTTAACTACTTAGCAAGGTTTTGAAATGGTGAGGAGGGGGTTCTATCACGTGAAAATCCAGATTTGCGGCTTCTCTTAAAACCTGAGAAGATTGGGCCCCGCGGAGCCCGCCTCTCTCAGGGCAGCAGTGGGTTGCCTGCGTCTGCTCCCCAACACGGGCCCTTCGGTTCCTTGCTGTCCCCAGCGTTCCTGGCCATGTTCCTGGCCAGGCCTGTCTTTTCCATCTCCTGCCTGGTATTTGAGTGTGGCCCTGAGGGATGGTCAGCTGGCTGTACCCGCTCCTGCCCTCTCCTAACAGAAGCTGTAGGAAGCCCCCGAGGGTGGCAATAGCCACCTGCAAGCTCAACACAAGTTAAAGATAAGAAGGATGGCTGGGCCTTCCCCACCAGGGATCCCTCACACACGCCTTCTCCTGCAGAACTCCTCATTCAGCACCTGGGCAGGAGTCAGGGCCCACATCAGCTATGTGAGCAGAAAGAATTTCGTAACTGTCATTTACAGGGGCTTCCCTGATGATGGCTGGGTGGTAAAGAGTCCGCTTGCTGATGCAGGAGACATGGGTTCAATCCCTGGTCCGGGAGCACTACTGAGCCTGTGCTCAAGAGCTCAGGAGCCATGAGTACTGAGGTGTGCGAGCCCTAGAGCTTATATTCCACGACAAGAGAGGCCACTGCGATGAGAAACCGGCACATTGCAACTAGAGAAAAGCCCGTGCAGCAAGGAAGACCCTGCACAGCCAAAAGTCAGTAAATATAATTATGAAAGCGAAAAGTGTGAAAGTGAAAGTCGCTCAGTTGTGTCTACCTCTTTGCGACCTCATGGTCTATACAGTCCATGGAATTCTCCAGCAAGAATACTGGAGTGGATAGCCTTTCCCTTCTCCAGGGGATCTTCCCAACCCAGGGATTAAACCCAGGTCTCCTGCACTGCAAGCAGTTTCTTTACCAGCTGAACTACAAGAATCCTGGAGTGAAGCCCAATCCTGAAGCCCAAGAATCCTGGAGTGGGTACCTACTCCTTCTCCAGCAGATCTTCCCGACCCAGAAATCAAACAGGGGTCTCTTGCACTGCAGACAGATTCTTTACCAACTGAACTATCAGGGAAACTGTCTTTACATTTAAAGTTGTAAACTAGGGACTGAAATACAAGAGGAAGCTATAAACTACCTTTAAGGACGCATGACACTTTTCACAGAACTGCAGGAGATGTACCCTGAGACTGGGGAGCAAAGAGAAGAGACGAGGCTTGTGTTACTAAGCCTGTGAGCCTGGAGGAGGCCCCCAAGACCCTGGAATCCAGGTCTCTGAGGCGCTGGAGTCTCTAAAGTGGGCTCGGTGATGCCGGGCGGGGGGGCTGGCGGTCATGGGATCACAAGCTGTGATGGGAAAAACAACTCTTGAGAAAGTCTTTAAGGAAAACAACTCTGTTTTTCTGAGCTGCCACTTAGGCATTTTACTGTCTGATAACCCTGCTCACACACAGAGCCTGGAGATAAGAGTTTAAGACGCCTGCCACCGGTTCCTGCTTTATTCTTCCCAGGGTGCCTTGTAAAAATGACCACTATAAAAAAAAAAAAGACCACTTAAGAGTTAAGCCTGTGAAAAGCCAGCCCCAACCATCTAATATGCAGTGGCTGTTTGCTCCCCAGTGACCTGGGATGGGGGCTGGCCCCCTCCTTGGCTCACTAGGCCCCCTCCCTTCTGGGATCTGTCAGTAATAATACATCTTGTGACTCCACTTCCTTCGTGTGGGTTTATTGAAACTGCACCTTCAATCAAAATGACCCCCGGGCTTTTCACTTCCCCAAAGTGGAGCTCAGATATGGAGGGAGCTCCCTGCCACCCCTGGGAGGGGGCTTTTGTGCCCTCCCCTCCGCTCCCCATTCAGCGGGTCATATGTGCGTATTCCTGATTCAATACACCAGCTCTGGCTTCTCAGCACAGAAGCAGGCACAGAACCCATAGGAAGCAAGCAGGAAGGAGCTGCCCCTCTTCAGCCTTCCCTGTGGTGCCCCCACCTGGCAGAACCTGGGAGGAGCCACTGCAAATCAGACCTTTGTTTGCAGTGTGCAAGTCGCTCAGTCATGTCTGACTCTTTGTGACCCCCATGGACTATACAGTCCATGCTGAATTCTCCAGGCCAGAATACTGGAGTGGGTAGCCCTTCCCTTCTCCAAGGGATCTTCCCAATCCAGGTTTCCCACATTACAGGCAGATTCTGTACCAGCTGAGCCACAAGGGAAGGCCTGGTTTGCAGAGCCCGCGCATTACCCAGCGAGTGTAGGGGCTAGTTGGTGAAAGTAATCAGGTGAGTTGGGTGATGTCTGGCCCAGAGGGCTCCCTCTGACCCCTGCTTGTGCTCAGCATTTCCAACTGAGCTGTATCCCTACAATAAGCTTTGAGCACCTCCTCGATGCCAGCCCCGTTCTCCACGCAAAGCATATAATATCAGCAAGGTAGGTACGACTCCTGCCCTGGTGGACTTGGCAGTCAACCTGGACTCTTTTTGAAACAAGCCTTTTACTCTTCTACCAGGTTCTAGCATCGAGATCCACCTCTGCTGCTTTGCAACCACAGCCCAGACATGGAAGCCACCACAATGTCCATCTACAGAGGGTGGGTAAAGATGTGGTGCATGTATACAGTGGAATATTACGCAGCCATAAAAAGAATGGAATAATGCCGTTTACAGCAACATGGATAGACCTAGAGATTATCACACTAAGTGAAGTAGGTCGGACCTAAAGACAAATACGGTATGATATTGCTTATGTGGAAGCTACAAAGTGACACAAATGAATTTATTTACAAAATGAAAAAGACTCATAGATTTAGAAAGCAACTTATGATTACCAAAGGGGGAAGGTTGGTGGGAACGGTAAACTAGAAGGTGGGGATTAATGTATTTTTGTTATTGTTCAGTCACTAAATTGTGTGCAACTCTTTGTGATCCCCATGGACTGCAGCATACCGGTCTTCCCTGTCTATCACCGTATGCTGGGGTTTTGCTCAGACTCATGTCCATTGATTGAGTCGGTAATGCCAGCCAATCTTCTCAAATGTATACACACCACTGTATATAAAACAGATATAGTAATGCAATATAATGGATAACATATATATATACATATAGATATAATATAACAGATACATGTGTGTGTTAGCTACTCAGTCACGTCCCACTCTTTGCAACCCTGTGGACTGTAGCCCGCAAGGCTCTTCTGTCCATGGAATTCTTCAGGCAAGAAATCTGGAGTGGGTTGCCATTCCCTTCTCCAGGGGATTTTCCCAACTCAGGGATTGAACCCGGGTCTCCTGCATTGCAGGCAGATTCTTTACCATCTGAGCCACAGGGAAGTCCCAAACAGATATATAGCAGGGTAACATAACAGATAACATATATATATAATATAACAGATACACAGTAGTGTAATTAACAGATTATATATATATAATATATATAATATTAATATATAGTAGTGGTAAGTATAATATATAGTAGTAGTAATCAACAAGGACATACTGTTGATTATAGCACAGGGAACTCAACTCAATAATCTGTAATAACCTACATAGGAAAAGAATCTGAAAAAGAAAAAATATATGTATGTATGTAACTAAATCACTTTGCTTTTACCTGAAACTAACACAACTTTGTAAATCAAACATCAATACTGCAATATAAAATAAAAACTTGGAAGGAATTCCCTGGTGGTCCAGTGGTTAAGACTCAGCTTCAAATGCAGGTGGTGTGAGTTTGACCTCTGGTCAGATCCCATATGCTGCGTGGCATGGCCAAAAATAAAATAAATTTTTTAAACCTATGGAGCCATTAAAGAAAACATCAAGAAGTTTGTAAACTTATAAATATAAAAAGATTAATAAAGTTAAAAGGCTAAATACATTAAAGTCTTTCACGCTTCTGCTAGATTCTAGCATCAGGCTCTGTCCCTGTGCTGACTATTGCATGCACGTGTATTCTTGGTGGAAAATAAACATAACAAAATTGGACCATCTGAATCATGCTTATGTGTACAGTTCAGGGGTTCTAAGTACGCTTGCAGTGTTGTACAGCCATCACCACCATCCATCTCCAGGACTTTTTTATCTCGTAAAACTGAAACCATGTCCATTAAACAACAGCCCCTCATTGGTCCCTCTCCCCAACCTCTAGCAAATAACATTTGACTTTCTGTACCATGAATCTCATTACCCTAAGCACCTCACTTACGTGGAATCCTTTTCTGTCTGGCTTATTTCACTTAGCATGATGTCTTCAAGGCTCACCCGTGTTGTAACATGTATCAGAACGAGCATCCCTCACGGCACGTAGCATGGTCAAAAAGAATTTTGTTTCTAAAGCGTATTTCATGACACAGGAAAATCATATGGTTTAATGTAAGGTGCAAAAAAATGAATACAAAACAGTAATGATGTTCAGTATTTATAAATACCCCTTTAAAAGTAGGAAGAGGAAGGATGAGAAGAAGGGGTAGTCAGAGAGTTTGGGATGGACAGGTACACTCTGCCACATTTAAAGTGGACAGCCAACAAGGAATTACTTTATAGCACATGTAACTCTGCTCAACGTTATGTGGCAGCCTGGATGAGAGGGGAGTCTGGGGGAGAA
Organism: Bos indicus; assembly: GCF_029378745.1. Classification (NCBI taxonomy): domain Eukaryota; kingdom Metazoa; phylum Chordata; class Mammalia; order Artiodactyla; family Bovidae; genus Bos; species Bos indicus. The sequence goes on along the minus strand of NC_091768.1, from coordinate 96,618,880 downwards.
TGGACACGTGTGCATGTACGGCAGAGTTCCTTCAATGCTCACCTGAAATTATCACAACACTGTTCATTGGCTATATCCCAATACACAATAAAAAGCTTAAAAAATTACTGCTGCTGCTGCTAAGCCGCTTCAGTCGTGTCTGACTCTGTGCGACCCCATAGATGGCAGCCCACCAGGCTCCCCTGTCCCTGGATTCTCCAGGCAGGAACACTGGAGTGGGTTGCCATTTCCTTCTCCAATGCATGAAAGTGAAAAGTGAAAGTGAAGTTGCTCAGTCGTGTCCGACTCTTCTCGACCCCATGGACTGCAGCCTACCAGGCTCCTCTGTTTACTAAGAGGAAGTATATAAAAGTGTTAAGAGTTATCTCTCATATTGATCACTATTAGTCCTCTGTATTTTTCTACTTCCCAGATCCTCTGTAATAAGCATTTAATATATTTCAATTATTGAAACAAGATAAGCATTATTAAGCAAACACAGTAGCTGCAGTAGGTGCCCTGAAGTGGCTGCCAGCCAAGGAGAGCTGCATGGCACTCTGCCAGGGGTAAGTAAGGGCATAGACGGTGGCTGAGAGGATGCAGCTATTTTTGTTCCTGTTGCTATGGTTACCTGAGCCCTTGCCCCCCCTTTCCACGCTGGTGCGGTATGGACCGACTGGAGTGACAGAGAGTTCACGTGAAATGTAAGATCCCCCAGCTCATTGCCATCCTGAAACAAAGAGGACTCAAGAATCAGGGAAAGCACCATTAGCTACCAAGACTTTGACTAATGAAGGACTCTCCTCTTTTCCCTCCAGAGTTGTTACATAAATGGGCCAGAGAAGGTTCCAGCGCATTGCCTAAAATGGTCCCCATGGCATTTTCTCCTTCACACAACCTAGGACTGTTAGCTCAGAGCCCACTGGCACTCAACCTCAGGTTCTCATACATTCAGTTGTTCCATGGATAGTCTAAATAAATATATTTGTAGCCATTTGGAGCCTACCTACTTTACATACCCAGTGAAACAGCAACCAACACACCCGCTGTGCTGTGCTGTCTGCAACCCCATGGACGTAGCCCACCAGGCTCCTCTGTCCATGGGCTTCTCCAGGCAAGAATACTGGAGTGGGTTGCCATGCCCTTCTCCAGGGGATCTTCCCAATCCAGGGATCAAACTCACGTCTCTACATCTCTTGCTTTGGCAATGTTTGGAAGGTTCTTTACCACTAGTGCCACCTGGGAAACCCTTTTACTTATTAAGAAAATGCAAAATAAAACACCAATGAGATACCACTACACATGCACCAGAATCATTAAAATAAACCCTGACGACACCAAGCGCTGCTGAGGGTGTGGAGCCACAGGAACCCTCGTCCACGGCTGTCGGGGCCACTACTTCAGAAAACGCGTAGGTCCTTGCTGGAGCTGGACTGTCTGGAGCTCCGTTAGGCATTACTGACAGGTCCTATCTCCTAAAGAGGGACACGGACACACTCACGACGCAGCCACCCCACTCTCCAGTAAACACCAAACGCAGGTGCACACGTATGTTCACCAGAAGACTTGCTCCAAAATGTTCAGAGCCACGTAAGCTGATGTATCGTCATATCAGAAATAACCCACATAGACATAACGTATCCATGAGCCATGGAGAAGACGAGCCCGGTGGTGATACAAGACCCTTCTAGATTCTCCAGGGAACAGAATCAATAGGTAAGATAGATAGATACAGAAGATATGGATATCAATACAAAAGGTTAGTTATAAGGAATTGGCTCCTGTGATTCGGAGGCTGATACTTCCTTAGATTTGCAGCTGGCAACTGGATATCCAGGAGGGCTGATGGTGTAGAGTCCAGGTCAAGTCCAAGTCCAAAGCGAGGTCGCCACCTGGAGGCAGGCAGGCAAAGGAGGCCCATTCTCCCTCACTCAGCCTCTTCTGTTCAAGTCTCCAGTGGGTCGGATGAGGCCCATCCGTGTTGGGCAGGGGGAGTCTATCAGTTCAAATGTTAATCTCACCCTGAAACACCCAGAGTCATGTTTAGCCAAAAATCTGAGCACCCCATGGTCCAGTCAAGTTGATACATTAAATTACCCACCCTAGAGCCCTGCTGCCCTTGGGCGCACTCCAACTTACCCTGCTGCTGAGTGACACCAGCTGGACGTGTAAGCCCCCTCTGCCCTGGGAGTTCCCTGTCCTCTTCCTCCATAAGGTGGTGGCGCCGTGCCGCCTGTCCCCGGAGCGTCTCCTGTTGAGAGGGACCTTCTCATAGGCCACCTCTCGTGTCACCCAATAAAGCTGGTTGTGCAACACTGCCACCTTGTGGTCTTGTCTCCTCCTTGATCGGCCTCAACAGCCTCTCCTGGAAGAACTTCTGTTATGACCCTTCCTGCCCTGTCTGAACTCTAGGAAGAAGGGTAACGTTGAAATCCCCATGCTCTTCGCATCAGATTTGTCCCCATCCTCCTTTAATTTCTTGTCCACAGCCCAAAGAATTCTTGAGGGTGTGCTGGGGAGGAGAAGCAGGTAGGGTGAATGCAGTATCCCATCCCCATCTTCTAAGCTGATCTCAACCAAGAATAGCAAAGTCAGAACTTAAACTACACTGAGACCTTTAGTGGCGCCCAGCACTGAAAAGGTCCTGATGTCCACCAGCTGCCCTCGATGAACTTCAAAACAAGAACACTAAACTATAACATTCCAAGCTTACATGCGTGCTGAAATTAACAATCACGTTTAGATTTTTCTGCAAAATGCTAAGTAAGTTTATGGAAAACAAATATATCATGTTCAAAAAACGCTTTGTTTTGCTTAGGTTGTGACCCTGGCTTGTTGGTACACTCAGCCTATGGAACAGTCCTCCACTGCTTATACTGAAGCCTGGTACAGAACATAGATTCTTTAAGCCAGGACCACAAGCTGATGCTTAGCATAGTATATGGCATGTAGAAGATGCTCCATAAATGTTTGAACTGATTTGAACAGATAAGTTGGAGAATTATAACAATTTTAAATCTATATACTATGAAGAACTGTCTTTTTCTTCTAGTGGCTCTCAAGTAATTGAAATAATATAATATTGAGAATACTGTAATGTATTTATTTTTGTATTCTTTATTAATAAGAGAAAATTTGTTTAAAAAATCAAAAGGGAAAAATTCTTCTTGCATGATCTGTGAAGCATTCCAGTGGTAAGGATTCAGTTTCACTGACAGGGGCCCACGTTTGATCCCTGGCTGGGGAACTAGGTCCTCAAAAGCTGATGGTGCAGTCAAAAAAAATTTTGGTAAACTGAACTTCATCAAAATTTTAAAACTTCTGCTCTGCAAAAGACAATGTCAAGAGAATGAGAAGACAGGCCACAGGATGGGAAAAAACATTTGCAAAAGACACATCTGATAAAGAACTGTCATTCAAAATACACAAAGAACACTTCAGTTCAGTCGCTCAGTTGTGTCTGATTCAGCGACCCGTGGACTGCAGCACGCCAGGCCTCCCTGTCCATCACCAACTCCCAGAGCTTGTTCAAACTCATGTCCATCGAGTCAGTGATGCCATCCAAACATCTCATCCTCTGTCATCCCCTTCTTTTCCAGCCTTCAATCTTTCTCAGAATCAGGGTCTTTTCCAATGAGTCAGTTCTTCTCATCAGGTAGCCAAAGTAGAGTTTCAGCTTCAGCATCAGTCCTTCCAATGAATATTCAGGACTGATTTCCTTTAGGATTGACTGGTTCAATCTAAAATGCCCATGGGATACCACTGCACGAGTAGAATGGCCAGAATCCAGAAGTCTGACAAGGCCAACTACTGGTGAGGATTCGGAACAACAGGAAGGCTCATTCATGCTGGTGGGAAGGCAAAATGTTACCGTCTCTGTGGAAGACAGTTGGGCAGTTTTGTAAAGTTCCTTACAAAACTAAACATCCTAAACATACCATATGACCCCACAGTCCTGCTCCTTGGTATTTACCCAGAAGCACTGAAAACGTGGTTGTTGCTTAGTCGCTCAGTCAAGTCCGATCCTTTGTGACCCTGTGGACTGTAGCCCACCTGGCTCCTCTGTCCATGGAATTCTCTAGGCAATAATACCAGAGTGGGTTGCCATTTCCTTCTCCAGGGGATCTTCCCAACCCAGGGGTTGAACCTGAGTCTCCTGTACTGGCAGGCGGATTCTTTACTGCTGAGACACCAGGGAAGCCTGTTGAAAACCTCAGTTCAGTTCAGTTCAGTCGCTCAGTCGTGTCCGACTCTTTGCAACCCCATGAACCGCAGCACGCCAGGCCTCCCTGCCCATCACCAACTCCTGGAGTTCACCCAAACTCATGTCCATTGAGTCAGTGATGCCATCCAACCATCTCATCCTCTGTCGTCCCCTTCTCCTCCTGCCCTCAACCTTTCCCAGCATCAGGGTCTTTTCAAATGAAAAGGTCAGCTAGGTCCACACAAAAACCTGTGCATAAGTGTTTACAGTGGCTTTATTCAAAATTGCCAAAACTTGGAACCAACAAAGTGCCTTAATCGGTGAGTAGATAAATAAGCTATGGTACATACTGCTGCTGCTAAGTCGCTTCAGTCATGTCCAACTCTGTGCGTCCTCATAGACAGCAGCCCACTAGGCTCCTGTGTCCCTGGGATTCTCCAGGCAAGAATACTGGAGTGGGGTGCCATTTCCTTCTCAATGCATGAAAGTGAAAAGTCAAAGTAAAGTCGCTCAGTCGTGTCCGACTCTTAGTGACCCCATGGACTGCAGCCTACCAGGCTCCTCTGTCCGTGGGATTTTCCAGGCAAGAGTACTGGAGTGGGGTGCCATTGCCTTCTCCAGACTATAGAATATTATTCTGGGTTAAAAAGAAATGAGCTGTCACGCCACAAAAAGACACTTCAAATACAAATTACTAAATGAAAGAAGTCAATCTGAACTGGCTACTTACTGTATGGTTTCAACTATTAATAAATAACATTCTGGAAAAGGAAAAACTATAGAGACGGTTAAAAAAAAAGGTCCGTGGTTGCCTGGGGTTTGGGGGAGAGATGACTAGTTAGAGCACGGAGGATTTCTAGAGCAATGAGACTACTCCGTTGATAGATACTGTAGTGATGGATGTATATCACTATGCATTCAAATCCACAGCACACACTGAACTGCCCGTAAACCATGGACTGCGGGGGATTACGATGCGCCAGTGCGGATCCATCAGCGGTGCCCGATATCGCCTCTGGTGGAGACTGTTGATAACAGAGGGGGCTGTACATATGTGGGGCTGGGGGCATACATGGAATCTCTGCATCTGTCTCTAAATTTTGTTGTGAACTTGAAACAACGCTAAAAAAAATTAAGTCTTAAAAAATTTCCTTCTTAACCAAGCATTCATTATTTCCTAAATTTAAATAGTGAGATTATTTTTTCAAAACTCAGATCTCTATGTGGTAGAAGAAAGCTGCACAATTATATAACCCTTTCTGTTGCCAAAGCCCGATGTAAATTAACTAAAAGTTCAGAACTGTACAGTAAAAACATGCAATTTTTTGGATCATTGAAAGAAAATATAGGAGACAACTGACCCCAACCTTTCATTTGTCTTGTTATTCAGTAATTAATAAATATATTTAGAAATGTCCTTTCCTTCACAAAAATATTATGCTAGAGGAAGAATTAATGTTCCTCATAAAAAGATGAGACAGAACTTGTAAAATGTTATTTATAGCATTTTCAGCAGAAAACTGAAGAATAATTTATTTGGCTTATTATGTTCTGCTTATCTTTGAAAGCCAACAAAACTCCAAACTCCTGAGTTGTTAAATGTCAGAACCCCGTGATTAAGTGTCTTGAGATCTACAATCTGTCGGAGCCTATTATCTGTAGAAAGATAGCTGCTTCTGCCAGATATATTATACCCTAAGACATGGGATGCTTGAGATTTTCTCTTTGTTTGAAATCAGCAGAAGTAAACTAAGCTCCTACTGGGACCCAAGGAGGGTGCACCCCCGGCACGGGAGTGCAAACCTGAAACAGACAGAATCTTCCAAAACTGCAGTTGAGTCTCAAATCAGCTCAGCTCATGACTGGGCTGAAGTCCTCAAACTCCACTCCATCTGCTTCCCCAAAGCTTGCAGTGAACCTTCTCTGGTGGACAGCAACATCACCCAGAACCTATGCACTGTTCTTAAACTAGGATCTGTGGGCGCCCAGGTCCTTTGAGCTACAGTTCAATATAACTGGTTTCTTTGTAATCTCGTGCATTTTATTCTTTGCGCTTAAAAATATTCTTCTAAGGAAGTGGAGAAGGAAATGGCAACCCACTCCAGTATTCTTGCCTGGAGAATCCCATAGACAGAGGGCTATAGTCCATGGGGTCACAAAGAGTCGGACACAACTGAGTGACTGTCACTTCACTTCTAAGGAAGAATCACTAGAAGTAAATCAGAAAGAGAAAAATAACATATATTAACACATATATGTGGAATCTAGAGAAATGGTATAGAAGATCTTATTTGCAAAACAGAAATAGAGACACATAGAGAACAAATATACAGACATTATGGAGGGAATTGGGTGGGATGAATTGGGAGACTGGAATAGGCACATATACACTATTGATATTGTATATAAAATAGATCACTAATGAGAACCTACTGTATACCTCAGGAAACCCTACTCAGTGGTCTATGGTGACCTAAATGGGATGGAAATCCAAAAGAGAGGGGTCATGTGTATATGTATAACTGGTTCACTTTGCTGTACAGTAGGAACGAATACAACATTGTAAAGCAACTATACTCCAGTAAAAATTAATTTACAAAAATAAAAAAGGAATCGCTAGGTTGACAAGGAGATCCTGGTACATATTTCTCATATACAAAGTCCAGAGCTCAATCAAAAATGACCAGGCATATCAAAGACATAGGACCAAGCATAAAATAAACTGTATTTCTACACACTAGCAGCAGTTAGGAAGCAAAATTAAAACAAAACAAAACCCTCACCATTTACAACAGCCATGAAAACCATAGAGATGTATCTGATAAGATATGTGCAAGATGATTACTCAGAAAACGAAACCTTCATTGAAATTCGCTCAAATGACTTACAAATAGAAAAATATTTCATATTCATGTGTAAAAAATATTTCATATCATAAATGCATAATTCTCTACCTAAACTGATCTACGTTTTCCAAACAATTCCAAACACAATCTCCATAGGATTTTATGTAACCCGAAAAGATATTCTAAAATGTACGTGTAACATCAGAATGTTAAAATCATTCCCCAAAAGACCGTGAGAGAGGGGTCCATGGGAAAATGGATTATTAGGAAATGTTCCTGAGAAACTAATGGTGAAATGGCCAAGTAAAGGAATTCAAGGAAGACATGACAGCATTTGCTACATCGCTCCTACAAAAAATAAATCATGTGAGGAAAGTTCGCTAATGGATATCGAGACTTATCTAAAGCTATTGGTAATTAAGGCAGTATGGTCTTGTCAGAGAGATTTTTTAAAAAATTTGACCAGTGGAAAAAATTTCAAGGTGCCGGCAGGGCCATGCTTTCTCTACGGGCTCGAGAGAGGAAGTCTTCCTTGCCTCCTGGTGGCTGCTGCCGTCCTTAGCGGTCCTCAGCGTGTAGATGCATCTCCAGTCTCCACTTGTGTCTCCACGTGGCACCCTTCCCAGCACACCAGTCAATGGATTCAAGGCTTGCTCTTGTCTAAAATGACCCCATCATAATTTAACTGCATAAGTTTCAAAGACTCTGTTTCCAAATAAGGTTACAGTCTGAGATTCTGAGTGGACATGTAAATTTTTTTGTTTTTATTTATTTATTTGGAGTGGACATGAATTTGGGGGGGAGGAGAGGATACTATTCAAGTCATAAATGGCTAATCACCACAGAAAGATGTCCAGCCCTTTCAGACTCTGGTAAATGCAAATTAGGTCTACCACAGTACACTGGTTTTCATTCCTCTCGACTGGGAGCATTGAGATGTGCAGAGAGGATCCGCCAGATCCTCCAGACCAGTGAATGGATCAGGTGGACTCACGTGTGGGGAAGCGAGAGCTGGTTCATGCCACCTAACCCATCACACTGCAGAAAACACTCCGCTATGATGCCTCCGCAAGCTCGCTTCCAGGCATGTGCCCGAGGGGAATTCTCGCCCAAGAGCACCAAAAGACATATATAGTAAAACTTCTAAATAGCAGCATTTCTGGTTAAAAAAAAAAGACACCTGAAAACAATTCACTTACAAGAGAATAAATAAACTGTGGTCTTTCAGCCGTCAAAGCAAATGGACTACACCACACACAAGAGCATAGGGGAATTTCTCAACACAATGTTGAGTGCAGGGAAAAAAGCAATTTGCAGAAAACAACATAGAATATGATAGCATTTTTATACAAAAACTACATAGAACGTGATATCATTTTTATACAAAAACTACATAGAACATGATACCATTTTTTACGAAACACACAAAGGTAAATGACATGTTACGTAACATGCATGAAGAAATGTTAACTGAAAGACAGTGATCAGTGGGAGTGGAATGGATTCAACGTGGATGTCTTGGCTGCCCTGAAGGAATTTCCAAAAGCAGAATCTGAGCCTGGCACACAGAAGGCGAAAGAGGACAAATCACTTATTCATGGTCAGTTTTTGCTGTGAAAGTTTCCTTCCTTCATTCATTCAACAGCTATTGAGACAAGAGCTGTCAGAGAGGGGTCTTCTCTGGAGGCTAAAAGGGTGGGTGGGTCAGCCCTGGCTCAATCTGGGAAAGGAAGGGGCTTCAAAAGGGGGGAGGGAGACAGGGTACATAAAGAGCTTAAATTTTATTTTGAAACATTAAGCTCCTTGATGAAAGAAGATTTCGATTCCTGTAACCATGACACAATTCATGTTTTATTCATAATCTTGTGTACTGTTCATTCTTATCTTTCTCAAACTAATTCCAGCCTTCTTCGCTCATTGCTCGAGTGTTTGGTCATGTCCTTTAGCCTCATGTGACATTGACTGATTTCTCTCTGATTCCCCTGAAGACGCTTTAGCCCTTCGTGCTTCCAGCTCCATCTGTCTTACATTTTCATTCTGTACCCTGCAACTTGCCACATTCTGCACAGGAACATCTACAAGGCATGGGGCCACCAGATCCATTTCCCAAAGAACCACCACAAAGTGTCAATAAAAATGGCCCACGAAGCAGGAATTTGAGACACTCCCTAGAGGCTGCCCTAATCCTCCACTCCCCCGGTTCTTGCTGTCTGCTGGGTGGGGAGTGGCAGCTTAGCATCCTACAGAACCTTCCTTGAAAACCTGAGATGAGAACCTTGGAGAGGCCCCAGCTTTGTTTCTTCTTAGAGCTTAATAGTGCTATTAGCTGCTGCATTGGGGGAGGAAGACAGGGGACAAAACTGAGAAGCCAGAACAGCAAGATTTCGTTTTCCTACCAGCGAAACTCTGCCATGCTTATCTCTGCAAAAGATGTCGAGCTGGAAGGAAGTCTTAATCTCTCCCCAGTGATTCCTCATGTCATCTACAAGATATAGATCTCTCCACTTCCTTTTCAGAGCTCACACTGAAAGCCATCTTTGGTCACCATGAAAAAGATTCTAATACAGAAGTAAGATGAGGAGAAGGTCTGGAGTTAGACTGTCACAGCTTGGGTTCTCGTAGTCACAGCTGCCATCAACTGGCGTGAGGACGTAGGTCGGAAAAATAGGGATAATAATAGTATGTCCTTATAAGACTGCATTGGGCTTCCCTGGTGGCTCAGACAGTAAGAATTTGCCTACAATGCAGGAGACCTGGGTTTGATCTTTGGGTCGGGAAGATCCCCTGGAGAAGGAAATGGCCACCCACTCCAGTATTCTTGGCCTGGAGAATTCCATGGGCAGAGGAGCCTGGTATAGTCCAGAGGGTCTCAAAGAGTCGGACACCACTGAGCGACTAACACTTTCATAAGTCTGCATTAATTGAGATAGATATCTCACTAAATCTAAGAAAAGTGCCTGTCAAATAGCAGATATCCATTCAAGCTTGTAGTATTAATTTCTACTTCTCACGAAGTAGGTGTCATTCTTTACGCAAAGTCTCATAAGAGTGGCCAGTTGGTCTTACTTCTGAACTCACGCAAAGTCCAGAAAAGAGCATTGCTCTAAATCTCACTCCTAGGAATATACCCAGACAAAAGTGTAATTCAGAAAGATAGACGCACCCCTATGTTCATAGCAGCACTATGCACAATAACCAAGACACGGAACCAGTCTAAATGTCCATCAACAGATACGGAAGGTGTGGTGTATATACACGATGGAATACTACTCAGCCATAAGAGAATGAACTAATGCCATGTGCAGCAACATGAATAGACCTAGAGATTATCCTACTAAATGAAGTGAGTCGAAAAGAGAAAGATAAATACCATGTGACATCACCTACATGTGGAACCTAAAAATAACACAACTTATCCTGAAACAGACACAGACACAGACGTGTGACGCCCAGGGGTGGGGGCAGGGGGAGGCCGGATTGGGAGTTTGGGATTAGCAGACGCAAACTATTCAATATAGAATGAGCAAACAGCAAAGTCCCATTAAATAGCGCAGGGAATATTCAATATCCTGTAATGAACCACAGTGGGAAAGACTAGGAAAAAGAACATGTATGTATAACTGAATCACTTTGCTATACAGCAGAAATGAACACATTGTTGTAAATCAACTCTGCTTCAACGAAATGAATCTTTTTTACCAAAGAACATTGCTCTAAGAGATGTGAAAAATTTGCCTCACAAAATCAACTCTTCCCCCTTCTGTTTAAAACATGAGTCCCACACATACCCAAACGTAAAGTTGCCTAAGTTTCTAGAAACAGTGAGAAAGTTTGTCCTATAGCTTCTTATGAAAAATCATAGAATTGAAGGAAAACTCATGCTGCTGGTCATTATATAACTGTTTATTATCCTCCACTCACCACATGTAGATCGTGTGAAAACTGTACCATAAGATGTATCACTTAGATGCTCAAATTGAAGCTCAACAGGATGTAAACTGAATGAAAAATATCTTAATTTTTCAGAGGTTAATTACTGAAATGATGGATATTTGCGACCCCGTGCCTTTATGTTTAGAATTTCCTATTTCGTTGCTTCCCTCTAAATCCAGAACAGGATTTCAGGGCAAGAAAGTGGGAGAGGGGCTTCCCTGATGGCTCAGTGGTAAAGAATCTGCCTGCCGATGTAGGAGACATGGGTTCGATCCCTGGACCGGGAAGATCCCACGTGCCGAGGAGCACTAAGCCGGTGCCTCACATCTATTGAGTCTGTGTTCTAGAGCCTGGGAGTCACAACTTCTGAGCCCATGCGCCCTAGGGCCCGTGCTCTGTAACAAGTGAAGCCGCCGCAGTGAGAAGCCCGAGCAGCAACAAAGACCCAGCATAGTCAAAAAGAAAAAAAGAGTAAGAAAAGGCAACCTCCGGACATTCTGGACTCGGAGCTGATGCGGTAACTGGAGGTGCCTTGTGCTGGAGAAGGAGGTAGGTCGGGGGTGGTCCGTAGAAATGGGGGCGGGGCCTGTGTGGACCGCAGGGCCGCAAAGACGGTGGGCCAACCAGGACTCGGACCAGGCATTTGCCGTTTCCGAGGGTCCGAGGACGCGGAGCGTCTGTGGACTGCAGAGGTCCAGGCCTCTGGAGGGAGGAGCCCCTTCCACCTGCCCCGCGGCAGCGGGGTCCTGACTCTGCCCAGCACAGTAACCCCGTGGCAGGCAGCGGCGACAGGCGGCCCAGCCCAGGCTCCAGGCGATGGGGACGCGGCCAGTGTCAACAGCAGTAGCCGGACCAGCTCTGCGTGACGCCGCCACTCAGCCCACTGGGCAGCAGCCCAGGCACTTTCTGTTGGTGAGGTCACACACCGATGCCTGCTGCCCTGTGTCCAGGGTGACCCGTACAGCACAGCAGGACACCACAGCAGGGCTTCGTGAGAACGACTCCCCCGAGGCAGAGAGGACAAGAAGCAGGGACGGCCTAAGTCCACAGAGCCTCAGAGCTGTGCTTCCCAACGATCCATCACCACGACATTATCTTCTTACTTTTATTAACGACCCATCGCAGATTGTTTCTTTTGCAAAATGTGACAAAAGAAAACGACTGGAAAAATGAAGTGGGAGACAAAGTCGTGCAAAGTACTAGTCCAGTGTCTTCATTATCAGACTCCACCCAGACGTGAAACTCTTCTCCCTAATGACTATCACCTTTCTCAAAGCTTCCTCTCGGTGTGATCTCCCTGTGGACCAGGAACCAGTCCAAGAGTCACTCGGCTGGAAGAAGGCCTTTCTCTGAGAACAGGAGTCCTCCCCTGGTCTTGTCCCAGGCTGCAGACCAAGCAGGGAGCTGGCATGTCTTTGGGGACACCTCCTGAGATAACCTTAACCCGCAGTTAGTTCTCCAGCATCTAACAAACACCACTCAACTCTTAAGACCCCAGTGTCCAGCCTTGTCCTCCCTGATACTGCCGTCACCAAACTCGGACCAGCTTTAATGAGCACCCCGGTCACTCAGAGAGGGGACCAGTCACTCCATCTCCTGGGCCACTCGTCCAGCATTACAGTTTTGTTTTGTTCTCCTTTGTGCTGCCTTCGGGCTTCCCTGGTGGCTCAGAGGGTAGAGCATCTGCCTGCAATGTGGGAGACCCAGGTTCAATCCCTGGGTTGGGAAGATCCGCTGGAGAAGGAAATGGCAACCCACTCTAGTACTCTTGCTTGGAAAATTCCATGGACGGAGGGGCCTGGTAAGCTACAGTCCATGGGATTGCAGAGAGTCACACACCAGCACGGGGAGGAGACACACGAGGACCCAGGGTCTCTGACATCTGTATCTTCAGTGATGCTTGGCCATCTCTAGCATCATCTTCCCTCATCTCAGTTCATCAGATTTTAAGACAAGGAAAATGAAAGTGAGGAATAAATTTTGTGCTGGTGCTGCTGCTGCTAAGCTGCTTCAGTCGTGTCTGACTCTGTGCGACCCCATAGACGGCAGCCCGCCAGGCTCCCCCATCCCTGGCATTCTCTAGGCAAGAACACTGGAGTGGATTGCCATTGCCTTCTCTGATACATTCTGTGAGAAAAACGTCAAAGTGAGCAGCAGCAGTCTAAGAGTGATGATTAACACCGGCAGATGGGCGTGGAGAGGGCTCTGTACCTGCCTCCCTGAGGTCGGGCCCAGAGAACACAGAGGACAGGGAGGACGGAGCAGGGCCACCCAGCTGATGGACACGCTCCATGCGATTGAGACTAACATTGATCTCCTTACTTAATGTGTCTAACAGAAGGCCCTTCAAATCTGACACTCAATCACAAACACCCTTGTTCTTGGTCTGCAGAGATAAAAGGCAAGATGGGGGTGGGGGTGGTAAGCCCTCCAAAAATGCAATCTGAGCTGCCCTCACTGGGGTAGTGAGTCTTTGACTTAGTCAGACGCAGGAGGAAAAGGACCCCTTGGTTTCTCTCAGCCACATCTATCTCCTCTCTCCTTGGAAGAAGGAAGGTAGGAAGGCTTGGGAGCCCACTTGGATTTCCCGTGAATATTTGTGCATACTCAAGCTGTAAGGATGCCAAAGGATTTTTAATGGTGGTTCATTGTGCCGTTATTTTACTTGTGTTCTAAGGAATATTGTTAGCTTTCTGTGTTTGACTAAGAGCGAGTCATTCTAAAGGGGATGCTTTGATGAAAAGCCTACAACGGTACGTCAGTGTGATCATGACATTTGCATTAGTAATATCCTGAAATATTTATCCCACAACTAGGGACAAGGCTTATGTTCTTACATGAGGATGGTGATGGTACAAAGCTTGCAAGTACTAATCAATCCAATATTAAGAATGTTCTGTTTTTTAAATTTGTTAGCAATTAGGGTTTATTCATGCTGTACCCAAGAGCCATATGTGAGAGTTTTATCCTTCTAAAACCCTAACAAGAATTCTTATTCACCAATATTTCATTCCTAGTTCCTGAAAAACTCCAATAAGTGCCTCTGGATTCAGAGAATACAGTTTGGTATGGCTGAATAAAACAGTCTCTGAGAATAGAATTGAAACCATATTTACAACCAAGAGTATTTCGATGATAGATTATTTCTTCTTCATTTTCTACTAATAGTATCACCTTATGATTTTTGAAAAATGACATTTCTCAGCTTTACACCAGTCTCATCCCTCAGGTTTGAGTCCGGATGTCTGCTGGTCCTTTTCCAAAGTCCAGTCTCCAGGAAACAGCGAGGTCAGGATCTCAAGTAGATGGGCTGTCAACCCGAAGGCAATTCCAGAAGAGGGATTCCCTAAATTCTCTAGGTCAGGAGTAGCATGGGACAGCTGCCACCAAAGCTGGCCACCACTTCTTGTTTTTCTACAAATTAAGAGTGATTTTTCACATTTTTTAATGGTTTAAGAAAAAAGAAAGAATTTTTATGACACACATAAATTATACGAGATTTAATTTTTAGTATCTGTAAATAAAGTACAATTGGCACACAGCCATGCTCATTCATTTACTATGGTTTCCAGCTGCTTTCAAATAAAAAAATGGCAGAGCTGAGTTCTTGAAACATAGATTGCAAGGCCCCCCAAGCCCCAAAGGCTTCCTCTGTGACCTCTGCATGGTTTTGCTGAGGTCGAGTGGGTCTGCTTCAGAGGAGACCACATTCATCTGAAAATACTGACTCTGAGCTATGTTGTTGATTAACCTCCTGTCTCTGTGCTGGCCCTGGGGACAGCACCAGGGCCACGCACCCTGGGTGACAGAGGAAGTCTGTCTCCTTTCCTTGTCATTAATACTATGAGCTTGGTGCTCAGCACGGGCTACACACCATCAAGAGAGCTGAGAAGCACACCTACTGCCTCAAAAGTGTGAGCACTGATTGTTTTATTTTCCTAAAATAGATGTCACATGAAATTCACCATGTTAATTTTTGAGTATACAGTTCAGTGGCATTAAGGACTTTCACAGTGATGTGCAGCCATCACCACGTCTCCAGAGCTTTTTCATCTTCCCAGACTCAAACTCAGTCCCCACTAGACAATAGCTCCCTGCTCCTCCTCCTGCAGCCCCTAGCACCCACCCCTCCACTTTCTGTCTCTAGGAATTTGCTTTCTTTGGGCACCTCACTTGTGAGGAATCATGTAGTGTTTGTCCTTCTGTGGTTGGTCCATTGCTTAGAATGATGTCTTCAAGGAACAACTGACTTTTGGTGGCTGTTTAGGCTTCCCTAGGGGCTCAGATAGTAAAGAATCTTCCTGTAATGCAGGAGACCCAGGTTCGATCCCTGGGTTGGGACGATCCCCTGGAGAAGAGAATGGCAACCCACTCCAGTATTCTTGCCTGGAGAATCCCGTGGACAGAGGAGCCTGACGGGCTGTAGTCCACGGGGTCACAGAAAGTCAGACATGACTGAGCGACCGACACTTTCACTGCGCTTTCCCAGTTTACACGGAGTTTCACGCACATTATCTCTCTGACTTGGCACAGCTACTTTGTGGGGCAGGTTATCTTACTCCATTAGAACAGAATCTGTCAGGCAACTCCGGGGCTACCCTGAGGTCACCTGCAAACAGTGTTCTCACCTCGAGCCACACTGCACCTGGACACAGGAAAGGCCCAGAAGAGCTGGAGGTTGTCACTCTGAGAGTGGCTCATGCCTGTGAGGGGTGGGAGGTGGCACCACTTTCATCCCCAAGGAGGACAGTTCTGAGGTGAGTTACTTGCATCCCTTAGAGGGTCCCCACTGTCCTGGGCCCCTGTACTCCCCGAGTCACCCTATTTTGACTTCCTCGCTTCAGTCTGAATTCCTCACTCCCTCTTGTATTCCCAGAGACTACAGACACAAAATCCTTGCCTCAGGCTCTGCTTTGGACAATATAGATAACTGTCTACATATCTATACTACAGAGTATAGATAACAGAGTCAGAGGGTAACATGCTGACCCATGCGCACCTAGTACACCTTAGCCCTCCTCTTCTCATTCCAAGTGCAGTGTCCGCTCGCTTCTCCCCTCCTTGTAAGACGAGGTCTCTGCCCCAAGCATTTAGTCTGGTCTTGGCTGAGAGAGATTAGAAAGGGAGTGTTAGCCTAGAACTCTCTTTCTTACAGGGAGTGCCCTGGGGAACAAATGGCCTCAACTGAGACTGCTCACAGAGAATCTAACCTCAATCAGACTGCTTTGTAAAAATGTACTCAGGGAAATGGTCCTATTTTCAGCAGGATATACCGGATCTGTCAAGACTGATAACTATAAACAAGTGTGGAATGAATAGGTTTATGGGGGCTGGGGTCCTCCTCGGTGGGGGAATCTGAGAGTTCTTGCCTAACGGCTTTTCTTTTTTCAGGAATCGATCCAGCAGGGTAGTGAGGAGAGAAAAAGGGTGAGGGGAAAGTGCCAGGCAGAGTGCGGAGACAGAGGGAGTTCAGAAGAGCTGCCCAGTGGACGGAGGAGGAGTTAAAGGGAACCTGGTGAGAGGCCAGTCTGCTAGGACTCCAACCCCTGGGCAGAAGCCCTGATCAGGCGGTTAGGTAGAATAGCAAAAAGGAGTCCAGAATGGTGGTGGCTAAAAGACAAGGAAGGGAAAAGCCCACAAAAATAGAACAAAGGAAGGTCCTAGTATTGGAGTTAGGACCTCAGGTAAAACAAGCAGGACTCCTGGCTATCCCAATTTACATAGGGCAGGCCCAGTGGGAGGAGAAAACACATATAAAAAGAGGAGCCAAAATTGGGCTGGGGGCCTCTCTTCTCTTCGAGTCTTTTGGGTCAGCATGCCCACATGCCTCAAAGATTTATTTTCCTTTACTTTCTAAATAAAACTGAGCTGTAACACAGAGCTGTAATACTGGTCCGTCCGTCACTTCATATTTTTGTTGCAATGAGACAGAACCGAGGAAATTACAAACTCCCCCGACATCTATGGTGCTGTGACTCGGCTATTCTGGACTCCTTTTTCCCTATTCTATTTACCTAATAAGATCAAAGGGAGGGTTCTCTGCTCCACTCAGCAGTCTGGGTGGGACAGAGAATGAGGGGGTGAGAGACTCAAGAGACACATAAGATGAGAGTGGCTGGACCCGGGCCACCAGAGGTCTCGCAGACTGGGCGAGAGATGATACAGAGGGGACTCAAGAAGGGGTGGGCCCACAGTCAGAGGTAAGGGTCTCTGTGGTGTAGAAACCCAGGGGTAGTGAGGGAGAAAGCAGGTGATTGTGATCAGACAGTCGCGCCATGGGGCTTTGGTTTCCAGGAGACTGGCTTGAGTTGCAGTGAGACTCAGGGTACAGCCCAGAAAGGAGAGGAGCTGCAGGTCCCTTGAATTGACACAGGGAAGCAGGCCAGTGGAGGACTTGTGGAGAAATTCTAAGACATTAGAATGCCACCCTGGCCAGGCTGGACGACAATGTGAGTGGGAAGAGAAAGAGGCCTGGGAGCCGTATTCCAAGGAACTTGAGGAATGTTGTGCCAGGATGCCAAAAATAATAGCGACAAAGAGACAGGAGGGGGTGGTGGGCAGGAGCGGATGGGTCTCCAAGGACCACTTCCCCAGCTGGTCTGCAGACTGAGAGTGGCTGGCCTTGCTCCCCAGCACCCCTCCCACCCCCACCCCATGTGGCGTGTCCTTGCCTTCACTCCTGCCTGCCCTCTGCCTGGAATCCTCTCGCTCCTTAGTTTTTTGAAATCCCACCTCCCTTCCAGCAACCAAAGGGTACCTCCATGGAACATTCCCCTTTTACTACAAAAGACTGGATTCCCCTTTCTCCTGACTGCCACCCAACTTTGTTTATAACACCCTCCTGACACTGACTGTGTGCAGCTTAGAGCTGTAGTTGCCTGTGTGTACCTTCCTCTCCTATTCTAGAAGACCGGGGCTTCTACTTGCTCATCTTGGCCTTGTTCTGATCCTGGAGTTTGGCAGAGAAAGCCATGTGTGAATATTTGCAGCAGAAATGCTTCAAATCCTTCCTCTTCATCAAGACCAAGCATTCTATTCTAGCAGCCTCATCCCTGTGCCCTAGGAATTCTCAGAATGGCACCTAGTAAGCCATGATGACTTAAGCAGATTGTCTAAATATCCAGTGGATATAAATGATGATCTAGTCTCCTCTTCATATTTGCATATTATTTTAACTCTTCTTGTTTTAGTTTTAACTTTATAAATCACTTTTGGGAGCAGGTTTTAGATGAAGAGAGAGATATTTGTCCTGGAAACCCTGTCAGATTCTGACTCTCACTTCTTTACAAGGCATTACTCTTTAAAACATTAGGAGAATTTTTATATTCATTATTACGTTAAATTTCCCCGCTTTAGGAAGGCAGTAAGTGGGGGGCTTCCCATTTAGTTCATCATATTCTCCTTGGGTGAAAATTCCTTGTTTCCAAGAGTATCTGAGTTCCTCTTTGAGACCAAGATCCATTTGAGACGAGATGAAGTTGCTCCATTTTTCACTGACCCAGAGGCATTAGGGGAGATGACATAAACAAAGCAGAGTGACTCTGATCTCCCGTTTTCTGTTCTTCCCCAGTGAAGATGCTCTGTTTTCAATCAAAAACAAGATCATCCTAAATGTCACCACTCAACATCCATCTGGACTCCTGAAAGCAAGCTGCCTTGTTTCTGATCAGATGTCATCACCCACTGAAAAGCCTCCCACCTCCAAACTGGGCTGGGTGGGAAAGCCTCATACATCTCTCCCAGCGAGGCTGCCCCCTTGGTTACAGGTGACCATTTCCTGTTAAAGAAAGGGGATGGAGCAGAAACAGGTGGCAACTGAGACCCAGGTTATCACAGCTTCTCTGACCCTTCGGAGCCCAACAGTTATAGAAATACTTGTTCAGTCGTGTCCGACTCTTTGTGACTGTAGCCCGCCAGGCTCCTCTGTCCAAGGGATTTCCCAGGCAAGAGTACTGGAGTGGGTTGCCATTTCCTTCTCCAGGGGATCTTCCCGACCCAGGGACTGAACCCATGTCTCCCACAGTGGCAGGTGGATTCTTTACCACTGAACCACCTGGGAAGTTCATAAATAGTAATGGGCCCATTTATGGATGTGAACATTTTACTCCCCACAGAGCCACATGGAGCATTGCCATTTTTCATGGGACGCCCAGAAAGGAGAGCAGGAAAGCAAGCATGGTCTCCAGGCTAGGACGTGCCGCCCGAAGGTGCAGACACAGGTCCCAACAGGTAAGCCACAGCTCACTGAAGTGCGGGGAAATCCTGCTGAGGTCTGTCTGGGGAGAAACGTCCTGTTTCCCTCTGAGATGTGGCCATGCTGTCCTCAGCCCTGCTGCTGAGCCTCCTTCCAGAGCAAGGCAAGGAGATGAGCAGGACGCAGTGGCAGTGAGGCAGGCACCAGTTCGAGCAAGAGGTCCAGGTGCCAGTTGGTGCCGCAGTGGGCCCCTCTCCCTCTTGGAAATAAAAGGAACCCGGTGAGGGAAGATGGGGTTTTTCTTTTAAGATACTAGTCTGCCATCTTTTCAGTCTGCTAGCTTTCCCATTAAAGCCGTTATTCCTGGTTCCAACAAATTGTCTGCCGATTTATTGGCCTGTTGTGCCAACGGGAACTTTGTGACTATAAATACATAACCCTCTTCATGAAGGAAGGGGGTTCCAAAAACACAATCACCCGCGTGATTTCATTCATGAACATTTATATCAAGCAAAGGATTTCAAAACAGACTTTCATTACATGAAGCATTCCCACAGAGGGAAGGGAAGCCGCAAGGAACTCCTGTGCTGGTGGCCAAATGCTTCCCCTCCCAACCCAAAATGATGCCCCAGCACACAGCGGTTGGGGGTCCTAACATCTCAGATGGTGATGTCCCACAAAGAGTTCTCGTGCAGCAAACGGACAGAAGACCTTTGTAAATTACAGTCATCATTTAAAAACATGTAACAATTATTTGTACATGATAGAGCTGTGTGTGTGGGAGTGTGTGTGTGCTTTACAAAACAGAAATGTGTATTTCTTCTTCCACTTCAAAGAGTCACAGAGACTGATGTTTCTTAACACTGACGTGTGCCAGACCCTTCGCATACCTCATCTTCCAGTGTCATCTTCACCACAAGTCCAGGAGGTATGGACTACTACTGCTTCCATTTTATACTGAGGAAATGAGGTCCCTGGGGGTTAAAACAGGTCAAACCAGCGGCAAAGGACAGAGTCAGTCTGATTCCGAAACTCATGTTCTTCCTACAATATGGCTTTACTTTTTCAAGGTTCATCAAATACTTGTGCCTTTACACACCTGTAAACCTTCCTGCTGGTGTAATTTTTATAGTTCATGGAGAAATGCTTCCAGGAGAGCTGAAGAGGAATAGAAGGAATTTTTTGGAAGTTACAGAAAGGATGAAATTTCGACACGTAGTCAGGCATTTCCAGAAGGTACAGCACAAGAGTACAATCTCAGCATTAATTTGCATCTCATGCGTGTGGGGTAGGGTGTCCTTCCATATCGTATTTTAGGGGGTATTCATTTTCATTCCCAAGTACAAACTGCGGCTCATCTTCGTCCCACTGTTTTGGTCTATACAATCTCCTTCCGCTGGTCAGACAACAGTCTCGGTTGCTGTGGTGGCCGTGTGGTCTTCTGGTTGCCTGGGCTGCATTTCATCTTTGAAAGCCCTGGTCAGAACCACTTTCAAGGACTCTTTGAACCGCTTCTTCCTGCTGCTGCCCACAAAGAAGTAAATAAAAGGGTTGGCGCTGCTATTGATGGTAGAGAAGAGAAGAGAAACGTGGTGCAAGTTCTTGAATGTCGACCAGTACTCGTAATAGAGCAGGTAGAGGAGCCTCATGGGCATGGCGAAGATGAAGAATATGATGATGGTGACGGTGATGACCAGGTACAGCTTCGAGGAGTGGGACGCCCAGGAGTTCTTCCGGATCTTCACCACCAAGATGGTGCTGGACACCACCATGAGGGGAGTAAAGACCAGGAAGCTCAGAATGGCTATGAAGATGATCACGGCCCTGCAGTCTCCTCGGGAGTGGGTCTGTCCCTCACTGTCAATGCACATGACGTATTCCATGGTGGTCACCAAGCAGGAGAGTGCCCACAGGAGGGCACAGACGAACGCCGACTGGTGCTTGGGGCGGTGGCACCGGTACCAGATGGGGTACAGGACAGACAGGCACCTCTCCACGCTGATGGCCGTCAGCAGGTACAGGCCTGTGTTGTAGCCAAAGAGAAACGTCACCGATAACGTGACAATTGTGTAGTAATAGCCAGAAGACAGCTCGTAATCTAAAGCATAATCAACAGACAGAATAAAGATGCAAAAGAGCAATGAGATGTCCGCGATGGACAAGTGGGTGATGTAGACGGTGAAGGGGTTTCTTCTCATCCGGAAGCAGAGGAACCAGAGGAGGATTCCGTTCTCAACAAAGCCCAGCGGGGAGATGCTCATGATCACCCAGTGCACGATGGGAATTTCCCGGCGCGGGTCCTTGACGGAGGTGTTCCCGCTGGTTGAGGCGTTGGAGGGCTCTTCAGCAACAAATGATGTCCCGTTTGCCTCATCCATGAGGGGGCCTCAGTCTGGGTTCTTCGGGTAGTTTTCTGTAAATAAGTTTAGAAAGAAAATCAAGGTTGATGAATTGCAGTAAAAGATTTCAGCTATGGCTTGTAACCTTCATGTCATACAGGAGAACATGTCTACTGGACTGTACAATTCTCTTTCCAACGAAGGTGAAAATGAGGCACTTCACCAAGAGAGAACTGATCTAATGGCCTTTTGGAAGCCCCCCCAGCAGCCTTTGGCTCTGTACTGTTGCTTGTGGTTCAGCACCAAAGGGGGTCCATCAGAGCAAGAGGATCAGGTTTCTGGTGTCCATTTCTGGTCTGGCCCAAGCTTTCTGAACAGCGTTTTGAAAATCATCTCATCTTCTGTTCCTTCATCTCCTGGCCTGAGAGACCAGGTTAACTGCGTTAGAATTCGATGACAAGTACATGTTGGGGCCACACTATTGCTGTCACCTTTTACTGAACAAAGTGCCATAAGTGATGGGTGAGTGAGAAGGGAGACATAGAAAAAAATAGGTTCAGTAGTGCACCAATATTTTCACAAGTGTGACCAATTAGAAGTATGTGTTTTCTATAGTCTCAATATCTGTGATGAAGCTGTGTACCTAACTCAGACCAAGTGTGCAGTGCAAACCATCCCTGGGGAACAGATGGCACATTTCAACAAGATGTATTCACATCCCCGAGCTCCATGGGCCAGACCACGCTGGAAAACACTACCGATCGATAGTAAACAAAGCCCTGACCCAAGCCCAGTAAAATGCTAAATATCTGAGACTGCAAAACACCATTATCAGCAATTTCCCCTCACACTTTAGGAACTGCTAAATAAATGTATGCACGCCCCCCTCCCCTTTCCTATTATGTAACAAATGTACATAAGCCACTTCCACTGCTGGGGAACAGAAAAGGCAGGTGCCCACAGCGGTCACCTTCTTTGCTTCTATTCATGGCGTCCTTGGCTTCTTATTTTTGATGGTGGTGGTAAAATATTGTTCTCTGCTTTTGGTCCTTGCAGACCAGGGCCCTATATGTGCAAAATAATCGACCTTTAGAAAGTTACTTACTAGGGGCTCCCCAGTGGCTCAGTGGTAAAGACTCTGCCTTGCAATGCAAGGAACACCAGTTCAATCTCAGATCCAGGAAGATCTCACGTGCCATGGGGCAGCTGAGCCTGTGTGCCCCAACTACTTCAATCTCAGATCCGGGAAGATCTCACGTGCCATGGGGCAGCTGAGCCTGTGTGCCCCAACTACTGACCTGTGCCCTAGAGCCTGCAATTCCTGAGCCCACCTGCCCCTAAACCCAGGCTCTGCAACAAGAGAAGCCACTGCAATAAGAAGTCAGCACGCAGCAACCAAGGGAGCAGCCCCCGATCGCCACAACTAGAGGGAAGCCCAAACAGCAGTAAGGACTCAGCACAGCCAAAAATAAAGAAAAAGAAAGTTAGTTCGCAGACTGCCGCCTTTCCTCATGACCTCACCAGAGGCAGAACAGAACCTAGACGTGCTATTTTGTGAGCAGGTGCGGGAGTGGTGGTCACATTCTAGGTGATGAGACCCTGGAGCCCACACAGCTAGCTCTCCTCTCCTTACCAACACTCCCCTCAGTTGCTCTGCTGAGATGCTGGAAATTATTTTTCCTGGAGCACATTCTCTTTTCGTTTCATAATCAGACCATAGAGGGAGAGACTCCAAAGCTCTCAGGAGCCCAACGCAAGGCCCAGAATTCACAATCCCACGGCACTGCTGTACAGACCAGGCTTTGTTAAAAGTTTGTAGGTGTGAGATAGCCGTGTTCCCCAAGTTCGTCCATCAAAGATTTATTCAATGCCAACTTCAGGTCAGGCACTGTTCCAGGAATGGGGCTACAGCAGTGAATGAAACAGACAAAGTGCCAACCTCTGGGAGTTTATATTTCAGTGGGAGGCAGTCAATACCCAGTAACAGCAGCAACAAACCAATGGATGTTCGATTGGAATAAGCGCCACAGAGAAAAGAAAAGCCTGGACCACGGCGGGACCAGAGTGTAATTGTGGAGGCAGTGAGACGTGGTTAGGGTCTAGATGCACTCTGAGTTGCTACCAGGTGAGACAGGAGTTATTGTAGGAAAAGAGAATGGCTTTTAGCCATTTGTTGTCTGGACAAGGCGCAGGGGGAGCGGGTTGGGAGGGGTCATATGGAGCTTGGGAATCTTATGCAGCTGCCACATGTAGCTGTCTTGGAGCATGTTGGGAGCTGGGGTTGGGGCAGAAGCAGCGAGAACAGGTGAAGTATAAAATCATGAGGCTAGATGAGATTGCTTATGAAACCTGGGTCCTTAAAAAGGAGAAGAGGTCCAAGGACTGAGCCTTGGGGCATTTCAAAGCTTAGGGGTTGGGGGATGAGGAGAAGGAAGCAAAAGAATCTGGGAGGCTAGGAGCATAATTTATTCATGAGAGCAGGAGGGAAGGCCGAGTGTGCAGTTTAAAGTGCAGACAGCTAGGTAAAGTGAAGAGGGGGTGTTAGAAGTTACAAGAAGTTCTCTTTTGGATGTACAGTATCTCTGTTTTCAGCAAAGTCAAGAGCAAGGTCATCTGCTAAGAATGAGGAGGTGTTATGAGTTTAAGGAGAGCGGGCAAGATGTAATTAAGTGAAAGCAGGAAAGAGAGCAACATTTCTGGGCAAACAGAGCCTGCCTGGACTGGGGCTCAGGAATCTTGAGTGAGATGATTAGCACTTGTTTTTCCCCAGCTATGGCTCAGCTGTCCAGGTGTGAATGTGCAGAAAGAGGAGAGTTGGATTTAGCCAGGATTGGGGTTCTACCGGGCTGGTGCAAAGGAAACTGGAGACCAAAGGAACTGAAGCGCAGAGACTATGGAATTCAACAAGATTAGGAGAGAGTTGAGGCCAGGAGAGAGGTGAGAGTTGGTGAACAGGAAATAGGAGCCTTTGTAGATCCCATCGGTGTCAGAGAACTAACTGCTGAGGCCCGAGTCCTGAAGGCAGAGAACTGGAAAATCGGAGGCAGAGGTCGAAGAGCGGGATGCCCAAAGCCGAGCCTGCGGTGGCGTGGTTTGGGTATTGATTATTGGTATTGATAAGTGTGGTTATTGGTATTGATACATGTAGTCCATGACCATGGGAGTGAATAGCTAGAGGAGAGGGGAAGACAATATCTTCTGACATGAGATCAAGACCCGAGTGTTAGAAGAATTGTCTACATAGACATTGAAATCACTGGGAAACAGGGCTGGAATACAGGACATCGTTAGAGAAAAGCTGGCTGTGAGCCAGGTGTTCAGTCTTCAAGGAATTTGAGAGAGCGGCCCGGGGGTCTGTAGATGGTCACAGTAAGGGGGTGGTAAGTGAGATGGTTGGATGGTGTGCACTTCAGAGCTGGGTGCTTTGGTGGTGGTGGTGGTGGTAATAGTGTTTCGGGGGGAGAGAAGAAACAAACAGAATAACCTGAGACACAAAAATGGTAGAGGGAGGAAGGGTCTCGATCAGCATTGTCCAACAGAAATGCAATGTGAGCCATATGCGTAATTTAAGGTTTTCTGAGAGCCATAAAATATAAGGAGAAACAAGCGAAATGAATTTCAATATTTTATTTAACCCAGTGTACTCAAAATCTCATTTGAACATGTAACTGATTTATAATGATTAATGGGCTACTTCAGTTTCTTTTTTCACATTAAGTCTCCAGAACCCAGTGTGTATCTTACTCTCATGGAGCATCTTGCCTCAGACCAGCCACGTCTCACACGTAGGTGGCCACGCGGGCCCGTGGCCACCGTATTGGCTGCTGCAGGTCTAGCGGGGCTGTCAAAGCCAAGAGAACTTAAACCAAAATCGAAGACTAGAACGTAAAATCAGGACCTAATCAAAATTTCTAAGAAAAGGGACAAGAACAATCTTTCTGACTCAGGTTCAGACGCCAGAATCTCGTGTGGACCACAGCACCATTCAGCCTTTAGTTTGTCATTGCGTGCATGAGAGCGCTCGTGTACTCGTGAAAATCAGTTAGGAAAGATGTTTCAACCCACGAGACCAAACTGCATTTTTCTATTACAGTCAAACCCAAGTCACCAAGTCCCTCTCTGAAGATAGGTGATCTTTTCATTTTCCAACCAACATGTAGGTTTCAGTTACCATACTAAGAGTCAAAGATGCAGAAATAAACAAGATACAACCTCATGCACAGTTTGGCAGGGGAGGCAGGCCGAACTGAAACTAATTCAGTATGGGAAATGGAATAAAGGAGACTGATCGCATCAGAGCAAGCACACACCAGGAAGCCACGTCTCAGGATTTCAAGGAAGGCTTCACAGGGCTGGGCCTTGAAAGGTCAATAGGAGTCTGTTAGCTGAGGAAGAGAAAGAAAGGCATTTTAAGAAAAGAGAACAGATGGACAGGGGTGTGGCGGCAGGAGGCACAGGAAGTTGGTGGTGGAGTCTGAGGAACCCGGTGGGCCCTGGGTGGATGTATGGCTTTACATAGAAACAACTGGACTGAAGCATGAAGGCCTGGCTATGATGCTTCTTTAAATATCAGACTTATTTTATAGGTTATACTTATCCAACAGTAGTGCTTAAAAAGTACATAGGGTTCCTTATTAAAAATGCAAATTCCAGGGCCCCACTATTTCAAGAAGCCTGGGCTGGGGCCTTGGAATCTGAATTTTCATAACCCAGGGGATTCTGATGCAGATGGGTCCTAGGCCATGGTTTGAAAAACACAACCCTTTGCAAAGCTCTGGAGCCATTAAAGTTTCAGTGCAGGCCTGGGAGGTGGCCTGAACCATGTTTTAGAAAGGTTACCCTGCACAGTCTACAGCCTGAATGGAAGGGAGTTACAGACGGAGCAAGAAAGCCAGTAAGGTGTTGTTGAAATAGCCCCAGTGAGAAATGAGAACTAGGACAGTGGCTAGAGGAACGAACGGATTCCAGAGACATTTCAGAGCAGGCCAGTCAGATTCCTGTGTCCACCAAGGGGGAGAGAGACAGGGCAGTGAGTGGACTGAGCCTCCCATCTGAAGAGGCTGTGTAGACAAATGCTTGGTGGCTGAGATCGGGAGCAGGAGGGACAGTGGCCGGGGGAACCAGCAACTGGGTTCACGGTGTGTTGAGAATGAAGCATCAGTGGACACACAGAAGGGTGGGTTCCAGATCTGCTCACCTGTATGTTCTCCCTCCTGAGGGCCTACATCCTTTAATAAGTAGAACTGCATTTAAAAAATACTAATAATAGACACACATAGGAGACCTTTAGAACATAGTTACTGGGCATTTGCCAAATGCAGTGTGTGTAACTGATTCACTTTGGTATACACCTGAAACTACCACCACATTGCAAATCAACTATACTCCAATAAAATTGTTTTAAAAATGAAAATGAAAAAGTAAATTTCAGATGCAGAAGTCACCTGAGGCCACGTGTTCCTCTTCTAGTCTCAGGCCTCTGGCCTAGCCTCCTGGGATCACTCCCCTCATTTCCTGTTCTCCTTGCTCCCTGCACCAATCTGCCCCTCCCAGACCCTCATGCTGCCATCCCTTCCTGTTCTAATATTCCCTCCACTACTCCGGTGTTACCCATTAATTACCTCCATAGCCATGGCATTCCTCCCCATAGAGTTAAAATTGCATCTCTGTTGTTAAACCACAAACTCCTCCAAGGCAAAACTGTATTATTCACGTCTGACTCTCCAGGACTTGGCATAGCCATTCAATAAATATTTATTGAATTATTCCAAGAAATAAAGCCCATCACAATGGCCCTGAAAATGTACCCTGGTTACCTGAGAAAGAAAACCGCTGTCTTGAGCCTAGGCAGCCACAGTTAATAAAAGGTTCTCTAATGATTAATATAACTCATGAATCCCGTACCTGGGCAGACTTTGGTCATGATGTGGTTGGAAAGCAAATAAAAAATCCCATTAAAACTAATTCTCACTAAAAACTAACAATAACCCTCCAAATTGATCTGCTGCAGCACGGTTTTACTTAAATGAACACATTACTAAAAATGACATTCCCAGACTTACCAGACCAAACTGAATTTCAGTCCCTCAAGTGAAATAGCAGAGGGTAGCAAGAAGTGCCTTGAACACAGCTGGTCCTATCTGCTCACCAGCTCCCCAAATCTTTCTTCCTCTGGGCACCTTGGTCATTTTGGATACCATTCATCTCTGAGGCTGGATGACTAGGGTGTTTGAGGTCGGGAAGAATAAGGAGAATAGAAGGGTGGGTGCGACTCACTGACAAGACCGTCTAGCTCAGATAGCAGGGAAGATGGGAGGAAGCAATAGCACTGCAGTATGAACCACCGTGGGTAACTTGTCTCCAGGTCAACCCAGTCCTGGTCCTGTGGGCTCCTCTGTTCAACACACACAGCATCTTCTTTATGTACGTCTGTTTCTAGGTGGCAAACATACCTGCCGTGGTGGCTCAAAAAAACATAAAGACTCCGCCTGCAATGCAGGACACCCGGATTCCATCCCTGGGTCGGGAAGATCCCCTGGAAAAGGGACTGGCAACCCACTCCAGTATTCTCGCCTGGAGAATTCCATGGATGGAGGAGCCTGGCAGGCTTCAGTCCATGGGGTCGCAAAGAGTCAGACACGACTGAGCAACTAATACAACACAACAGTGTTTAGCCGGCAGGGACTGTCCTGGATTGTGTCCATGGGGTTGCAAAAAGTTGGACATGACTGAGTGACTGAACTGAACTGAACTGACAGTCCTGGATGGAGGCAGAATGTCTTGACGGCCCTCTGTGCCTGCAACGTGGTCAGTAACACAGCAACACAGTGGTGGGTGGAAACCCCACCATGTGCTTGAGAACAGATATGAGTGGAGCATGATTCTGGGAAGCGCTATCCCAGCCTCTCTTCCCTCTTATTCCCTACAAGTCCCCAGGAGACAGCCGTCAGGTGGAGTGCGAGAATGCCGTCACATAGGACTTCAGGGTTCAAAGCGACTTCCCTTCGGGTCAGCTCTGGGTCCTTCAATCGGCTTGGGAGGCTGAGAAGTGTGAATGAAAATACTGACATCGCCTGCCATTATCAGTAAACAAAGGATGTTGTAACCGTCAAGTGCCAACATTAGAGCCACCCCGTTGATGGTAAGACCCGAGGGAACTCAGGATGGAGGCCTGATGCCCACCATCAGGCAGTCAGATGCTGCAGCCACCCCAAAGGTGCACCTGAGGAGACTCGGGTGAAAAATCACGGGATCCGGGCCCAGATAGCTGAGATACACATCAAAGGAGTCATTTCAGTGAGCCCAGCCTTACATCTTCTCATACACAGATATGCATTAAATCCCGTAATTTGAGATGCCTGGTTTTCTCTAATTAATAGTAATCTTTTGGTGTACCATCTACCTGGCTTTGCTGCAAAAGCTCCTATATATCCTGGTTCCACTCTTATCCTCTGAAGCAGTCCCTCAGAGTGATCTGAGACGCTGTGTCTCAAGCTTTTGTCCTCTGTTTTTCCACCAAATAAAGCATAACTATTATTTTCCAGTAGTTATGTATGGATGTGTAGATTTTTCCAGTAGGAAAAATCCAGGTTTTTCCAATAGTCATGTATGGATGTGAGACTTGGGTCAAAAAGAAGGCTGAGCACTGAAGAATCGATGCTTTAGAAATGCAGTGTTGGAGAAGACTCTTGAGAATCCCTTGGACTGCAAGGAGATCCAACCAATCCATCCTAAAGGAAATCAGTCCTGAATATTCATTGGAAGGACTGATGCTGAAGCTGAAACTCCAATACTTTGGCCACCTGATGGGAAGAACTGACTCATTTGAAAAGACCCTGATGCTGGGAAAGATTGAAGGTGGGAGGAGAAGGGGACGACAGAGGGTGAGATGGTTGGATGGCATCACCGACTCGATGGACATGAGTCTGAGCAAGCTCCAGGAGTTGATGATGGACAGGGAGGCCTGGCGTGCTGTGGTCCATGGGGTTGCAGAGTCAGACATGACTTAACAACTGAACACCACCATCCATTTTTAGGTTGTATGGTTTTGAGTGGGGGTTGTTTCTTTTTTTTTCAGTCAACATAAGGAAGGAAGGAGACATTGCCCTCATTTTACAGGGAAAAACTCGGCAGGGGTAGGGTTCAGAGTCACTGCATCACACAGCTCCAGGGGGCTCCACCACTCATCCGCTCCGAGTCCGCTGCTCCCTGGGCCCTGCAGAGCATCGAGGCCTGAAAGTTCACGTGGATCCTGAACCCTGATGGCCAGGGCGGGAATCCAGGTCCCCCAAGTTCCAGTCTCCTACTTAAAAAAAAACAGTCTGGAAACCACTGTTCTAACCAGCCACCCGCATTTTGCCGACCACTAAAGAGAAGCTGGAGACACATAACATCCCAACTCAGTTCTGCAGGCCCAGCAGCTGGGAGCTCCTGATTCTTTCTCTGAGCTCATCCCACTCTGCCCTGGGGCGGAATCCTATTTTTAAGACCTTACCTTTTATAGCCTCTCTGTTATAAGTTTTCTAATCTAGCCTGCCTCTAATCCTTCCTACTTAAGGAACAGAAGGCATCACATTCTCTTATGTTATAGGATTTTTTTTTTCTCATTTAATTCCTGATTATGACTCTGCTAATGCTGGATGGAGACCACTGGATGGTCTCCATATTCCAAGTCCACGTGAAGCCAAGGAGCCGCCAGTGCGGCTTACACAGCCCCAGAGGACCCGAGGGCTCCCCCGATGGGCTCATTTTTGTAGCCAGTTTAATCTTAACACAAAATGAGGGGGATTTAACTTTTTTTCATTGCTTTTTTCTCTAATTATAAAACAATATTTTTGTTCACTGAAGAAAATTTGGAAAATTCAGTAAGGAAAAAAAAAATCACACATTAAACCATTACTCAAAATTAACCTGATCGAACATTTGGGGATGTTTCTTTCTAGTCTTTTTTTCCCCCATCTCACATACACTGTCTTTTAAAATTGAGACTGCGTTTTATAGTCTGTGTGGTTGCCTGCTTTCTTTTTTTTCACTCAGTGTCATATTGGAAACATTTTCTCTGTCAGCATATATTACAGAAGAACATGACTTTGACTATCACTGTGTGGATGCGCCATGATTTATTTTTAATAATCCTTTAACTGTGGACATCCCAGTTGCTTCTGACTTTCCACCATTATTTTTCAAAAAACAAGTGACTATAATGAACTTTCTTGGATACAAATTTTGTGCACGTCTTTCATCATCTCCTTAGGACATATTTCTAAAAGTGGAATTGCTGAATTAAACAGTATAAATATTTTTCAAGATTTTAAAACATTTTAACAAGTTGTCTTCCCAAAACTGTACCAATTATACTGATATCAACAGTATAACTTTTTTTTTTTCACAGCATATATACATTTTTTGTCCCCACAGCATCTCCACTTTTTAAAATTCCCAACTTTGGTAGCTGATTAAAAAGGCATTTTGCTTTAATTTGCATTTATTTGATCTCTCATGAGTTTGAATATTTTTCATGTTAACAGTCACTTGAATTTCTTCTTTGACAGATTCTTTTTTCATGTTCTTTTACAGAGCTGCAATAATTCTTTGTAAATATAATATTTTGCCATATATGTTAGAAATTCTTTCCTCTGAAACTGGGGTAGAAGATGTAAGATACAGCTTGAAGTTTTCTTAAAAGCATTTCCTTACAAAGACCCTGATGCTGGGAAAGATAGAAGGCAGGAGAAGGAGGGGATGACAGAGGACGAGATGGTTGGATGGCATCACTGACTCAATGGACATGAATTTGAGAAAACTCCTGGAGATAGTGAAGGACAGAGAAGCCTGATGTGCTGCAGTCCAGGGGGCTGCAAAGAATTGAAGACGACTGAGCAACTGGACAGTAACAACTGTTACAAGTCTGCCTGTACTCTGCTGATAATTGAGGTTTGGAAGTTGAAAGGATTCTATATATACTGTAAACCACTCTTTGTCTTATAGGTGAGGAATCCAGCTCATGACTAGCAAGATCACATACTGAGTTGGCAGCCACGCCAGCAATGGAGCCTACATTGCCCAGGTTCAAGTGGGCACTATTTCTCCTGCCCACCCCAGGCTTCTGTCAATAGTTGATGTGTGTGTGAAATTCACTCACCCACGTTAAGAGGCAAATAGAACTTTGGGGACATTTAGCAATGGCCTTAATGTCACCAGAGTGATTACCGCAATCAAAGTGATTAGTAGTAAAGATTTTTATTTAAAGTTCCAAGGAATGGACTTTTTGTTTCTCAGAGAATGTTATTACTCATCAGTGGGTAGATTTTTATTTATTAAAGCACCATCTATCCAATGCCAAACACAGAACAACAATAAAAATGGTTTCAGTTTCTGCTCATCCACTACTTTCTTCTGCAAAATGGAGTGACCACAGTCATCACCACTATCAACAGCTCTATTAGAAAACAATTAAAGCAAAGTGATCCATTCAACAGCTTTTAGACAAGTCCCCCGAAACAGATTAGGAATGATAGAGTTCTCACACCCACCTCACCCAGACACGATACAGCGTGTGTTATGAGATGCCGTTGCATCTCCACGCTGTGGCCTCGAGGGGACACTGCTGCCTGGACGTGCTTTCTTCCCTCTGGCTCTCCCCCTGTCTCTCTGTAGTTTCTTCTCTGTCTCGCTTCCTGGATCTGTCCTCACCCTCTCTTTGGGTCACCAGGCTCCATCCCTGGCCCTCCTCTCTTCTTACTCTGTAAACATGCACTGGTGGTTTCATTCGATTCCCTCATTTCAACTATTATCATATCCCGATGGAGTCCAAGTTGACAGTTCTAACTCAGACATCTCTCCAGACTATCAGACGCTATTAATAATAGCCCTGGAGATTTTAACTGGGCCTCACATAGCAGCACACAAACCTCAGCTGATCCACAACAGAAATCAGAGCTTCCCTGCTGTTCCATCAGTTCAGTTCAGTCGCTCAGTCACGTCCGACTCTTTGCGACCCCATGGACTGCAGCACGCCAGGCTTGTCCTGTCCGTCGCCAGCTCCTGGAGCTTGCTCAGACTCATGTCCATCGGGTCAGTGATGCCACCCAACCATCTCATCTTCTGTCGTCCCCTTCTCCTCCTGCCCTCAGTCTTTCCCAGTGTCAGGGTCTTCTCCAATGAGTCAGTTCTTTGTATCAGGTGGCCAGAGTATTGGTCCACTGAAGAAGGGAATGGCAAACCATATCAGTGTTCTTGCCTTGAGAACCCCATGAACAGTATGAAAAGGCTGTTCCATACCTCCTCTGATGTTTTTAGCCTTCCAAGCCAAAACAAAACAAAACAAACAAAAAAAAACGGATGTTTTACCAGGCACTACTCACCTTGTATGTTCCCTGCACAGTCCCTGGAAGTAGGCTTTTCTCAAGGAGCCCTGGTTCCTCCTAGCAGAGAAGGGGCTATAGAAGCCAAGATCTGGATACTGTGAATACCCAGTGCTACTGAGGTGTCACTGCTCCCAGGCACAGAGCTAAGGAATATATGTATATGAATACATATATACATACATATAGAGACTGACATCCATATTTTTGTAAGGTTCTACATATGCATTGAATACCAATGAATTCACATCAGTATCTCCAATTTGGATCCAGCATCACTGAGTTCAGTTTCGTTTTCTTCCCCTTCTCGTTTGTAATTCCTGTCTCTGATGGTAAGAAACCTGGCTCCCATCGCCCTCAAGCATTTACCTATTCAATCAACCCCGCTACTGGCAATCACTCTCCTGTGTCTAACACTGCCACTGTCTCCTGCCCTGGGACACACGTCTCCCAACAGAAGATCTGAACCTGGCCCCAGGTTTCCTCCCTTGCTGTGCAGATGGCTTTCTTGCCCTGCCGTATCACCACCACCCTCTTCACCTAGCTGGGCTGCTCCCCGATGGCTGTTCCTCCCCTGCTCAGATTCCCCCACTTCATACAAGCCACGATGAGTCATTTTTCATATTGTTTGGCTCATCAGGCAAGTTTGGCCTTGGAGTACAAAAGGAAGCAGGGAAAAGGCTAACAGAGTTTTGCCAAGAGATCACCCTGGTCATAGCAAACACTCTCTTCCAACAACACAGGAGACAACTCAACATGTGGACATCACCAGATGGTCAATACCGAAATCAGATTGATTATATTCCTTGCAGCTGAAGATGGAGAAGCTCTTACAGTCAGCAAAAACAAGGCCAGAAAATGACTGTGGCTCAGTTCATGAACTCCTTATTGCAAAATTCAGACTTGAAGAGAGTGGGGAAAACCACTAGACAATCCACATATGACCTAAATCAAATCCCTTACGATTATACAGTGGAAATGAAAAATAGATTCAAGGGGTTAGATTTGATAGATAGAGTGCCTGACAAACTTATGAATGGAGGTTCCTAACACTGTACAGGAAGCGGTGATCAAAATCATCCTCAAGAAGAAGAAATGGAAAAAGGCAATATCGTTCTCTGAGGAGGCCTTACAAATAGCTGAGAAAAGAAGAGAAGCAAAAGGCAAAGGAGAAAAGGAAAGATATATCCATCTGAATGCAGAGTTCCAAAGAATAGCAAGGAGAGATAAGAAAGACTTCCTCAGTGATCAATGCAAAGAAATAGAGGAAAACAATAGAACGGGAAAGACTAGAGATCTCTTCAAGAAAATTAGAGATACCAAGGGAACATTTCATGCAAAGACGGGCTCGATAAGGACAGAAACGGTATGGACCTAACAGAAGCAGAAGATATTAAGAAGAGGAGGCAAGAATACACAGAAGAGCTATACAAATAAGATCTTCATGACACAGATAATCACAATGGTGTGATCACTCACCTAGAGCCAGACATCCTGGAGTGCAAAGTCAAATGGGCCTTAGGAAGCATCACTAAGAACAAAGCTAGTGGATGTGATGGAATTCCAGGTGAGCTATTTCAAGTTCTAAAAGATGATGCTGTGAAAGTGCTGCACTCAAAATGCCAGCAAATTTGGAAAACTCAGCAGTGGCCACAGGACTGGAAAAGGTCTATTTTCATTCCAATCCCAAATAAAGGCAATGCCAAAGAATGTTCAAACTACCACACAATTGTACTCATCTCACATGCTAGCAAAGTAATGCTCAAAATTCTCCAAGACAGGCTTTAACAGTATGTAAACTGAGAATTTCCAGATGTTCAAGCTGGATTTAGAAAAGGCAGATGAACCAGAGGTCAAATTGCCAACATCCACTGGATCATCGAAAAAGCAAGAGAATTCCAGAAAAAAAAAAACCCGTCTACTTCTGCTTCACTGACTATGCTAAAGCCTTTGACTGTGTGGATCACAATAAACTGTGGAAAATTCTTAAGAGATGGGAATACCAGACCACCTTACATGCCTCCTGAGAAATCTGTACGCAGGTCAGGAAGCAACAGTTAGAACTGGACATGCAACAACAGACTGGTTCCAAATTGGAAAAGGAGTATGTCAAGGCTGTATATTGTCACCCTGCTTATTTAACTTCTATGCAGAGTACATCATGAGAAATGCTGGGCTGGAAGAAGCACAAGCTGGAATCAAGATTGCAGTGAGAAATATCAATAACCTCAGATAGGCAGATGACACCACCTTTATGGCAGAAAGTGAAGAGGGACTAAAGAGCCTCTTGATGAAAGTTAAAGGGGAGAGTAAAAAAAAAAAAAAAAAAAACTGGCTTAAAACTCAACATTCAAAAAATTCAGATCATGGCATCCGGTCCCATCACTTCATGGCAAATAGATGGGGAAACAATGGAAACAGTGAGAGACTTTATTTTCTTGGGATCCCAAATCACTGCAGATGGTGACTGCAGCCATGAAATTAAAAGGTGCTTGTTCCTTGGAAGAAAAGCTAGGATAATCCTAACACCATATTAGAAGGCAGAGACATTACTTTACTGACAAAGGTCCATTTAGTCAAAGCTATGGCTTTTCCAATAGTCATGTATGGTGTGAGAGTTGAACCAAAAAGAAAGCTGAGTGCTGAAGAACTGATGCTCTTGAACTGTGGTGTTGAAGGAGACTCTTGAGAGTCCCTTGGACTGCAAGGAGATCAAACCGGTCAATCCTAAAGGAAATCAGTCCTGAATATTCATTGAAAGGACTGATGCTAAAGCTGAAGCTCCAATACTTTGGTGACCTGACTCATTGGAAAAGACCCTGATTGGGAAAGATTAAAGGCAGGAGGAGAAGGGGATGACAGAGGATGAGGTGGCTGGATGGCATCACTGACTAGATAGACTTGAGTTTGATCAAGCTCTGGGAGTTGGTGATGGACAGGGAAGCCTGGCATGCTGCCGTCCATGGGGTCGCAAAGAGTCAAACAGGACTGAGTGACTGAACTGAACTGAACTGATGATGAACCAGGCTATGATAGAACATAACACCCACCTCCCTCCCGCAAACATAAAAGAATCATAGTCAGTAAAGCATTTGAATGCAAAAGAAATGTTCAGAAAAAAAAGTTGGACATTGTTCAAATTATGTCCCAGGGGTGACTGTATTCTGTCTGTTTATCCTACTTTGCCTGAGAGCCACACTTTCACTCCAACTGACCTTTGTTCAGGTGTGAGTCCTGAACAAAGCAGCTTAGCCCCTCTGAACCCCAGGTTCTTCGCAGCGTTGGCACATATTTTACTGTATTTCTGGAAGCCTGGGGTGTCAGAAAAGCTAGAGACTGAAAAGCACTTTGCCAGTACAAGTCTCATGGAAACGCCGAACTGAGATCATAAATCAACAAGCAGAGAAAACAAGCGTGGTGGTTTCCATAGATGTTTAAGGAAGCGGGCTGGCAGGTCTACTTGAAACTGCTACCTGCATTCACTTCTCAGTGAACAGATGGGCAGCGAGGGTGACAGAAAAGCAAGAGAGATGAGAGAGGGCAGAGTCATGGGGGCATTCCAGCTTCAAGGAGGTAGAAGGCAGAGTTTTAAAGGCTCTGTTCAGGTGCTTGCTGAAGTTTTCTCTTAAAATCTAGAAAGAAAAGCATCCTCTGCCATAGCTCCCTCTCCACTCAGGTGCCCAAGGTCCGCCCTGGTCCTGAATTCTCAGGCTATCATAGCCATCTTAGGAAGGAAGGAAGAGAGGGATGGAGGGAGGGAAGGAGGGAGAAAGGAAAGGAAAGGAAAAAGAGCAAGAGTGAGAAGCCAGCCAGCGTCCAGGGTAGGCCACCTGAAACTTCGTACGCTCCTAGGCAACCGAAAGGAGGGACCGGCCCCCAGGCTGGACCGTGCGGGTGTGCAGCTCCGGAGAGACGGGCACCTGCCTCTGTGTGTGTGCGGTAACCTGGACAAACAGAGACCCATTCGAGAGGTGGAATTTCCATGGCAGGCACCGGATCTGATGGGAATGTGCCGGCAGGGACATCTGTCCTTGTATTAAATGCCTCGTTCCCTCGAGCCGTCTGCACAGAGAAGCAGAAACTCCTCACTCCCTTCCCAAGGGTACAGCAAGGTCACCTTAGACCACTCATCTCGAACGTGGGGGGAGTTGGGTGATTTTATATCTGAGGGGACATTCGGCGTTTTGATGGTCACGCTGAGAGGAGGAGGGAACTGGCACCCAGTGGGCTGAGACCAGGGATGCTGTTCAACATCCTAGGAGCTTCCCACAGGAAAGAGTTTCCCGCAGGGAAGAATTTCTAGCCCCAAATGTCATGATGCCAAGCTCAAGATACCTAGCGGTGGGCTTCTTACCACCTTCTCCCTGCTCTCTGCATAGCGATCGGACGAAATCCTGCATGTTCTCTCTCCAGTTCCCCTTACCCACCCTGCCTGGGAAATGCTGCCAAGATGCTCACATCAAAGAACAGGGGAATCCTTTCAACAGAACCTCGCCACCTGCGCACCTGACTTGAGAAGCGACGGAAACCACGACTAACACACCGTACCCTCTGAGGAAGGCAGAGGAGACTCAACCCCGCTGCCTCCAGCCAAGTGATGTCCCCAGAGGAATCAAACACACGGTAACAACCCCTTCAAACCCCAATTCCTTTATCCCTGATAATATCCCCTTAAACAACCTTGACCACCTCTAAGTCCACCACTGACTCTGGGAACTGAGATTCTTGCCAAGATTCTCGCCCCCAAGATTCTCGCCCCCTGTCACGAGTCAGAAAGAAAAAGTTAGTGTGGAAGTTTCGACCCCAAAAGTTGAAAACCGACGCCCGGGGACAGTTAATGCAGCAATAGAAGCAAATTTTCCAAAACAAAGGCAGGAGAGAGAGGTTTTTGGCAACACAGAGCAGACATCTAAGACACCGTTAAAACCACCAGCACAGAAAGAGTGGCCCAGGCAATAGCTTTTGGAAGATGGAAAAATCTTACTTTGGTTGTCAAGGTCAGCTGAACAATTAGAAACCAGGGTGCAGGCTCACGCAGTCCATTCACTCAGAGAGAGTCAGAGGTGGCGGCCGGGAGGCTGGACCTTCGCGTCCTGGGCGCTGCTGTCCTGCCGACCTGCAGGGTCCCCTGTGCCCACATCCCCTCCAGGCAGGCTGCAGCCTGCCTTCTCTGAGGAAATCAGAGCTGCTCTCCCACTGCTGAAAAAATTCGAGATGTGCCAAGCAGATGGTCCCACGCTTATCAGCAGAAGCTGTGCTTCAAATGGCATTGCTCAGTGACATGCTCAAGTGAAAATCTTCACTCCGATCCAGAGTGGGACTAGGCTGGTGATCACGTGAGGTGACTGACCTCCCCCCTACCCCAAACCACCAGGGCCAGCCAGGGTTGAGGAAGAAGACAGCCCAGAGAAACACTGCACAGAAGGGCAAAATCACGTGTGTAGCCGAAAGACAGCCGCAGCTCAGATTCCTGACTCAGCCTGTGACTGGCCAAGTGATCTCTGCCAAGCTCTGGAAGACTCAGTCTTGTCCCCTGTAGAATGGAACTCATCACGACCCAAAGCTGCAATGGTTAAATGAGGTGTAGGAACGCACCTGCACAGTGAGGGACATGTGGTTAAACAATTAAACATCCCCTCCCTTCCTGCAGGGCTTCCCTGGTGGCTCAGACGGTAAAGAATCTGCCTGCAATGAGACCTGGGTTTGATCCCTAGGTGGGGAAGATCCCCTGGAGAAGGGCATGGCAAACCACTCCAGTGTTCTTGCCTGGAGAATCCCCGGGGCAGAGGAGCCTGGCGGGCTACAACCCATGGGGTTGCAAAGAGTCGGACATGACTGAGCGACTGACACTTCCCTTTCCTACAACCCATGTTCAGAGAGTCTCATGCCCATGTGAGTGTGCAAACGTGATGCAATGCAGGAGGGAGAAGGAGAGAGAGAGCCCAGAACTGGGTCCCAGGGGTGGACGAGCACCAGTGCCCAGCTCGCATCTTAGCCTGGCTCACAGATGATTCCTGGGAGCAGCTGTTTCTGTGAGATGCAGATCCTCACCCAGGCAGTCAGGTTACTTTCTCCCAAGACCCTCTTCTTGGTCAACAGACCCCACGTGAAGGTGCCAAGACCAAGCAAGAGGCTTCTGGAAGGTCTGAGTAACCAAGCCTTGCGGTGAAGACCCCCACCACCCATTTGTGGCAGCATTTATTCCTTTTTTTTTTTTCCCAAAGTATTCCTTCATGGTTACTGTGGCAAAGTAGCTGTGGACTCCTGGGACTGACTCGATCAACAGAGGGCAGGAAAGCAAATTGGGATTCTGTGGGAAAGCAGCCTTAGGAACCCACAGACGGAGCTTTCTTCGGACTGTTTTCATAAGCAGGAAGATGAGAGGCCAGCCAAACTGGCCTTGTGGGAAACCTGACCTGCGGCTCTGCCCTCCAGTGGAAGAGGAGGGGGGTACCAGGGCACCTCACCGAAGATCTCCAAACGGCAGGCAGAACAAGGTGAGGTCCGGGCACCTACTGGGCAGGCAATGCTGAGCAGCAGAGCAGAAGATGGGGGAGACTCAGTGCGATTTCATTACCTGGATGCGATGCTCCAAAGAAGGAGAGTCAGCCTTCTGAAGACCTTTCCTTTCCCCCGAGGATCATCAGAAACTGCAGGGAAACCGGGACTGCCTGAGGCCACCAGCCAGGCCGAGAGAAAGGAGCGGTCGGAGGAGAGGAGATCAGACACGCAGAAGCAAGTACGATTGGGAGAGAAGGATCAGGCTGGCTGAGAAGGTGCCAAGGTCACGGGCGGGAAGGAAGAGACCAGAAGGGAAAGAGGAATGAAGGACGGGGAGCGCTCCACTCCTCAGAAGCTCAGGGACTGTCCGGATCTATGAACCTTTCACCCTGTCCTTTCGGGGGCTGTGAAACTCTGAGCTGAGGGACCCACGGGAAGAAAGTCTCCAACGTCACGATTTAAGTCAACAGAACAGAGGGCCTCCCCAATTTGCTTCTCCCAGTTCCTAACAGAGCAGAGGCATCTGTCCATCCTGCAGGGAACAAGATGCCACATTTGGAAACTGGTAACGGTCACCAGGTAAACAAAAAAACAAGGCAGCGGGAAGCGGTGCCTGGAGTGGCCAGATGGGGTCCAGGTAGGAGGAGACGCCCCGGGGGAAGCCTGGAGGAGATGGCACTCTCCTCCTCTGATCAAGCGGGTAGGGGGAGGCGCTGATTGTTTTGTGACTAATTGGCACCACTAACAAAAGCGGGGACTCTTGCAGATGGAGCAGGCGTTTCACTCGTGGTAGATGATGCTTTATACTTAGAGAAAACGCAGCAACTCTCTGTAAAAATAAAACTGCTTGCATTTAAACCACAAATAGGTTGGCTATTTCTGT
Organism: Bos indicus; assembly: GCF_029378745.1. Lineage (NCBI taxonomy): Eukaryota > Metazoa > Chordata > Mammalia > Artiodactyla > Bovidae > Bos > Bos indicus. Next base: position 96,578,638 of record NC_091768.1, on the reverse strand, counting down.
GCCCGGCTGGTCTTTGTGAGTAATCGTCCTCCTCTTGAGAGGCAGGCAGAGTCTGGGGTGGGGGAAGTGTAGAGAGAAGGGGCAACAGAGACGGCAGAGGCCCAAAATGAGGACTCCATGGTCCCAAACATCCAGGGTGGGATGAAGTTCTAGCTTTCACCTCCACAAGTTGCCTACAGAAACAACATCCCTCTTTATCCCATCAAACAACAGGGAAACATGGCAGACATGGCCAGGGAAGGGCTTTATGGGATCAAGTGAGGAGGAAGCTTGGTAACCAAGGAGGCCACAGAGTGGACCCAGAAGTAGAGCAACACATGAATGGTAGACCCATCAGGTGGTGGAAGCCAGAAACAGAGCCACACACAGTAGAAACCCTTTCCTTCATCAAGTGTGCATGCGTGCTCAGTCACTTCAGTCGTGTCCGACTCTTTGCAACCTATGGACGGTAGCCCGCCAGGTTTCTCTGTCCATGGGATTCTCCAGACAAGAACACTGGAGTGGTTTGCCATTTCTTGTTCCAGGGGAACTTCCCAATCCAGGGACTGAACCTGAGTCTCCTGCAGCTCCGGTACTGCAGGGAGATTCTTTCCTGCTGAGCCACCACGGAAGCCCCGTTTCCTCAAGAGTTTACTCTTAAGTTCCAAACCCTCTGAATGCCATGTGGACTTTGCTCTGTGCTAACCCCATGGACGCCCAGTGAACTCCAGTCACACCCTAGGATGTTCTCTCCATCTGGACGGACCTCTACTGTACCTTGGCTATCAAGCCCTGGGTTACGGGGAAACAGCTATCCAGTGCTTCCCAAAGCCCTTCCCAAACAGTGCTGGGAAAGATTAAGGGCAGGAGGATAAGGGGGCAACAGAGGATGAGATGGTTGGGTGGGCTCACCGACTCAGTGGACAAGAGTTTGAGCAAACTCCAGGAGATGAAGAGTGGGACATGACTTAGCAATTGAGTAACAGCAACAACGAACCACAGAAGTTAGAGAACTTAGAACTTCCCAAAGGCCAGCACTCCCCTTTAGAGTTAGAAAGATTTGAGAGCTAGCAGAGGAAGAGGGTGGGCCGCTCAGACCAAGAGAAAGGCCCCAGGTGGGGCAGGTGTGAGCCCTCATGTCCACAGGGAAAGATGGCCCCAGAGTCAGTGCTGGAGCAGCAGCTCCTCAAAATGGCAGGCGAGTCGTTTAGCCCCAGTTGTCTCGGTTCACCATTTGTCAGCTAAGCAACTTCAGGTCTGCTAGAAATTGGGACTCGCAAGCTTGATTGGAGTGATGAGTGAAGTTTTATCCCATCTGTTTGATTGACAGGATCTCAGAATGGGCCTGGCCCCGCCCTCTGCCCTCCAGTCCTGCAAAAGGGACCTCAGATGCCATTGGCCAGATAAAAGCCCAAGATAAAACCCTGAGAACAGAAATCTGCTCCGAATCCCATCAGCCTCGGGGAATCTTTGCCCTGCTTCTCCTCGCCTGCTCTGGCCCGGCATCAGTTGGGTCTCTCCCAAGTAAGGATCTTTACTTTCAGTGCACGTTTCTTAAACATCGAATCTTAAAGAGAAATGCACGTTTGACACCCTGCCCTATGTTTTCCTCTGACCAGGCAGGCCGGCGTGCCGGGGACCATGAGAATATGGTGGAGCGGAGCCCATGGCGGGAGCCACGCTGGGGAAAGCAGACCCACCAGAGGCTGTGGAAGCAGCCCCTCCGCGTGGACTCTGGGAGGAGCCGGAGCTCAGATTAGGCCCTGCTGTGGGGGACTAGGTACCCTGCCCTGAGCCTCCCCCGGTCTCCCCTCAGTATTTAGAATCTGCCAGAAAGATTCTTCCAGCCCAGCACGAAGCGCCTTTGCAGGGAGAGTGTGAAGTGACCCACAATGAGGCCAGTGGTCCTCAAGCAAGATGGCTCTCGACCCCGAGGGGCAGTGGGGACACTCGTGGTGTGGCGGTCACCCGTGTAGACACAGCTGAAGCATCAGGCATCTTCCTTAATGATAACAGATGGACCGTTTCCTTCTGCTCTGAGTCAGCACCGAATCGGCAACATAGACACTTGCCCTCTAGATTCCTTACCTAGATTGTAATCGTGTGCTCTCCCTTGTCCAAACATCATGAAAACTCCACTTGTGAGAAAGAGTATTTTTGGAGCACTGCCTGGGGTCATGGAGTTTGTCCATCCCTCTGGATGTTCTAAATATTACCCTGGGTTCAGCCCTGCATTCTTGGCCAGCATTGTCTCGGCCCTTCATAAAACTGTACTTTCTAAATTATCCTTTGGAGATATTCATCAGCTAACATTTAGAGGCTCTATTAAAAAAAAGAGAGAGAGAGACATAAAAAGATGAAGACTGTGTTCATGTTGGAACCGGCTAGCAGGCTTCCCACCGTAACTCCAGAGTCTCCTGTCAGAGATTTCTGCATCCGGAGGGACTGCAGCAGCCAATTTGTTTATGTCAATAGAACACCATAAAGTGTGCAATTAGGGGTTTTCTTTTCCTTCTAGGAAGCTTGAAGACACATTTTTGACCTGCCTTTCCAAATGTCCCACAGGGCTACTTAAAAGAATGTCTGAAATTACAAATTTAGTCCAAGGTCAAATTTGGACACATTAAACTTCTACCCATTGTCTTTTTCTGCCAATGACTATGGGTTTGGGCAAACAATGTTTTTCCACCTACAATTTTTTCAAGGAGACTGAAAATATCAGTCATCTTCAAATGACAAAAATTCACATATTGAGAGTACCACAAGTAGCTAACCTGAATAGCTGGGACTTTGGACCCATGCAGAAGAGTTCGCTAACTTTTGTGATTTGTTGTTGCTGTTGTTCAGTCGCTAAGTCATGTCCAACTCTTTGAGAGTTGGACTGCAGCACACCAGGCTTCCCTGTCCTTCACCATCTCCTGGAGCTTGCTCAAACTCATGTCCATTGAGTCAGTGATGCTAGTGAACCATCTCATCCTCTGTCGGCCCCTTCTCCACCTACCTTCAATCTTTCCCAGCATCAGGGTCTTTTCCCATGTGTTGGCCCTTCGCATCAGGTGGCTAAAATACTGGAGCTTCAGCTTCAGCATCACTCCTTCCAATGAATATTCACGCCTGACTTCCTTTAGGATGGACTGGTTGGATCTCCTTGAAGTCCAGGGACTCTCAACAGTCTTCTCCAACCCCATGGTTCAAAAGCATCCATTCTTGGGTGCTCAGTGACTGCACCTATTAAATTATTTTATTAGAGTTACTTGTTTATGTGTCTGTTTACCTCCAGACACTTAGGCCCTGGAGGCAGAGATAAAGTCTTACTCGTCTGGCATAGGCTGAGTGAAAGGGTAAGTTAAATAAATCAATTATGTATAAAGTTAGTACCACGATTTTATTTTTACTTACCTTTTAATAATTGTATGCATTTCCTTGTTTGGGGTTGTGCGGGGTCTTCGTTGCCGCTTGGGCTTTTGTCTAGTCTTGGAGACTACTCTCTAGGTGCTGTGTGTGGGCTTCTCATTGTGGTGGCTTCTCTTGTGAAGCCTGGGCTCTAGGACACGTGGGCTCAGTAGTCACAGCTCTCAGGCTCTAGAGCACAGGTTCAATAGTTGTGGTGCACAGGCTTCGTTGTTCCCAGGCATGGGAGACCTCCCCAGACCAGGGATCGAACCCGTGTGTCCTGCACTGGGGGGCAGATTTTTTTTTTTTTTTTTTTTTGCTGTAAATAAAATGTTTATAAGTGTTCCTACTAAGTATCAGGAAGCTTTAACTATCTCTTCCTCAAATACACCCATTGTTTTGGCAGTCATTTTTAATTGTCTCTTAAAGGATCATGCATCATGATCAGATATTAAGTAGACTCATTGTTATCCAGGTAGTTTATAGTGAAGTCGCTCAGTCATGTCTGACTCTTTGTGACCCCATGGACTGTAGCCCGCCAGGCTCCTCTGTCCATGGGGATTCTCCAGGGCAGGAATATTGGAGTGGGTTGCCATGTCCTTCTCTAGGGGATCTTCCTGACCCAGGGATTGAACCCGGGTCTCCTGCACTGCAGGCAGATTCTTTACCACTGAGCACACCAAGGAAGCCTGGGACCACAATTTTAAATACTGCTTGTTTTCTAATTCTTTGTTGAATGTTAGTTTAATTTCCCCAGCTGCACTGTACACCACTTGGAGAAGGAACCACATCTACATTCCCTGAGAACACCAGGGCTGAGCACGGACAGGTGGTTTGACAAATACCTGGCTTTACGTCACTGAGAGGGAAACTCCAAAGCCCTCAGGTGATGGTTTGCGGAACTAATCTGTCTCCACTGATTACAATTAGCACCTAGCAAATGCTTCTGAATATAACATGATGCCATGCTGCTGACTTCTGTTTGCTCAGGGTTTTGAGGGGGTCCTTGGGCGTTAGGCCTGCGGTATTTTAGAGGGTAAGGGCTTGTGACTCTTTTGCAAAACCAGAGTGCCTTATTGTGGCCTACTGTGTAACTGCCAGGCAATCTGGGTGGCAGGTCACAGAGGTGAAAATGGATCCAACTAGCCTTGCTCCCATTGTTTGAAAACAACCCATACGACAAGCTCAATATTGGTAAGTCAATATGTGTACGTTGCCCCCAAGTAGGACACTCTGCGGTGTCTGCAGCCAGAAGAAAACAATAGTTAAATGTCTCCTGCAACCATAGCTACGTTAGACCTACTCAGCTGCCCTGTGCTTGGTTATAAAAATTGTATCAGACAAAAACACAAGTGTCCAGCTTAAAGTTGGGACAAATTAAGGCTTTATTATTTTGCCTAACTTACACCGGAGGTCTGAGGTCACAGTGCCGGCAGGGTGGGTTCCTCCTGAGACCTCTTTCCTTGGCACGCAGATGGCCGTTTTCTCTCTGCCTCCTCACGTCACTCTGTGTGTGTCTGTGTCCTAATCTCTTCCCATAAGGACCCCAGTCATCTGGATCAGGGCCCACCCTGAGAACCTCATTGTAACTTAACCATCTCTTTAAAGGGTCTTGTCTTCACATACAGCCACATCCTGGGGTGCTGGGGCTTAGACACATCAATCTGGGGGATGCAACTCAGCTCACAACAGTGACCAGTTAGGTAAGGCCTAAACTGTCGCAGGAGAGGCCTCTTGGGGGGGGCTTCAGCAGCTGACCACCTTGCTCCTGTCCTGCAGGCTCTGGCTCCCCAGCAACGTCCTGTGTCCCAACAGCCCCCAAGGCCTTCCTCTGGCCCCCAGCCTTCACCTGTTCACCTCTGAGCAGCCCCAGGACACATCAGCAGCTCCTCACACAGTTCTTGTGTTTATCCCTGAAAGCAGTTGCCGCTGGGTTAGGATTCTGCATCTCCACTCCTTCCAGATGGAGATGAACAACCTAGGTTGCCCCCACTTGAGATGTTTCCCAGGGGCATTAAGGACACACAACCGTCTAGCATCTTTGGGAAGTTTCATTAAATCTCCCCAGTTGAGGCCACCTTGGGAGCAGTTGGTGGATGGTTCTAGATCTCCACCTTTCCCTGGCTGAGGACCATGCTGCGTGCATCACCCCTGTGTAAGAGGATTCTTCTAGCAGGAGGCCCATACCCTGAAATGTAAGGATTCTGGCCCAGGGGGAGCCAACCCGCACAGGACACGTGGCCTGGGCAGACACATCAGTGCATGCCCAGACTCATGCTCCCAAGTCCCTCCCACAACCAGCGTGGACATACAATACCTGTGCCTTGCTGTCTCGAAGAGTCGACTCCTAAGTGTCCCTAAAGTCAATATCACCCTCTGGATACGGCAGTCTTGAGGCGTTCAGAGTGACCACATCCTGCCTTCTTGGAAGAATGTGCCTTCTCCGAAGTCTGCAATCATCACTGATGCGTCCTGAACAATGAACATTTATTGTTGGGGGCCGGAGTGCGGTACTCCGCCCATGGCAAAGGTCATGAGGAAGCAGGCTCGACATACGCAAAGGCGGGATCGAGCCTCAGGAGTCCCCTTGGAAATCCTCGAGCATCTACCCCCATAACCAGAGCCTGCCTACTTTGCTACTTTGTGCTCTCACCTACACCTCTGACTTTATGGGGGGCTGTCCCCCACCACCTCTTTCGGAGAAGGAGTTAACTTAGAGCGCCAGTTAATAATAATTCCTGGGCGTGATAAGAGTGTTTTAACCTACAAACTCCTCTGAAGGTTCTCTAGCCTGCCTGACAGGCTTGTCTGGCCACATGTGATTGCTCACAGCCTCCCAACTGTGAGAGGCACGAGATGCTTTAAACCTTCTAAAAACAGGTTCCTTAGAAAAATTAGAAAACTATTAGTATAAGTATAATGGGCTGATTAGAAATTGTATTGGTGAGGGGTTTTTCATTTGTTGAGCCAATGTTTGTTGCTAAGTCTCCATATCCCCTGCCCTTACACACATTAATGAATATATAGAAGAAATAACTATTAACCTTTGATATTAATCGCGTTAGACCTTAGGCTAAGTAAATTCTTTCCTTAACTAAAACCCACTACACCCTCACCCTATAGGAATGTAACTTTATTTGGGTGGTGTCTGTTTTAAGAATAATCACCCTTGGAGAAAAAAGAGTTCTGACCACTGTCACAAGGAGAGGGTCGTAAATTGTCAGCAGGCCCCCCTGGCCAGAAGATGATGTAACACCCCTAAGACCTCTGTATACATTTGTGTGAAGCACCTGACTTTAATAAAAGTCAGGACTGCTGTCCCCACGTGACTTTTGTATAACATCTCAGTGTATAAAAACAGACTCTGGAAAATAAAGAATTGGGATCAGTTTCTCAAAATACTGGTCTCCCCATGTCGCTCTCTCTCTACTCTGGTTGAGTCTCCATCTGGAGCACGGAACCCGCCATGCTTACTAATTATGCCTGGGCTTCTAAGATCCGACCGGGGAGGCCTCAGTGTCTCCTCTCCTTCGGGAGAACGGAAGGATGCCTGCGGCCTATGTAAGTGGTGCAAGCTTCTTGTCTTGAAGTTTTATTGGTCTCCCGCGTAAACCAAGCTACTCAGCCTCTTTTCTCCACTGAATTTTCCTACTGAGCTATCCTTATTCTATTACTCTTTATATCTTTAATTAATATCTAATTGAAGCTATTGTATCCTGACCCTCGCTGATGCCGTCCCCACTTTGAATACCCTGGATCAGCCGGGGCTGGACCCCGGCAATTTATCAAGAGGAAAGACCACCCTGGAACAGGGCTGTGCAGCACTTAGGTCAACACCGCCTTCTATTCTACTCTAGTTTGCAGTGAAATGTTGAGGCTCCTCCGAGACACAAGCTTTCCTAAGGCCCGCAGCTCTGGACCATCCCACCTACATCCTCCTCCGTCTCCTGCCCCAAATGAAGCAGGCCAGAGCTGCCTGGTGCTGCGGAGGGCTCAGTTTTGCAGTGGGGCTCTCTCCTCGGTGGCTCCGACAGTTAAGAATCTGCCTGCAATGCAGGAGCGTCAGTGTTAGTTGCTCAGTCATATTTGACTCTTTGCGACCCCATGGACTGTAGCCCACCAGGCTCCCCTGTCCATGGGATTCTCCAGGCAAGAATACTAGAGTGGGTTGCCATTCACTTTTCCAGGGCAACACAGGAGACCTGGGATCAATCCCTGGGTTGGTAAGACCCCCTGGAGAAGAAAATGGCAACCCACTCCAGTATTCTTGCCTGGAGAACTCCATGGACAGAGGAGCCTGGTGGGCTACAGTCCCTGGGGCCAGAGTCGTACGCGACTGAGCACGCACACAGACAGCCCCACCTCAGACCGTCAGCATCTGCTTTGGTTTCAATGAGCGGTCACGTGAGGGGACCACGGCCAGGCCTTACCACAGAGACAGCCCTATCCACATCCTCCTGCAAGCAGTTTCTAGGGGCCCACCTGAAGACTTAGGAAATCTAATGCGGGTTCAAGTCTCACGATCAGACAGACTCTGATACACAAAAGCTTCTCTCTGGAAGACCTCTACTTTCGGTAATTTTTATGCTAAAATATACATAACACGAAATGTATCATTTTAACCATGTTTGAATGTACAGGTCATTGGTGTTAAGTGCATTCACCTTGTTGTGTAACCATCGCCACCATCCATCTCCAGAATGTTCTTCATCTTCCCAAACTGAAACCCTGCCCCTTCCGCAAAGGTTCCCCATTAGCCCTTTTCCCCAGGCCCCGGCTACCATCCTTCTACTTTCTGTCTCTATGGACTTGACTACTCTAGCGACCTCACACACGTGGAATCATACGTGTCCTTCTGGGTCTGCACGATATCCATCCTGGCATGAGGTCTTCAAGGGGCATCCATGTTGTCACGAGTGTCAGAACTCCACTCCTTCCAAAGGCTGCATAGTGTTCTGTGTGTGGAGGGGAAGGTGTGTGCAGCACGTTTGATTTCTCTGTCCATCCAATGATGGACACTTGGGTTTTTGGAGGATGTCCTTTTTAAGAATGCTGCATTATAAATCAAAACCCAAATACCCTTTTTCCCACCCAGTTCTCAGGCACATCCTGCAATCAATAACCCAGGAGGCTTCACTTAAAACTACACAGAAAGGGGTCTTCCCTGGTGGTCTACTGGTTGAGAATCCACCTTGCAATGCAAGAGACACTGGTTCAATCCCTGGTCTGGGAAGACGCCACATGCCGTGGAACAACTAAGCCCATGCACCCCAACTACTGAGCCAGCCCTCCAGAGCCTGGGAGCCGCAACTACCAAGCCCACGTGCTGCAACTCCTGAAGCCCGTGAGCCCTAGGGCCCGTGTTCCACAAGAGAAGCCACCACAGAGAGAAGCCCGTGGCCACAACCAGTGAGTGGCCCCTGCTCGCCACAACTAGAGAAAGCCCACGTGCAGTAACGAGGACCCACCACGGCCAAAAACAGAATAAATTTAACGAAAAAGAAAGCCACACAGAAGCTACTTTGCAGGTACTTCTAGCCCCTAAGCTCCACGTGTGCCCAGGGAGCTGTTATCAGTCTGGGCTCTTAACTGCAAACAACAGAAACAGACTCTGGCTAATTTGAGTAGAACGGCGATTTATTAAAAGCACATTCGCCAACTCACAGAATCTCCAGGAGGACAGAAAAATCCAGGCTAAGTTACGATGCCAAAAACAACTGCGTGATGCTAAAATCGTGCGGCAGAATTAGCTTCATCAAGACGCGCCGCTGCCTCCGCCAAGCTCTTCCGTTCTTCCCTTGCCCTCACAGCCCTGCTGCTGCTGCCCTGGGCTCTGGGTCCTCCCCTCGGCACCTGCCCCCACCAGGGGGGACTCTCAGTGTCCCACCTCCTTCTTGTCACCAGCAGCCGAGGCAAAGCCCAGGCAGGCTGAATCTGGCTGACTGCTCTCCAAGGTCAAATGCCTCAGCCCACTGGAAGGGAGGCTGGGAACCCTCCCATGGTGGGGGCAGTGGGGTGGGCAGGGACCCGGATTCTGCAGGGCCAAAAAGAGAAACAGGGATCCAGGTCAGGCTGATGGCTTCTCTAGCCTTCGCCCCATCTCAACACAGATAACAGTGGTCCCCAACTGTCCTATACTGCCCTAGGCCTGAGAAGCGGGCCCCCTACCCCAAGCCCCACATTTTAAAGGCCCCAGTGACCTGCCCCATCAAGTCCCACCAACCAAAGTTCACAGCCACAGGCTCTGGGCCGGCCTGAAGCCATAGGCCATGCTCTGAGCACCCAGGACCCTGGTGCTCTGGGCCAAACAGCTCTGAGCCTGCCTCCAGGGCCTGGTCCCACCTCCATGAGGGTCAACCATGCTGCCAGGAGCCCTCATGTGCGGCGAAGGGCATCTACACGGCCAGCCGTGTGTGAGGCCCCTCGGGGTCAGGGACGGGGCCCAATGCAGGGAGAGAGGAGAAGGCTGACCACAGGTCAGGGCCCAGCTCCCCAGTGTGGCCGTGTTCCAGCCCAGAACTCCAAGGAGTCCACGAAGTCTCAGCGTGAACCCAGCCGGCCTTCCAGTTGTTACTGAACTATATTTGTCAAGGTCGAACAATAGAACACATTATATTGAACAGTTTGGTATCTTGTGTTTTTTTGATGTGGTTAAATATGCACGACAGAAAACGTACACTTGAATTTAAGCGTACGGTTCAGCAGCACTAACTGCAACCAACAATCCTGTGCAAACTTCACTATTCCCAGTGCTTTTCCATCTTCCCAAACTGACGCTGTGTACCCACTGAACACCAAGTCCCCGCTGCTCCCTCCTCCGGGCCCTGTAAGCTCTAGTCAGCTGAGTTTCACTGCTCTGGATGCCTCATGTAAGCGAGTCACACAGCACTGGTCTGGAGCTGGCTTGTGTCACTTAGCATGATGTCTTGGTTCTTGTTTGCTTTTCCACTCTGTGTGGCAAGTGGAACCCGAGTTCTCTGACTAGGGATGGAACTTACTCCCCCTGCAGTGGAAGCACAGATTCTTAACCACTCGGCCACCACGGAAGTCCCAGCTTGATGCTTTCCAGGTCCATCCGGGTTATACCATGTGTTAGAATGTCCTTTTCTTTTTCTTTTGCCCCCTAGAAGGTCCTTTTCGAGGCTGAATCATATTCTATGGATAGCCCTCATGCTGTTTAACCATTTGGCAGTTGCTCCTGGGTGGATGAGTTTGAGCAAGCTCCAGGAAATAGCGAAGAACAAGGAAGCCTGGTGTGCTGCAATCCATGGGGTCGCAGAGAGTCGGATAGGACAGAGCGACAGAACACCACAGTCCTGGAGGCCAGAAGCTTGAGATCAAGGTGTACACAGGGCCTGTGGCCCACAGAGTCTCTAGGAGAAAAGGCCTCCTCCAGCTTCTGGGCTCCCAGCACCCTCCGTTCCCTGCCCCTGTCTTCGTGGCCTCCCCCTCTGTGTCTGTCTCTTAGGGGAGACCCTCAGGGATTCAGGGCTGTACTTTCATCCAGGGTAACCTCAGCTTGACCCTCAGTGACACCTGCAAAGACCTTATTTCCAAATAAGTTCACATCCCGAGGCTCTGTGTGGATGTGACTTTGGGAGGGACACTGTTCAACACACTCTAAGAAGGAATTCCCCTCCCAAAGCTCCATCCCACTAGCAACACAGAGCCAGCCCATCACAAAGGAGCCACTGAGGTGAGTGGTCACTGGGGCGCCCCGGATTCACAAGTTAAGAGCAACCCGGACAGGGTCCCGTGAGCAACGAACCAGGTGTAGCTTGATTCCCTTTGACTCAGATATGGAGAACTACATCCCTTTTGAATTTTCCAGAGCCAAGCGAGAACTCCCGGAACCGCTTTGTTCTGGAAACATCCTTAATTTTGGCGCCTCGACAGTACTCATCGCTTCAGGTTTAAATAGCTTCTTTCAGGTTCAGAGGCAGTTAAGATGCTCAGCTCAGCCATTTCAATGCCCACCCAGTCCTTCCCTCCCTCCCGCTCTGCAGAGTGGATACAGCGCTGCCTGTAAGGGCGGCTCTGGGACCTCGGGGTGTCAGGAGGGGGTGTGAGCGCCCCCCTCCCTGGCCCCTGAGAGGCAAACGAGGCAGGATTCGCATACAGGAATGGTGTGAGGTGAGATGCCGGCGTGAGATGAGAGACGAGACGGGAAGAGAGCAGCCGCTGGGAGGCGCCAGACCCCAGGCGAGTCTCACCCTGAGCGAAGGGGCGGGAGGACAGCTGGCAGACGCGTCGGATCCGCCGGCAGAAGGCCGGACGGGGCGCACACGAAGGGGGAACCCGGGCCCCGGACAGTGTCCTCCCCATGGCCGTGCCTAGTGCTGGCTCCGCAGGGCCCCCTCCTGGCCTGGCTCTGGGACGTCTCCCTGCGGCACCCTACCTCCACCCCCAGCGCTGGTTCTCGCCCTGCACAGTGAAGCAGGAGGTCATCCCCAGGCCGCCATGTGACACCTGCCCCACCGCGGCCGCTCCCCCAGCCAGGGAGGAAGCAGCGTGGCGCCACCTCCCCTGCAGGTCCCACACTTTCTGGGGGACCCTTCCCTTGGGGTCCGTGTCGAGTGTCCCCCAATCTGCTGCCCCCCACCTTCCCGCGTCCTGTGCCAGCTCTGCTAGGACTTCCTGGCCGGCACTAGCCCCCGAGAGTCTGCAGCCTGTCTTAAAACCAACCCTCTAGCCTATGGTCCTCCAGACCAGACCTGTGGGCGTTCATGGCGCCGCCTTCAAGTTCCCCAGGAGCCCCCCATCACTGTCTGAGACATCCCTTTCTAAGCTCATTTCAACTCCAGCCTGGACAACGGTGTCTGTCCTAGGGAGGGGAAGAGGGAGTCACAGGTAACAAGCTCTTCCGAGAACAAAATACATCCAAACATTATTTCAAACAATAGCATCCCTCCCTCCCGCTGGGAAAAATGACGTTTAAACGCCTCCTCTGGTCAGCAGTGGGAAGCCCTTCTGGGTTTCTTACTTTTTGGTGCCATCAAGTGGTGATTCAGGTTATTACAAAATGGAGATCATTTGAATGAACACTCTTCAACAGTTACTTTAGGGGAATTTCCCCCAAAAGACAAGGGAAGATTCCTTTACCTTGTATGTGTGTGCTTAATTGCTCAGTTGTGTCCGACTCTTTGTGGCCCCATGGACTGTGGCCCACCAGGCTCCTCTGTCCATGGGATTTTCCAGGTAAGAATACTAGCGTGGGTTACCATTTCCTTCTCCAGGGGATCTTCCCAACCCAGGGATCGAACCCACCATGTCTCCTGAGTCTCCTGCATTGCAAGCGGATTCTTCACCCACTGAGCCATCTCCCCAAATTAAACAGGCTGTTTTTTAAAGTCATGACAGACATTCTGAATTTCTACGAGGCAGCACTCAAAGGGATTTTAATGACATTCCTTTGTTTTCTGCCCAAGATAACGTCACAATATTTAGCCATCACCCACACCGCTCCTTCAGCTTTGTGGGTCTCTGCCCTTGAACTTGTTCCAAAGGTCAAGTAGAGATCAGAGCGCTGACACCAGCAACAACCAGAAAGTTCAGAATGATCTTCAAGGCAAATGTGGATGCTGGAGGACTTAAACAAAATACTGCACAAAACAGATTAGAAAGTTCACACATTGTATTTATTGGAAGACACAAAAGCAGAGTATCTGGATCAAAACTAGCATGTGGCGATCTTAAAGGTAAGACTGGCTCATTTCTTCCACGAGTGGAAAGTGGAGTTTTCAGGTCTTCAGGTAAATAAGACTCTACGTGGCCAAATAAGCCCACGGTTCTGGTTGTACATTAGTCCCCTGCCTTCTCATCCCCAGTTCTCATGGGGACCCCTGTCTGCCCTGATCTGTAAGAATATTAATATCGTCCTGTTTCCACAGCAGTTACATTGCTGCAAGGAGAAGGGGGGGTACCCAGTGAAGTCCTATAGACACGAAATTGTAAGAAATGTCCATCCATAAATATTCACTACTTTGTTTTTTTTCCCCCTTTTTTGGGGCCATGCGGGATCTTAGTGCTCTGATCAGGGATCGAACCTGGGCCCCCTGCAGCAGATGCACAGTTTCAACCACTGTACTGCCAGGAAAGTTCCTTACCCTTCTTAATTACATAAAACATTCTAGAGGACTTGCATGAGTTCTTATAATGAATGATAAAGATAAAATTAAGATCTAATAATACGGTCAACTAATATTTCTTAAGGGAGCCAAGAACATATAATGAGGAAGGGGTTGTCTCAACAAAAGGTGTTAGGAAAACTGAATACAGTAGAAAAATGAAATGAACCCCTTATCTTACACCACACACAAAAAGTAACTCGAAGGGGCTCAGACTTAAACCTAAGACCTGAAACTATCAAATTCCTAGGAGAAAAATATAAGGAGGAAGCCTCTCAACATTGCTCTTGGCAATGATTTTAGGATATGACACCAAAAGCACAAAGAGGAAAAAAAAAAATTAACACGTGGGACTACATCACATTTAAACGTTTCTGCGCTGCAAAATGGACAATCAACACAACAAAAAGGCAGCCTGCAGAATGGGAGAAAGAGCTGCATAACCATGGAGAGATCTCCCCCACTTTTGGTTTTAAGCCACTTTCCTTTTTCAAAAGGCCTACATTAGTACCTGATATTCCTAGCTGAAAGGAATCAAGTTTTTCATTTTTATGGAAAAAGATAAAAAGCAGAGACAGTGTTCAGTATTTGTTTTGCAGCAAGACGTCCTAGGGGCAGCGTCACCTCAAGAGCAAGACTGGCGTTACCAGGCTCCTCCCCCAGGAGCTACACTCTAGCACCTCGGCACCCCACTCTATGGTCCTCACTGTCTCTGAGCATCTGTGCTTTATCCCCATCCATCTGGACATTTTACAAGCAACATGTGTCCTCAGGTAACTGCTTCTTCACTTTGCTCCATTGGGGCTTTCAGAAGGTTTCACAGGAAAGCTCTGCTTTCAGAGAGTGGGGGAAATCTGTATCAGATAAGGGGTTAACACCCCAAAGTATATAAAGAACTGACATAATTCAATGAAGAAAAAAACAAACAGTCCGATTTTAAAACAGGCAGAGAAACCAAATAGACATTTTTCCAATGAAGACGTTCAAATGACCAACAGGTACATGAGAGGTGCTCAGCGTCACTAATTGTTGCTGTTTGTTGTTGCTGAGGCGCCAAGTTGTGACGGACTCCTCTTCGACCCCGTGGACTGTGGCCCACCTCTGTCTTCTGGCCACAGGATTTCCTAGGCAAGAATACTGGGAGTGGGTTGCTATTTCCTTCTCCAGAGGATTTTCCTAACCCAGGGATTGAACCTACACCTTCTGCATGGCAGGTGGGTTCTTCACCACTGAGCCATGTCAGAGAAATGCAAATCAAAACCACCCACAGTGAGAGAATCCCCTTGTCGGTCCAGGGGTTGGGGTTCAGGACTTGGCGCTTTCACCGCCAGGGCCTGGGTTCAATCCCTGATCAGTGAACTAAGACCCTACAAGCCAGTGGCACAGCCAAAAAAAAAAAAAATCAAACAAACAAACCCACAATGAGACAATGAGATAAACTCACATCTGTAAGAATAGCTATTATCAAGACGACGACAGGTTGCAAGTTGAGTATTGGCAAAGCTGTGGGGAAAAGGCAACCCATGTGCACGACTGGTGGGACTGTAAACTGGTTCAGTCACTATGGAGGACGACATCGAGGTTTCTCAAAAAATTAAAAATGAAACTACCATATGATCCAGCAGTCCCACCTCTGGGTATATATCCAAAGGAAATGAAAACAAACTATCAAAGAGAGATATGCACACCCACCGTTTCCTGCAGCATTATTCACCGCAGCCAAGACAGGGAAACAATGGAAGACGTGAGACACACACACTCATGTACACACAGACTGGAGGGGAGAGTCTGCTTTATCTGTTTCTCACTTTGGTTCTTTCCTTTGATGACGGGGAAGGCACGGCACAAGATGCACCGACGTGAAGAACTAGCTGAGCTGAGGAGAGAGCGGGGGCAGGAGCCCCAGAGCTGCCCCCCAAGCCCCTGAGGCTCTGTCTGGGGACACAGGGTGGGAGGTGGTACGAGAAGGGCGCTTCCTGGACTCGGCACCTCCAGCGCGGCACCCGTGGAGAATCCTCAGGGAAGTTAATAAACAGAAGCAGATCGAGGTCATGGGTTGAGCAGCTCAGAACCCACCACCAAAGCCTCCTCCAGGAGGGAAAGCAGACCATGCGGCCAGCCGGGGTCCCCACGGACGGATGGACAGCAGGACGCTGACTGCAGCACAGAGGCCCTGGTGAGGGCACCCTTAGCACGGACTCCGGAACAACTTATGAAGAGACAAAGAGTTAAAGAGCAAATGGGTAACATCTGATAAAACAACTACAGGGTCTCTTGCTCCAGAACTAAGACAGCTTAGCGCTCAGCGCCCTGACACCAGGAGGTCAACATGGCCACTGCACAGGCTCAGCTGAGAAATCTGTTTTCACTTCCCAGGTTTGCTTACTGACTGCACGGCTCACATCCATGAGACAGGGTCCCAAAAGCCCATAAACAGTGGGAATTTTCCACAGCATACACAAAGGAATACCCAATAGGAAGACAAAAACAAAACAAAATCCCCCAGGAGTTCCATGGTGGTCCAGTGGCTAAGACTCAGTGCTATCAATGCAGGGTGCCCGGGTTCGATCCCTGGTCAGAGAACGATATCCCACATGCTGCCAACTAAGACTCCCTGCATGCCACAGTTAAGACCTGGTGCGGCCAAATAAATTAAAAAAAGAAAAAAATTCCCCTAAGACGCTGTGTGGACAGATGGACAAAGCCCCCTTCCCCCGACTGAGGGAAGCCTTTCACTGGTCTGAACACAAGAGCTGCCCGGAAGGCTGTAGGGACAGCAGCCCATCAGTCAGCGTGTCACTCACACCCCAGGATGACAGGGGAGTTCCAGAAAGGCAGCTTCCAAACTCTTCTTCTGGGTGACTGCCATCTCTTAACACTTCTGCTTTTACAGAGGAAAAAACCTCTTTTGCACAGAGCTCAAGGCTTTGCTGAATAATGAAGTCAAGTTCAAGGCTGAGCACACAGCCCAGCCAAGTTCAACCCCCAACAGAGAACAGCTCCCGATAAGGCCACGTGACGTGCACGTCACTGTTGAGGAAAGAAAAGAATCTGATCCTACCTGTTTCGGGGCACACACCTGTGCTACAGGTCACTTTGTTTCCAAAGTGAGTATTAATGCTTTATGGTTTATAATGTTTATCTCAAACATGGACCATAAAACCGTAGTCTGCTCTACCCCTATTTATCCGAGGGGAAGCTTCTTAGCAAAACATCAGGGGCCGTGTATGATTTTATAAATGGCAACCTAATTAAAAAACAAAAACTAAATGACTATTACCATAAACATCCAAAAGACACGTTCTAACATCTTAGGCATCATAGAAGTTCAGTAAATATTTGCTGAATCAGTGAACAGATGAATAAGGAAAATCAACCTACCTTTACACTCACTAGAGTTGAGCTACACAAACCTAACAATACGATGTCCTATTTACTTGTTCTGCATGGCATTTTCCATGATTCTGATATTAACTGTTCTCTGTTCTAACCTATGAAATACTATATTCTGCAACTTAAACATATAAAATTTTAACTACAAGTAGCACATTTGTAGGCTGGAGTCTTTTCTCCTCAGTAAAAACTATTTTTGACCCAGAAAACAAACAAACCAAAAAACCCCAAAGAGAAACCCCAAAATAAATAAAAACAGATCAACACCTGTGCACATGGACACTTGGCTTTACTTTTCCCCTTTACTAAAACGTAGGCCATTTCTAAGGCCTAAATCCCTGTCAACCGATTGGCTAATGATTTCTCTGCCAGAAATAACAGAGCCTTTGGCTCGCTCAGTGGCCAGCTCCACTGGATGCCTAGCTGTCCGTTCAGAAGATGCTCTGGAACGTGAGCTTAAACGCCCAGGAGACGTTACTTCTCCTCAGTCATTTATAGAAAGAAACGTTTGGGCCACAAACAAAGGACTTATCAGTGATAATATTTACAGACTTTTTCACGTTGAAACCAGAACACAGTTCCCTGTGGGGACGGTACCGATCCACTTGCACGGAGGATGTGAGGCAAACAGCCCTACGGGGGTCGCATGCAGACAGGATGGAGCTGCAGGCGGCCTCGCTGCCCTCACAGGCCAGCTCCTCCCAGGAGAAACGCAATGAAGGCCCAGGTGGTAATGACGCTGCAGACTCTGCAAGACAAGGACCCGGGTCAGCAGCCTGGCCCTCGCGGAGGCCCCGGCTGCACCCAGCGGGTGAGGCTGGCGCGGGCTCCGCCCCCTCTCCCTTCCCACCTCCGCTAGCCTGGCCCGCGCGGAGGCCCCGGCTGCACCCAGCGGGTGAGGCTGGCGCGGGCTCCGCCCCCTCTCCCTTCCCACCTCCGCTTGCCCGGATGGCATGTTCTTTCTGTGTGCCTCCGGAGCCCACGTTTTCTCGAGGCTGGACTAGCCCTGGGACGCAGAGGGCATCTTCCCTGGTGGCTTACGTTGGAGGAGGAGAGGCAAATGGACTTCTGAGCAGCCAAGAGTTTTTGCTCTCTCCAGAATTTTCAGCATTTATTTTAATGGGATTTTGTATGAAGATTTCATTTAAATTTAGTTGTCACCAAAATATCTTGCCTGTTTTGCTAGTTTCTTTGCCTATTATCGAAACATTTGCTCAGGCTTCCATCTCTGCAGGTTATTTTCCCATGGTTATATTATTTAACGTTTCTCAAATTTCATATATGTAGATGCTCAAAAGGAACATCTACAAATATGATATCTTAATCATATGACATCTACAAAAAAAGACATCTCACTTCAAAACAAGAAAAGTTTAATTTATAAGCAGACAACAAGTAGTATTAATGCATACACAAGCCACAGCTAATAGTTTCTTGGGATTATAACATAAAGAACTTACTTATATGCCAACGGTGTGGCTTGCACAGAGAAGGGAATGGCAACCCATGGCAGTATTCTTGCCTGGAAAATTCCACGGGCAGAAGAGCCTGGAAGGCTACAGTCTATGGGGTTGCAAGAGTCGGACACGACTGAGCGACTCCACCACCACCATGCGGTTGACATAGAAGGAGTTTTTATGCCAACTAGACAACGATGACGACGTGGTTTTCAGTGGATCTGGCCCCTAACGGGAATCCGAAACCTTTGAAGCTCAGTCAAGAGCAGTCCCATCTTCCCAGTTGCTCAGGCGCCAGACCCTGGATTTAAACTTGACCTTGCTCCTGTCTGTCGGCTCCCAGCTCCACCACCCCCATCACCCCTCTGTCACCGAGGGGCACAAGCTGCAATGGAACCGTGTGTCCAGGTGGCCTGGCTTCCTGACGACTCCTGCCCTGTGTCCCCCAGTGTCTTAGTGAGGAGCGATGCGCCACTGCTCTGCCAGGACTATCGATGGAGACCCAGCTTCGCCCAGTCCTCACCCAGCGCCCTCCGCTCCATTGGGACCTGCCAGCCTCTGCGGCCTCGCCTCCTGCCCCTTCCGTCCTGTCTCAGTGGCTTCTCGCTGCCCCTCGACAACACTAGGAGGCCCCACTTGAGGGCCCCCCTCTCCACCACCCCCTCTGCTTGGACGGATGCCGGTCCCTCCACTGTCCGTGTGCTTGGCTCACTCCCTTCCCCTCCTGGCCAGTCTTCGACAAGGGCCCCCATCTTCCCCTTCAAAGAGCAACCTCCCCTCAGGCCACCGCTCTTGCCTCCTGACCCTGCTCATTTCTCTTTCATCACCTACCAGACCATGCAATTCACCTGTTCATTGTCTGCTGCTGCTGCTGCTGCTGCTACTGCTAAGTCACTTCAGTCGTGTCCGACTCTGTGTGACCCCACAGATGGCAGCCCACCAGGTTCCTCTGTCCCTGGGATTGTCCAGGCAGGAATACTGGAATGGGTTGACACTTCCTTCTCCAATGCACGCATGCATACTAAGTCGCTTCAGTCGTGTCCGACTCTGTGCGACCCCATGGACAGCAGCCCACCAGGCTCCTCCGTCCACAGGATTCTCTAGGCAAGAATACTGGAGTGGGTTGCCACTGCATTGCAGATGCTCGAGTAATAATCTGCTATTCCCTACAGGAGAGGCTTCCTTAGTGGCTCAGATGGTAAAGCATCTGCCTGCAATGCAGGAGACCTGGGTTTGACCCTTGGGTTGGGAAAATCCCCTGGAGAAGGAAATGGCAACCCACTCCAGTCCCCTTGCCTGGAAAATCCTATGGATGGAGGAGCCTGGTGGGCTACAGTCCATGGGGGTCGCAAAGAGGTCCACAGTGCTCTACGGGTCTATGGGTCTACGACCCCTTTACAACACACTCCAGCCAGCAAGCCGTGTCGACTCGCCCCGCTCGGGGACCACCAGCCCCGCGAGGCAGGCTCCGAGCCGGCCACTTACTGCAGCAGGCAGTTGATGTCCGGGGAGTGTCTCCAGTAGCGGTACAGGGAGATCCGCAGTGTCGGGTGGCACCTGTACTCCTTCAGGATGCTCCGCGTGCTGCCAAGGGAAGGGCACAGTCAGGGACGCGGGGGCCTGGCCTGCTCCCGGGGGCGGGGCGGGCCGAGAGCCCAGGCACCTACTCCTTGAACTTATTGGTCATGAGCAGGAACTGGCTCCGCGTGAGCCTCCTGACGTCAAATTTGCAGAGGTTCTGAAACTCGCGGTAGACCTGCTGCTCGCTGACCCCAGGCCACTTCCTGACGGTGAGGATGAGGATGGGGGGGCGGATGCTAGGGGAGTCTGGGCCCGCAAAGTTCTAGAAGACAGGGAGGGGAAGCAGAAGCGATTTCCCACAGCTCCTATGGACGGACCACCCACCCAGCTTGTTCTAGAAGGCAGGGAGGAGAAGAGATTTCCCACAGCTCCTACGGACTGACCACCCACCCAGCTTGAACATCCTGAAAGAGAAACTAGGAAAGGCCCTGTCTGCCAGGGGTGGTGGTGGTGGGAGAGAAAGAAGGAACAAGCAAGGTCACCTTGCTTCTGGCATGGAAGCACGAGAAAGAAAATAACAGGCTCAGTGTGAACACCCTTCTCGACTCTGAGTCTGGCTCCTGTCAGAAGCCCTAGAGAGCCCAGAGGAGCATGCTGCATCCTAGCACGAGCCTGTCCCCCTCCCCTACAAAGGGCAGAGTGAAGTCTACTTACGATTTTGGGGACCCCGGCTCGGATAAGATTCACCTGGTTCACGTAGGGAGCCAGCACGTCCAGGTAGAGCGGGAAGCTGGGCTCGGGGATGGGAACAGCGCTGCGAGGGCGGAAAACGCCGTGGTGCTCAGCCTACGGGCGCCGTGCCCGGCCCTCGGCCGAAGCTGGGGCCTGGGGACAGCGGGACTGTGCTGCCCGACACCACCCTCCTACCCCTCCTTGCAAGCTCTAGGGCTCCTGTTGCTGGATGTCCCCCTCACAACCAGCGAGCTCTCAGCATAGCCCCAGCCCAGGGGGAGCATCCAGGGGTCACCATCTGCTGGCAACACTTCGGTGAACACCTCTGGGCTGATGAGCACCAGCCACAGGTCAGAGAATGAGAGGAAGGTCCCTTCTGTCGCCCCTCGAGAGGGCATCACCCCCCACTTTGTCCAAAGGACCGTCCCTCCCCCCACGGCCTGGTTCTGTCACCAGCCCCCGCCACACGTCCGAGAAAGTAGGAGCCATGGGGTCAGGAGGGCCTGGGCTGCCACAGAACCCCTCTACACCAAGGAGGGTGGTTAGGTGGTGAGGAGTAAAAGAAATGAAGGAGGCAAGGCCCAGATACCAGGGCACCAAAAGGCTCCACTGCTCCCCGCTGTCAGGGTGCAGGGAAGACAGAGATGGGGGCAGGGAGGGGGTGGATTTCTTAAGCTATCAACATCTCAAGTTACAAGCTTCACACCGGCGTGTCACAGGCTATTTCTATGTACAGTGCATGCGTGCTTAGTCGCTTCAGTCATGTCCAGCTCTCTGCGACCCTATGGACCATGGCACGCCAGGTTCCTCTGCCCATGGGATTCTCCAGGTGAGAATATTGGAGTGGGTTGCCAGTATGGTACCCTCTGCCAAAATGGACAAGTGCAGGCAATACCCAGATGAACAGGGTACAGTCTGAAAACTTTTAGGTCAGCCCCAGAGAACACAACTTTGTTCGGCTCCTGCCCCGGGCATGCTGTATCCTACCGGGCACACGTGTGCGGCAAGGGTGGTGCTGCTGAGCGTGAGGCACACGTGCAGCTGGTGCCCACGAGCAGGGCCCTGCAGGGAGGCTGAGGCCCTGAGAATGCACGGCTCCGATTCCAGTCTGGGGTTATAAGAACCTCCCCTGCAGGTGCCTTAGTCCAAGTCCCTGCCCTCTCCCCCAGCCCGACTGTGAACCTGGCATGGATTATCTGTCCCCCGGATCGGCTCTGTTTTCTCAGCTCACTGTGATTCACACGGTATGAGGAAACAGGAGGGTAACAGATGGAGCGGGCACACGGCACTGGGACCCGAGCCTCACCCACGGCCTGGCCTGACAGGGACTTTTCCCAAGGCTGGGACAAGAGGCAGGAGGGCAGGGACCAGCCCAGGGGTCAGGGGGGAAGGCCATCCATGGAGGCGAGCTGCCCGCTGCTCGTGAACATGTTGTTTACACAACACGCATCCTCCTCCTCTGGGAGAGCGTGGGCGCCCCGCGGCCCTGGCTCACCCCTGACCACGGACCGGTCACAGGATGAGAGCGACACTCACCTGTGTACCTTCCACAGGAGCAGGTGCGCCACTTTCAACAGAACTGGAAGAGAAGAAGCTAGCAACGTGACAGACACCAAGGCACACCCGCCCACCTTATCGTGATACGCAAACTCAGGCTTTACTTCCAAGGGGCCGCCCACCTGGAAGTAAATGGGGCGGGGGGTGCCCAGGGACAGTGGGGGATTATTGCAAAGAAGACGCAAGCCACCCCCAACTTTGGAAGGGGGTGGCGGCGCTCACCTGACCCGCACAGGAAGGCGTCGTATGCCGCTTCGTGGGGGTACTTGGTCTCCACTGCAGGGTTTCCCCAGAAGCACGAGGACAGCCATTAGAACGCAGCCTGGGAGAGGGCACGCCCCCAGGTCCCCCAGGTACACACCCACGTCGGCCATGCACACACAACACACCCACGGCTATTCCTCCAGAGACCATGACCCTTGTCCCAGCTTCATGCCACCCTGACCTAGTCCCCCTCACACACATGGTGGCAAGAGGACCCATGGAAGCAGGAAGCAGAGGACTTCCCAACAGACTCATGGCCCCTGTGACTGCTCCTTTTGAGGGAGGGGTTACAACATGGACAGGGCGCTGGAGAAGCCCCACCTGGCCCCCCCCACACCTCCACGTGGGGACTGGCCTGAGCGCCAGCACCTCAAAGCCACGCTGACCACGTGGGAGCCCGGCCCAGGGGACCTACCGTACTTCTCACACCTGCTGGCGTGAATGATCACCGGCCCAGAGTTCTTGGTAGGGTTCAAGTCACTAGGAGAGAAGAAAGGTAAAGAACGTTCGCTGAAAACGGTCCCTCTGTGTGCCCTTCACCCTCTTGAGTTAACCAAAAGTGCCCTCCGTACTGGGACTAGGGGGCGAAGTTGGGAAAGAACCTGCCTGTGGTTGCAGGAGACACAAGAAACGGGGGTTCAGTCCCTGGGTTGGGAAGATCCCCTGGAGAAAGAAATGGCAACCCACTCCAGTATTCTTGCCTGGAGAATTCCATGGACGGAGGAACCTGGTGGGCTATAGTTCATGGGGTCATAATGAGTCAGACGTGACTGTGCACATGTGTGTATAGACATAAATCACAACAAACTGTGCTTCTAATAGAATGTAAAATTTAAGCAGACAAAAACCAGGGATCTAGGCATGGGCAGATGGGTCTCATTAACCCAGCAACAGGACAGAGGAAAGAACAGCAATGTGAGAAGCTCCACCTGCATCTTTCTGAGCATCTACCAGACGTGTGACCCCAGGAAGGCGCCAGGACCAACTCCGGGCCGGCTCTGCCCTCGGGGCCTTACTGTCCAGCGCACCCGAGGAATGCAGTGCCCACGGTGCTGGTCTTCCAGGAAGCCTTGAGCCCAGGAAATCAGTGGGGCTGAGTGGACAGCGGGTGGCACCAGGTGTTGGGGCCGACAGAAGAGCAGGCGGAGACACGACGCAAAGGGCGAGCCCCGACCTGTGACGCCGAAACCTGAGTGTGGCCGCAGCCCGCGGTGAAAGCAGGGGCTCGGGAAAGAGCTCGGGTGATGCATGGGGGCGTCAAGAACCACAGAAGACAAACAGGATCCAGTCGAATTCACGTTGTAGAAGATCACTCCAGTGGTGATCACTCAGCACAAGAAATAAAGTAGGTCAGGGACAACCAGCTACCAGGTAGGAGCTCCCGACACCACAGGAATAAAAGGTAAAAGCCTGAGTGAAAGCAATGACTCTTGAGGATGCCGAAAAAGGAACAGAGTGTAGGACGTTCGGGGAGTAAAACTCACAGGACTAGACTAGAAGATACAGGAAGTCCGGCTCTGGGATGCGTTCCAGGGCTCGGTCCTGGCACGTGGGTGAACGAGGGCAGCCCTCAACAGGGAGATCTTCCCTTCATTTGATTCCCAACAGAATCTACTGGCGCCTCCCTATCCACTTACTAGCTGTGACGCCGCTTCCTCATCTGTTAAGCGGCATGTGCCTGGGCCGCAAGGTGGCCGTGGATCTGCCCGGCAGGGGACGTCCCGCTAAATGTCGACGACACGCAGGGCACGCCCCAGCTCCCCTCCCACGTGCGAGCTCGTGTAACCCTCAGGGCCAGCGTGGGTGTTCTGTGCAATGACCCCCTCTCTTCAGGTGGTAACACTGAGGCATGCAGAGGTTAAGCCGTTCTCAAGCTCACGCACAAAGCCAGCGAGCCGCAAAGCTGGGGTTTAAGCCCAAGAGGTCTAGATTCAGCGCCCGCACAGATGCTGTCAGCCCGGCGCTGGGGCGGCAGAAGTTGCTGCAGCAACTCGACAGCAGCAGGCTTGACGGATGGACAGGGGGGCAGGGGGGCCGAGAAGGTGCCTGCAGGCCTCCTGGGGCAGGAACCACCAAGGACAGCAAGCAGGAGTCTGGAGCCCCGGTGGGACAGAAGCGGTTGCTGAGGCTGACGAGGTGGACTCAGTCACCCAGGGGCACGGTCAGGAGGAAGAAGAGAGCTGCGGAGGGGCCCTCAAGAGTGGAGGGACCACAGGGGAGCACGCAGAAGAGAGAGGAAAACCCTCACCATAAAATAAGAGATCCAGGAGAGGGCTCAACTGAAGGGAAGCAGGAGGGGTGCCCACTGCGTCAGATGCCAGCGAGGGGTTCCCCTTACCCGCCCCCCCCCCACCCCTGCCACGCCCTGGTCCAAACGCCTCTGTGCATCCTCCCACCAAATGGGGAAACAAAGTGCCGTGGAGAGAAGACAACTGGCCTCAGGGCACCAGGGCGGAGGCGGGGCCTCTGAACAGACTTGCTGTAACAAGAAGGACAAGGACCGCGGTGGAGGGGTGGGGACCAAGGAGAGCGTCATGCTTTCTGAGCTAGAAGAAGGGATGCTGAAGCCGAGGGACAGACAGAGGGAGGGGCTGGGACTTTGCAGGCGGTGAGGGTGAGGAGGGCAGGGGACGGGGGTGAGGAGGGAAGGGGTGGGGGCCCAGGAGGGAGGGGGAGGGGCCGATGAGGGAAGGGGCGAGGTAAGGCGGGGGGGTGGGTGGAGGGGTGTCACGGAGGGCGAGGCGAGGAGGGAAGGGGTGGGGCCAGGAGGGCGGGCAGGCCGTGGGAGGACAGCCCTTCCTGCCCTGCAGGACACTGGAGGGGATCCGATGTGACGGGAGAGAGGGTGCTGAAGGTGACAACACCGCAGACGCGTCTGCAGGCGAGGAGGGGACGCTGAAGGATTCCCGCCTCTGGCTTCACAAGGACCAGGAGGTCCGTGTGAGAAAGGAAAAAAAGATGAAGCATAAGAGGCCAGAGGACACTGTCACATCTCAAGTAAGTGATGCTGTGAGTAGAGGAAAAAGCACCTCCTGGAAACTCGTAAGAGACCACTGGGGACCGGGCCAGGCACTCATGGGCGTGGCTGGACGACGGTGACCAACAGAGACAGCTTCTTCCCTAAGAGGTCCCACCTGCAACTGCCCCCAGCCACCCTCCGCGCCCCAAACCTAGGCAGAGTATTAAAAAGCAGAGACATTACTTGGCCGACAAAGGTCCGTCTAGTCAACTATGGCTTTTCCAGTAGTCATGTACGGATGTGAGAGCTGGATCATAAAGAAAGCTGGGCGCTCAAGAATTAATGCTTTTGAGTTGTGGTGTTGGAGAAGACTCTTGAGAATCCCTTGGACTGCTAGGAGATCCAACCTGTCCATCCTAAAGGAAATCAGTCCTGAATGTTCATTGGAAGGACTGATGCTGAAGCTGAAGCTCCAATACTTTGGCCACCTGATGCAAAGAACCAACTCACTGGAAAAGACCCTGATGCTGGGAAAGATTGAGGGCAGGAGGAGAAGGGGATGACAGAGGATGAGATGGTTGGATGGCATCACTGACTCAATGGACTTGGGCTGAGCAAGCTCCGGGAGCTGGTGAAGGATGGGGAAAGACACCAGCTGGGGAGGGAGGAGCCGGCAGAGCAGACCCCAGCCTCCTCCTTGCAGACAACACGTTCCCACCGGCACATGTCCGCGGTATGGCCAGGCATGAGGGAAAACTGGACTGCTATTCCCGTGGGAAGATCAGGAACTTGACCAGGTACCAGGTTCATTCAGTAGCTCAGAAGTTTAATGTGCACCTACTGTGCCTCGCACTGTTTAGGCCCAAAGGAAAGAGTGCAAAGGAAGAATAAAACCTGTTCCCATGGAGCTTATCACTCCAACAATCAAACAGATCACAAGAGAAATAAAACCCTGGCCAAACAGAAAGCACCATGGTTCATGGGGTCGCAAAGAGTCAGACACAACTGAGCAACTGAACTGAAATCAAATAGCTCTAAGTCCCCTCCCAGGCCCCCTCCCCTCTAGAACAGGGTTCCTCAGCTCAGCACCAGTGACATCTGGGACTGGAGAATTCTTTGTGTTGAAGGTTCTCCTGTGCATCCTGGCCTCTGCTCACGAGGTGCCAGGAGCTCCCTGAGCTGAAACAACCGAAATGTCTCGGTGCTGCCAAAGGTGCCCTAGGGAACAAAACTGGCCCAGCTGGGAACCCCTGTTCTCTAAGCACCCCCCGAAAACAGCCTCCTTACCTGTTCAGGACTTCATAAACTTCTGAGAGATTTGAAACCCTTGGGAAATTGAGTTCCTGTAATTATGGAAAACAAATGAGGGAGAGTAAGACATTTGAGGTTTTGTTTCCTCTCTGCTTAATGGACTTCCCAGGTGGCTGGCTCAGTGGTAGAGTCCGCCTACAGTGCGGGAAACGAGGGTTCAGTCCCTGGTTTGGGAAGACCCCCTGAAGGAGGATATGGCTATCCACACTCCAGTATTCTTGCATGGAGAATCCCATGGACAGGAGGGGCTGGTGGGCTCCAGTCCACAAGGTTACAAAGAGTTGAGCACGACTGAGCATGCGAGCACCTCGGGTATTACCAAGTGGCCATTAAAAGACCTTGAAAACTCCAGGTCCTCTTCACGCACACCTGGTCCTTATTCCTTAACTGTGAATGACAGAGTACCTAGTGTACTTGGTTGGGACCTGATAACCCAGCCTAGAAAAAAACTGCCACATACATATATACAATGGAATATTACTCAGCTATAAAAAAGAAATTCATGAGTCAGTTCTAATGAGGTAGATGAATCTACATCTACTCCACTCAGCCAGCAAGAGAAAGACAAATACTGTATATTAGCACATACATGTGGAATCTAGAAGGATGGTACTGATGAACATATATGCAGGGCAGCAAAGGAGATGCAGACTGAGAAAACAGCTGGTGCACAGTGTGGGAAGGAGAGGGCACAACAAATCGGGAGAGTAGCGTGGAAACATATGTATTACCGTATGTAAAACAGATAGCCAGTGGGAATTTGCTGTGGACCCAGGGGGCTCAACCCGGTGCCCTCTGACAACCTAGAGGAGTGAGATGGGGTAAGAGGTGGAAAGGAGACTCAAGAGGAGGAGACATATGTATACCTGTGGCTGATTTATGTTGATGTATGGCAGATACCAACATAATATTGTAAAGCAATTGTCCTCCAGTAAAAAAAACCAAACACTGCCACAAACAACTCATACCATCTTCCCTCAAAGACAAGTGTTTAAGGACGCCATGGCATCAAACTGTGGCCAGGGACTCATATGGTCGCTGGGCAGTCTAAGGACCTGCCAGGTCACCAAGTCCTAGAGTTCACCTTATCTTCACTCCCTCAGATCAGCCCCCACGTCCTCCCCACTTTGCCCTATGACTCAGTTACGTAGAGACGGGCAGCATCACAGCACACCGTCAGAGCTGCAAATATAGGTACGAGCAGTAAGTGTGTCCCTGGGCAAAGACGTACCAAGTAACCCAGTCCCAGTTCTGTGGCGTCAGCTTAAGGCTTTATTTAGAACACTCAGTTTAACTTTTAAGCAGGATCTTAACTAGCTGGGTGCTTCTCTTCTCCATGGGCAGTGCACAACCCCAGCCGCACCACAGAAGTCACCTGGCAGCTGGAGAAATGCCGCTCCCAGCCCCTCCACACCAGAGGAGCTAAAGGTGTGGCCCAGGTATCAATATTCACCTTCTCAGGTGATTTTGTTATCTGAGTTGAAATTCCTTGACCCGAATGCTCTGTAAAATTTTTCAAGCGGGATCCCTGCCCCCCAACCCTGACAACTTTTAAGCACATTGAAACACACACAAGGTATCTACCAAGCTCTAGAATAAGTTGTTCTGTTGACCCATCTAAATAAGCCCATGAACTAGACAGCAATAAGTCAAAGCATGAGAACTTGAAGGAGGGAAAGAAAAAAAGATCACATATAAGCCAATATGACTCACAGGTAGTCAAATTAAAAAACCAATACTGGCTATAAAATATGAGAAAAGGATTCATGAAACAATTTCTGAAAAGAGTGAGAAAGCTAAATGTTCCTGGGACTAATGAAGTGTTCCTTTCCCAAAGGAGTTTAATTACCTTCCAGATATCCTTTGTCACATTCTTGGTGTCAATGAGAACAGGAAATAGGTTGTGGATATTCAGCTTAAACTCATCGTAGCTTTCTGAAGGGAAAGACCCAGGTAGTCAGAAGTGAGTTCACTGTAAAAATGGAAGAAATTCTCCAATCTAGCTTATCACCAACACTGGTTACTAAAGCAAATAAAACAAAACAGGAATTGAAAACATCCTTGCTCCTCATCATTAAGGATTTCTGAATCTTAAACCAACCTGACATTACCCTTTGTTACAGCAGAAGTCGAACAGTTTTCCATTAAATTCAGCCTATTGTCTATAACCAACCTTAGTTAATGCAGTTTGCAAAGTTGTAGTCAATGGTAAAAGGGAGAAAGAGATTACTGAAAAGGCAAATGTGAAATCTGTAAATAACTGTTCAGAGAAAAATCCAGTAAGTTAAAAATTGTAAGTGCCTTGATAAAAATCACCTATAATTTGCATATCTGTCAAAATTATACCACATACCTTTTAAAGAGGCTCACTGCAAAACCAACAAACCAAAATCTCTCTGCTCACCCTCTCCTCATTAACCTCCCATTTCCTATTCCCTGACGGCAGTGATCTTCAATTTTTTCCTTTGGTGTGTACTCCCACCACTTCTAAACAAAGCTTATGCTGCTCAGTGGTCTCCCAGTTTGGGGCATTAACTCTGGACCCCCACAAGGTGAGAGGATCGCCTGCCCCGCCCTGGGCCACTCACCACCCCCAGCACCTGCACAGCTCTCTCCATGGGGCCAGCCGGTCGCCTCCAGGGGCCTTTCTGCCATAGCTTTTGTTTCAGCAATTTCTTTGTTTGCCTGTCTGCTTAGTTTGGGGGAAGTGATTATTTGACACTTAATTCTTCCCCAAATCTCTCAAGATGCTCAAACTGAGGTGTTTTATTAATTCATTTCCTAGAAAAATCTCAGGGAAACTGTTCACCCCTTTCCAGCTATGCTAGTGTTTTCTAATGCCTTGACCACCTGATGCAAAGAGCCGACTCACTGGAAAAGACCTTGATGCTGGGAAAGACTGAGGGCGGGAGAAGGGGGTGACAGCGGATAAGACGGTTGGATGGCATCATTGACTCAATGAACATGAGCTTGAACAAACTCTGGGAGACAGTGGAGGACAGGCAAGCCTGGTGTGCCACAGCTCATGGAGGTGCAGAGAGTGGGATATGACTGAGCGACTGAACAGCAGAATAGTGTTCTCTGAGCAGTGTTAGTTCATTTAATCCCCAATTCTGATACTATGATCATCCCCATTTTACAGACAAGGAAACAGAACAGCTACATTAAAGTAACTTGCTCAGGATCATGTGTAACAAGGGATGGAATGAGGATTCAAGCATGACTCTTGAATGCATGCTGTTAACACTCCATCACACTGCAGTGTGTCCAACAGCATCCGTCATGGAAAAGACCGGGACAGCCATTAGACAGTACCGTATGGCCACTGAAATGATTTCAAGTTAAGGACATAAATAAATGCTTTGGGTGAGTGGAAAAAAAGCCAAACGGAATAAAATACACTGTGTGGTCAAATATGTAAAAGCCAAAACAAAGGAAAAAGCAAATTAAGATTATGTGTGTGTGTGCGACCGACTCTTTTCGACCCTATGGACTACAGCCCACCAGGGTCCTCTGTCAATGGCATTCTCTAGGCAAGAATACTGGAGTGGGTTGCCATTTCCTCCTCCAGGGGATCTTCCCAACCCAGGGATGAAGCCCAGGTCTCTTACATCTCCTGCATTGGCTGGCAGGCACTTTACCAATGCGACACCCGGGAAGCCCATGGAAAAGTCAAAACAGAAGAAAAAGCAAAAAGTGTAAGAATTATAGCCGTGATTAAAGGCAAGTTTGTTTTTCCTGCACATCTCTGATTTCACTAAGTTTTACAGTGAGACTGAACAACTTCTGTAATGCGGGGGTGGGGGGTGGGGAGTATCAATCAAATATAAGTTTTTCTCCCTGAGAAAGTCACCTGCTGCTGCTGCTAAGTCGCTTCAGTTGTGCCCGACTCTGTGCGACCCCATAGATGGCAGCCCACCAGGCTCCCCCGTCCCTGGGATTCTCCAGGTAAGAACA
Organism: Bos indicus; assembly: GCF_029378745.1. NCBI lineage: Eukaryota > Metazoa > Chordata > Mammalia > Artiodactyla > Bovidae > Bos > Bos indicus. The sequence continues at coordinate 96,547,988 of NC_091768.1, read as the reverse complement.
TTGGAGTGGGTTGCCATTTCCTTCTCCAGTGCATGAAAGTGAAAAGTGAAAGTGAAGTCACTCAGTCGTGTCCGACTCAGCGACCCCATGGACTGCAGCCTTCCAGGCTCCTCTGTCCATGGGATTTTCCAGGCAAGAGTACTGGAGTGGGTTGACATTGCCTTCTCCGAGAAAGTCACCTAGTTCCAGGAAAACAGTAACAGGCACAGATGCGCCGGACCTCTCTGGAAACCCGATGCCTGTAGGGGCTGCTCAGGAGCACAAAGCCGGGCCCACCCCCCTGCCCGATGGCAAGCTGAGTCAGAGGAAGGAGAAGGATGGATCGGCCCTACCTGGGAGAGGTCTGAAGAACTTCTCATGGAGATGCAGCAGATCCATCATCATGTTATGTCCCACTAAGGGCTACTTGGAGGAAATCGACAGGTGAGAGAAATGAAATTTTAAAAATAAAACAAACGCTGTAGACTAACTGCTGTCTCTGCCAAAGGGTGTAGCTTTAGAACCCACTGCATTCTGATGACATGGTAATTCCATCCCCACACGCAATCCACTCCCGTGAAAGGCAGCCGGACTGCTCAAATGCTAGAAAGGCAAACCAGTGGGTCAGAGGGACTTGAGGCCCCAGCCACACTGGGATCTAAGGTGTGAAGCAGACACACGCGGTCCCCAAGCAGTTTTAAGTCAATTTGTATTGAAATGCCTGTGTGCACGAAAGGAGCAAGGGAATGGTAATATTTCACAGGGACAGTCTTTCCCCAAATTAGTCTATCATGACTTTGTAAAACAAGGTTAGATCCACAAAGTTAGTTAACAAAAAGAAACCACTCATTTTAAGGAATCTGAGTTTACTGTTGAAGGACTCATTTGTCTCTACAGTCAGATACAAAACACTGCAAAAAGACCAAGGAAAGAGAATTCTCTCCCTACCTTCCGGGCTTTCACCAGCATCTGGAAAAACACAGAAAAGCCCCTTGCAGAGAGAAGAATCTTCTCCTTCCAGCAGCTCTCTCGATCACAGGAGGTGGTCTCAAGATACCAGCGGTGCTGCGTACTCACCTTCTTCACGATCACCTGAGCGCAAGAGGAGGAGACAAGCTCCCGCATCCTGGGAATGCTCCCAGGCTCCACCGCTGGTGCATGGGTTTAGGCTCTGCAGTGGCAGGTGGGATCTTGCCGGACCAGGAATCAAACCCATGTCTCCTGCGATGGCAGGTGGACCCTTTACCACTGAGCCACCAGGCAGACGCCCCAAGCCCTCTCTGGGGTTCCCAGGTGGCGCTGGTGGTAAAGAACTCGCCTGCCAATGCAGGAGACGTAAGAGACACAGTTTCCATCCCCATTTTCCATGGGTCGGGAAAATCCCCTGGAGGAGGAAATGGCAACCCACTCCAGTATTCCTGCCTGGAGAATCCCAAGGACAGAGGAGCCTGGCCTACAGTCCATGTGGTCGCAAAGAGTCGGACATGACTGAAGGGACTTAGCATGGAGCATGCCGGGAATGGGGCCAAAGAAGTGGTCCCTCATGTCAAACAGGAAGGAGTGGGGGAAGAAGCCTTTCACAGAGGCCCGATTTGGCCAAATGAGACAGAAATGATGGGGGCTGGCCCCTCCAGGTGGGAACTCACCCCTTGGTCTCTCAGCACCGTCCAGATGTCAGGGAGGGCCTTCCTCAGTACGAGCTGGACCTCGAAGGCCTGGAAGCCTGCAGCAAGGAAACAAGGCTTGCACGGAACCACCAGAGACGCTGGCAGGGCAGCTCACCCTCCCCTCAGGAGAAGCCTCGCAGGCAGCAGCAGCAGAGAGATGGAGGAAGCACGTGGGAAGACAGCTCTTCGCTGTCCCCAGGCCGAGTGACGGGGGCGGCCCAGCATGAACCAGGGCAGCTTTCTCTGAGTCTCTGATCTCAGGGCCACTCTCAAACGGAGGACCCCAAAGAGCCTTTGTGTGTGTGGGTTACAGGTCTTGATGTCCACCATGTCAGAAATTAAAACCATACACATGACACTAAAAACTGTAAGGTTTGAAAAATAATAAACCCATTACACTTTTGCCTATGATTGTGTGACGCCACGCACTGGTTATCTGGAGAATGTTGGTTTCCTGATTATACACACCACTTTCCACATGCTCACATATCATGAGATGCCATCAAGACACACTCGTACATGTGGCCACTGATCTCATCAGAAAGTCTCATAAAGCTGTCGAGCTAACCGTGAGAGATGAAATCTCAAATTTCAGTTTCTGACTGAAAGCTCAAATCTCATCTCTACTAAACACTAGGGGTTAGTCTTCCTGAAGACAAGGCTTACTTTTTTCACTTGAGAAGGTGACTGAAAATACCCACATCAAAACAACCAGTCAGTTCCTTCAAGTGAAAATTATATTCCTTTGGGGAATTCCCTGGCAGTCCAGTGATTAGGGTTCCTTGCTTTCACTGCCAAAGGTTTAAGGTTCAATTCCTGCTCAGGTGACTAAGATCCCACAAGCCTCACAGCATGGCCAAGAAAAAAAAAATTACTTTCCTTAAAAAAAAAATTAAAAAGAAATAGAAGGCAGCTAACTCAGCTCTCAACACAAAATCCTGCCCAAGTGCTTTTCCTTGAGGTAACCACTGTACTGCAGGAAGCAGCAGCCATATTTCACGCACATTTATTTCTTCCATACTTCTATTGATGCACAGAACGTTGTAAAAGACGAGCAATGAAATGTTGAAATTTAATAAAACTAAGAATTATTATTTCACTCACAAGGTTCTTCAGTCAGAATTTTTTTAAACTGGAAGTGGCAACAAAGAACATGAGTGCTGTGCGGCCAGATGCTCCCACGCCACCTGTGCGGAGGCGCCAGGGGCATCACTCACAGGGGCTGCGGGACCGCCAGTGCAGATGGCACAAGGACAGCAGCAAGCAGCAGCCAAACCATGTTTTCAGAACCATTCTGACCTCATGGACCCCGTGGAAAGGGTCTCAGCAACCCCTGGGGTCCAATGACCAAGGCTGAGAACTGCTAATGTAGGGCAGCAACCCCACACTGAACTGTGGGGGAAACATTCAGAGATTAACGGAAATAAAGAAAGAGTCCAAGGGGCACTAAGGATTGGGATGAAAAGGATGGTGCTGAGCGGAACCTGACTTCCTCAACCTTAAAATTCAGAACAGGTGGACAGCCCCCCAACCTCCCACCCGAGGTCAGAGCTCCATCTAATCACAGGGACCACGTGTCTGCTGAGCCGACACCCAGGGTCCACCGGAGGAGAAGGGATGCTCCCCACAGGTGACAGTTCCCGCTCCCAGCTCCCAGGTCGGGGGGCCGCCCCTGCCTACCAGCAATACCAGGGAGGGTCATCCAGTCCCCTTCCTCCGCCAGGTCCAGCCAGCGCGTCACCTCGTCAATCACCACCTTGATCTGGTCTTTGTCCAGAGAGCTGAAAATGGGCACGTGAGACAACACTAATGCGGGAGGGGATTCTGAAGGCGCCTGTTTTCACCCTGTGATCCTGGCAAGAAAACGGACCCCAGAAAGACCATTTCTTTTCCGAGTCTTGTGTCGCAAGAGGAAACCAAACACCTGGCCTCCACCCTCGGGTCTGTCCACAGGGGCACGCCCCCCTCCCGCTGACCGGCCTGTGGGGGGAAGGGGCTGGGAGACAACCAACACTAAGGGACCCTATCGGGTCCGTCTCCTCAGTGCCCCTCTCAGAGGTGGAAAAGCACCATCTGGTGAAGAATGGAAAAGAAAGGAACTTTGGTAAGTACATCTTTTCCTGTGTTAGATATACAAGAACACTGTGTCACATGGAGAAAAGGAAAGCCTTTTCTCGAACATTTGAACATAACAGAAGATTAAAAATTCAAGTTGCTTTTCCCTTCCAAAGCAGTATTTTTATATAAAACCAAGAACAAGGATAAAATTCCAATGTTACATAATGATTTGGACCAGACAATCATAACATTCCAGAATTAAAAGCTGTCTAATTTAACCCTCTCACGGATAAAGGCAAATAATCGAAAACCCAAGGAACTTAAAGGATTGGCTCAGAACCGCACAATGCTCAGCAGACCTGGGCCCAGGTGGCGGCTCCTTCCAGCGCACAAGGCCACTGAGCAGGCCTGGCCCAAGCCCCACAGCACGACCGGGTTAACATACAACAGCAGGCACTGGAGGCCAGAGAGACAAGGCAGAGACCCTGCCCTCGGGGAACACACAGATCAAACTCATGGGGCAACATGACCAAGCTGAGCTACAGGGCCACATGGTCAAGGTTACCTGTGACCTGCCTTGAAAAACCCTAAGGCTCTCACAGGAAGTCCCACAGAGCCATTTTCCCCCTCTAGCACTGGAATGGAGTTCCTGCCTCTTTGAGGACCAAGTTAAGAGTCAGTTCTTTTGCCCCTTCATCCCACGCTATGCAGTGAGAGGTTTCTGATCTCAGGCATAGGAACGGCATACCAGCACTCCGGGCTGTCACGTGTGGCTGAGCCCAGCTTAAGGGGACAGTGTGAGGTTACCACGTCCAGCAAAGCCAGAAACACACCAGCAACAAAGAAACCTACAGAGCACCCGGAGAAGCGGGCTTTACCTGCGAACTTTCCAGTTCCCAGTCAGAATGTTGTGCTTTATTTTCTTCTCCTGTTCTTCGTTCATATAGGGGATCCCATTTTTGAGAAACTAAAGACAGGGAGAGACCAGGAAACGAGTCAGTGGCATCATCTGTGTGACAGCAGAGAAAGAAACCTTTGTCATCCGCTTGTACGTGGACAAGTCAGAAGGGCGACAGGAAGCGGACTGGGACCAGGTGGACGCCCGGCCCCTCAACCCTCTGGGCCCCCTCCTCCCAGGCCATACCTTGTTATAGTCGAAGCCATACTGGTTCAAAAACTGAACACTGGAAGCCTGGAAAGAGAACTCTGAGTCCAAAACCCCAAATGTCGTAGGGAAGAGGAAGAAGTTACATGAATGAGCTACATACCTAGCAACAAAAACAAACAGAAGGGGAAAAAGACAGAAAACACTTAAAATTCTGGCTCATGGAGCAGGCTTCCGAGTGGGCTCCTCCTTCCCCTTGAGAAGTCCAGCTGACCCCTGAACAACATGGGGGTTAGGGGCACCAGCTGTTCTTACAGCCAGACATCTGAGTATACTTTAGAGCCTGCCCTGGGTCCAGACACAGGCCCTCTGCACCCACAGACCCCACTGTGGGGCGTACAGTACCACAGTGTGTATTTAGTGAGTGTAAGTGGGCTCAGGCAGTTCAAACCCTGCGTTATTCAAGGGTTCGCTGTATTTGAATGCCAGCTGTGTTTCAAGTACTATGACTGGTGCTGGGGGCCAGTGAACAAAGGCACACAGTCTGACCCCCACTGAGAGAGGGGGGTGCCATTCACATCCTTTCTGGCCGCTGGGGCCTGGGAGCTGCGTCCCCCTCATTGTAACACTGCTGACTGCAATCCTGAAGAAACACACAGGAGTGAAGGACGCGTGGCAAGGGGCACTGACGGTCCGGGGGGTGCTGGGAGAGCCCCCAGGGACGGTGCTGCTTTGAGAGACTTGAAGGACCAGCCGGCGTCTGCAGGGGAGGCGGGGTGGCGGGCCCGGGAGCAGGGAGACTGTGGGGCATCCAGGGCCAAAGGGGTCAGAGCCTGAAGCAGAATTTGAAGGGGGAGCAGGTGGAGAAGAGAAACAGGCGAGAGCCAGGTGTTTCACCAAAGGTCTTTATACATACTTGTTCGACTCGCCTTCAATACTGGAGAACACAGACAATCCTAGAAGAGTGATGGTGGACAGAATGAATGCCAAGAGAAAAGCTACCGGAAGCTAACTCAAAAACGTCCTGCACATATCCCCTCTAGCACTGGAATGGGGTTCTTGCCTCTCTGAGTATCAAATCAAGAGTCAGTTCTTTACACCCAAAGTTACTACATAGGCTTTAGGATAAATTCTAAAAAAGAAACAAAGGAAGGAAGAAAGGAATGAAGGGAGGAAGGGAAAGAGTCAAAACATGAGAACCGTCAAACTGTAATTCACACAAATTCCTGAAATAACTGTAAATGGCTGTTCAAACACAGAATATTGACACTTACAGTTTTAGTAGTTTTTAGTTTATTAATTTTTATTGCAGTATAGTTGCTTTACAAGACACTTTTGTAGTTTTAAAACAAGAGACACTAAAATCTATGAAGATTTACACATTTGAACAATTTTTAAATGTTTGTGTTGTTAAAAAGATCAAAAGTAAAAGACTTTGAAGAAGGGGGAAACAATACGAACGTATTCAAGTGCTGTTTCCCATACTTTCAAAGAGGACTCACAATTAAACACAATCACAACAGAAAAACAGCAGGACTTCCCTCATGATACAGTGGATAAGAAACTGCAGGCTGATGCAGGGGTCATGGGTTTGGTCCCTGGTCTTGGAAGATTCCACATGCCTCGGGCAACTAAAAGCCCGTGCTCTGCAACAAGAGCATCCTACGCTCCAAAGGATGCACAAAGAGCAGCCCAGGGCACTGCAACTAGAGAAAGCCCTCCCGCACAATGAAGATCCAGCATCCAAAAATAAATAAGAAAACAGCAAAGGACAAATAAATAAGAAAACAGCAGACAGCGAACACACACAGGTGTTACTCATTCACAGGAAAAGCAACAATCAGTAAAATATCTCAGGACCTGTTTTTTTTTTAAACAAAGTTTTACTGAAATACAGCCATGCTCAATTCATTTATGTATTAACTACAGCTGATTCCTCATTAACAAAGGCAGCACTGAGTTGTTGTAACTTCATATGTAGACCATATGACCCACAAAACCTAAAATATTTACTTTGGTCTTTTACAAGTACACCAAACACATACACTCAGGACTGCACAGTAATATATAAGAGCTAAGACAGTCAATGCAACCTTGTTTCATCACATACAAATGGCAACCAAAGCATTCATCATTAGGAGATAGAGCCAAACCATACACAGAGTTAGGAGTGCTAAACAAATAAATTACCACATGTAAAGTAGAGAGCCAGTGGAAATTTGCTGCATGATACAGGGAGCTGAAATCAGGTGCTCCGTGAAAACCTAGAGGGATGGGGTGGGAGATTTAAGACGGAGGGGACATTCGTATACCTATGGCTGATTCATGGTGATGTATGGCAGACACCAATGCAATATTTAAAGTAATTTCCTCCAATTAAAAAAAAAATTTTTTAAACTGAACCGGAAATCTGTATAAGCTGATATAGAAAAAGCTCTATTTGCGGGGGCGGGGGGGGGGTATGCAGAACAACATATTTATAGTATAATCTTGCTATGTATGATTTTTGCTTAAAGAAAACATACACTTTCCCCTGGAAGATGGTCCAAGTGCCTCAATGTTGATTCCGGCATGGAGATCAAGTTTCTACTTATTCTGAAGAGTTAGGTCTCTCAGGCAAGACATGGCCAAACACCAAACGAGCATGCAAAATGACAGCCAGTGTCTCAGAACGGCGCCAAAGAGGTTTTACCAGTAGGAAACACAGAGACAATAAAAAAAAGGTTTTTTTCAATAACTCAAAACAAACAGCTGAAGGTTAAACTCACCGATCTGACAGATGGTGAACTGCTGAACACTCTGACGGGTCTTTAGATACCACTCTGATGGCAAGTCAAACAGACTGTGAGAAAAACAGACGTCTCAGTCCAGAGGCAAAGAGATGCTATCAAGGCAGCAGCCTCCACGCTGGGTTAGCAGCTCTCAACCAGGGCAGCGCTTTCCTTGTTACAACAACTAGGGAACCTGCCTTTTGTGGAAAGCCAGCCAGGTCCGCAACCCCCCCCCCCCCCCCCCAAAAAGCTGTCCTGCCCAGCTGCTGCCAACAGGGTGCCCGCTACTAAGTAATGCTGGCCAACCAGGGCACAGAAGAGGCTTTCCAGCCCAGCTCTAAGGCAGCTTTAGCTTTACCTGATCTGCTGGGGCCCAGACAGGTTAGAACGAAGGCCCGTGAACTCTATGTCCAGACCTGCAGGGAAGGCAAAAAAAAAAAAAAAAGAGTCCCCAGGCACAGACCATCGCAAGGCTCTTCATGCTATAAACGCTGCAGGTAGCAAAAGCACTGGCTCACCTTCTTGGCACTCGAGAAGCCAGGTGAGGTCGAGAAAGGAAAACAGAGGGAGCCAAAGCGAGGATGCCAGGCCACCCCATTCCACCTGGACTACATGGGGGCTACGAATGGAACTGCTGACCAACATCCCACTGCCCAAACTTGAGGAGTCCCACTGTCCTTCCGAGGAGCCCTGCTTGAGTCTCCTGTGGCCTGGAGACCACCCGGCTGGGCCTCACCTCTCCCGCCCGGTCTGGCCCGAGAACCATACCCTCCCCAGGAGCGCCGGCCAGCCGGCTCCGGCGCCAAAGCCTGGGATCCCGGGGCCTTACCCACGAAGTCCGCACCCAGGACGAGCTCCTGCAGCAGAGGGAGGCTCTGCTCAAACTCATCGGCGCCTATGTCCATGGCCACGCAGCAGCTCGGCGGAGGGCGCCCAGTGAGTGCGGCCACGCGTCGCCTCGCACTTACACGCAAGCGCCGCGCAGGCGCCTTAAAGGGCTCGCGGAGAGCGGGCGGGGGAGTGAAGAAACGCACAGCCCCCGCGCGCGCCCACCAGCCCCGGCAGGCAGCGCACCTGCCTGCCCACAGGTGTTTCATCTTGTATTTATTTGATCCCCTAGGGTTAAGGATCGCTTAGACCCCCGCCCTAGCAATCAAAGGTCGTTTACGCTCCGCAACAATTCCTTTGCAATCCCTATAAGGGGAGAATGTCATTTATGTAGACCTGGAATATTAAGAAGCTTCTGCACATCAAAGGAAACTATTAGCAAGGTGAAAAGACAGCCTTCAGAATGGGAGAAAATAATAGCAAATGAAGCAACCGACAAACAACTAATCTCAAAAATATACAAGCAACTCCTACAGCTCAACTCCAGAAAAATAAACGACCCAATCAAAAAATGGGCCAAAGAACTAAATAGACATTTCTCCAAAGACATACAGATGGCTAACAAACACATGAAAAGATGCTCAACATCACTCATTATCAGAGAAATGCAAATCAAAACCACTATGAGGTACCATTTCACACCAGTCAGAATGGCTGCGATCCAAAAGTCTACAAATAATAAATGCTGGAGAGGGTGTGGAGAAAAGGGAACCCTCTTACACTATTGGTGGGAATGCAAACTAGTACAGCCACTATGGAGAACAGTGTGGCGATTCTTTAAAACACTGGAAATAGAACTGCCTTATGATCCAGCAATCCCACTGCTGGGCATACACACTGAGGAAACCAGAAGGGAAAGAGACACGTGTACCCCAATGTTCATCGCAGCACTGTTTATAATAGCCAGGACATGGAAGCAACCTAGATGTCCATCAGCAGATGAATGGATAAGAAAGCTGTGGTACATATACACAATGGAGTATTACTCAGCCATTAAAAAGAATACATTTGAATCAGTTCTAATGAGGTGGATGAAACTGGAGCCTATTATACAGAGTGAAGTAAGCCAGAAGGAAAAACATAAATACAGTATACTAACGCAGTGGGAGAGGGAGAGGGTGGGAAGATTTGGGAGAATGGCATTGAAACATGTAAAATATCATGTAAGAAACGAGTTGCCAGTCCAGGTTCGATGCACGATACTGGATGCTTGGGGCTAGTGCACTGGGACGACCCAGAGGGATGGTATGGGGAGGGAGGAGGGAGGAGGGTTCAGGATGGGGAACACATGTATACCTGTGGCAGATTCATTTTGATATTTGGCAAAACTAATACAATTATGTAAAGTTTAAAAATAAAATAAAATTAGAAGAAAAAAAAAAAAAAGAGGCAATGGTAGGACAAAGTAGTGCCCGAAAGAGTAAAAACAGACCAGTAAACAGAGCCTGAAGGAACTGCAATAAAGCAGGTACTGCAGCCACGGTGCGGGGATAGGGGGCCCGCATAGCCTCTGGTTTTTAAATCACTTCTTGCCACCTTGGCCATCACTGTTAACATACGTTTGCCCCGTACCCTCCTCTCCTCCCCGGTCCCCTTTTCCCTACTTGGCATTGCTGTTGCCTTTGTCACACCATTTATCATACTTGCTATACCAAGTCTCAAAAATTGCCCAAACTGAAGGAATTCTTGATACTGAGATGATCTAGATCCTATGCCTCCAAGAAAAAAATCCCCACCAGGTGGTGCAGTGGTAAAGAATCCACCTGTCAGTGAGGGAGAGGTGGGTTTGATCTCTAAGTGCCCAAGATCCCCTGGAGAAGGAAATCACAACGCATTCCAATATTCTTGCTTGGGAAATTCCACGGACAGAGGAGCCTGTCCAGTTTTAGTCCATGGGGTCGCAGACTCCACTCATCAACTGAACCACTACCATTTACAGGTGAACCCTGTTGTCAATTTCCAAAGCCACACTACCCCAGTCCATGGTCTTGTGTCCTCCCTTGAATTCTAGACTTGTTTTGACAGCCTTTTAGAACTGTGGTCTTTAAGATGAGAGAAGAAAATATTAAAACTATCATGGTGGTGGTGTTAGACACAGTCGTGCCTGACTCTGTGACTCCATGGACCCTGCTAGGCTCCTCTGTCCATGGGAATCTCCAGGCAAGAATACTGGAGTGGGTGGCCATTCCCTTCTCCAGGGGGATCTTCCCAACCCAGGGTTCAAACCCAGATCTCCTGCATTGCAGGCAGATTCTTTACCATCTGAACCACCAGGGAAGCCCAGAACTATTAATACATACCTATAAATGTCTTTACTGTAATAGCTACAGATCAAAAGGAAAACTAAGCATTGCATTCTGAAAGCCTCTCACAATGAATCAAACTTTCAAAAAACGTTGATTGCATACATTTTCCTTTTAAAATAATACCCTGAATATTCAGATTGATGATAGCAATATTATTTCACTTCTATATAAATACAGAATTGGACTTCATATTTAAAATGTGGGGGGAATATGCTAGAAGCCACTGTGCTTACTGGCTCTTCCTCACCACATTTCTTAAATAGCCAAGATCAGTTAACACCTTACTCTGACTTAATCACTCATTTAAGAGACCTGCCATGATTCCCATCTACCCTACCTCAACTTTAAATTAACCCAAATGCACTTCAGGCTCCATCTCCCAACAGCTTCTCTAGATGGTATAGACACCTTATTTCCTTTTCTCACTGCATTCCTTTCTTCAAATCTGGCTCTGTTAGGATCCAGGAGCCCAATAAGGTTAGGATTTGCTCTTATCTTTGCATTACTGTTTATAATAAACTGATACTGACATCTCCTACTTAAAAAAAAAGCCTCCACACCTGAGCAGCAACAGTTCTCATTTACTGAGACCACCTGCTATGACCAAGTGCACAAACCTTTAATGTGTATCCTTGCCACCGAGAGTTCATAGTTGGGAGAAAATGCCATATAACTAAAAAATAAGAGTTAATAATATACCTTTATTCTTTAACTTATAAACAACAATTTAATTTGTCCTTCAGAAGTCAATTACAATTGGCAACAATTTTTCTCAGACACCTCTCACGTCCAAGAACGAAGAATTCAGCCCTGGATTTAAGACAAACATACTGAAGGGGAGAAGGAGACAACCTTAACTAATAACATTCTGCTGTTAATTTTTGTATAAAACGTCCAAGCTGGCAGTTCTTCCCGAGGCGCTTTTCTGATGAATGAAGAGCTGACAGCTTTCATTTACAAGTTCCAAACAATGCTTCTGCTTCATTCATAGATTCTCCGAGGCTCCTGCAGCACCACACCACCCTCTATCATGCCAATCTGTAGTCGTTTCATCTGGTTTTGAAGATCAAGAAAGAAGGAAAAGATGAAGTTAACACTAAAAGCTGACCATAAATAGCTCACTTCTTAAGAGGAAGAGAAATAAACCACCGATCTGCTCCTTGCTAACTTCCCAGCCTACACTGTTTTTTTCAGAAAGTGATCTTAATAATGACACAGATAAAAGAAGGTGTAGAGATGTTAAGGATTAGCAGTATTTGAAAATATTCTGTGGACAAGATGATACTATATGAACGGCAGAGAAGTCAACATTACAGCTATAGAATTGGTCGCATGGGTTTGAACCCTGCCCAGCACCACACTAAGCCAGTCAGCCAACCTCAGCTAACTTACAGAAGAGAGACCATGAGTCCTGATGCTAAGGCTGCTGTGAAGCTGAAGTGAGGTACCGTGCATCAGGACACTTAACTCAGGCTCAGACACTTGGAAAGAACTTTATAAACAAACTACTATTATGTAAGTATCTAATGTCAAGAATTAACACGACACCTCCTAACTAAGTAGTGAGAACAAAAATACCGAGTCTGACGCTGCCTCCCAAGGCGTGGGTTGGTAGACCATGAAGTTGATTCCTGCTTCCAAGCACCGCTGTGCCAGCACTCGTCCTACACTCTCACAAGCCACCACACTTTTGGTGCTATAAAGGTGCTTCTTAATGGCCCATTCACGAGTGGAGGCTGACACCACAACCTGGCCGTTGCGATGCTCAACAAGCGCTTCTATGTGATGCTGGCTCCTTATAACTCGCAACCTACACAAGGTGAGAGGAGGACAAAAATCATAGAAGAATTCTAAAGACAAATGACTTCAGGTGAATAAGTGCAAAAGTACTTCTCAAGAATGCAATGTCTCGTTCATTTATGTCAACATACTCAACCTGGTTTTTACTTGGGAGAGTTGTTTTCCCTCTGCCTTTATGAGGATATCCTCAATAGTAAACCAAACATTTCTACTTAGCCTCAAATATCCAGAAGAAAGTTGGCATTTTAGAGCTGAGATTTACACAGTATCTACTTCAAAAAAGGAACTGAGGAGGCAGAGCTAACTTGCTGACTCTTCACTGGATAAAGATATACTTACTCTGTATTTTCCAAAATAAATGTAAGATGGCTCAAACATTTAAATATAAAAACAGAAGTCATGTGAGTACTAGAAGACAACATATTTTTAAACAATCTCAAAGTAAAATAAGCCTATTTAACTATATCAAGCTAGTTAACATAACATCAAACTATATCCTATGGCTTTTATAAAAAAGAAAAAAAGTGAGTTTTCTGCATGCTAAAAACAAAAAAAAACAGTAAAGTCAACAGGCAAACAAAGAAACAAAAAATATTTTAAAATCATATATTGTTCAAAGGGCTAATTCCCATAATATATAAAAAGCCTCCTATCATCAATAAGAAAATGACCAGTAACTTACTAGGCAAAGGATTTGGACAGACTGTTCACAGAGAAGGAAACTATTAATGACCCTTAAAACCCATGAATATATGCCCAATCTCAGTGCTAAACTGCATGCATGAGACAATTAATTGCAACACTGGTTGAAATAATAAAAGATAATCATCAATCCGGAATCAATGAATTAAAACAGTCACGCAATGGTATTTTACAGTAACTTTAAAGTTATTTTACACAGTTAAGAACAAAGTAGCACTTTATGCTGCTACTGCTGCTGCAATCATTTATTGAACACTGACTGTACCAGGGAGTCCTAATTGTTTACAGGTACAGCTCATGTCTCAAACTAATCCCATTATCCTTTCTTTCCTTTTGGGCTGCAGAAACCAACACAGAAAGGTTAAATAACTTGAGCGATATTACAATTAATGGTAAGAAATGGTCATAGGCAGGATTTAAGTCCAGGAGACTGGCTCCAGAGCCAATGTTCCCAACCAACACAAAATACTTCCAAGACGTATTCTGTGGCGGAGGTGGGGGTAGTGGTGAAGGAATGGGTGGGGAAATGCAGAACAACATATATGTTAAGATTTATGTTAAAAAAAATTACAAGTTTATACTTATGTGCACAGACTAGCTATAGAAGGGTACATGAGAAACTACTCCTTTTTGGATTTTATAACATCTGCATACATTACACATTTAGAAATTAAGTTCACGATAAAGAAAACACGGGGCGGGGGGGGGGTGCGGAGAAAACGCTGAAATTAGACTATAGAAAGATTCTTAGTATGAAACAGCATAAAAAGCACTAGATTTAGAAATATGGGTTCTACTCCTGGTTTTGCTGTTAGTCTTAGTAAAAAATCACAAACTCTTAATTCAGTGGTCAACACACTTTTTCTATAAGGGACCAGATTGAAAGCAGAAAGGGTAGTGGGTCCCTGGAGAAAGAGAACCAGGTGTGGCTTTCTTGACCTAAGAGAAGCCATTTTTGACCTAAGCCATTTTGTGATCTAAGATTGGCCACTGTAACTGCTCTTGAATAGGTCTCAGTAATTAATGATCTTAAGGGAAGTAAGGGAATGAAGGAACAAAGGAAAAGCAATCAAGAAACAAAAGAATAAAAGAGAGTCCTGATTCCTCCTCAAGGGACATAGAGAACAATTTGATACCGCCTTGGATTTCTGCACTCAGGTGGAGGAAGGAAATGACGATGCTGACCCTGTGACTTCAACAAACTAAAGCTAGCACTCTGTAGACCTTGGCCCTGATTCTATTCTATACTGAGTGCTCCTCTGCTCAAGCCCCTTCATGAATATGTGCGTAACCTTAACTTAAAACTTCCCCAGTTATGCTGTCTGGGGAAACACTGCTTTGAGGAAGACACCCAGTGTTCTCTTTACTTGCTGCAAGTAATAAACCCCTCCCTCTCCTGATCTTGGTTGTGCCTTCTGGCCTGACACCCACCAAGAGGCGAACCTAGTTTTCAGGTAACAATATAGGTCAACTATTCAACTCAGCCACAGTAATACCAGAACAGCCAGGTGAGAATGGGTGGTGGCTGTGTGCCAAGAAAACTTTCTTTGTGGATAAAGAAATTTGAATTTTACAGTTTTCATGTCACAAAATATTCTTTGCATTTTATTTGAACCTTTCAAAAATGTAAAAATATTTAGCTACCAAGCCAGCTTTGGCCCAGGAGCAAAAGTCTGCTGATCCTTGTCTTAAACCATCTGTGCAATAAAAGAGTGGGACTCATTATCTCCAAGGTCACTTCCAATTTTCTACTGGTAGTACTGTGAACAGGACAAATGGGGGGAAGGGGGAGGTAGGTCTCCCATTATTTAAATATCCAAATATTAACAGAAAATAATAGTTTGAGTGTTTCAAAAAAAATTCTAGACTTAAGAGTCAGATTATTTGAATATGAACTGCCCTGCCACCTTTCTTTGAACCCTCGTGTTTCCTTCCCTAAGCCTCAATTCCCCTGCTCTATAAAATGGGGGAATTTACTGCACTTGCCTCAAAAAGTACTTTTTAGGAGTAAATGAGAAAATGCATATAAAGTGCCTAGCATCAGGTTCCTGGCAAATAGAAAGTATTCAATAATTCACCATCTTTATAACAAAGAATAAACCCCTAACTGCTCTCCTGCCTTTACCACTGGCCCCTTAAAAATCTGTTCTCCTCAAAGGAACCAGAATGATCTTCCATTCAGGCTTAAACTAAAGTCAGTTTCCCACTACAATAAAAATAAAGCCCCCAACGCTTCCTTGATTTACAAAGCTAATGACGTGTATCCTACCTACCTCTCCATTCACCTTCTGGCCCAGAGCTCTAGGTACACAAGCCTTGCGGTTCCTCAAACACACCTAGCTCATTCCCACCCTAGCTGTTTTCCTCTATTAGGAACCCTCTTCTTGGCAGATAGTTTGGCTTTTATTCTATTTTCGGAGAGTTTGGGTAGGCAACCAGTCTCCTATTCTTTACCTTTTTTCCATGACACCTATTTATTTACCGTTTGCCTCCCTCTTCCCCTCCTAGACCCAGCACAAGTCTGAGAATCGCCAGCAGCTACCTGGCACGCTCCTTAAACGAACTGCCGTGCAGGGCTGTGTGGTCAACACGGAGCAACTTAATTACCTGTGCCAGAACTCACGGGAGGGCCACACGGTCCCCCAACCCCGCTCTTTTCTGGCCACAGCTAAGAGCTCCAGATTCCGGGGGTTGCGGTTGGTGAACTCTGGGGCAACGGCTTCATTTCCCACGGGGTCCGCCTCAGGCTTCACCACTGGCTTAGCACTGGTCGAGAACGCTGCCACCCGACATCCTAAAGAACAAAAACCACCACATGGATCTTAAGAGAATGACGAATACGGACAAATCAGGAACATGATGTAACTTGTGCCCATCTTCCCCACTTCAGGCCTCGCGCCCTGGAAAAGGTACAAGAGATATGTTCGGTAACGGGGTGTCGTCACCACAGAACCTGGTCCTTAATTTTCTACTAATGTCGTCACCACGCTACCGTTAGCTCCTTTACTTTTCCGTGGGAAATGATGGCTTCCCAGGAGCCTAAAGAATCTGCCTGCCCGGGCAGGACACGCCAGAGAGGCAGGTTCGATCCAGGGTGGGGAAGATTCCCCTCGAGAAAAGAATGGCAACCCACTCCAGTACTCTTGCCTGGAGAATTCCATGGATAGAGGAGCCTGGGTGGCTACAGTCCATGGGGTCGACAGAGTTGGACTCGACTGAGCATGCATAATGCATGCTGCATATACAACGACCATTTGCCAGTGCAGACCCCGGGGTGTAACCTGAGACGAATTACCGGGGTTTCTGCAAACCGGCAACAACTCCCAGGACCGCGACCGAAGCGCCATCGCTGAGGAGAATCGCAGCCAAAGCCTCGGATAGACCTCGCCCTCTTCTCCTCAACGGCGTCCCAAAGAGCCGCCAGCGGCAGCCATACTTACTCAGGGAAAAGCCTTCGAATGACGTAAGGTCGTAGAGGCCTAGATCGCCGCGCTAACGAGCCTCTGCAGCTGAGTGACGGAGAGTGCAATCCGTCATCTCCATTCCTCCAATCAGCGCATACGCTGTGGCGCACGGAGACGCCGGAGCCAGCCAACCACCTCGCAGTGAGCCAGAAGAGGGGTTGGGCACGGTCCGTTAAGCCGGTCCGCGCTTGTCTGCAGCATCCTGCGTCGCTGGCCCGCAAGGCGTTTTGGTACCTTACTTGGGCTCGATAATCGTCGGGCACGCACACACACACACACACACACGTTGGTCTCTGCGAGAAAACGGCAGCGCGAGGCGGTTTTCTCTTCAGATGTTATGGTTGTTTTCCCTAATGACTCATGGAGAACCCTTACGCGGTCCCACTCAGGCTCCCAAGCCTGAACTATTGAGGCCGGGAAGAGAGCGCTTGTTTTGCGCGCTCTCCGCTCGAGCTCATACTTAAGGAAAACAAGGACGCCGATTTATAAACCACCAAGAACCGTACAGAACCTCGGTCCTACCTCAGACACACCACCTTACACCACCCACCCACTTTCCGCCACACTCCAAGCTCCGCCCTACCGCCCACCTTTTCTAGAAGGTGCCAGAATGTGCAGAAGCGCACGCGCAACCTGTGCCTATTGGGAGAAAGCGTCAGTCGAGTACCTCCTCCCTTTAGCGGTCCAAGATACTGACTTCCGCTCTCCTACCTTCGCGCCCTTCTCATTCGCTCTCTAATTGGGCGAACGTGCTGCGACCGCCCCTTCCGTCTGCTCACTTCCGGCGCGCTCTCGCTTCTCCACCTTGTTCCCCGTCCTGCCCCGCGGCGCGGCCCGGCAAGGTCTGTGTCTGGGGAGGGGAGAGGCTGGGAGCGCCGTTCCCAGCAGCCCCCGCGAGCGACGTCGCTCGGGTCCTTTCCACGCCGTCGCGGCTGCAGTGGCCACCGCCCGGCCCGGGGACCGTGAGACGCTGGTTGCCCGCGGTGTGAGGGAAACTCGACGTGCGCCCCGCCGCCAGGATGGAGGGTCCTTTGTCCGTGTTCGGGGACCGCAGCACTGGGGAGGCGATCCGCTCCCAGAACGGTGAGGGTCTGAGCGAGGCCTAAGGCGGGCCCGCGGAGGTGCGCGTCCCCCTCACCCCCACCTCGGCCTTGGTTGCCGTCTTCGTGGCTTCCCTTCTCTACCCCCCGACAGGGCCCCTGGGAGTGGTGGGTGGCCTCTCCGTCCCGCGGCGGGTCTCCGCCGAGGGCGTAGCGCGGTTTGACCGGATGCTGCGGAGGCCGGGGGCTGGGAGAGCGAGTTCCGCGCACCGGCACGTGCCGCCGCACCTCCAGTCCCTGCCGGCCGGGCCCCTGCGCCCGCCCTTTTGTTTCGGTTCTAGTCCAGAAAGGCGTCTCTGGGTCTCGTTTTACGGCCGTTAACCAGACAGAATTATCTCTAACTGCTTTGTTTTTGTATTATTGATGAGTGCGTGACCATAGACCGCTATTCAGATGACTTGCACATTGTTCAGTCGCTCAGTCGAGGCCCAACTGTTTGCGACCCCGTGGATTGCAGCACGCCAGGCTTCCCTCTCCATCACCAACTCTCGGAGCTTGCTCAAACTCGTGTCCATCGATTTGGTGATGCCATCCAACCATCTCATTCTCTGTCGTCCCCTTCTGCCTTCAGTCTTTCCCAGCATTAGGATCTTTTCCAGTGAGTCAGTTCTTCGCCTCAGGTGGCCCAAGTATTGGAACTTCACTTTCAACATCAGTTCTTCCAGTGAATATTCAGGACTGATTTTCTTTAGGATTGACTGGTTTAATCTCCTTGCAGTCCAAGGGACTCTCAAGAGTTCTCCAGCACCACAGTTCAAAAGCATCAATTCTTCGGTCGCTCAGCTTTCTTTATGATCCAACTCTCACATCTGTACATGATTACTAGAAAACCCATAGCTTTGACTAGACAGAACTTTGTCGGCAAAGTAATACCTCTGCTTTTTAAGATGCTGTCCAGGCTGGTCGTAGCTTTTCTTCCAAGGAGCAAGCGTCTTTTAATTTCATGGCTGCAGTTACCGCCTGCAGTGATCTGGGAGCCCCAAAGAATAAAGTTTGTCACGTTTCCATTGTTTCCCCATCTATTTGCCAGAAAGTGATGGGAGCGGATGCCATGATCTTAGTTGAATGTTAACATAAGCGGTACTTGAAATGAGTTTATCTAGTAAACTTTAACCTGTTAAAGCATTTGTTGTTGAGTCGCTTGAAGTCACAGATCTTGTGAATCTTACCAGTTGAAATCAGTCAGTCTTACCGTTATTTGATAGATTATTGATTTTTGTCGTGGGCAAATTTGAAGTATAGTCAGAACATTCGAATTACTAATTTTTTTTAAATAACTTTTTTTTTAACTTGCCAGAATCTGAAAAAGGCTGGTATCTTTTTGTTTTGTGTGGAGTGGCAGAATCTGCAGTGAGGACTAGTAGGTGATTATTTTTTCTTTAAAGTGATGAAGTGAGTACTCTTAATAACACTTAGTGCCTGTCTGCAGTTGAATTAAAACTGTATATTACTGGGTGCTCTCTCACCTTACATTAGACTTTTGGTTGATTTTCAGATTAGGACAAATTAGATAAATTTGAAAATTCAGAGGCTGTCATTTACTTCTTTTAGACCGAAATGATTGTCTCTTGGAATCTTGAGTTTTCAAAAACATTTTTTTGTATTTACAGTCATGGCTGCAGCTTCAATTGCCAATATTGTGAAAAGTTCTCTTGGTCCAGTTGGCTTGGATAAAATGTTGGTGGATGACATTGGTGTGAGTATATGTCTACACGTAATGTTCATTACTTTAAAGAATAAGTTCATGAATATCTCACTTGTGTTTGTCAGAGTGCTGGTATTGGAAGGTATACAGAAGGTGAATGTATCATAACAGGGTTGGGCTAATTTAGGGGATAGTCTCTTTCTGTGGGTGATTATGTCATTTTTTTCTCCCCTGGAAATTTCTTAGGATGTAACCATTACTAATGATGGTGCAACCATCCTGAAGCTACTGGAGGTAGAGCATCCTGCAGCCAAAGTTCTCTGTGAGCTAGCAGATCTGCAAGACAAAGAAGTGGGAGATGGGACCACCTCCGTGGTAGGTAAAGACTGCTAACTGAGGACTAGTGTTTTTTTCCCCCCTAAAATCAAAGTTTCAGAAAATAAAGCCCTAACCATAAGTAAGTCATTTAAAGGGGAAAAAAAATGTTTTCTTTTTCTCTTACAACCTGTGGCGCAGAAGAAAGTCCTAAAACCTTACCAAGTATTTAAAAAAAACAAGATGTTTCTATATTTTAAATGCTGACAAGTGAACTCATGAGTTCAAACGGGAGTTTGAGAGAGTTGGTAAACATGATCAATAACATGATATAAACGCCTTGAAGATCACCCAGCACACTGATGTAGTAGAAACACTTAATATTTGATGAGGGGAAAAAATAATAATTTGCTGTCTTAAAAAAAAGCACTGGTTTGTGGGGAAATGTTTAATCTCTAAGCCATGGAAGAATGGAATCCACCTCTTCTGAAAGAATGATCTTTGCTAAGTAATTTGTACATGATACCAAAGCTTTTTAAATACAATTAATTTTCCCCCAAAAGATGCAGGCAAGAATTTTAAAGTCTTTTTGATTAAAGCGTAATTTTTGGTCTCCGTAAAAGGATGATTTTCTAAATAACAATCTAAAATAGTACAGATCAGGCATTTCCTGGTAGTCTAGTGGTTAGGACTCCCAAGCTTTCACTGCTGAGAGCCTGAGTTCAATCCCTGGTGCAAAAGCTAAGATCCCAGATGCTGAGTGGAGTGTCCAAAATAAATAAATAATTAAACAGTGCAGATCATTTAATTGTCAGGCTCTTCATTTAGCTTATGTTGAAAGCTATGTAAGCACTTCATCTTGAAAAGGAATGAATGAATCGTCTCTACTGTTCTACTGCAGAACTAGCTTATTCTAGTTAAGAGCCAGAACAGTTTGCTGACTCCTATCTGGCTTTATCCATTTCCATATGAGATACTGTGTAGGGTTATCTTTTTCTGATTTCTAATAAGGAGTTAATCTCTTTGCCCCTATCATTCTTATTATTATTATCTGATGTGTGTTAGTATTTGTACATACGTGTTGCCCATAATGTCAGGATAACATGAGAGCAATGGATGTTTTCTCTGCAGGTTATTATTGCAGCAGAACTTCTAAAAAATGCAGATGAACTAGTCAAACAGAAAATTCATCCCACATCAGTTATTAGTGGCTATCGACTTGCTTGCAAGTAAGATTGTTACATTCAGAAAAAATTTTATTTGTTGTTTGATGTAATAGTTTAGAGTCTCTTCTTTGAATTTTCCAGTTGATGACTATACTTTGATAAAGCTGTGTTTTAGTGTATGTGTAGTAACACTTGAAATAAGAACTAGGGCCAGTATCCCTTTTTTCCCATTTGACTACCACATTATCTCCTGATAGATTTTAGTGGCTATGCTTGTGGGATAGATAAGAACTGCCGTGATCTGAAGAGGGGGGATTTGCTCGTGTCCTCCTCCTATATGAAATGGCTGAACAGAGCATTGATGCCCTAAATATTGTGACACACTGATAAAACAAGATTCTGAGTAGTGAATTGTTTTCTCCCCCACACTTCAAACAGGGAAGCAGTGCGTTATATCAGTGAAAATCTGATTATTAACACCGATGAGCTTGGAAGGGATTGCCTGATTAATGCTGCTAAGACATCGATGTCTTCCAAAGTCATTGGAATGTATCCTTGTGGTGGTCTAATAAAGTTTAGGCTTTTTAAAAGTAAAACCCTGTGTTAGTTTTTGTGCCAGATGATGCTGTATTGAAGTTGCCTATTTTCCTTTTTCCGCGGGGAAGGGTAATACAAAGTATTGTGAAAGTAGTGTGCAGATGGTGATAAACAGTTTTCTAACATTTCAGTGGCATATATCATGCTTGTTTCTTTGGTGAGATTGCTAAAGGGAAGTGCCTTTGTGTTACCCTTGATTTTCATGGGCGCCCACTATCCATCCCAAGTCTCTTGTTTTCCTTAACTGCTGGCTTAGAAATGGTGATTTCTTCGCTAACCTGGTGGTAGATGCTGTGCTTGCTATTAAATACACAGATATCAGAGGCCAGCCTCGCTATCCAGTCAACTCCATTAATGTTCTGAAAGCCCATGGCAGAAGTCAGATGGAGAGTATGCTCATCAACGGCTATGCTCTCAACTGTGTGGTGGGATCCCAGGGTAAGGCTTGTGATTTCACTTTGTCATATAACCATTGTGCTAAAGGATAAAGCTAGCGATTTGTGGATTATCTACTCCATCTTCAGATGAACTATCCAACATGTGTACTTTTATTCTTTAGTGAAGCCCAGAGATAAAGGAAATGGTACATCGTGTTGCCAGTTTCTTTGTAATGTAATTGCATATGATTAAGAAAGATGCCAATTAAAAGAAAGCACATGTGTTTAATGTCATGAGTGTTAGTTTATAATGTTAAAAGTAATAAAATCTAAATTTGTGTGTTTACCTATAACGATTTAAAATCTGTGCAGTTCTTTCTAAGGATAGGTGTGTTTTATAAAATATAGCATTGTTAATTGTAAAGGTACTTAATGTTATGTTCAATTTTAGGCATGCCCAAGAGAATAGTTAATGCAAAAATTGCTTGCCTTGACTTCAGCCTGCAGAAAACAAAAATGAAGCTTGGTGTACAAGTGGTTATTACAGACCCTGAAAAACTGGACCAGATTAGACAGAGGTACGTTGAGAGATTCATTTTTGACCTTGGGAAAGGCATGTTTGTAAATTACTGTCAAAGGATAAACTAAAAAGTCTAATGGGTAGCAGGGTTTGGTAGATGATGCAACTGGACTTTTTTTTTTTCCAACTGTGAATATCTTCAGTTGCTCAGTCATGTCCGACTCTTTGCGACCCCATGATTGCAGCATACCAGGCCCCCCTGTCCATCACCAACTCCTGGAGTTCACCCAAACTCACGTCCATCAAGTCGGTGATGCCATCCAGCCATCTCATCCTCTGTCATCCCCTTCTCCCCCTGCCCCCAATCCCTCCCAGCATCAGAGTCTTTTCCACTGAGTCAACTCTTTACATGAGGTGGCCAAAGTATTGGAGTTTCAGCTTTAGCATGAGTCCTTCCAAAGAACGCCCAGGACTGATCTCATTTAGAATGGACTGGTTGGATCTCCTTGCAGTCCAAGGGACTCTCAAGAGTCTTCTCCAGCACCACAGTTCAAAAGCATCAATTCTTTGGCACTTAGCTTTCTTTATGGTCCAACTCTCACATCCATGCATGACCACTGGAATAACCATAGCCTTGACTAGACGAACCTTTGTTGGCAAAGTAATGTCTCTGCTTTTCAATATGCTATTTAGGTCATAACTTTCTTTCCAAGGAGTAAGTGTCTTTTAATTTCATGGCTGCAGTCACCATCTGCAGTGATTTTGGAGCCCCCAGAAATAAAGTCTGGCACTATTTCCACTGTTTCCCCATCTATTTCCCATGAAGTGATGGGACCAGATGCCATGATCTTCGTTTTCTGAATGTTGAGCTTTAAGCCTACTTTTTCACCCTCCTCTTTCACTTTCATCAAGAGGCTTTTTAGTTCCTCTTCACTTTCTGCCCTAAGGGTGATGTCATCTGCATATCTGAGGTGATTGATATTTCTCACTGCAATCTTGATTCCAGCTTGTGCATCTTCCAGCCCAGCGTTTCTCATGATTTACTCTGCATATAAGTTAAATAAGCAGGGTGACAATATACAGCCTTGATGAACTCCTTTTCCTATTTGGAACCAGTCTGTTGTTCCATGTCCAGTTCTAACTGTTGATTCCTGACCTGCATATAGGTTTCTCAAGAGGCAGGTCAGGTGGTCTGGTATTCCCATCAGACTTTAAAAATTAACATTTTTAACCAAAGTCTAATTATATTACCTAAACTGCCAGGGAAATTAGAAAATGTGGTGACAGTGTCTTAAGAGAGATTGGGGTAATAGATGAAAACTGACATTGTCAGGTACTAGGCAGTGCATATGGTCTTTAACTACTGGTTGACATGCTAGAGAGCTAGTGTACCTTTTTTATTTTTTTGCTGTGCTGGGTCTTCGTTGCAGTGCGCCAACATTGCAATGGTTTCTCCTCTGGTATCTAAAGGTGTCCTTTTTTCCTTCAAAGGCCGGTCTCTTTAGAATAAGTGTGTGAGATCCTGTTCCCTTCTGCTTTTACAGTCTTGCTTCATTGATTATTCTTGCTGAACTGCATATTCAATACTGACTCTATTCTTCATTCCTTTCTAGATTCCTCTTGTAGCTCTCTTATCCTTAACTATTGTAAAAGCCTCTTGAATCTGCCTGCAGTGCAGGAGACCTGGATTCAATACCCAGATTGGGAAGATCCCCTAGAGAAGGGGTTGGTTACCCACTCCAGTTTTCTTGCCTGGAGAATCTCATGGACAGAGGCGCATGATGGGCTACATATAATCCATGGGGTCGCAAAGAGTCAGACATGACTGAGCAACTAACACTTTCACTTCACTTGTAGCTCTTTTATCCTTAAATATAATAAAAAAGCCTCTTGTGTACACATCCTATTGCAGTTACTCCCTGTCCTTCCTCATTTCTGTATAGCCAGATGTTAGAAGAGTGATTGGCACAAAAACTTTTCTGGTGTTTTATTTCTTATGCCCTTTTCAGCTCCTCCAGTGGAGAACCACTTGCTAAGATCACTAGTGACCACTGCTGTGAAGCTCACTACACACATCCAGTTTCACTTGATCTTTATCAAGCCTTTGGCTACTTTTGAAAAACTTGGAGGTTGGAGCAGCATTTTGCTTCTGCATCATCTGTCCTGTGCCTGGGCCACTGCATCCTTTGTGCCGGAGACTTGGAATCTGTTTCTTGGAGCTTGAATTGATTGAATGTTTTTTAAGCATCTCAAAGTCATTATGTCTAAAATTGAACTTGTGATGATACCCCCAAATCTGCTCTTTGCTGTTTTAGTTAGGGACCCCTCTACTGAGGAAGAAGACTAGGAAATGTCCTTAACTCTTTTTTTTCCTTTTCTCTGCTAACCTATCAAAGACCACTTGATGTCTCTCTGTAAATCAAATCTCAAACTCACCCACTTTTCGTTTCCATTTTCTTGCCCAAGCTGTTCCAGGGGTATCAAGCTGGTCATCTTGGTTCCTGTCTCATCACCTCCAAGGCTGTTACCCACACAGCAGCCAAGTTGATCTTACCCCTTGCAAGGCCAGAGCCTTTTGGAGGTTTCCCATCACTCTGGGTTAGTTCAGTTCCTTACCTGCTCTTTGCACTGTGGTCTAGCACAGCCGAAACCAGAATCCACCAAGCTCCTTCTTTAAGAGCTTCAGCCCCTAAGAGTAGAATGTTCCTTCCTCTGCCCAGAACATTCTCTGCCTGCTTGTTTTGACTGGCTAATTTTTTTTACTTGTTTTTCAGTTGGTAACTTTCAGAGATGCTTCTCTTTCCCCCTCAGTCTGAATTATGCTGTCCCTTGAGTTACTGCAGTTTGTCTTCCTGGGGCTTACCACATTTTCTAACTATGTATTAATACGTCTTAAAGTGTAAGGTCTGTAAAGGTAGAGGCTGAATGATTTAGTTTCGTGGCTTTGACATACATACAGTATTTGTCTAGGATGTAGAGAGGTTTATTGTGAGGTTCATTTTTAACTCATTTCACTTTATAAAGATTCTTTGATCTTGAGACTTGCCTAGTGGTCCAGCAATTAAGACTCCAAGCCTCTACCACAGGGGACTCGGGTTTGAGTTCACCAGGGGGTCCGTGAACTGTAAGTCCACATGCTGCACGGTGTGGCAAAAGAAAAAAGATTCTCTGTTCTTTGAATAAGTAAATATTTATTGACTGTTTTTCAGATCTGTGTATCCCGTAGTTTGCCTGTAATTCCCATGCAGTTTCACCTGAATATCATGGGGGCTTCAGATTCACCTTGTTGAAAACCGAACTCTTTTTTTTCTCATCTTGCCCCCAACCTGTTAGTATTTATTTCACTCCAGAAATCAATCGCTGAATCTCCCAGTCACCCAAGCCATAAGCTTTGCCTTCTCTGTTAAGGCCATCTGTTCACATCAGATAGACTCATCTCCAGTTATTGCCTCAGAGTGTATTCATTCTTTCATCCTTTGAAAACACAGATTGATACTACTACTCTCGCTTTAAAATATTAAAAAGAAAAAAAAAACTTACCAATTCAGACTCTGACATTGCTACAGAGTTCTTCATTTTCTGTTCCTACCTGGAGTTCCAACTCTGGACCCCTCAACTCCAGACCGTCAAGCTTTCCTTGTCCCCCTGCCAGCCTGGACACGTGGCTCTCGTGTGCTTGTCCTCCCTGCATTGCATTGTGTATTGCAAGTGACACTGGCCTTCGAGTTTGCTTGATGGTCTTGTCTCCCTACCAGGTCCGTCAAGCTTCCTTTCTTAGGCGCCATTCTTGGTTAGAAACTAAAGTTGGGGTGGGGAGAGCTAACTGGTATTTAATTCCTTGAATTTTTCTGTAAATTGGACTGATGTAAGTTCTGCTCATAGAAGGGAGAGACTCATTAGTATCATTTAATCTGTAGTTATTTTATGAAAAATATTTAATGGAAGTTCAAGCTTTATGTAATAGTAAAAATACAGAAGATAACTTTGGGTTACTACTCAAGTACTGCATTTTTGTAGAGAATCTGACATCACCAAGGAGCGAATCCAGAAGATCCTGGCAACTGGTGCCAACGTTATCCTAACCACTGGTGGAATTGACGACATGTGTCTGAAGTATTTTGTGGAGGCTGGTGCTATGGCAGTTCGAAGAGTTTTAAAAAGGGACCTTAAACGCATTGCTAAAGCTTCCGGAGGTATGTCTCCTGCCAGCTGTCATGTTCTTTTTACGTTGGATGGTAAGATAAGCAGATCCAGAAAACTTCCTTAATGCTTTGTGTACAAATGTGTGAAATCTTTTGTGCATTTGTAACTGGGAAAGTTCTTCAGTGTTCTTCACCTCGAAGTGACATCGTTCTCTTAGGATAGGATGGTTCCTTGAATGTCTTACTGTAAGCCTTAAACTTGAGATTATGTGTCACTTCTATGGTAGATTCCATGTTTCTGAATGTTTAAAGCAGGGTTGAAAATATTCACGAGAGAACAGTGCTTACAGGTGTTTATAATTATTTTTAATAGCAACTGTTCTGTCAACGCTGGCCAATTTGGAAGGCGAAGAAACTTTTGAAGCTTCAATGTTGGGACAAGCAGAAGAAGTGGTACAGGAGAGAATTTGTGATGATGAACTGATCTTAATTAAAAAGTAAGAGCTACTTCATACATTGTAAGGCTGTACAGATTTTATTATTGAGTAAAAACAGATCACCTTCCCATTTATTTGCTGCTATAGTCCTTCAGTGATATGAGCAGTTATACGCATGGGATAAAACAATACTGGGCCCTTGTAAATGGAGGTGAAGTTACCATTTCATCTCTTCTCCATGGTCTAGACATTGCTTCCCTGTCTAAATGTCCTGTGTAAGTAGTAGTGAATTTCTTCATGGACTTACTACTGTTAAAGACTATCGCTGTTGTTTTAAATAGCACTAAGGCTCGTACCTCTGCATCGGTCATCTTACGTGGCGCAAATGATTTCATGTGTGACGAGATGGAGCGCTCCTTACACGATGCCCTTTGTGTGGTGAAGAGAGTTTTGGAGTCAAAGTCTGTGGTCCCAGGTGGGGGCGCTGTAGAGGCGGCCCTTTCCATTTACCTGGAGAACTACGCGACCAGCATGGTGAGAACACCCTGAAGCCTGTTCTGGTTCATAAGCTGCTGCTTTGGGTTTTCTTTCTTTTGTGAAGACACCTCATTGTCTTTCCTCTTAGGGCTCCCGGGAACAGCTCGCTATTGCGGAGTTTGCAAGATCTCTTCTTGTTATTCCTAATACTCTGGCAGTTAATGCTGCCCAGGACTCCACAGATCTGGTTGCAAAATTAAGAGCTTTTCATAACGAGGCTCAGGTTAACCCAGAACGAAAAAATCTAAAATGGTAAGCATACGCTCCCTTTTTCATTGTCATTTGTGTATCATATACGGTAGTTTGGTTTTTCTTCTTAAACTCATTAAGGGGGTGACTAGTGATTACTAGCATTGGTGTGTCTTAGTTACCAAATGATTCCTCACCTCTCTCTAGGTAGTCATTTATGTACAGTAGGAAGGTTCCCCAGAAAGAGGAAGTTATTTTTGGGTGGTCCATGCCTATTTTTAAGCAGCCTCCCTTTAAGATACTAAGTGGCATTTAGAAATATCTGACTTCCACCTAGGCTTTCTACACCTCTTTCAGTGATGAATTTGTATATCCATAATTAGTTACTTAAAGGGATCTGCCCTCAGGTTTCCCAAGGTTAACATTTTAATGGAATAGCTGGCATTTGTAAGCCAGCTTTTAAAGGGGTAAAATGGGATGGATACGAATTACGGAAAAGGCTGTTCAATTGTTTTTTTCCTAAATTGCAGGATTGGTCTTGACTTGGTCAATGGTAAACCCCGTGACAACAAACAAGCAGGGGTGTTTGAACCAACCATAGTTAAAGTTAAGAGCTTGAAATTTGCCACTGAAGCTGCAATTACCATTCTTCGAATTGATGATCTTATTAAATTACACCCAGAAAGCAAAGATGATAAGCATGGAGGTTATGAAGATGCTGTTCACTCTGGAGCCCTTGATGCCTGATCTGTTTTATTTATGACAATGTTAGATGCAGCTTGCTTGTACCTCGAATATTACACATTAAAATGCAACAGGCTGCCGAGTCTTGTGTTCCTTGTGAAGTGGGAGATAGTTTCCACCCTCACTTTGGTCCTCTGGTTTCACATGACTTAGTATTATTAGTAAAAAATGCAATTGTGGTTTTAGTTTAACTCAGCCGAATTAGCTGTTGGGCAGCAGTTTCACCCTCTCTGAACACACATTGCTATTCCCATCCCACCCCCAATGCATAGGGCAGCAACACCACGATGTCCACCCTTGCGCTCCAGTGTGTGTAACAGGGTGACAAGAATCCGACAGCCAGATGCTCCAAGAGGATGGCCCAGGGCTATGGCTCCTCCTTCAGTGTTGACCTGAGGGGCAGAAAGATTTGTATCATTTATAGTTTTCTCTGGACATAAAATCAAAATCATTAATGTCATACCAGTAAACTACCTTCTCAAATTCTGTTTTTACTTCAGTTGCTTAGGAAGTGATTTTACTCTTGTACCATTCATTCTGACTAGTTTAAAGGATTTTAAATACAGGAATTCTTCGGCAGTCCAGTGGTTAAAACGCCACCCTTCCACTGCAGGAGGTTGCTGGTTTCAGTCCCTGGTCAAGGAGCTATCCCACAACAAAGATTTAAAATGCACTCTTTCTGTGGGAAGTGAACTAATGCAGGTAAGTTTTTTGCCTTAGGAAGCAAAAAAATGTCACCTTCCCTGGAGTCCCAGTAGGAACCCACCCAGTGCCCACCCATTACTGTATGGCCAAGACTTGGGACATAGCCTGTATTTTGGTGTTGACAGCCTTAAAACTGGGGCTTCCCAGGTGGTGCTAGTGGTAAAGAATCCACCTGCACTGCAGCAGAATGCCAGAGACCTGGGGAAGATCCCCTGGAGGAGGGCATGGTAACCCACTCCAGTATTCTTGCCTGGAGAGCCCCATGGACAGAGGAGTCCATGGGGTCACAAAAAATCAGACACAATAGCACGCATGAACGCACAGCCGCATGCAATTTCTTGCACTGTGAACATTCATTTGCAAGTTCTCAGGATTGCTTGGTTATGCTTACCTTCTCTGGGTTTAATCCAAGTTCTTTAGCTATTGCAACAGAGAGGGCTGCAAAGGCTTCATTGATTTCAAATACATCAACATCCTCCAGCGACCACCCTGCTTTTGCAACCTAAAGGAAAGGTTAAATTGAACAGAGGTTTAAGAACTCAGGCGGAACCATTCTTTGTTGTAGATGTAAAAGCAGGATATATACTGTGTGATGAAGGATCTAAAAACTGCCCAGTTAATCTGAACCAGTTACATTTGTTAGGTCCGCATGAGGTTATGGAGCACGTGATCCAAATGTTGGCTGCTCTTTTAGTAAAGAACAGCGAAAACTAGATGAATAAGCACATTTAAGGCTAATTGGAAGGCTCAGAGACACGCAGGTGAAACCTGATAGGAATAAAGATGAAAACAAAATCAAGCCTCGTTTCAGCATTTTGGAGTGGGAAGGATCTGAGCAAAGGTTTGAAGAAGACAGAAATAAAGCATTTACAAGTTACGGGTGTGCTCCCATAGAGGTTTTGGCGACAAAGGACAGGTACCAACACTGAAAATTAAACTCACAGCTTGCTTTATTGCTGGAATTGGTCCTATTCCCATAATCGAAGGCTCCACACCTGCTTGTGCCCAGGAAACTATCTGTGCTAAGGGTGTGAGCCCCCGGTTGCCAGCTTCCGACTTCTTCATAAGAACCACTGCTGCAGCACCGTCATTAATTCCTGTAAATAGGAAGCCATCCTCGTTAAGTAGCTGTGTCTACTTTCTCTAACACCAGGAGACGTGAGTTAAGTCAGCCTTAACACATCTTGGCAAAGTCATGTACTGTTAGGCTTTACAGTGTAATTAGAAATGGTAGGTTTGCCAATCTGATACAACTGATTACAGAACATTTCCACGGGAGAAAGAACAGGAAGATGGAAGCACTGGAGGACAGGAGATTAATGAAGTGGAAGAAGTAGCCCAGACATCACAGAAGGTTATCGGAGTTTCTGGTTTTGGAAAAGCACAAAGGTAGTAGATAAAATCTGATTGGCTTTTTTCATGTGTATGTCCCATTAGGATACTGCAGGGAAGCCAAATCCATTTTTCGGTATATTATATATGAGTCTAATATAAAGAAACAAATGGTCAAACCTACATTTTTCCCTAAAGCAACTGAAACAAGATTTTAGAATAACTTGTACAGGAACCTCTTTGGTGGCCCACTAGTCAGGACTCAGTGCTCCCAATGCAGGGGGCATGGGTTTGATCCCTGCTTAGGGAACTAAGATCCCACGAGCCACAGGCACAGCCCCCCTACCCCCATCCAAAAAAGAAGAATCTTAGTACATGGTACTCCTTGCAGAAGATGGTATTCCCCAAACCGCCCTTCAAATAATCTAACCTGAAGCATTAGCTGGGGTGACAGTTCCTGTTCCATCCATAAGGAAGCAAGGCTTTAGCTTAGACACGGCCTCCATGTTGCTCCCATGGCGAGGAAACTCATCTGTTTTAACTTCAGTAAGACCTGAAAAGAAAATAAATGACCCAAGATTAGTACAAAGATGGCAGTCAGGGTACTAGAAATGATGGATTCCTCAAATGTGATACAGAAAGATTCACATTTGGAAGAAAAATTTATTATAAAATACTTCTAATAGAAAAGTCCACAGTAATACAAATTATTGTGACATTACATTAGTACCGTCTTCAGTGTTTTCCATACCAATACAGCCCTTTCTGAGGAAGGCAGTCACAGGGAGTTCTTCATGTAAGAGGTTGCTAAGGTTTGGGGTATAGGTCTTGGCTGGTTATAGCTGATTGGGTCTAGGGTGTCAAAGCTAGTCTCTCACAAAGGCTGGACATAATTGATGTCAGTCAGTAAAAGAACTTGACCGTTGTGTTGGAGAAGAGCTAAGTAACCCCAAAAGATGACACCCTCAAGAAATATGAAGCGCACATAGAAGCAACAGAAATGAATGGACAGTCGCTTCTGAAGAGAGAACTGGTAGGGGCAGAAAGGTGGGCTGCTGCCTTCCCCGGGGGCCAGCACGCCTGTCTCGTTAACCGCTGTACCTACACAGCCTCGGGGAGACCGCGGGCCAGGAGAGCCTCCTCCCCACCTCATGTTCAGATCGACCCTGAATACAGCTTTTCTTTGCATCCTGAGAGACATAAAAAGATAACAATGCACAGACATTCCTGTATGGTATCCTTTGGACTATGAATGCTTTTCTTATAGACTAGTAATGATTGCCTTATAGACAGCCCTGTTGACCTTTAAACCTTTACGATTGACACACCCACCTTTTTTAGAAGATACAAAAACTGGTACGATCTCTTTGTCAAAATGGCCCGCCTTCTGTGCATGCTCTGTCCTGTTTTGGGACAGAACTGCAACCTTGTCCTGGTCTTCTCGACTCACTTGCCATTGTCTGGCCACATTTTCAGCTGTGAAAGAAAAACAAACATTTTCAGGACGGCTTCTGGCGCTGGCTCAAGCACTGATGGCCAACACCGGCGGGCCCGCTGGTGCGCTGAGACAGTCCTCTGTGGCACTCCTGCCTCCCGCCAGGTGTGGAAAGGTTGCAAGGATTCTTAAGAAGCCGTTTTCTTTCTTTGCTGCCTTCCTTCTGCTTTCCTTTCTATAAAATACCTTTCAGAAATTTCCTTCTTGCTGCTTCACCAATTGTTCCTATTTTTTGGCCCCATTTGCCTTCTCATTTGGTTTCTGAACCGTTTGATGGAAAGTTGTAGGTATCATGCCCATTTATCTCTAAATTTTAATGTCAGTGTATTATTTCCCCACAAGAAAAGCCAGCTTCTTACATAACCACAGCTACCAAAATCAGGAAATGCAACACTCATAAAATACTGTTATCTCCACGCTCAGTCTACAGTCAAGGTCCACCTGTTGTCCCAGGGATGCCCTTTATAGCTAATTTGTTCAGTATCATCCAATCCATGATCACACACTGCATTTCACTGTCAATCTCTTCAGTTTTTATTTGCAACTGGTCCTCAGCATATCTCCATGTTTCTTAACCTTGGTATTTTTGAAGGGTAGGGGCCAGTTCCTTTGTCAGATGTCACCAATCCTGATTTTCCTGATGTTTCCTCAAGATAACACATTGGAATATAACATTAGAATATTCTAACGCATTAGAATATAATGTGGGAAAGTATTGGATGATGATATTTTTTTCATTTTTACATTTTTTCATGTATCTTATCAGGATACATGTTGGAGTTTATCTCAGGTTATGTCAACTTTGCTCACTTGATTAAAGTGATATCCACCATATTTCTACACTGTACAGTATGTGCAGTGTATTAAGTGTGCAATAGCACTATAAAAAAACAATGTACATACCTTAATTTATAAATACCTTATTGTTAAAAACACACTAACCATCATCTGAGCCTTGGAGCAAGCTATAGTGGTAATACCAAAGATCAAACCTCCCTGTTTCCTATTTTGTCGATATTGTTTTGGCTTGCTGCTGATGCTGCAGCTAAGTTGCTTCAGTCGTGTCCGACTCTGTGTGACCCCATAGACGGCAGCCCACCAGGCTCCCCAGTCCCTGGGATTCTCTAGGCAAGAACACTGGAGTGGGTTGCCATTTCCTTCTCCAATGCATGAAAGTGAAAAAGTGAAGTCGATCAGTTGTGTCCGACTCCTAGCGACCCCACGGACTGCAGCCCACCAGGCCCCTATGTCCATGGGATTTTCCAGGCAAGAGTACTGGAGTGGGTTGCCATTGCCTTCTCCAATTGTTTTGGCTTATTCTAGGTCAAATGGTTATTCAGATCACCATAATGAATCAGATCAGATCAGTCGCTCAGTTGTGTCCGACTCTTTGCAACCCCATGAATCGAAGCACGCCAGGCCTCCCTGTCCATCACCAACTCCCAGAGTTCACTGAGACTCACATCCATTGAGGCTGATGCCATCCAGCCATCTCATCCTCTGTCGTCCCCTTCTCCTCTTGTCCCCAATCCCTCCCAGCATCAGAGTCTTCCAGTGAGTCAACTCTTCCCATGAGGTGGCCAAAGTACTGGAGTTTCAGCTTTAGCATCATTCCTTCCAAAGAAATCCCAGGGCTGATCTCCTTCAGAATGGACTGGTTGGATCTCCTTGCAGTCCAAGGGACTCTCAAGAGTCTTCTCCAACACCACAAAAGCATCAATTCTTCAGCACTCAGCCTTCTTCACAGTCATACATGACCACAGGAAAAACCATAGCCTTGACTAGACGAACCTTTGTTGGCAAAGTAATGTCTCTGCTTTTGAATATGCTATCTAGGTTGGTCATAACTTTCCTTCCAAGGAGTAAGCGTCTTTTAATTTCATGGCTGCAGTCACCATCTGCAGTAATTTTGGAGCCCAGAAAAATAAAGTATGACACTGTTTCCACTGTTTCCCCATCTATTTCCCATGAAGTGATGGGACCGGATGCCATGATCTTCGCTTTCTGAATGTTAAGCTTTAAGCCAACTTTTTCACTCTCCACTTTCACTTTCCTCAAGAGGCCTTTTAGTTCCTCTTCACTTTCTGCCACAAGGGTGGTGTCATCTGCATATCTGAGGTGATTGATATTTCTCCCGGCAATCTTGATTCCAGCTTGTGTTTCTTCCAGTCCAGCATTTCTCATGATGTACTCTGCATATAAGTTAAATAAACAGGGTGACAATATACAGCCTTGACAAACTCCTTTTCCTATTTGGAACCAGTCTGTTGTTCCATATCCGGTTCTAACTGTTGCTTCCTGACCTGCATACATATTTCTCAAGAGGCAGGTCAGGTGGTCTGGTATTCCCAACTCTTTCAGAATTTTCCACAGTTTATTGTGATCCACACAGTCAAAGGCTTTGGCATAGTCAATAAAGCAGAAATAGATGCTTTTCTGGAACTCTCTTGCTTTTTCCACGATCCAGTGGATGTTGGCAGTTTGATCTCTGGTTCCTCTGCCTTTTCTAAAACCAGCTTGAACATCAGGAAGTTCACGGTACACATATTGCTGAAACCTGGCTTGGAGAATTTTGAGCAGTACTTTACTAGCATGTGAGATGAGTGCAATTGTGTGGTAGTTTGAGCATTCTTTGGCATTGCCTTTCTTTGGGATTGGAATGAAAACTGATCTTTTCCAGTCCTGTGGCCACTGCTGAGTTTTCCAAATTTGCTGGCGTATTGAGTGCAGCACTTTCACAGCATCATCTTTCAGGATTTGGAATAGCTCAACTGGAATTCCATCACCTCCACTAGATTTGTTCGTAGTGATGCTTTCTAAGGCCCACTTGACTTCACATTCCAGGATATCTGGCTCTAGGTCAGTGATCACACCATCGTGATTATCTGGGTCATGAAGATTCTTTTTGTGCAGTTCTTCTGTGTATTCCTGCCATCTCTTCTTAAATCCTTCTGCTTCTGTTAGGTCCATACCATTTCTGTCCTTTATCGAGCCCATCTTTGCATGAAATGTTCCTTTGGTATCTCTGAATTTCTTGAAGAGATCCCTAGTCTTTCCCATTCTGTTGTTTTCCTCTATTTCTTTGCATTGATCGCTGAAGAAGGCTTTCTTCTCTCTTCTTGCTATTCTTTGGAACTCTGCATTCAGATGTTTATATCTTTCCTTTTCTCCTTTGCTTTTCACTTCTCTTCTTTTCACAGCTATTTGTAAGGCCTCCCCAGACAGCCATTTTGCTTTTTTGCATTTCTTTTCCATGGGGATGGTCTTGATCCCTGTCTCCTGTACAATGTCACGAACCTCATTCCATAGTTCATCAGGCACTCTATCTATCAGATCTAGGCCCTTAAGTCTATTTCTCACTTCCACTGTATAATCATAAGGGCTTTGATTTAGGTCATACCTGAATGGTCTAGTGTTTTTCCCCACTTTCTTCAATTTAAGTCTGAATCTGGCAATAAGGAGTTCATGGTCTGAGCCACAGTCAGCTCCTGGTCTTGTTTTTGCTGACTGTATAGAGCTTCTCCATCTTTGGCTGCAAAGAGGGCGCGCTAAAGCGCAGCCAAGAGGAGCCACCCCACGTCCGAGGTCAGGGGCAGAAGCCGGGAGGACCCCATACCCGAAGGGCGGCGGCCAAGACGAGTTACCTCACGTCGGAGGTCAGGGGCAGCGGCAGAGAGTACCAGACTGCGACAGCGCAGGAACGGCCTAGAGGAGCTACCCCGCGTCAGAGGTCAGGGGGGGGTGGCCAAGAGGAGATACCTGGCATCCGAGGTCAGGGGCGATGACGAGAGGAGTTACCCCGCGTCCGAGGTCAGGGGCAGCGGCCAGGAGGAGATACCCCATGCCCCAAGCCCAAGGCCAGGGACGGCGGGCAGGAGGAGCTACCCCACGCCCCCACCCCTGAGGCCAAGGGCGGCGGACAGGAGGAGCAACCCCACGCTGGAGGCCAGGGGCTGTGGCCGGGAGGACCAACCCCACGTCCAGGGAGCCATGGCTGCGCGGGCACAGGAGGGCCTAGAGAAGCTATCCCACATAGGTCAGGAAGGGCGGCGGTGAGGAGATACCCTTCGTCCAAGGTAAGGAGCAATGGCTGTGCTTTGCTGGAGCAGCCGTAAAGATATCCCACACCCAAGGTAAGAGAAACCCAAGTAAGATGGTAGGTGTTGCAAGAGAGCATCAGAGGGCAAACACACTGAAACCATACTCACAGAAAACTAGTCAATATAATCACACTAGGACCACAGCCTTGTCTAACTCAATGAAACTAAGCCATGCCCATGGGGCAACCCAAGATGCGCGGGTCATGCTGGAGAGATCTGACAGAATGTGGTCCACTGGAGAAGGGAATGGCAAACCACTTCAGTATTCTTGCCTTGAGAACCCCATGAACAATATGAAAAGGCAAAATGATAGGATACTGAAAGAGAAACTCCCCAGGTCAGTAGGTGCCCAATATGCTACTGGAGATCAGTGGGGAAATAACTCCAGAAAGAATGAAGGGATGGAGCCAAAGCAAAAAGAATACCCAGCTGTGGATGTGACTGGTGATAGAAGCAAGGTCCGATGCTGTAAAGAGCAATATTGCATAGGAACCTGGAGTGTCAGGTCCATGAATCAAGGCAAATTGGAAGTGGTCAAACAAGAGATGGCAAGCGTGAACGTCGACATTCTAGGAATCAGCGAACTGAAATGGACTGGAATGGGTGAATTTAACTCAGATGACCATTATATCTACTACTGCGGGCAGGAATCCCTCAGAAGAAATGGAGTTGCCATCATGGTCAACAGAAGAGTCCGAAATGCAGTACTTGGATGCAATCTCAAAAACGACAGAATGATCTCTGTTCATTTCCAAGGCAAACCATTCAATATCACAGTAATCCAAGTCTATGCCCCAACCAGTAATGCTGAAGAAGCTGAAGTTGAATGGTTCTATGAAGACATACAAGACCTTTTAGAACTAACACCCAAAAAAGATGTCCTTTTCATTATAGGGGACTGGAATGCAAAAGTAGGAAGTCAAGAAACACCTGGAGTAACAGGCAAATTTGGCCTTGGAATACGGAATGAAGCAGGGCAAAGACTAATAGAGTTTTGCCAAGAAAATGCACTGATCATAACAAACACCCTCTTCCAACAACACAAGAGAAGACTCTATACATGGACATCACCAGATGGTCAACACCATAATGAATACAATAATGAAAAGACAGTTGAAATATTGCAAGCCTTGTGGGTGGATGAAAACCTGATTGTGTACTGCAACGAATACAGAGTTCGATACCAGAAGTACTAGCTTATCTCTGATTTTGCCTTTGCCACAAAGCCACTATTTGTGAGCCCTGTTTCTTCATATGATAAAATGAGAGATTGACCCAGAGGAACTCTGAGGCTCTTCCCACCACCAACTTCCCGACAATCAAGGAGTCACAAAGGAGAGAGGGAATATTTCCCCAACATCAAATGGCAACTATCCCCGTCATCATGGATACAAAATGATGAGGACTCGGTCCCTACCCTTAAAGAGGAAAAGCAGCTGCAAAACCAAATGTTAGAGACCTTTTAACCTTTCTACAGTCGGGATGTTTTCAGCCGCGTCCGCCTGACCTGTAATGCCCATGTGGTAGTTGTGGAATGCGTCAGTGAGCCCGTCACAAAGTATACTGTCAGCCAGCGGTGTTTCCCCAATCTTGACTCCCGTCCTCAAGTGAACCAAATGAGGAGCCTGGAAACAAGAAATACAGATGGATTAGGCGTGGCTGTAACTAGTCCTCTCCTTAGGCTCCCCTCAAAACCATCCAGTGGTTCCTCAGTCTTCACCGAGTCCCCCTTGTGACCTTTCTCCATTCCAGCCCATCTTCCTCACCACCGAGGGCCCAGGGCCTGAAGACCCCTGGAATTAATAGGCTACTCCACCCCACCTGCCCTTGGAAACCCACCTGTAACTCTCTTCCCTATGCATTTGCAGCTTTCCATCAAATAAACCTGTGAATATTGTCCTATTTCTTTAAAAACCTCATTTATTCTTCCAAAGCAACCAGCAATTTGTTACACAAAGAGCTGATCAATGGGCTTAAGTGATGCTAACAATGTGTTCCTTATTTCGATGGGACGTACAATGCCTAGAGTGAGAATAATCAGGTTGCCTGATTAACCGATGGGGAGAGATTTCTCAGTGGAGGGATTTCAAAGGATTTCCTTTTGAGAGTGAAAGTCGCTCAGTCGCATCTGACTCTTTGCAACCTCATGGACTATACAGTCCATGGAATTCTCCAGGCCTGAATACTGGAGTGGGTAGCCTATCCCTTCTCCAGGGAATCTTCCCAATCAAACCGGGGTCTCCTGCACTGCAGGGAGATTCTTTGCCAACTGAGCTATCAGGGAAGCCCCCTCTCAACTCCTACCAACTCAACAGCAGCTAGAAAGGAAAGACTGAAGAGTCTGAAGATCTCTATTTTGAGTCCTGGCTCTGGACCTCAGTTTCCTTAATTGTAAATTGGGAATAAAGCCCAAACCAAGGGCTGTTATGACCGCATGTGTGAAAGCACCCCATGAAGCACCACACAGGTGCTGCTACGGCCCCACCAGAATCACTCTGCACTTGCTGCGCTCACCCTGTCTCCTCCCAGGCCTGAGCAAGGAGGGCTGAATCGGCCTCTGCCCAGGGGTTCCCCAGGGGAGACCTTGAATTGCTGCAGGAAGCAGGGGATACATGTTTTCCTTTTCCCCCACTGTGTCAGCGGGAGGGATGGAACTTGGTGAAGCCAATCCCACCTGGCAAGCCCACTGGAGATGGGCACCACTCAGTGGGTCCTCTCTTCCACATTGTGTACCTACAAAAGGTCGACAGGCTGTGGTCCCCAGGAATACCCTTTGTCCCGTGCAGGAAGGTGAGCGCAACACCTGGTTTTTGACTTTTCCTCACAATGAGAAAGAAATGTAAAACTGAGGACATCACACTGGTTGACCAGCTTTTTCTTCACTTGAATTTCCCCATCACTGTGAATAATTAACATGCAGGCAGGGATCAAGGTTCGATTCAAATTTTTCTTGCTCCCTGTTTGGTTCCAGCTTTCAGACCATCAGTCGACCCTGCTGTGGCAATGCACAGAGTTCCTCAGTGAGTGGTCGGGGTGCCGTCTCTTCAGAGGCCTTACCTTGCTCATATTTTCCATGCCTCCTGCAACAACGATGCTGGAGTCTCCTATCCTTATCGACTGGGCTGCGAGGCACACGGCTTTCAGGCCCGACCCACAGATCATTTGGCAGCTCCATGCAGGAACAGAGTAGGGGATTCCTGCACCCACACTGGCCTGTCGAACAGGGTTCTGCCCACAGCCTGGAAGAAGAATCACAGAGGCCACTCAGCAGCCAAAGAGAAAGACAGCATGTTGGGATGAAAGTGCATGCAGAGTTCAAGAGGCTGCCAACTGGGTCTCCGGCCACTTCCCAGCCAAGTCAAGTTGCTGAGAGAGGCAGAGAATTGTATGGACCTGTCCCGGTCTGACCCCTGAATACATATTCTCTTGTGCTGTCCCATAGAAACTTCATGAATATAAGCTTCCTCCTCCACAAAGTTATTAATACTGTAAGAAGGAACTGTCTTCTTGATCTTTTGCTTGATCTTTTGATCAAGTGTGTACTTGAATGAGCACACATGGAAAAAAAATAGGGCAGAAATTTGGCATTATTCCTGTTTTTCACTAGGGCTGTTTGCTTTCTTCATCATGGCTTAAGATACCTGGGAGGGTAAGCGTGCACGTGTGCTCATTCGAGTCAGTCGTGTCCAACTCTTTCCAAGCCTATGGCCTGTAGCCCACCAGGTTCCTCTGTCCATAGGATTCTCCAGAC
Source organism: Bos indicus (assembly GCF_029378745.1). Taxonomy (NCBI): domain Eukaryota; kingdom Metazoa; phylum Chordata; class Mammalia; order Artiodactyla; family Bovidae; genus Bos; species Bos indicus. Next base: position 96,508,096 of record NC_091768.1, on the reverse strand, counting down.
AAGAATCCTGGAGTGGGTTGCCATGCCGTCTTCCAGGGGATCTTCCCAACCCAGGGATTGAACTTGCGTCTCCTGCATTGCAGGCGAATTCTTTACCCCCTGAGCCTCCTGGAAAGCCTGGGAGGATTAAGAGGGTTAAACCTCTACTAAGGTTTAACCTCTTAGTAGGAAGTTAAACTTAGGAAAGTTTCCTCTACTTAGGAAACCTCTACTAAGAAGCACCTCTTTACTTGCTTAACATTGATCACACCATGATTAACTGGTTATATAACAAGACACGTACAAAATCAGAACTGACAAATATTTTTCCACAATTCAATTGTGGGCACTTCCTTCAGGGAAGGAAGTATGTATTTATTCATACATGCTGCTGCTAAGTTGCTTCAGTCGTGTCCGACTCTGTGCGACCCCATAGACGGCAGCCCACCAGGCTCCCCCGTCCCTGGGATTCTCCAGGCAAGGACACTGGAGTGGGTTGCCATTTCCTTCCACATAAGTATGTATAAATAAGTATGCATTTATTCATAATCCCCATCTTTAGGTGCGTGCATGCTCAGTTGCTCAGTGGTGTCTGACTCTTTCCAACCCCATGGACTGTAGCCCACCAGGCTCTTCTGTCCATGGGATTTTTCCAGGCAAGAATACTGGAATGGCTAGCTATTTCCTACTCCAGAGGATCTTGCTTAGAGTTAAGAAATGAGTGCCAAACAGAATTAATTAATGGTCTGCATTTAGCAGAAAGTGAACTCAGTGAGAATTGAGGATTTCCATCTAACATGAACATTGTTTGTCAGTTGATAATGTCTGGTGCCGGGAGCCGGTGAGGCATTCCAGTCGTGACAAAGGTCATGAGGAAGGAGGCTCAGCATACGCAAAGGCGGGATCGAGCCTCAGGAGTCCCCCCGGATATTCTCGAGCATGTGCCCCCCAAAAACCAGAGTCTGCCTACTTTATTGCTTTGTGCTCTCACCTCTGACTTTACTGGGGGCTGTCCCCTACCACCATCTCGCTCTCTCTGTCAAAGAGTTAACTTACAGCTCCAATTAATAAAGTTCCTGGGCAATTAGGAGTGTTTAAATCCAAACCCCTCAGATGGCTCTCTAACTCGCCTGACAAGTTACCCGGACTCCTACAGCTATGCATACGATTGTTTACAGTCTCACGGGAAGCTTAAGATATTCAAATAGCTTAGAGCCTCTCAGAGAGTTAGAAACTGTCAGAATAAGACTAGTAAAGGATTTCATTGATGAGCCAATGCTTGTTGCCAAGTTTTCACATCCCCTGAATTGTATCCTTGAATGTGTATTAATTAATATAGTTGGTATGTAGAAAAAATAAGTAGTGGCCTTGGTGTTAGTAACTTTAGACCCTTAAGGTAATAAATTCTTTCCTTTGTTGTAAACCCATTACACATCCGCCCTATAGGAATGCAATTTTATCTTCGGAAGATGGCGCCAAACCTTAAAATAATTACTCTAAGAGAAGATAAGTCTTTGTTGATAAGTCCTTGTCAAGAGTCAAAAAATGTTAATAGGCCTTCTGGCCAGAAGATGATGTAAATCACCTAAACCATTTGTATACGATAAATTTGCAGGAAAGAAACCCTGGTTTTTGATAAGGATCAAAAACTGCTGACTTTGCATCCCCTATTATCCTCTATGTGTAACTTAGAGTATATAAGCCCCTGTTAAAAATAAAGCTATGGGCCTTGCTCACCAGCGCTTGGTCTCCCCATGTCTTTCTTTTCACATTCTGGCTGAAGTCTCCATCTGGAGCGCGGAACCCACCATGCTTACTAATTATGCCTGGGCTTCTAAGACCCACTCGAGAAGGTGTCTAGGGTGGGGCACCTTCCACTATTCGAGAGGGCGCCTGCGGCCTACATAAGTGGTGCAAACTTCTTGTCTTGAAGTTTTATTGGTCTCCCGCGTAAACCAAGCTACTCAGCCTCTTTTCTCCACTGAATTTTCCTACTGAGCTATCCTCATTCTATTACTCTTATATCTCTAATTAGCATATAAATAGTCGCCTAGGCCGTCTCTCCTTCGAACACCCTGCATCAGCCGGGGCAGGACCCCGGCAGTCTGGAGTGCAGCAGTTGCTCAGTAAATATTAGTTACACAACGGTGGAGGGGACCGGGGCTTAAAGAGTAGGACAGATGTGGGTTCAAGGCTGTGATCCTGTATTCGTTACTCAGTCTCTCAAGAGGAGAAAAGTGATGTGGAAGAGGTAACAGAGAAACCTGGAGTGGAGGACCCTACGGCAACGGAACAAGTCTGAGCTTGGGTCTGGGAAGAAAGGAGGCAGTGTTCCAAAAAATGAGTTAACACCTGAGGGTGTGACTCAAACACTCCAATGCCTTGGAAAGTCAGGAGAAAAGTAATGTGCTTCAACCTTAAAGCCCATGAGGACAGAGTGAAAAAGGAGAACTAGGAAGAGGAACTAACTACAAAACTGCAAAGTAAATGTACAGAAAAATGGTTTGGGTCTCGGATACAGTAAGGACAAAAGTTGGCAGTGAGTGTGACACCATTATCACTAGGAATAATTAGAATTTATTGTGCTTCTGAATGAGCACTAGTTATGGATAACTAACTTGGAATTGTCAGTGGGTGTGGGCCTGTAAACCTAGTGGGAATCAGAAGTGAGTTGGAACACTCCTGAGATTCATCTACAGCAGCCCCTCCAGGGGTGATGCACCCTTCTCTGGGAGCCACCCACCAGGCCAGCACAGAAGTGAACCCGGTGCAGGCCAAGGACTGACTTGTGCCGGTGGAGCCCTGTCCCAGCACCCAGCACAGAGCGGGACACAGAAGAATTCAATGCATTTTTATTGAATGTGAGAAACTAGGGAAATACAGAAGGCCCTGCATCCTCTCCCATACCTCAGGCTGGTCCTGCCTCTAAAGAATGAAAAGGCAGCGGAGGACGGAGATGTAGGATCGACCAGGAAAAGTATATTAAAGACCCTCGGGTTAAGTTGGAGAGAAGCTACTGATGGGGCCTGGCAGAAGGCGACAGGAGACATTCTAATAGATGAAATGCATAGAGGCAAGAACACATGTTTCTGTGTGTGAAGTAGGGAGCAGGGGGAGGAGAGGTTATTGCTTCCAATAACCCTGATCTAGGCAGTTACCTGCTGCCAAAACGTGTCCAAATATGACCTCCGAGACCTCTTCGGGAGCCACAGCGGCCCTTTTCAGGACCTCTCTGATGACAGTTGAGCCCAGGTCATGGACAGGAACGGTCGATAAGGCACCATTGAAGGAGCCTAGAACAGAAGGGAAGACGAGGTCGATGGAGAGGGAGCCTGGGGCGCTGGGGGAGCCGGCGGGCCGGTGCTTTTTCCCTCGGAAAAGACGCCCCACTACGGGCAGAGAGAGGAGCGCGGGGGACGCGCAGCAGTCGAACCCCAGGCAGGCAGTCCCCAGTGTGTGCGGAGAGACTGCGGACCCGCGGGAAACCTACCCATTCACTCCCCCAAATCAGAGCTTGATGGGCGCGGGCAAAAGCTTCCCTAACAAAAGAAGGCGCCCACTCCAGCGTGCCCAGGGCCTTTGAAATCTATATACCGCTAAGGACATTAGGACAATTCTAACTCTCCTTTTAAGCTACGCGACCCCCTTGCCCGGCGTCCCCCACCCGCCCCGCGCCAACTCAGACCACCCAGCGACCCCGCCCCCTGTGGCCACAAGGCTGAGATGGTGCTTCCCGTGGCTGGCCAATCAGGGGGCTCGCGGCAAAGCGTCTTTCCCCGCCAACCAATAGGAGGGCAAGGAGCCGCGGTGGCCCTACCCAAGACGCCAATCAGAACACTCAGATGAGAGCGAGCGAGGAATGGGCAGGGAAGGCCGGCCGGCCGCAGAGGCGCGAGGCGCGGGGTTCTGAGCGTCCCGGAGGCCCTGTGGTGGGTGGGTTGAGGGTGCGGCGGAAGGCGGTCCCCACGAGCAGGCCAGGCCTAGCTCACGGCTCAAACCCCACGCCAGGTCCGTCTTTCCACTCACCTATGATGGTGCGCGCCGCCGAGACGATGACCACTGGGTCCGAGTCTGCACTCATCCTGCCGCACAATCGCCTCTCGAGCAGCTCCTATGGGCCCCAGAACAGCCGGCTTAGTGAGCCAAGGGGGCCAGCTCCGCCGCGGATATACCGCGCGGCAGGGCGGGGCCTCTGGCAGCCCCGCCCACCGCCTCGGCGGCCGCCGGTGCGCATGCGCAAGACGGGAGCGGGGGCGAGGCTGGGGGGGTTACTGGCCTCTGGGCCCGGGGCGGAGGGAGGGGCCTCTGCGCCCGGAAGCAGCCGACCACCTTTTATCTGGATACCCCCAGAGCTGTCGTTTCTGCATTGACCATATTTGTCTTGGGGGATGGTGGTGGTGGTTTAGTCGCAAGTCGTATCCGACTCTTCCGACCCCATGGACTGTAGCCTGCCAGGCTCCTCTGTCCATGGGATTTCCCCCGCATGAATACTGGGGTGGATTGCCATTTCCTTCTCCGGGGGATCGCCATTTCCTTCTCCGGGGGATCTTCCCGACTCAGGAAGGTTGTCTTTTTTTGAATTTAAGGATTTTTTGGAGTCACTGACAAGTGAGGCGGCAGGCGTATCCCGCGTTCAGCCCAGGCTCTGTATCTCTGCATTGAGAATTCGGTGTGAATCCAACCAGCTGCAGGCCTGCGGGCCTCTCTGATGCGTGCTTTTTGCTCTCGGGGCTTCTCAAGTTCCTCTTTGTTTTTGCCTGGGCGTCCGTAACCCATCATTCATTTACGTAGGGGGTTAGCTTGGTTCCTCTCTGCCAACAGTGGGAGGACTCCGTGCCCTTTTGTGGGGTTGGCCCCCTTGCCTTTCTTATCCTGGAGGATCAGCCATAGCAGCGAGTGTGTGAGCAAAGTGTTTCTGTCCCACACATCAAAAGGATTTCCCCTAGTTGACCGTGTAGATAGTCTGGAAGGCAAGGAGCATGTACAATAACAACAGTTGGATGACTTCTGTTTTAAACCCTTTCCAACTTCCTATCCCTTGTTGGGCAAAGTTCAAAATCCTTCAGAGTTCTAGGAACCTCAGTACCTGGCCCCGCTTGCCAGCCTCAGCTCTGGCGATTTTGCCCTGGACTCACTCCAAAAATCTAGTCTCCCAGAGAGAAGTCTTGCTTTGTCTTATTCTCTCTAGCAATAGGACAGTGTTGGACACACGATAAGGGCTTAATGCTTGTAAAAGAGATATTAATGCATTTTTCATGGTATTAGCCGAGAGCTTTACCCATGCCCAAGGGTTGCATACAAAGAGGTTAGAGTTGGCAATAGACACGGAGTTAATAATTAACACTAAACCACCATTTTCTGTATTGACAAGGTGTTTGAGTAAAGGGTACTGGTGGGGTAATCAGTGATGGCTGGAATTTCCAAGCTGAATAGACTTATCCTGTTTATTTAAAAAAAAAAAAAAAAGACGGTATTTTTCACCTTTTTCCCATGAGCCCAGTTATATAGTGATTGGATCCTAAACATTCATTTTACCCTAAATAGTCTTAGCCCTGGCCAGTGGTTTTGGAATGTACACTGACCTAATCTTGGCCACAAAAATGTGAAGGGAAACTTGCTGGGTCGCTCTGGGAAATGTATTCTCACTTCTGAAAGATAGAGATAGATCCTTTTTCCCTATGGACATTGTGGTGTCTGGGTGTGAAGCCTGGAAGTGCTGCACCCACATTTTGATCATGAGAAGAGCCAGCATGATTTCAAGGCCAACACTCTGAAAACATCTGAGCAGAGATGAACAGAACTATGGCCTTTGGAGGACATCTTTGAGAGCAACTCCAGACTTCACTCAACCTCTCATCTTCCAACAGTGTGAGAAAAGTTTTCCTTATTGTTTAAGTCCTGACTTCCCTAATGAATGGCTCAGCTGGTAAAGAATCCGCCTGCAATGCAGACCTGCATTCGGTCCCTGGGATGGGAAGATCCCCTGGAGAAGGGGATGACAACCCTACTCCAGTATTCTTGCCTGGGAAATCCCATGGACAGAGGAGCCTGGCAGGCTACAATGCATTTGGTCGCAAAGAGTTGGACACGACTGAACGACTAACACATACTATTGTTTAAGCCCGTCTTAGCTAAGCTGTTCTGTTAAACTTAAAGCATCCTGATTCATCCAGGCTGACTCCCTAGAAGTTACTCTGTTCAGTAAATCAGAGAGAAATGCCTATTATACTAGGAAGCAAAGAGTTTCCAGGCAGGCAGTGCAACTTGTTGAGAACACTGGAGGAAGAAAATTTAGTTACAGGTTGTGGAGGGAAAACTGTTGACAAGACAGGGGTGATCCTTCTGAAGAGCTTTCAAGTAGACTGAAAATTCATTAGGTCCTGGGAACCCACATTAAGACTTTACAGAGACATGCACTATAAAGCACAGGCCCTGTGGAGAAGGAAATGCTTGGATAATGGTGGTCAGGAGAATCCTCAGCGTTTGGAACCCTGATGGAATCAGCAGTCTTCTGACTGGAATGTGTTCTGTCCAGAAACATGAGTCTCTAAGGAATTTAAGGAACCTGTCCTTCGATTTCACACTCTGTTCTATACCAGCATCCCCTTACGTCTCTGGCCACTCTCAGCCAGGCTTACTTTGCCCTTTTACTGACTGCTTGGAAATCTCTCCCTACTTTGTCTTCTGAGCTGACAGGCCCTATGAAAATTTGCCATAAGCACATCAAATTTAACATGCCTAAACCAAACCCATTGTATCCACCTCTTCAAGTCTTTGTTCTATCTCTATTCAAAGCTGAGTTTCTGTTTACCAGCCTACCATGTAGCACTCCACTTAGACATCTCTTCCTCCAGGAAGACTTCCTATTTAGGTACCTCTGAGCATGTTCTATCTTTGTCTTTCTACTTACTATATTAAACTTCCTACTTCTGTCTTCACAAGATCTTGCTGTATTGCTTTATGCACAGCCCCTGGCACATTACAATATAAATTAATACATTCTTTAAGCTCAGGGCCTTATATATCTGAATGACTATCTTCTTCTGAATGCAAGAAATGTATTCACTTGTTTCCCACCTGAGGCTCTATTCAGAACCCACCAACCTAACAGCAAAAGTTGAGGACAATTGTTTGCTTTTGTTGAGTGGCCACGCAGCACCTATCCTCAGGGGAGTCCTCACAGTTTTGTCTACCCCAAAGCTATATATGGGCCAGATAGGGAAGTGCCAGCAGAGAAGAGCAGTAGGCAATGGTTGGGCACAGGGAACAGTGAGAATTAGTGAGCAGTAAGAAACATCTGAGAGAAAACTGCCAGAATGACTTTACGTTGTTTGCACAAGTGTCCCAGAAACCTGAGTGCTCTGTTGCATCAAACATAGCTGAGAGGTCAAGAGAACTAGTCTAGTGAGCCCTATGTAACAAGCACTTTTACATTGTTTTCTCATTAAAATCATCCCAGCAGTGGTACCCGCTAAATCTTGTTAAGAGATAGCAACTGGTATATCCCCTAGTAATTTCAGATGCAGTCTCAATCTTTTTGTCCACAAACTAGTTAGTATCATTTCCTTCAAGGGCTAAAATTAACCACTTCTGAGAGGTTAACTAAACCCTCTTCCCTTAGCTAGCATCTTGAACTATATACTTAGAATCATGGTTTGCATTTTTCCCATACTGCACTGCCGTTTTGGGAGTTTCTGACCTGCTTACCACAGTGACCACCCAGGCGGCTGGTGAAGTGTCCTCCTTAGAAGCTCAGGTACACTGTTTTCCTCTTACTCTAGAGGATGAAGGGAGGCAGAATGGCAGAGTCAAGAATCAGCTCTTGGCATCAGACCTGGGTCAGTGGCCAGTTTTGAGGCTGACATGTCCAGAGAGATTTAGTAACAGCACCTGAAGGGCAGCTCGAACGTTTGCCAACTCTTTGCTTTTTACAGGACCCTTTTAAGCACATCTACTACTGTGTAGGTGGGGATAACAAGTGCCTGTCTCATGGAGTGATGATAAAAATTATAATGCATGTAAAATATCCGTCAGTTTCTGGCATGTAAGTACTTAAAACATGTCAAAAAATGTTAAGACCTTTTTTTTTTTTGGCTACCTTCATAGTAAACACTCTGAAAATAATGTTCAAGTAGAAACACAGATACTTTATCATCTTGGGCTTTAACTAAGTTGTCTGCCCAAAAAATTACCGTTCTTTGGCAGTACTCGGCAAGCTTTTTGCCAAAAGCTGGGTTCTCCATCTTCAAGAATGCTTAGGCACCTGCACTTGTCCAGCATTAAGAAGTAAGACACTTCAAACTCAGAAATGAAATAATACAGGCGGCTTTTGACTTTTCCCTCCAAGATACAACAATACATTAAAGCTACTGTCCTGTTCCATCAGTGGAAACTACCCAAACAATAAAAATTTCTACTTGGGAGTATGACCAAAGGAGACAGTCTGTTACCAGGACTGGAACTTCAAGGTAACAGTCATGTGAACATTTAGTGAGCAGTCACTAGATGCTTGGTGCTGTTGAGAGCACTTTACATGTATTAACTCATTTATTGCTCTTTACAGGGAAACACTGGAGCCACAGAGATAAAGTAGTTGACTCAAGTCATGAAGTAGATAAACGGTAAAGCCAGGATTCCAGCCTATTAAAATCTAGGTCACTCTCAACCTCCATTATGATTTACCATCTCTTTAATCAGGCACACCAGGCAAATAAAGCATCCAACTCCAGAAACGAAAAATACCAACAACCTTGAGTTCTCTCTGCCCAAGTCATTCACCCATTAACGCAGATTTAACAGAATTCTGAAAATTGGTAATGATACATAATAGGCCTATTAAATTTAGTCACACAATTCTATCACTAGTTGAAAAATTTCTTCCTGCACACACCAATGATTACATACCACAAAAAGGAAGAGAAATTCCGTTTAAATTCAGCAAGTTAAAAGTATATACAATTAAAGCCAAAGTCCACATTACTTAATACACCAAGGAAATAGTTATTTCAGTACATACCAAAATGTATATAAGCAAATTCATTTAAAATTGTGTAGGATCTTTTTCAACACTTGAAGACTGCACAAAAAGTTAATCAAAAGACAAGTTCAATATTTTACTACACCATGAAAACCAGATATATTTGTATGCCAGTTAAGCAAAACCAAAGGAGTTATTTTCAAGTTGTACCTCAGTTTCAAATGCCGTTAACTCTCCGTCTGAGGTTCCCTGATTATATTACAGATATATATAAAACAAAGTATTTTGCTTTTAGCAAAACTCATACTTCATCTTAACCACACATATGAAAAGCTATTTTAGAGCCATTCCATTCCAGACCTTGATACTTATTTGGAGAATAACTGCTTTACAATTTGTATTGGTTTCTGCTGTACAACAACATGAAATAGCTATTAAGTATACATATATCCCCTCCCTCTTGAGACTACCTCCCACCCCCAACTGGACCTTGATACTTAATGTTTAAAACGTGACAGGAAATGAAGCAAACAGTCTTACCTCTTTAAAACATTTCGCCTTCATTCTAACACTCCACACTGTTATTACATAATATTAGCAGATGTTATTAGTACAAAACCGTGTAAGTGGACAAGATTTTAAAACATCACTGACTACACGATACCTAATTACCTGAAATCATTTCACAAAGCCTACTTTTTCAATTATAACCTAACAAATACTTAGGTGACTATTTCCTTCTTTACATTTTTCTGAATTTTGAAATATTTTAACAATTATTTGTATAAGGCAGGAGAAAAACAAAGTGCACAATTAAATGTATGCATGGACTTAAGTTCCACCTTTGTGGTATGTGGAAAAATGGAGTAGACATTCAGCTATTCAATGAAAAGAAATGACAAATGCTATACACATACACACAAACAAAAAAACAACCAATGTAAGGAGTTACAATAAAAATCTTTATTTAAGTTTGGTCAGTACAGGTAAGATATACTGGAGTCACAGAGCAATATGCATTAACAGGATACAACAATTCATAAAAACTGAGTAACTATGCACACAAATTTCTTAAACATTCAATCACCTAAAGAGAAAATGCACAGATGTATGGTGGGAAAAACTGTATCTAACACTGAAACTACTATAGGACTCCTTCAACAAGTCCAACTTTTAGTGATAAAACTACTGTACTGGGCAAACTTGGCAGTCATAAACCCACATCTACTCTGACAAGTCTGAATGGTGCATAAGCATAGTAACAGCATGAGTAAGAATGCCCTCACACAGCACAGGTTCTAGGGTAGACACAGATTCACACAGACATCACTGTGTTATACTTTAAGCAAAAAGTTCCATTTACAACTTCACATTAACTCATATAAAAATAACCTGACCCTACACAAAATGTCCTTTTAGCAACATTCAAAGTAATTAACTGTTACAATTTCCAAAGTGGCAGAGGTATTGAAGCAAAGAAAAAAGGAAAAAAAAAAAAACCACCCACAAAAAAGGCAAATTGTGACAAAAGTATGCATTAATTAACTGGACAGTATCCTCTTCCAAATTAAATGACACTGTATAAAAATTTGCTGGAAATTTTTTTGTTTTTTTACAAAACTGAACCCTGTACATTTACACTTGAGTCCAAGCCATTCTGAACGTGGCGGGAGGCCGCAGTTCGGTTACCTTTCCCACTCACAGGTTTCTCCTCTTGCGGGTCATGACTGGAGTCTGTGTCATTTGAGTGGTGTGTGAGAGAGTTTTCACTGCCCGTGGGAGAGTCTACACTTTCATACCCCGCACTGAGTTGGTTTACGTAACTACTACCTCCTCTGCCAGTTCTCTCCTCCGAGCTGCTGGAGGCCTTATTCCCATTCCCTGGAGAAGAAGGAAAGTCATCTTCGGCTGTGTCCCCCTCCCTGTGAAATCCAGACCCAGACGTCCTCTGCCGGGAGGAACTGCCATTACTTGGTCCGTTGGCCAGACGACTGCAGTCTTTACCTGTGGCCTCTGCCTGTCCTACAGGCTCCGAAGATGTAGTCCTGCTGGTACTCGGGCCTGCGGCTTGAGACTGCTGCTGTTGGTACTGAGCCAACTGCTGGCGCGTCTCCTTCAGTTGTTGCTGAAGAACTAGAATGGTACTCTGCATACCCTCTACTTCTTCGTCAAGTTGAATGATGAAGTCATTCAGTTCTGTGCAAAGGAGAGCCAAACCTACTTTAATATCTCTTACAATATAATTAAAAATACTTCTTAGTGCCTGCACAAAGCTAGGCAGTCAATAAATGTTTAAGTAAACAAATACAATTCTAAAATCACGAAAGAATATTTTAAGGTTTTGCTTAGAATTTTAAAATAGCCATTCAACAAGTTTATTTGTGAGAGAAAGCAAAAGCCTGAATATATAAAAGCAACCAAATTTACAACGATCCAAACTATCTGGCCACATAAAACTGGTTACAGCCCACAAAATCTGTTCCACGTTTGCCTGCCTATGGGCCCACACGCCTGGCCCCTTACTCCACACCCGCCTAGTCCATGTTCAGCTCCACAGCAGGTGTAGTCCCTGAGGAAGCCCTTGATTCCAACACTCCAAAGAAGCCTATGCTGTCAGCAAAGATTATTCTACATTCAAGAACAAAATTCAGAAAAAATAACTCTTGAAACTGATGAAAATACAGTTATCTATGAAGTTCTAAAAAGGTCTTGGGGTGAGGGAGTTCCTTCACTACTATACAAAAAGACTCCTATTTAGTGTATTTACAAATAGTAAGAGCTAAAAACCACCACTTTGAAGAGGCAATTTTAAAGATATTGACTACTGACCTTCTTTGCAATTACCTGCAAAGTTGCAATTAATTTAATTTTAAGAGAGACTGGGTGTTTTTCTTACTAATTTTCTTCACAAAGGAGAAAGAGCATGCATGCAGCTGTACTAGACCAGCATGGTGGCTGACAAGTTCCATTTCTTTGGGCAAATAATTACATCTTATTCACTAAACAGAAACTCTGTATTTATTTCTTATTTTTGGCCATGCCTCGCAGCTTGCAGGAACTTGAGTGACTTGACCAGGGATGGAACCTGGCCCAGGAGCTGAAAGCACTGACTCCACACCACTGGACCACCAGGGAATTCTTCCACAATCAATTACATATTTTTAGATCCCTGGACATGGCCAAATATTTCCAAGATCTACACTTAGAGAAATCGGTTAAGTGAAGATATTAAGCACTGAATATATCCTTTTAAGCACTGAATATAAATTTATATAGCTACAGAATGCCTTATTAATACAAAAGCCCTCCCCTAAAAAAACCCCACCCCTAAAAAAACAAAAACTTATGAAATTTGCACAACAAACAACTGGGGGGGAGGGGGAAACCACCACTAAATTAAATGGCTTTGTTTGTTGACTCAACTGGAAATATTTCACTTATAACTTCATAGAACCATTGGTAGAGATTAGCATATAAAGACTCTAATCTATAATACTCATGCCTGGCAGTATTTTAAAGCCAGTGCAAAGTTAACCAAACTTTTCAAAAAACCCCTTACCATCCTGACTGCTTTTAAGCTCCTCACTATATTTCTTCTGTAAAGCCAACTCTGCTTCAAGTTGTGCAATACGTCCCTGGGACAGCTGCCTTCCAAGCTCTTGATTCTCCTGGATAAGCATTCGACACTTCGCCATTAACTTTTTGCCTGTTTGGCTGCAAAGGAAAGAGCCATTCATCACAAAATGAAGACAAATTCTTGACAACCTTCTTTGTTTGAAATTATTACAGCAACAGATATAACACATACAGAATATAACTCTATGTCACAGTAGACGCCTGCCTACGATTACCATCTTCTTTTCCGGACACATCCATCTTGTACATTTCAGTATTTTGCCAATACAGCAGCAAAGATAAAACCTGAAGAAAAAATACCTAAGTGGCTACTTTCTATTACATTATAATTGATTCTGAAATCTCCTTTTATCCCAAATTATAATTTGAAATACAAACAGGCCAGTTATTTGACACACATTTCAAATATATCAATATTAATAAAACTCTAAGGTACTTAGCTTTATGAAACAGAAAAGTTCTTGAAAGGGTAAATGCAACATCAACCACAAATGTAAACTTCTACCTAATATATAAAATCAGTACCTATAAATATACAAATGAGAATAAATTCTTGCTAGACCAGTGTTTATAAGGATGCCTGTTAATAGGCAGTTCCCACAAGAACGTTTATTGCATTAAGTGAGGCCTGTTCAGTAATTGTTTTTAAGACTCAAGACTATTTCTATTTATCAATCCCTCAATTAACTTTATATGATATATATGTATATATATATTTGAGCTGTCTTAAACTGGGATGTAAGTTTTTGAAATTTTAATACTAATATATGGTGAAATTTTATTCATGTTGAAAAGATTATCCTTAGGACACAAAAATAAGATTGGGGTTATTTAGCATAAATAATCGGAGAAGGCAATGGCACCCCACTCCAGTACTCTTGCCTGGAAAATCCCATGGGTGGAGGAGCCTGGTGGGCTGCAGTCCATGGGGTTGCTAAGAGTCGGGCACGACTGAGCGACTTCACTTTCACTTTTCACTTTCATGCATTGGAGAAGGAAATGGCAACCCACTCCAGTGTTCTTGCCTGGAGAATCCCAGGGACTGGGGAGCCTGGTGGATTGCCGTCTCTGGGGTCACACAGAGTTGGACGTGACTGAGGCGACTTAGCAGCAGCAGCAGCAGCACAAATAATGCAAATATGTGAGTATCTGCCAAATTAGGAATGCCATACTTTCTACATGCATATATACAGCAATTGCAAAAATCAATCAAGGTTCATCCTCTATATATTACTAATAAGAAGATGTACTGTGAAGTAATATATAGGGCAAATCAAAGCCCATTAAAAGAATAGTGTCAGCAAAAAAATTTTTCATCAGTAAGATCATTCTCAACTTTATGGTAAGAATATCAAACTGTCCCTTTCCAAGTCTCTAAGGTAACATCACAATTGTATGCTTAAATCAGAACTCTTGCTGACACTAAGAAAAGCACTCAAGTTTTACTGAGACACTGTTATTGGGGTTTGTGATGCAAGATTTCTTTTATCAACAGCACATGTTTTAACCCAATGTGATTCAAGTGAAAGTTTGTGATATATTTTCCTTACACAAATCTGAAATAAAACCTGGTGGTTGCTGGTGGTGGTGTTTAGTCAGTAAGCCGTATCTGACTCTCTTGTGACCCCATGGACTGTAGCCCAGCAGGCTCCTCTGTCCATGGGATTTTCCAGGCAAGAAAGCTGGAGTGGGTTGCCATTTCCTTCTTCAGGGGATCTTCCCCATCCAGGGACTGAATCCGCATCTCTTGCATTGGCAGGGGATTCTTTACCACTGAGCCACCAGGGAGGCCCAAAACCTGGCTTACTATTGCACAAAGAAGCCTCACATGAAAACGAGTTAGCACGTGGGAAGGGTTCTCTCACAACATGGCAACTTTATCAGCTGATATCTGTTTGTTGCCATTACAGCTCCAGATTTCCCGTATTTCCTATTAGCATCCTCAGACTTTAGCCTCTACTGAATAAGAGAAACCAAACGAGGAATTAAGAAACAGGCACTATCATCAGAGACAGAGGCTTTCCTTCCATTTCACTGCCTATGCTTCCCCCAACTCTGCTTTCTTGTGAAAACATCAGTTTACCAACCTGAGAATTCTTTTGTATCAAATTTTTAAATACAAACAATTGTAAAATCAATAGAGCAATTTGTGACCTGACTTAACCTCATAGAAAGTACCAAATTCTAACGCAAAAATATTTCATTTATGAAGTCACGCCTTTTAATAAATGTTCTAAAAATAATCCTATCACTTCTAAAATGATTAAAACAAATCTGCACTGAATGTTTTCTTTAAGCATTCTGTAATTTTATGCCACTTTACTATGTTGTGTAAAATTTGTGTTGTGTTCATTGTATCACAAAAAATGGTAAGAATCCAATTTCAAGAAACCTGGCTCTGGAGTAATTTTTTTTTTAATTAAAAAATATTCTAACCCATTGCTAAAAATCAAATAACTCACAAAGAAAAAAGTAGAAAATAATTTAAGAGAAGGAACGGATACTGTACACTGCTTTGTTATCAAGGGGAAGGGATGAGGGTATTCTGAAGGTGTACACACACAACTAACTGTTTATAAATGCAAACTGAAAACTGTCAAAACTCTGCAACATCTCCCTGTAACTATTCTAAAGTATACACACTGTCACATGATTGAAATATTTTAACTAAAGTGGACAACATAATTCAGGGGATCATTCTCTCTCAAAATTTAAACAATGAAAAAGTGAAAAACAAAACCCACACAACCCATTCTATTTGAATTATTGCAGACAGAGTATTGACTGAGCACTGTTTGTTTCAAATTAATGATGTAGTTATACCACCCAATGAACTCTAGCTTACAGTTCACTTTTTACAAAATTCCCTTTATAGGTGGTTAAAATAAAGTAATACAATGAAAATATTATACAACCATTAAAAATGGTAAGTAACCTAAATATACTAAAAAATGGAAAAAAAGTCCAAGGATAAAGGGGGCCTGGGGAAAGTCATGCTACAAATCATCTATATGTACATATGCATGTCCGCATTTGTTTAAAACCAATACACATATAATTACTGTATATGCATACAAATTATCTTGATACCCAAGAAATTTAAAAATGGTCACTATTCCTGGGGAATAGAAAGGGCAAGGGGAAGGTCACCCAGGAGTAAAACTTATTTTACACCTCTACTTTTCTTTATGCTGTTTCAATCTTATACATGAGCATGTGTTATCTTATTAATTAAACGTTTTTTAACAATAAGAAAAAACCCCACCTCAACGTGACTGTTACTTAAGTGGCAAAAGAAAAATGCTTGGCTAAATTTGAGTACATAATACCTTTTATGAATTAATTATCTCTTGACCTACTGAAAATACGTAGCCCATTTCTACTATATTCTTTAATGACATAAAATATATACAAAAGCCTTAATTCGGGTACAATAAGCTAATTTCAAACAGATGTGGTTACTTACCCTCCAACCCCCACAGTGAGAATCTTAGAAGCGGATTTCTTGCTGTGAAGTCACACAAACCACTTCTTCAACCCGCCCTCTGCCCCACAATCAGTTCCCTCAAGTACAGACATACAAGATACTTACAATTGATTGGAATGATTAAGAGAGAACTTAAGTCACCCTTGTTAAAACTGCACTTAAACGTTGGGACAATCTGGAACATTTTATCTTCCACTCATCTTAGACTCCATTATCACCAAGTGAAAATTCGCATTGGTGACTTATAGAATGATCTGACGAAAAAATTCACCTCCAGGATTGGATGGAAGCATGAAGAAAATAATGCCTCATTTATCTAATGAGCAAATGAATTTGCTAGAAATGATCACTATACTTTTTTTTCAATTCATAAAATGTCTCACTTAGGCCAGCCCACAGTTCCGATATATTCTGTCCCCAATCTTCTGGCAGGCACCCTGTAAAGCTGTCCCACATTAATTTCTACTGCAATATCCTGGGACAAGGTGTCAAAAAGCAACAAGTGTCAAGTCTCTTTGTTTTTTTATGATAACAGCTGGAAAAAAGTAGGTCTTCAAAAAATGAGACACAGAGCCTTTTCCTTCACTTTGAAGAGCACACCAACAATTTTTTCCAAATCAATCTGCTCTCCACAGCGCCCCCCCAATCAAAATGTTAAAAGTACAACAAAATCATCATAGTAATCCTTGAACTTAAAAAAAAAAAAAAACAACTATTTCAAGGCACATTTAATTTAATATCAAGAGTGCAATACAAAAGGCCCAAATACAATGAAGGAACACATTCCCCCATTAACACCAACGACAATGCTCTTTCAACATGTGCCTGTTGAATGGATGGGGATTTAATAAATTTCACTACTGAAAAAAAATAACGCAGTGAGTCTCATCACAGCCAATATCCTTATACAATCTAGTTGTGAAATGAATGTTTATAACGCTTCAAACAGTTTAAAACCTGAAGTTTGACACCACACCTTCATGTTTGTACAGTCCTCGGTAAGATTATCTACAGTATTAGCAACCATTCAAAGAACAAATCATTGAGTAAAACCACAGATTTAAGGCTCAATCAAGTAATATAGAGCCCCAAACGAAATGGTTAAATAGATGAACTACTTGTACTGACATCTATTATTTGATTCACTCATGACTATTAAGTTGGTTCTTAGCAAATAAACCCTTTAAAGGCAAAATTCACCTCATTTGAGTGTGACCCAGAAGTTCAACAACAATCACGAAGTCCACGGTCTTATTGGCAAAACTGATATACAGTGTCTCTAAGTCACTATGCTCAAGGTTAAGAGCGATGCATATTCCATCTTTACATTTACTGGAATTTTACATGTTCAATTCATGGTTTTAAATCTCTAGGTTTTCATTCCTCCAAACTGTCTGAAGACACAGTGTGCCACAGACTTAAGACTTCTGTTTCTCCCTCTATTTTCTTCAAACAGAAACATTTCTCAAGTGTCTACATGTTCTAGAAGGGGAATTTTTCGGAGGTGGCCACTTCTTCGGAATAGTCCGACGCCATCAGGCCTCTGAAGCAAGGGGAGGGGGAAGAGAAAAAAGCTGAAACACAAGGTTCATCTGGTAAGTTTTACATTAACCTTTACAAGCTGGATAGTATAAGAATGTGGCTTTTTGGCTCAAAAAGTCTGAGTCTTGGTGTGGAAACGAGTACGTGGCTGTCCCACCACAGCTTTCTCGCAGTGGGACTGTCAGGGAAGTCTTGACTGGGGAGTATGATTTGTTTACCTATCAGGCGTAAACTTCCAGGCACTCAGTTCATTTTGGGCTTGTTCCAGTTTGTCTTTAGTCTGTTCCAGTTCACTTTTCATTTTTAGGAATAACAAGTTGATCGCTGGGTCCACCATTGCTGATCTCAGTTGTGCAACGCTAGGCTGCTGGACTTGCTTGAGGTACTGGATCTGAGTCTGCGCAAAGCAAAAAAACCCCATTACTACCAAATCAAAGGAAACATACCTAAGATGAGGAGATAAAATCCCTTTCTGTTCACTGGTTTACCAACTTGCTTATTAAGCCCCTCTCCCTTCTATCTTAAAATCCTCTAAAAAAAGTACAAATTAAGAACAACTATTTAGGAATTCCCTAGCAATCTAGTGGTTAGGACTCAGTTGCTCTCACTGCTAGGGCTTGATTTCAATACCTGGTCAGGGAAGTTAAGATACCACAAGCCTTGCAGCAAAAAAACTCCAAAACAAAACAAAAAAACCCACAAAAAAGAACACTCACAAAACTAAGGTTATCCACGTAGGAAAAAAAACACCATTTGACTTCATTCCATATATGGAAACTTTAAATATAAGGAAACTACATGTTGGCAATCGAAACAGTACAAAAAAACAAACAAAAAAAAGTTGCTGTGTTTATTAAAAATGCTGATGCCCAATGAGGGAAAAAAAAAAGGCAAAGTTTAAAATATTAATTATTTAAGAGTATAGTGATTTACTCATACAAATCTGTGCTTTTGGGAAACTGTTCCCTAACATTACACCAGGTACAAGATTACAACTTAAAACATATTTGCATTTCTAAATAAAAATACATAGTACTTACATATTTACATGAACTGGCATTACAGCTTTAAAAATAGCACCTTAACCCAAAATTAAGCACATATTCACTTTTTTCCCTCCAAGCAGATTTGAATCACAGCATTGTAAAGCTGAAAGGTGACTGACCTGGTCCAAACTGCTTAGTTTTGAGAGATTAAAGAAGCCGTTTGTTCAAGGACACAGTTAGTTCAATGCCAGTACTGGAACTAGAATTCTTATTCTCAAGCTTCCTGACTTCCAGTCTAAGGCTTTTCCCACCATACCAAATCTCTCTACTTATATATGAAACCTTCAATTTCAACTCTGGTTGTACTGTCAGCACAGTTTTAAAATAGGAAATACAGTTGATTAGCATTAAATGCATCACTTTCTTCACACCCAAAGTAGATCAGGTTCAAGATCCTACTCCATTCTAAACCTTAAATAGGATTAAAAATAATATTTCTAAAACAGCTATTAATGTCTAACATGAATTTAGTAAAAGATACAAATATACTAAGAGGATCAAGCTATACTTAATTACTACTTCACCAAGAAAACAGAACTAATTTTCTTTCTTTTAGCTTAAGGAATTTTAAAAGTTTACAAAATGAAATGCCCTCATCTACTACTATAAGCTTGCCATTTCCTTGTGATTTTTGCTCCTGCTGCCCTTTCTGCAAAACCTCACTGTGTTCTAACTGAAAGATCAGTTAAGTGCTTCAGCTGAGATGTGCAGAGAAGAGCTATTAAAAAAAAAAATGTGGCTGGTAAGTTAGGTTCTACTTGGAAAAAAAATCTTAAATCTAGGTTGAGATGACCGAAGGGTGAAGAGGCAGCACCAAGGCTTAGATTAGGAATAAAATGATCAAAACTGCCAGTGTATATGGGATGGCTGTAGAATCGCTGAGGTGAGTCAACAGCACATACTGTCCAAGTTAAGTGGTTAAGAAGTGCCCGGACCAGGATGTCAAGAGTAGGGAGGACTCAAGAGGCAGAAATCAAGACACACTGGTTTTGTGAGACACTATCATTGGCACCATCCACTCACACTACCTACCAGGTGCCTGCATTTGGAAGGTAAGAGCCATCCTTTGCATGTGTTAGCATCTAGTACAGTGCTGTGTCAACAGGGAAACCTAAAACTATTAGTGAGTGAAGGGTTGAACCTAGAATCCGAAGTATCACAAAAAGAAAGAATTAACTCATTTTGGGACTTGGCACTTCAGTAGTACTACTCATACCATTAGATATGAAAATCCCAAGAGGAAAAAAATTGGAGGGGTGTTACAGAAAACAAAACAAAACCCATTATACTAAGAATGTTGTTAAGACTTCTTTGAACCAAGTACCCAAGTTAAAAAAAAAAGTCAAAAGAAGGAATGCCAAAAGCCAAAGTTGGGGAAAGTGAAGACATAGAAGTGATGAGAAAGAGAATTTTCTTAATACAATGACCTTACAGAAAAAAATGTAGTGGCAGTGAAGGTGGAAAGTAACTGGTAGAAACAAAAGGAGCGCTGAGAAGATACAGACAATAAGAGGCTACCCTTTTCTTTAGCAAAGTAACAGGTAAAGAAGTCATTTTGAAAAAGTGAAGAAAGGACTGAAGACTTGTGCAAATGTGGACACAGGAAGAATAAAGACTGTGATTAAATCCTAAAGAACATTTTATTGGTGAGAGAAGGAAAAGAAATAGAAGTGTGTCCCATAGATTATTAACCTCCAATGACCAGAATACTGGCTTATGCATTAGATTTTAATAACTATCAAATGGATATTACACAAAATTATTCAAGAAAACTGCAGCTTTTAAGATTAGAAACAACAGGGAATTTCTTTGTGGCACAGAGGTTAGGACTCAACGTTTTCACCACAGGGGCCTGGGTTCAGTCCCTGGTTGAAAGTGAAAGTCACTCAGTTGTGTCCGACTCTTTGTGACCCCATGGACTATACAGTCCATGGACTTCTTCCAGCCAGAATATTGGAGTGGGTAGCCTTTCTCTTCTCCAGGGGATCTCCCCAACCCAGGAATTGAACCCAGGTGTCCCACATTGCAGGCGGATTCTTTACCAGCTGAGCCACCAGGGAAGCCCAAGAATACTGGAGTGGGTAGCCCATCCCTTCTCCAAGGGATCTTCCCGACCCAGGAACCAAACCGGGGACTCCTGCACTGCAGGCACATTTTTTAGCAACTGAGCTATCAGGGAAGTCTGATTCCACAAGCTGCGTGGCATGGCTCGAAAATGAAAAGAAAAAAAAAAAAACCAAAAGTAATAAAAAACAACAGGGAAAGAGCTGCCTCTATCTTATGTAACTTACATATAAAAACACTAAAACAAGGGCTAAGGCTGTTGAAGACAAAACTGAGTCTAAATTCAACCAGGGTTAAAGGATCAAATATGTCAATAGATTTCAGATATATGTAGACATGGCAAACAGTACAAATGAAAGGTGTTAACAATTAAAAGGAGACCCAGTAGAAGTTGATACTTAGTTTTCTGTAGAAAGACATAAAGACAGCAAAGGAGAAATTAACAAGAAAGCTTGCCAAGTAAAATGAGTAAATGGTGCTTATACCCTCAGGTATTATGTTACTTAAAGATATATGAACCAAAAAAAAAAAAAAAGATACATGAACCAATACATTAATTCTCATAAATTACAGAGATTTCAGAGAATAACTTAAACTTCTGACTTCTTGGCCACAAAAAATTACTTTAAATCCAATGATGAGAAATTATGTATCAGAATTTTACATTTAGCACACTGAAGCTCAAAACATATCTACCTTAACAAAATGTACATGTATAATTAGTATTAATTATATAAAATTAACTTAATGTGAGTTAACACACAAAATAATGTGAACCAAAACCCAAACCCTCATAAAGGTTAAAACATCTGAAACACTTACAGTACACTCTTGCATTTCTTGCTCCTTGGTTGCTAGTCGCATTACAAGAATGTTTTCCCTGCGTGCAGATTCTTGCTGCTGCTGCTTTAGTTTTTCTTCAGATTCCCTTAAGCCAGTTACATCATTAGCTGATGATTAAAAGGAAAAAAATCCCAAAACATCATGAAACATAATTTAAAGATCAAACTGAATTAACCAAATTAAAGTTCTGACTCCCTTTGTCAAGGATAATAAAAACCATGGTACAAAAATTGAAGTCTTTAGTTTCTATCCTAAATTAAACTTTTATGACAACAAACTTCATTCTTGATCATGAGTGCTTTTTCAAGAGTTAGTGGTGTTAAACTGGTCCACAACCACTTAATGCTAGATGGAATTATGCTGTTATAGTCTCATCTGTTCCCAAAAAAGACAGGAAATTCCATTATTTGCATTTGTTTCTACTACAAAGTATTCACAAAATCCTATATAGTATTGTTTAACCTCATCAATATAAACATGCCCATAACTGCACAGCTAATTATTACTTTAAGCTTTCACAAGGGTTTCCCTGGTGGCTCACTGGTAAAGAATCCACCTGCCAATGCAGGTGATGTGGGTTCGATCCCTGGGTTGGGAAGATCTCCTGGAGTAGGAAATGGCAACCCACTCCGGTATTCTTGCCTGGGAAATCTCACTGATAGAAGGAGCCTGGAGGGCTACAGTCCATGGAGTTGCAAAAGAATCAGATGTGACTCAGACATTAAACAACACTATTCACAACTTTTATGGGTTATACCATAATTATACAATTGAGATCTTAAAATATTAATCTTTCTGAACTTGGGAAACTGTACTGGTTTTTACACTCGCAAATAATATGTTACTCTAAAACTCAGTGAAAAGTGATAAAGACTAAAATGGTCTAAAATTATAAACTTTATTATTTTCAGTAGATTTTGGAAAAATCCATAAATACACAGCTATCTCCTACTGTTACAATTTAAGCTATCATAAATTTAATACCAGTTGCTTCTACATTTCCCCCTGCTAGAGTAATAACTCATGTTTCACTTCAAGTATTTCTGTGGAAGGGCTACATCAAGGAAGTTTCAAGTAGCTGTGAATTTCCCTATCTGTGCACTCTCAGAACCCTGTCGTTCAGTTTGAAGTCATGCTACTGTTAAGATTACTGTATGTCAGTCTTCTCCAATGACGTGAACTCTTCTAAAAGAGAGATCATGTCTCCTTCATCTTTCTACTTCCTAGCATCAAATGCAGTGCCTGGACATAGGTCCTTAATAAAATTCTAGAATAAAAATTACTTAGTAAAACGAACTATCCTGTGCTTATAACAACAATCTAAAAGGAAATATTCACATAGTCCTTAGGAAGCTAAAACTCTAACTTACAGTTGAGATCTGTGTACTTGCCCTCCAAAGCTTGCACATAGGCTTCATACTGTTTCCACCTAATACAAAAATAAAGCCACGTTAGTTATGTTTAAACTGCTTTTACTAAATATACTAGAAATCACATCCATTAACTTTAAATACTAAGAATTCCACTGTGTGGATTTTAATGTCGCTCCCATTTTAACAGGGGCTTCTTCCCAGGTGGCACCAGTGTAAAGAATCTGCCTGTCAATGTAGGAGACACAAGAGACTCCAGTTCAATCCCTGGGTCAGGAAGATCCCTTGCCGTGGGAAATGGCACCCCACTTCAGTATTTTTGCCTGGAAAATCTCATGGACAGAGAAGCCTGGCAGACTACAGTCCATGGGGCTGCAAAGAGTCAGACATGAATGAGTGTACATGCACACACTCTTATTATTTTAAGATAATTATAAATCTAGTTTAACCCATAATAAGCCGTAATAAATTAGTCACTTTAAAATTATTCCTTCTTGAACTTATAGGCGTTAGATAAATGGAAGTACAGAGAAAAGTGTTCTCTGCTGAGTATACAACAAGAGGCGTTCCCATGAGTCAGATCACACACCATACAGGACAGCGTTATCACTGACGTTCAGCATGATGCCTGGATTGTAAAAGGTGAGTGAAAAGCTCACCACCACTTTTCAGATATGCTGTCCACCTCAAACAAAGGCATTTTTAAAATGTGCCGAATTCTAAGGGACTGAAGGTGATCTCGGCTCTTATGTGAAAGTAGTATGTGCTTTCTGACAAAGTAATAAAAAAGGGGGTCTGTCCTTTTTGTACAGTATAAAAAACAGAACATACTATTTTTCAAAAGCATATCTAATTGGCAGAAACAACTTGCATAAATGCCATACGCTATCTGGATCTTTCTTTATTTCATTCCTCTACCCTCAATATATAGGCTTTAGGACTTCCTTGGTGGCACAGTGGGTAAGAATCTGCCTACCAATGCAGGGGACACAAGTTTGATCCCTGATCCATGAAGATCCCACCACCCTGGAGCAACTAAGCCCATGGGCCGCAACTACTGAGCTCATGCTCTAGAACCCGCATGCTGCACTCGCCTAGAGCCCGTGCTCCACATGAGAGAAGACACTGCAATGAGAAGCCTGTGCACCAAAACAGAGAGTAGCCCCCACACTCTTCAACTAGAGAAAGCCTGCATGAAGCAACGAAGACCCAGTGCAGCCATAAAAAAAAAAAAAAAAAAAACACCTCTCAGGGCTTCCCAGGTAGCTCAGTGGTAAAGAATCCACCTGCAAATGCAGGAGTTTCAAGTTCAATCCCTGAGTCAGGAAGATCTGAAGATCTTCTGGAGAAAGAAATGGCAACCCATCCAGTATTCTTGCCAGGATAATCCCATGGACAGAGGAGCCTGGCGGACTACAAATCTATGGGGCTGGATACAACTGAGCGTGCGCGCACACACATATATATATATATATATACACACACACACTAGTTGCTCTAGGCAACTATTGCAGATAACAAACTTTCCCCAGTCTTATGTTTAAGCAACTGCTCTGGACGGTAAGCTGTCTGCTACCTTGCTTACTGAAGAAATATGTTTTCAAGCTGCTCTTCAGTTAGACCTAACAGGAGACCAAAGAGGAGTTTATTCAACGTTTCGGGATGAAAAAAGATGTTTATTTTCTCCTTTCTAAAAGTAAGATTTTAGAAGAAAAGACAAATACAAAAGCTCAACCGCAAACATCCTTATCAAGAAGATAGAAAAAAAACCTACTTAAAAGTCATAACCATACCAGAGACAGAAAGAGAACATCAACACACGAGTAGTGTATCACGAGCATCTACATCAGCAAAAAACAGCAAGAGTAATTTAAAATGCTAACTATTTAAATTTTATATGCAGGAATATAAAGTTATGCAATAGGAAAACTATCCTATGCATGAGACGATGGCAAAGAAAGATAAAGAGCATGTCCACAATAGAGGAGCTAAGGAGAACGAGCACAGACTCTTAACAAACAAGGGAGCACATCATCTGTGTCTCCCTATTTCGCATGCGTGTGTGCATAGTCACTAAGTTGCGTCTGACTCTCTGCAACCCCAGACTGTAGGCTGCCAGGCTCCTCTGTGCATGGGATTTCCCAGGAAAAAATACTAGAGTAGGTTGCCATTTCCTCCTCCGGGAGATGTTCCCGGCCTGGGGATCGAACCCGTACCTCCAACACTGGCAGGCAGATTTTCTACCACTGAGCCCAAACCACCTTTACTCTCCCCCCACTTCCAACTTGTTAAATTTACTCAGTTCAGCAAGTAAAAATTCCCTGAAATTTCTAGAGGAAAAAGTTCAATAATCTTGCAGGCTGCTCTGAAAAGCATTAATTTTTATCTAAAAGTTATTTCATAAAAAACTTACGACAGTGATAAAATGCAGAAAGAATACATTTAAGTTATAAAACACATGTGTGATCCCGTTTTCTGATTTCTTACATTTAAAAAATGAGTAACATAATGCTGTACTTGACAGTCTGCTTTAGTAAGACATTTATAAGACAACCACAGAAATTCAGAGCTGGATGTCATCTTTAAAAGTAATTAAATCCAACTCTTTAAACTTGCAGATTAGAAAATGAAGGATATAATGGTGACTAAAGTCACAGTCACAAGACAGATTAACTTCACTTTATCAGTAAATAATATATTTCTTTCATGAGAAGAATATCCTTGAAGGCTACAACTTTTCCACATGTTACATGGAAAAGGGAAAAAAAACCAAAAACATCAAAACAAGTCTATTCATTTGTTAAACTGAAAGCTTTCTGAGAGCAGTGTCTTTCCCCATACCGTTATATACATGAAGTACAAATGCTTCTCTAGTTAAGAGTTCTGAACACATGCCTCTACAAGAAAAAAATTTAGGTTACTTGTCAGTCTAGAAGTTACCCAAGCTAGTGCTTTAGTTCTTTAAAGTGTTATGCTTTCCCCAATGTTTATACAACGAAGAAACAGGCCATAGAAAAAAATATATTAAATGATCTGAAGATGTGTTAACATTAAAAACGAAACAGTATTTGATATAAACACTATTGTATAAAATCACAACATAATGTTCTATAGAAAGATTTTTATATTTTTCATAAAAGAATATTTTACCTTAGAATTAATTCATCTCGTGCCATAACTTTGAAGTCTGTTTCACTCAGTCGAACCTACGAAGAGAATTAAGATATAAACTAAGTGCTCTTTCCAAAAGTTTTAAAACAAGTAGATAAAAAAATAGTGGCAATACCAAATATGGAGTGAAGATGCAGAGAAACAGCATTCATACATTGCTGCTGAGAATGTAAAATGATACAGCTGCTCTGGAGGTAATTTGGTGGTTTCTTTTAAAACTAAAAATGGATGTTCCATACAACCCAACATTTATACTCTTAAGCACATATCCCAAAGAAATGAAAATTTATTTTCACACAGAAACTTGTATAAAAACGTTAACAGCAGCCTTATTTGTAATAGCCAGAAACTGGAAACCACCCAAATGTCCTTCAACAGGTAAATGGTAGGCTATGATACCACGAAGTACGATTGAGCAATAAAAAGAAACAGACCACCAGCATATACAACATGGAGAAAGCGCAAGGAAATGATGCTGTGAGAAAATGAAAAGGACCCTTAATACAGCATTATTTCAAGTATACAACATCTGTGAAGTAGCATAATTACGTAAATGAAGAAATGATTAGTGGTTGCCAGGAGTTGAGGATAGAGTGGGAGAGGATGGATGTGGCTATAAAGAAAGGAGTGGCATCGAGAGGCTTGTGGTGATGGTTCAGGTAACTGTTTTGGTTGCGCTGGTATTTACATTAAGTACAAGTGATAAACTTGCACAGAACTACACACACACAGAATGTGCATGTAACTAGTGAAATCTGAGCATGTGGACTGTACCAGTGGTCAAGCTGCTGGTTTTGATACTGTTACACAGGATGTTAACATCGAAGGAGGCTTGGTGAAGAGTACACAAAACCTCCCTGTACATGTCTTTGCCGCTTACTATTATTTCAAAATAAAGTTTTTAAAGATGAGAATATTCTAATAAGATGAAACTGCTTTGTAAATTGAGAAATATTGTTTTCTCTAAGCAAAGACTATAAAGCTCAAGAACCTATCCTAATATAAAATTCTTATTAATTTCCCTTATTAAAACATTTTTATTCATAAAAACGGTTCAAATTGTAGCATTTGCCACAATGTAAGTGTTACTATCAGAAACAAAAGAGGGAAAATCACTGTAGCATCAGAATATATTACTAAGCCTAACTGAAAGCACCCAGTAACTCTCAGATTATTAAAGCACTTGACTTTCTAGGATAAAAATTTCTATGTTTACTATCCAATAAATGGTTCACTTAAATACTCACTGGTTAGTAAGCACATATTCCCGCTTTCCCAACTGCATTATAAATTCCTCTTAGAAAATGTTATTCCTTTGTAACCTCTTTTGTGTGTGTGTCACAGTGCCTAAACTGAATTAACACAGGAAAATAAAACAAGGAAAGTGAGACTAGAAAATAAAACTTAACTGGAAAAGGTAGAATTTAGCTATTTGTTTGTTTTTTTTTAAATATAAAAGTGGTTTTGCATTAAAACCAAAGGGATTTAAGTTAGGAAGAAAAAGAAAATAAGTAACTTAGAGGATCTTGTAAAATACTTTCCTACTTTGACATTATTTGTAGCTACGTAGCTGCAAACAGTCATATGATAAAGGTTACAAGTAGATCATGGGGATACTACAAGTTTTCCAAAGGCTGAAAATGTTCTTAATCTACATTACATATAGATACGATGTCTCACACATTATATACCCACAATGCTATATATAACTGATAGCAAGCGGGAAAACAAGCAAACAATATGGACAGTCCCTTCCACTCTATTATTCAAATAAAGTGCTTAAAAACTGCTGAGAAAGCAAACCTTTTTGGGAAGAGGTTCTTCGTTGGTCATCTTGAATCCTAGAAAAGGAATAAAGACAAGAATGTCACCTGATTTTCTTCCAGTTAAGGTAGAAACAAAATATACTGGCTTTTGCAAAAGAATTTATTACTGAACTCAGTTATGACCAAATCATTAGGTTATTTTAATTAAAACACATCTTTTAGACTAGTTTTAGATTTACAGAAAAGTTACAAAGGTATTACAGGGTTCCCGTATACTGTGCACCCAGGTTCTCCTTGGTTAACATCTTACATTATTACTGTCATTAGGTTTTGTTTTTTTTTTTAAAGAATTCTCTCATAAAAAAGTTGATCATTCTTTGTAATGTTCCCACAAAGGATTGAAAGAAATGCAATTTTTCAATGCATTCTTACAACTGCCCTGTGAAAGACATCTCGCAGCAGAAAGGACAGATCTGTGCTGAAGTCAGATACTGGCCTCAGGCAGTATCCCAGGCATCTTGTTAAAAGGATACAGAAGGGTAATACCAATCGATAAGCCTTGCCTTTTACAGAATTAATATTGTTACAGTAAGGTCAAGTTTATCACTGTCATAATTCACCACTATACAATGCAGGAATGAAGGTATTTACATCTTAATAAAAATATTCCTACATTACCGACATTATTTAACTTCATATCACAGAATAATTTGAATCTCAAAATTAGCTTGTTATTCCTAGATATCCCTTCTAGTAATAGTAAAGTCATAAATGTCCCCTTATATCGTAAACCTTTAGTTTATTTTACTTACCCATACTTATTACAAACTCTGTTAACTATTAAAAAGCTAACCAAAGAGAAGTAAGCAAGTTATAGAGATGTGATGTACAGCACAGTGACTATAGTTAGTAACATGATATTATATATTTGAAAGCTGCTAAAAGAGTCAACCTGAAAGGCTTCATCACAAGAAAAAAATTTTGTAACTATGCATGGTGATGGATGGTAACTAGATTTATGAGTGCTTCTCTTGCAATGTATATAAATATCAAATCATTATGCTGTACACCTGAAAATAATGTATGTCAACAACATGTCACATGTCAGTACCTCAATAAAAAATAACCAAAGAATCTAGAGTATAAAACTGAGTTTTAAAAGCTACTTGACTTTTAGTGAATATTTGAGATTCCTCAAAAGAAGATGATCTTTAATACCATTTTTTATATTACATACAATCCCAACTCAAACATCAAATATTTTAATCATACTGTCATTAAACCCTGATTTTCAGAACCCTGATCTTCAACTCAGTACACTGAGTTGAAGAAATCAGTACATTTTAGAGAAAAAAAAAACAACTATATATTGATTATGCCATCAATTAACTGGTTAATTCTTCCCTCTTTGATGATCTTGTCATTGGATGTAATGAACAAAAACCTGAGTATGTATCATTTGCTTCTGAGCTGATGTAGCTGATCAAGTCTCTCTGACCAACTAATACCTATGAAGACACGGTTGTATTTCTACTTTTTAAAAATCAGTATTTTTTTCTCTTTAAACTGACCCCTGCCTACTTTAGGCCCCTTATCACCCAGTTTATAGCCTCTGTTGCAGGTTATAGATAGCTGTTTAGTGACTATCCTAACATGCTTCTAATAAATCTAATCACCTGAGAAATAAACCCTCACTGTGTTTAACTCCAGAGGCCTGACTTTAATGTACATTTACTAGACTGCAACCTCTTGGAATCCACATGTCAAGTTTAACATTTCCTTGGAACTCCCCATTTGTCCAGAGCTAGATAGTAGGTTCGGAGAAGGCAATGGCACCCTACTCCAGTAATTTTGCCTAGAAAATCCCATGGACAGAGGAGCCTGGTAGGCTGCAGTCCATGGGGTCGCTAGAGCCGGACACGACTGAAGTGACGCAGCAGCAGCAGACAGTAGGTAAATATCAGTAACACATTTAATTTAAAAATAAAAAAAAAAAAAAAATTGTGCCATTTGAACGTCACTAGTATACAGTCAAAGCTATGGTTTTTCCAGTAGTCATGTATAGATCTGAGAGTTGGACCATAAAGAAAGCTGCTACTGCTGCTAAGTCACTTCAGTCATGTCCGACTCTGTATGACCCCATAGACGGCAGCCCACCAGGCTCCCCCGTCCCTGGGATTCTCCAGGCAAGAACACTGGAGTGGGCTGCCATTTCCTTCTCCAAAAGAAAGCTGAGCACCGAAGAATTGATGCTTTTGAACTGTGGTATTGGAGAAAACTATTGAGAGTCCCTTGGGCTGCAAAGAGATAAACCCAGTCCATCCTAAAGGACATCAGTCCTGAATATTCATTGGAAGGACTGATGCTGAAGCTGAAACTCCAATACTTTTGCCACCTGATACGAAGAACTGACTCATTGGAAAAGACTCTGATGCTGGGAAAGACTGAAGGCGGGAGGAGAAGGGGATGACAGAGGATGAGATGGTTGGATGGCATCACCAACTCAACGGGCATGAGTTTGAGTAAGCTCTGGGAGTTGGTGATGGACAGGAAAGCCTGGCGTACTGCAGTCCATAGAGTCGCAAAGAGTCAGACATGACTGAGTGACTGGACTGAACTTTAAGGTTGAGCACTGATGAACTGATGCTTTCGAACTGTGGAGCTGGAGAAGACTCTTGAGAGTCCCTTGGACAACAAGGAGATCAAACCAGTCAATCCTAAAAGAAATTAACTGAATATTCATAGGAAGGACTGATGCTGAAGCTCCAACAGTTTGGCCACCTGATGCGAAAAGCTGCCTCACTGGAAATGACCCTGATGCTGGGAAAGATTGAGGGCAAGAGGAGAAGGGAGAGAAAGAGGATGAAATGGTTGGATGGCATCACAGATTCAATGGACATGAGTTTGAACAAACTCAGGGAGATAGTGAAGGACAGGGAAGCCTGGCATGCTGCAGTTCATGGAGTCGCAAAGAGTTGGACACGACTTAGGGACTGAAAAAAAACAGTATATAAATGTGTACTTATTTATTTGTCCCTCTTCTGTATATATAGTAATATACACATTACTATATATAAAACAGGTAACAGGTAAGAACCTACCATATAGGACAGGGAACTCAACGCAATACTCTGTAATAACCTACATGGGAAAAGCATTAAAAAAAAAGTGGTATATGTATAACTGATCCTTTTTGCTGTACAGCAGAAACTAACACAGCATTGTAAATCAACTATACTCCAATAAAAGACAAAAACCAAAAATTGTGCATACCAATCCCTTGCTATCCCCTCATATCCGGCTTTATTTTTCTTCTCAACTCTTATCACAAGCTGACATTTTGTATACTTATCTGTCTACCCCAGGGATAGAATAAGTTCCATGAAAGAACTGTTTCATTCACTGCTGATATCTCAATACATAGTATGCACTCAAATATATGGTAAATGAAAATATGAACAAATGAATCAGCTTCATTTACTATTTAAATTGTAAAAGTGAACTAAATAAGACAACCTAATTTCCCCCCCAAATTACCCAAGATGACCATACTGTAAAATTCTGAGAATAAACTCAATATAACACGTACTTTGAGTTCTATGACTAACAGCTTGAAAACAGCTAAATTTACCACTACGGATAGGTAGTTTACCTATCTGGTTACTAGGCACCCTAGCTACTCAGAATTTTGGTTGTAAAACAAAGTTTCATGGATGATATTCAATATAAATTAGTTTAATAAACTAGTATATACTTGTACAATTTGACACTTCCCCCAGGTTTATTTGTTCATTCTTTTCTTAAAACCATGAGCTTAATTAGCAACAAATAAGCTAATCTGTTTTTTAAAGGATATTTAAAGGATTGGTAAACACATGAAGAAAGTTCTAGTAACTCCACTTTTTTGAAGAGGGTGTAAACTTTGAAAACAAAAAACAGCAGAACCTCTGAGCCTCACTTTCCCCATCTCAAAAAGGATTACCACTGCCAAAGCTCAGAATTACTGTGCTATTTTTGAGGACATACATTAATCTTTAGTATAGTAACTGACACAAAGTAAGCACTTTGTTAGTTTCCTTCTTCCCACTGGAGAGAGAAAAATCACCACAAAAAAGACTCAATCACTCTTTAAAGATTCTGAGGAGAAAATTGACAAGGATAAGATCATAACACGCTCCTGTTTCTAAGCCCTACTGCAGCCCCTACTTGGTATCTCTGATTTTTAGAATTCTAAACAGTAATTTACACTTCTAACACTAGCTTATGTTCCTTTTTAAAAAGTCTGACACTAGGTAGAATTTAATTACACATTGTTTAAAGGATATATAGATTTTCTTTATAAAAATAAATGTCTAAATTTGTAATGTAAGTCAGGGATAAATACAGGTTTTGTACATATGTTTGTGTTTTATATGTTGACTCTCAATCACCTATCATTTCACATATTACGGAATATATGACTTGGGAAATCAAAACATCAGCATTTCGTAAGAAATTGCTTCCTTATCTTTAGCTGGTGAAAAGTCAATCTTGGCTTGAGATTCTATGATATACCACAATAGTTAAATGGACAGTGTGACAAAAGGCAAATTAGAAACAGGCTTAAAATTTAAAAGAATCAACATTCAACTATTTAATCCAAACAGAACATGATTCTCAATTACAACTTTCATATTACATGTGCTATAACACTTATTACTCCCCAAGGTACTTTTTTTAGCACAAGTGACAAGCACAATAACCACCTAAATTCTAGATTCATAAAGACAATGGATATACCAGGTTCTCAGAACAATCTATCAGAAAAACAGAATGACTGGAAATATTATTTGGGGTTGAATCTTGAAGGGAAAAAAAAAATGAATATATACCTAAAGCTATGAATCACTAGGTAATCGGCTCAGATTAAAACAGCTATTAATTTAAAAACTCAGGCTTGAGGATCCCAAATTTAGTGCTTCTTAAAAGTTGGTACCAATGAGGACAGGTAATTCTTCCATTCCTCCATCCTTAATAATGATCAAGCTTTGCAAACTGGACAATGCAGAAAAACAAAACAGAAAAAAATTAAAAACGGACCAATTTAGCTGCCCTTAGCAAGTTGAAAAAGACTGGCTGAAACATGGTTTCAAGTTTTATGTAAAGGTTTGTTATCCATGTGGATAACACAGATAATATAGCTCAAGTTTAGAATGTCAAAAGTACCTTGTACTCTTGATGCCTTTACACTGAGAAACGACATTATGATGTTAAGTTCAGTTCTGGTTGGTTAGGTGCCTAGCATCCTATATTCCAGGGCTTCCCAGGCTTTTAGCATTATGATCCTAAGTCATGAAATTCCGTGTCAGGAAGATCCACTGGAGAAGAGAGGAGCTACCCACTCCAGTATTCTTGGGCTTCCCTTGTAGCTCAGCTGGTAAAGAATCCGCCTGCAATGCGGGATACCTGAGTTCAATCTGTGAGTTGGGAAGATCCCCTGGAGAAGGGAAAGGCTACCCACTCCAGTATTCTGGCCTGGAGAATTCTACCGACTGTATAGTCTGAGGCTGCAAAGAGTCAGACACAACTGAGCAACTTTCACTTCACTTAATAAAGTAGTACCAGATGGTGTGGGCTTCCAAGGTGGCGCTAGTGGTAAAGAACCCGCCTGCCAATGCAGGTAGACATAAGAGACACAGGTTCCATCCCTGGGTCAGGAAGATCCCCTGGAGGAGGGCATGGCAACACACTCCAGTATTCTTGCCTGGAGAATCCCATGGATAGAGGAGCCTGGCAGGCTGCAGTTCATAGGGTCGCAAGAAGTCAGACAAGACTGGAGCGACTTGGCATGTACCAGATGACACAACTTCAGTAACAAACCAGTACCTTGCTGAAACTAATTGTAACTAAATGCAAGAAACTAATAATCTGACACTGTACTAATCAAGGCACAACAGCAGAAAGGGTACTAGCTAGGAATCGGAAGACCAGCTTTTCTTAACTTCGTAATAATCAGTCATGTGATATTGAGCAAGGTATTTTCTTTAGATTGCAGCCTCTAAATCAGCAAAGAGGATGCCAATTTCCTGCCTCACAAAGTGCTACAAATCTCAATGCTCTAAATACCATAAAGATGCTTTACAAACAAATATAATTCAAATAAAATACTAATATTAGCATAAGAGAATTTTAACGTGCACTTAGGAAAAATTAAATTCCACCAATTACATTTTCAAGAGTTAAGACCATTTCTTTATAGCACGGAGTTCTAGCCTGATGCACCACCTTTATATCTAATGGGATATAGTGTTAGAGGAATATTGAGAAGTTTTGTTCCAGTAAGCTTAGTACTAGAATATATTTAAGCCCCAGGTGGCTCATCTACCTGCAACGCTGGAGACATGGGTTCAACCCCTGGGTCAGGAAGATCCCCTGGAGAAGAAAATGGCAAGCCACTCCAGTATTCTTGCTTGGGCAACTCCACGATCAGAGAAGCCTGGTGAGTTACAGCCCACCGGGTAGCAGAAGAGTCAGACAGGACTTTTAGAGGCAAAATAGTGGGAGATAATTAATAAAAACAAAAATAAAGCCAAATACTGTCTAGGTCTTGTTTTGCTAAAGGATCCAACAGAAAATTTTTAAGAAAAATTTTTTTCAAGGGCAAGATAATGTTCTATTGTATGAAAATGATCAAGACCTCTAAAATAAACAGTATTTTCAGGGGAACTGTGTATTACATATATACATACTTAGATGAATGTAAGGGACTCTGAGTGCTGTAACGGACTGGACAAATATAATTATTACAACTCTCGTCTCCATGCCACAAGGCTACGAATTTTCTGTATTTCTCTCATTTCTGACAAATACTCAAAATTCAAACAGGTGAAGTTCTAAGTTAGATGAGTTAAGTCAAAAAAATAGCTGTGTCTGGGATACACTTGATTATCATTACTTTTGTCAGTTGGGACTTAGAAATTTAGGTAGTTTGCCTAAGTTCTGCTACTGGGAAGTGAAAACACTGATCACTTAGCTGTAACTAACTACTTAAGATAATGTAAGATCTGAAAGAATTGTAGGAATACAGCGAAACAAATCACTGAAATTTAACCTCATCCTTATCACAAGCCCCAATATCTTTCCCCAACTTGCCTAATCAGATGATACTAAATGACATATGTAAATGTGTAACACTTAGACATCTTGAAAAGATTTTCACGATAGTTTTTTTTTTTTTTTAAACGGGGTTTTGAATGGCTACAATATGTTTATGTTATACAAAAGTGTTTGTTATACAAAACTTAATGGTCAAAATTTTTAAGTAAAACACTCTAGATAATCACTCTGCTATACACCTGAAACACAACAGTGTAAATCAACCATATTTCAAAAACAAAAAAACAAAAAAACCCGGTAGAATTTGTGGTGACAGACCTGTGACTTCAACTTATCCTCCTCAGTGATGGAACTAAATTCTGAAATAGAAAACTAGGTGAACTCAGGACCATAACATTCTCGTGGAAATATTTTTCTACCTTCCTCTAATCTCGGGAAAAGGATCATTTCTTCCCTTATGAACACGGTTATTCCGGATTTTAACCTAGTCCTTTGGGATCAAATATCCAACTTCATCAAAACAAACGTGGACATTTTTCCACTACGTGTTCCCCACTGACTAGAGAAATACGGTTTACAGGGATCCAAGGCGAGATTTTAAAATTTCACGAAACCCTCGAATTCACTATTTTTTTTTTTAGAAGGCATGCACTCATTTAAAAATGGAAGTCTACAAGACAACGCAGCTGCAGTAGGAAGCTACTGCGCGATGTGAAACGTGCTCCACGGACGCGGCTTTCCTCCCCTCGGCTCATCGGCGCCGCCACTCCTGACGATCCTGCCGAGGGAGGTGGGGGAGCCCGCGACGCCGAGGCGCTGACGGGACGGGACGCGCGCTCCGAGGGGACGGCCTCCCGGCGTTGCCGGTCCCGCGGGAGCGCCCACCTCGCCCCCGGCTCCCTGAGAACCGAGGTAAAATGGCCTCGAGACGGCGGAAGTGTCGTCCCTGTCAGCGGGCAGATGGCGGGGGCTAACGGGAGGCCGGGGGGCCCGGGAATCCCGAGTCCGCCTCCTGCGCTCAGCTGGCCCCTTCCGGGGCCGGGCGGCCGCACCTCAGCCGCCTGGGGACTCGGAGGTCCTCGCCTCCGCTGCGGCCGGCGGCGGCCCGCACCTACCTCTCCAGACGGAGGCCGCGCCGGCGCCCGCCCAGTCACATAGGCCGACCCCGCGCTGTCCTCTCGCCGCCCAGGCCGCCCGACCGCGCCGCCGCCGCCGGCCCCCGCGCTCCTCCTCCGCGCCGCAACCCCGGCGCTCCCCTTTATTTGCGGGTCTCGCTGCCACAAAATGGCGCTGAGGGAGGAAGCGAGGCCCCGACGCCCCACCCCCTTCCCGCTCCTCCCGCCGCCCCGCCCCGCGCCGCCGCCGGCGCCCGCCCGCTTCCCCGCCCCGCGGAGTTCGCGCCCGGCCCACTCACCGACGGGTAGTGCCTCCCAGACGCGGTCGCGGCTACCCGCCCGCCGGGCCCCGCCGCGAGAAGGAGAGCCTAAGGGAAGGCGCCTGCCAGGAGGCCCGCGGTCGCTCAGGGAGGAGCTGCTCCCGGCAGCACGCCTCGCGGCCGCTAGAGCCCTAACAAGCTCGCCGGGGGGGTGTGAGGGGGGGGCGGGGAGAAGAGCTGGCCTCAGGGAAAGGCGAGCCGCGAGGTCGCAGGTCAGCCGCGGGGAATCACGGGACGGGCGGCGGGGGTCGCGATTGGCGGCGCTGGGTGGACGCGCTCGCCGGGCCACCTGCGGCTGCGGCGCGGCCTCCGGCGGAGGAATCTGGGCGAAGGCGGTGCGTGATTGGCTGCCCTTTGGTGCAGCGCCCAGCGGTGATGCTTCCGCGCGCTGGCGGGCCAGGTGCAACTCTCCTGAGGACGGCCTTAGGCGGCGAATGCGGTCAGTCTAGACGTCGCCAACCGTCGCTGCTCTAGGTTTTAATAATTTAGAAATCGATGCCCGCTCTTCCGTCTGGAAGTGGACGCTTGGTTCGACCGCTCCTTGAAATCTCGAGGCGAAACCTGGGAGCTATTGTCTGGGAGATGGAGATTGTACCTCTGTTTGCTGCTCTGGGGGCACCTTGCTAACTCAAAAACCAGGGGAAGGCGAGCCTCCTGAGTTCTTTTTGTCTTGTTTCGTTTGTTTCAGAAAGTATCTTGTCATGAGTGGTGAGCAATAATAAACAATATAATTTTTCTTAACATGGTTCATGTTCCATGGCTTATTCTACCCTCTGCTGCTGCTGCTAAGTTGCTTCAGTCGTGTCCGACTCTGTGCGACCCCATAGACAACAGCCCACCAGGCTCCCCCGTCCCTGGGATTCTCCAGGCAAGAACACTGGAGTGGGTTGCCATTGCCTTCTCCAATGCATGAAAGTGAAAAGTGAAAGTGAAGTCGCTCAGTCGTGTCCGACTCTTTGAGATCCCATGGACTGCAAAATACCAGGCTCCTCCGTCCATGGGATTTTCCAGGCAAGAGTACTGGAGTGGGGTGCCATTGCCTTCTCGGCTCCCTCACTGCAAGAGACTACAAAGTCCACTTCATTCCAGGCCTAACAACAGGCTCACTGTCTGAAATGTTAAGGTATTACCTATATCACGGCACGGTTGGCAGGGCGGTGGAGGGGGGTTCTTTTGATCCAGAGAGGCTGCATTTAAGTCACCGGCCTCCCCTGTCATCATACAGGATAGTTGAATAAGAGATGAGAGACAATAAATAACCCCTAAAGAACCCTATAATACAAGTTTTAAATTCAGATACCCTCCCTTACACGACCATCTGGTCTATCAGAACCACGGTGTTGTCTGGCGGATGTTAGACTCTTACACTTACTGGAGGAGTCAGATAGACTTTGCATTGGGCTCCCCTTATCCAGCTTCCCCAAAACCGTTTATCCCCAAAGGAGGTATTCTGGAATTAGGTGATTTATAAGGATAAGAGTACAGTATACGCTTAAATGCTTTCGAATTGTGCTGGAGAAGTCTCTTAAGAGTCCCTTAGTAAGGAGATCAAACCAGTCAATCCTACAAGGAATCAACCGAATATTCACTGGAAGGGCTGATAACTGAAGCTCCAGTATTTTGGCTACCTGATGCAAAGAACCGGCTCTGGAAAAGACCCTGAGGCTGGGAATGATTGACTGCAGGAGGAGAAGGCGACAGCAAAGTATGAGACAGTTGGATGGCGTCACTGGACACGAGTGTGAGCAAACTCCAGGAGATGGTGAAGGACAGGGAGCCTCAAGTGCTGCCGTCCATGGGCTTGCAACGAGTAGGACACGACTTAGCAACTGAATGACAACGAAGTATGCTCTAGATGGTCAAAGACCAAAATTTGAAGGGAAAAACGGGCAAGGACATGAGTAGACATTTCACTCAGAAGAACAGCAATGACTGGTAAACAGAAAAGACTGTTCATGCTCACTTATAATGGAAATGCCCACTGAAATGACAAGGCTATGGAGAAACAGTGCTGATATGTTTTCTGGTGGGAATGGGAAAACGATTCAAGCCCTATGGAGTGCCAAAATTCTGTATGCACTCATTCTTAGGTCTTGCAGTTTCAAGTCTAACCCTAACCTTATTCTGAACATACACCTTCACATATAGAAAGAACATGTGGACAAGGTTACGTCACAAGTGTCATCACAAAAGTTTGGAAATAAATATCCATTAATAGGGAACTGGTTAGACATGATATATTCATACCATGGAATACAATGCCGCCAGAAAAACAGAATGAGGATGATGTTTGTTACCTTGAAATATGTGCCAGCCTATTTGGAAAATTGGAAGCTTGTTCCATAAACATTAACAAGTAAACCCAAAGTTGATAGCACATTAAAATAAGCTTAACTCTAAGTCACATTGGTAATGTAACTATGTTGTTGCATGGAGAAAAGAATTCACAGGCCTTTTGGACACAGTACTTTAAGAGAATTATCTGTGGTGGGATGGCTTAGGATAAGTAAAAAAAAATGCAAAGGAATCTTCAGTTTCAATCAGATGTTTATAATTAATGGTAATATTGTTTCTGTGGTTTTGAAACATATGTATATTGGGTAATACAAATATTTTAATGTTCTCATGTATAAGACTTTGTAAGAGAAAATGAGATACAAATATAAGATCAAAGTTCGGAAAAAACCTGTAAGTAAGGGTCTTGCCTGGTGGCTCAGTGGTAACGAATCTACCTACAATGCAGGAGACCCATCCACCTACAATGCAGGAGACTCAGGTTCGATCCCTGGGTTGGGAAGATCCCCTGGAGAAGGGAATGGTCAGCCTACTCCAGTATTCTGGCCTGGAGAATCCCATGGACAGAGGAGCCTGACAGATTACAGTCCATGGGCTCACAAAGAATTGGACATGACTTAGTGACTAAACACACTAAACACACACAACACACATATTTAAATTGGATATATCAATCTGAGCACATGATTTAAAAAACAGATTTCCTAGTTTTGTGCCCCAAAAGGGCCTAGGAGCACTGGGCCCTGACCAACTGTCCCAGTTTCCCAGAGACTGAGGGGATGTGCCAAGATGTTGCACTTTCTGTTAAAACCGGAAGTGTCCCAGGCAAGCACAGTGACTGGCCACCTCAGAGTGACGCTGAGGGAACTTCCCCTCATGGCTTCTAAATCCCATTCCCACTAAATAGAAACAGAGCTCCTTGGAGAATTGGCTGACACCTGCCAGAGCAGGGAAGGTGCAAGATGAATGAGACATTACGCTATGCCTGCATGAAAAGGTGTTGCTTAGGCTAATAAAGATGTCAACAGGACTTAGGAGAACAGGCAAAACTAACTGATAGGGATAGAAGTCAAATCCATGCTTGGCTCAGACTGGAACAGAGCAGGAATTGGTTGGAAAGGAACACGGGGGAGTTTTGGGGGTGATGAAAATATTCTAAATTATGATAACAGTGGTGATAATTCAATATATACAGCTTCCCTGGTGGCACAGTGGTAAATAATCTGCCTGTGATACAGAGAACGAAGGAGATGCAAGTTTGATCCCTGGGTTGGGAAGATCCCCTAGACAAGGAAATGGCAACCCATTCCAGTATTCTTGCCTGGAAAAATTCCAAGCACAGGAAAGCCTAGCAGGCTACAGTCCATGGGGTCGCAAAGAGTCAGACATGCTGAGTGACTGAGCGTGCATGCACAGCTAAGTATATAAGTTTGTCAATATTCATCCAACAGTACATTAAAATGGGTGCACTTAATTTAAACTATACCTGATATAAGTTTTATCCTCAGTTCAGTTCAGTCGCTCAGTTGTGTCTGACTCTTTGCCACCCCATGAATCGCAGCACACCAGGCCTCCCTGTCCATCACCAACTCCCGGAGTTCACTCAGACTCACGTCCATCGAGTCGGTGATGCCATCCAGCCATCTCATCCTCTGTCGTCCCCTTCTCCTCCTGCCCCCAATCCCTCCCAGCATCAGAGTCTTTTCCAATGAGTCAACTCTTCCCATGAGGTGGCCAAAGTACTGGAGTTTCAGCTTTAGCATCATTCCTTCCAAAGAAATCCCAGGGCTGATCTCCTTCAGAATGGACTGGTTGGATCTCCTTGCAGTCCAAGGGACTCTCAAGAGTCTTCTTCAACACCACAGTTCAAAAGCATCAATTCTTCGGCACTCAGCCTTCTTCACAGTCCAACTCTCACATCCATACATGACCACAGGAAAAACCATAGCCTTGACTAGACGAACCTTTGTTGGCAAAGTAATGTCTCTGCTTTTGAATATGCTATCTAGGTTAGTCATAACTTTCCTTCCAAGGAGTAAGCATCTTTTAATTTCATGGCTGCAGTCACCATCTGCAGTAATTTTGGGGCCCAGAAAAATAAAGTCTGACACTGTTTCCCCATCTATTTCCCATGAAGTGACAGGACTGGATGCCATGATCTTCGTTTTCTGAATGTTGAGCTTTAAGCCAACTTTTTCACTCTCCACTTTCACTTTCATCAAGAGGCTTTTGAGTTCCTCTTCACTTTCTGCCATAAGGGTGGTGTCATCTGCATATCTGAGGTGATTGATATTTCTCCTGGAAATCTTGATTCCAGCTTGTGTTTCTTCCAGTCCAGCGTTTCTCAAGATGTACTCTGCATAGAAGTTAAATAAGCAGGGTGACAATATACAGCCTTGACGTACTCCTTTTCCTATTTGGAACCAGTCTGTTGTTCCATGTCCAGTTCTAACTGTTGCTTCCTGACCTGCATACATATTTCTCAAGAGGCAGGTCAGGTGCTCTGGTATTCCCATCTCTTTCAGAATTTTCCACAGTTTATTGTGATCCACACAGTCAAAGGCTTTGGCATAGTCAATGAAGCAGAAATAGATGTTTATCTGGAACTCTCTTGCTTTTTCCATGACCCAGTGGATGTTGGCAATTTGATCTCTGGTTCCTCTGCCTTTTCTAAAACCAGCTTGAACATCAGGAAGTTCACGGTTCACGTATTGCTGAAGCCTGGCTTGGAGAATTTTGTGCATTACTTTACTAGCATGTGAGATGAGTGCAATTGTGTGGTAGTTTGAGCATTTTTTGGCATTGCCTTTCTTTGGGATTGGAATGAAAACTGACCTTTTCCAGTCCTGTGGGCACTGCTGAGTTTTCCAAATTTGCTGGCATATTCAGTGCAGCACTTTCACAGCTTCATCTTTCAGGATTTGAAATAGCTCAACTGGAATTCCATCACCTCCACTAGCTTTGTTTGTAGTGATGCTTTCTAAGGCCCACTTGACCTCACATTCCAGGATGTCTGGCTCTAGGTCAGTGATTACACCATCGTGATTATCTGAGTCGTGAAGATCTCTTTTGTACAGTTCTTCTGTGTATTCTTGCCACCTCTTCTTAATATCTTCTGCTTCTGTTAGAGCCATACCATTTCTGTCCTTTATTGAGCCCAACTTTGCATGAAATGTTCCCTTGGTATCTCTGATTTTCCTGAAGAGATCTCTAGTCTTTCCCATTCTGTTGTTTTCCTCTATTTCTTTGCAGTGATCGCTGAGGAAGGCCTTCTTATCTCTTCTTGCTATTCTTTGGAACTCTGCATTCAGATTGCTTTTCTGCTTTGCTTTTCGTTTGTCTTCTTTTCACAGCTATTTGTAAGGCTTCCCCAGACAGCCATTTTGCTTTTTTGCATTTCTTTTCCATGGGGATGGTCTTGATCCCTGTCTCCTGTACAATGTCACGAACCTCATTCCATAGTTCATCAGGCACTCTGTCTATCAGATCTAGGCCCTTAAATCTATTTCTCACTTCCACTGTATAATCATAAGGGATTTGATTTAGGTCACATCTGAATGGTCTAGTGGTTTTCCCTACTTTCTTCAATTTCAGTCTGAATTTGGTAATAAGGAGTTCATGATTTGAGCCACAGTCAGCTCCTGGTCTTGTTTTTGTTCACTGTATAGAGCTTCTCCATCTTTGGCTGCAAAGAATATAATCAATCTGATTTTGGTGTTGACCATCTAGTGATGTCCATGTATAGAGTCTTCTCTTGTGTTGTTGGAAGAGGGTGTTTGCTATGACCAGTTGCATTTTCTTGGCAAAACACTATTAGTCTTTGCCCTGCTTCATTCTGTATTCCAAGGCCAAATCTGCCTGTTACTCCAGGTGTTTCTTGACTTCCTACTTTTGCATTCCAGTCCCCTA
Organism: Bos indicus; assembly: GCF_029378745.1. Taxonomy (NCBI): domain Eukaryota; kingdom Metazoa; phylum Chordata; class Mammalia; order Artiodactyla; family Bovidae; genus Bos; species Bos indicus. The sequence goes on along the minus strand of NC_091768.1, from coordinate 96,465,481 downwards.
TAATGAAAAGGACATCTTTTTTGGGTGTTAGTTCTAAAAGGTCTTGTAGGTCTTCATAGAACCGTTCAACTTCAGCTTCTTCAGCATTACCTGTTGGGGCATAGACTTGGATTACTGTGATATTGAATGGTTTGCCTTGGAAACGAACAGAGATCATTCTGTCGTTTTTGAGATTGCATCCTCATGTGTATGTAAATTGTACTTCAGTAATGTGTGGAAATAAATGAAGACCAGCCAAATGAGAAAAGCAAAGTCTTATTTCTTCAGAGTCAGAGTCAGGTCAACCGCCATCCCTTGCATTTTGGCAGAGGCAGGCAGAGGAGTGGGAGGGCTTCATAGTGGAAAGAAAGAATGGCTTCAGGTATGCCCTGCTGGCGGCTGTTGGCACGGAGAAGCTGGAAGCAGGTATCTGGGAGCAAGCTTACCTGTCTGATTGTTTAGGGATGCTGATTTGGCTTTCTCTGGTTAGTTCTAAGTTGGAAGTGGGGACAAAACTTAGAGAAGCTGTCAGTTTTTAATTAGGTCAGGGCCATTTTGAGCTGATTGTCATACATTATTATTTACCTTCCTAGATTGTTACTTGTGATAGCAGCCTGACTTCCTCTAACTGTGACTTACAGCAGGTTGGCTTCTGAGGCTGGTTAGCAGAGATAAGGGAATTGGTTTCCTGGGCAAGCGTATGCAGGTTGTGGGTCAGAATTTCTTTTTTCATATTTGGTCAGGCCATGTCCTTTGGTATGTTCAATCTTCAGAAGTAAATTTTTAAAAGACACAGGAACTAGCTTGAAGGATCTCCCACAGGCCAAATTTAAGGCAAATTTAGCACCAGAAGAAGACTACAGGGACTTCTCTGGTGGTCCAGTGGCTAAGACTCTGCACTCCCGATGCTGGGGGACCCAGTTTAGAGCCCGGGTCAGGGAACTAGACCCCACATGCCACAAGTGAAGATCCTTTATGCCAGGACGAAGACTGAACAAAGATCCTGCCTGCCATACCCAAGACCCTATGTAGCCAGATGAATGAATGAACAATAAAAGAAAATGACTAGACTGGATTGTAAGTACTGAAAAAATAAAAATCTATGACTCTGCAGTTACACTTGATAAGAGACAAAGCGGGTGGGGGCTGGTTTTCCATCATTGGAAATGACTTATACCAGCTTCTTAAGAAATTAGTTATTAAAAGTAAAAATAGTATTTGCCCTGCCTTTTTTTTTTTTTTCAAGGAATAGTGTGGTTCACTCTGGGTGGATGAGAAGAAACTCTTCCTTACAATAGGGTACTAGCAAATAAATATAGAATAAATGAGGTAATTAGAAGATAACTGTTATACAATAAAGAAATCTTTGGGGACTTCCCTGGGGGTCCAGTGGCTAAGATTTTGCACTCCCAATGCAGAGGGCTCAGGTTCCATCCCTGGTCAGGAAACTGGATCCCACACAGACCTGGCACAGCCAAATAAATAAAATTTTTAAAAATAAGTGTTCAAAAAAGAAACAATTGATTCAGGAAGGATTATCAATGGACTTTAAAACCTTTATCTGTTGACAGGACTTCCCTCTGCAAATCATGGCTAATTCCTGGCCATATTCCAGTCAGATGAGGCAGGTGCATTCCCGCTTTAAACAGGGGACCATTTCTTCTGTGAAGTTAGAGCTCAAGTGCCCAGCTCAGGGCCTGCTGCATTATTGACGCTTAGGTGTACTTTTGTTGAATGAATGAAACTGCACGTCATTAAAACAATCTTCTCTTGTGTTACTTTGGTGGTATCTCTTAAAGTCTAGATCAAGAACAGCAGGACCCGAGACTTCCCTGGTGGTCCAGTGGTTAAGAATCTACCTGCCAATGCAGGATGCAGCTTTGATCCCTGGTCAGGGAACTAAGATTCCACGTGCTGCAGAGCAACCAAGCCTGTGCCTCACAACTGGAGGTCTGAGAACCACAATGAAGAGCCCACACAAAGCAATGAAGACCCAGTGAACCAAAAAAAAAAAAGGTCCAAATTAAAAAAAATTCTTTTTGGTCATGCCAAGTAGCATGCAGGATCTTAGTTCCCTGACCAGGGATTGAGCCTGTGCCCCCTGCAGTGGAAGTGCAGAGTTTTAACCACTGGACCACCAACGAGGTCCCAGGAAAAAATAAATATTAAACTTTTCTGAAGGTAAAGTACTTGCATTCATGGAATAAGAATTTGAATCTTGTGTCTTTAAAACCAGCTGAAAAATTTCCTCCCACCCTCAGCCTTAATGAGATATAACTGACAGATAAAACTGCAAGATATTAAAAGAAAATAAAGCCTTTAGCCAGACAGATTGCTTTAGACAGCCTTTAGACAGATTGCTGGGAAATAGGAGGATTCATGTGCCATGGAAGGATCACCTCACAGTTGATCTAGTTGCAAAGGGAACACGCTTGTATAGTGGTGCCACCTGGTGGTCACCGCCTGAACTGGTCAAATTTTGAATCTGAAATGGTGGGACAACCTCCAATTTACAGTAAATACAGGAGAAAGGGTAGTAGTAGTACAAGTTTAACGGTGCTACCAAATTAATTACTCCAAAAAAAACCTTTGTGAAACTATAAACAATAAATTTTTATTGAGCACCCCAGTTAAACCTAGTACAGTGTCAATATGCAGCCAGCTTCAAGCTGCAATTTCAAATGAGATGTCATAGAATGAAGAAGGTTGAGTGAGTGAAAGTCGTTCAGTCATGTCCGACTCTCTGCGACCCCGTGGACTATACAGTCCATGGAATTCTCCAGGCGAGAATACTGGCATGGGTAGCCCTTCCCTTCTCCAGCAGAGCTTCCCAACCCAGGGATGGAACCCAGGTTTCCTGGGTTACAGGCAGATTCTTTACCAGCTGAGCCACAAGGGAAGCCCATGAAGAAACTTACTTACATATTATTGTTTTAAATGGCACATGTGATCGATTTAGATTGGTTTAAGTAAAGTGGTCACTTCTTTCCCATCAGCCTGCTGCTGCTGCTGCTGCTGCTAAGTTGCTTCAGTCATGTCCGACTCTGTGTGACCCCGTAGACGGCAGCCCACCAGGCTCCCCCGTCCCTGGGACTCTCCAGGCAAGAACACTGGAGTGGGTTGCCATTGCCTTCTCCAATGCATGAAAGTGAGAAGTGAAAGTGAAGTCGCTCAGTCGTGTCCGACTCTTTTCGACCCCATGGACTGTAGCCTACCAGGCTCCTCTGTCCATGGATTTTCCAGGCAAGAGTACTGGAGTGGGTGCCATTGCCTTCTCCGCATCAGCCTGCTACTCAGCGCATAACCTAGAACCCTCCTACTTTGATTTAGGAGCCACCTAATAAAGTATTAATAGGGATACCAGAAGAAGAAAAGGAAAAGGTACTTGTGGGACTTCCCTGGAGGTCCAGTAGCTAAGACTCTGCAGTCCTGATGCACGTGGCCAGAGTTCCATCCCTGGTCAGGGAACTAGATCCCACGTGCTGCTTGACTCAAATAAAAGATCCCTTCTTCTGCAACTGAGACCCAGTGCAGCCAAATAAATAAATCAATAATACATGGAAAAAGGTATTTGCAGTAAGTGTGGCTTTTTATCTTTGCACCCAAGAAGTCTAGGGAGCCTGGTGATGGGCAGAATTAGTCCTTGGAAAAGTAGCAGCAGTGATTCGCAGAAGCACTCCTGAGCTCAGAGCTCATGTGGCCTTCACCATGAGCATAGCATGCTCTTCTGTGAGTCACTTCCTTAGCTTCGTCCATCCTTCCTGTCTTCAGTGCTCTTTCCACTCCTCTTTACCAGGTTATCTGCCATTCCTCACTAGCAACTAGCTTTAAACACATTATTTACTTTAATTGTGCGCTCAAATATAGAGGTTTGTGGTTTTACACATAGAGGAGCTAAACCAAGCTTTGTAGATGAATTTTCTAAGCTAGTGGGTTCTACATTGACTTCCTTACAATTTTTCTGTGAGCCTCATTGCAGCATACCAACCCAATCTAATCCTTCAGCCTTGGTTAACAATTTTGTAACCACCATTAAAGCTAATGATATTTAGTCTTCATTGTCTTTGCAGACCACAAAGAACTCTGCTGGTATTCTAAAATATATATATATATATATTTATATATATATATTACAATTAGGTTTTTATCATATTTTTTACTAGTTCAGTTCAGTTCAGTCGCTCAGTCGTGTCCGACTCTTGTGACCCCATGAATCGCAGCACACCAGGCCTCCCTGTCCATCACCAACTCCCGGAGTTCACTCAGACTCACGTCCATCGAGTCGGTGATGCCATCCAGCCATCTCATCCTCTGTCGTCCCCTTCTCCTCCTGCCCCCAATCCCTCCCAGCATCAGAGTCTTTTCCAATGAGTCAACTCTTCCCATGAGGTGGCCAAAGTACTGGAGTTTCAGCTTTAGCATCATTCCTTCCAAAGAAATCCCAGGGCTGATCTCCTTTAGAATGGACTGGTTGGATCTCCTTGCAGTCCAAGGGACTCTCAAGAGTCTTCTCCAACACCACAGTTCAAAAGCATCAATTCTTCGGCACTCAGCCTTCTTCACAGTCCAACTCTCACATCCATACATGACCACAGGAAAAACCATAGCCTTGACTAGATGGACCTTTGTTGGCAAAGTAATGTCTCTGCTTTTGAATATGCTATCTAGGTTAGTCATAACTTTCCTTCCAAGGAGTAAGCATCTTTTAATTTCATGGCTGCAGTCACCATCTGCATTGATTTTGAAGCCCAAAAAAAGAAAGTCTGACACTGTTTCCCCATCTATTTCCCATGAAGTGACGGGACCGGATGCCGTGATCTTCGTTTTCTGAATGCTGAGCTTTAAGCCAACTTTTTCACTCTCCACTTTCACTTTCATCAAGAGGCTTTTGAGTTCCTCTTCACTTTCTGCCATAAGGGTGGTGTCATCTGCATATCTGAGGTGATTGATATTTCTCCTGGAAATCTTGATTCCAGCTTGTGTTTCTTCCAGTCCAGCATTTCTCATGATGTACTCTGCATATAAGTTAAATAAGCAGGGTGACAACATACAGCCTTGACGTACTCCTTTTCCTATTTGGAACCAGTCTGTTGTTCCATGTCCAGTTCTAACTGTTGATTCCTGACCTGCATACATATTTCTCAAGAGGCAGGTCAGGTGGTCTGGTATTCCCATCTCTTTCAGAATTTTCCACAGTTTATTGTGATCCACACAGTCAAAGGCTTTGGCATAGTCAATGAAGCAGAAATAGATGTTTTTCTGGAACTCTCTTGCTTTTTCCATGACCCAGTGGATGTTGGCAATTTGATCTCTGGTTCCTCTGCCTTTTCTAAAACCAGCTTGAACATCAGGAAGTTCACGGTTCACATACTGCTGAAGCCTGGCTTGGAGAATTTTGAGCATTACTTTACTAGTACAATTTTTCAAATTCTATTTCACTGTATCTATCTCCTTGAACATAATGTGGAATGTTTTTCCGGGATTTGCTTCCTTGTATTGATTTGAATCAACATATTTGTCATATAGGGCTTCCCTAGTGGCTTAGATGGTAAAGAATCTGCCTGCAATACAGGAGGTCCAGGTTCTGATCCCTGGGTTGGGAAGATCCCCTGCAGAAAGAAATGGCAACCCACTCCAGTATCCTTGCTGGAGAATTTCATGGACAGACGGGCCTGGTGGGCTACAGTCCACAGGGTCGCAAAGAATTGGACATGACTGAGCGACTAACACTTTCACTTTATTTTGTCATATACCCAAGAAATATTTATTAGATACCTGCCACTATTGAACTGGGTACACAGTTTTCAAAGGAGATGTTTATCTTTGAAATAGTGGCTATACAGTTGGGTTTTAGTCATTCTCAATCCTTGGTGGGAGCAAGGAGCAGAGATATTAGAGGCGGGGGGAACTCAGACTCACTTGTTCCTGGAAACAGGCTTGTCCAATTACGGGGAAATCTCTTCATTAGGAAAAATAAAGGCAGCCCTTGGAGTTGATTTCCCTGTCTTGCTCTCCATTCGTTGTAAGTAACAGTACTTTCTGAAAAGGACTCAACGTGCCAGCACGATTACGCACCCTCCTCCCGACCCCCACCGGGTTACCAGGGCACCTCTGCTGGGAGCCGTGTTCTCCTTCTTGCTCTTGGCAAGATTGTGTTCGAGTCGTGATACCTTCAGCCCATGGGGTGAATGATCGTTGGTTTGAGCCCAGTGTTTCTTAATAGCACTGCTCTTGGTATTTTGAGTAAGACAAATCTTGTTTTGTGTGTAGAAGGGTTCTGTGCATTTTAGAACATTTAGCATCCTTAAACTAATCCACGACATGCCAGTAGCACCTCTTTTTTTTTCTGTGACGACCAAAAGTGCCCCTTCTCTGTTTCCAGTACCTCCAGAGGAGCAGGTGCCCCTGCTAAGAACCCCGTCAGTTGTGGGCACTGTGGTCTTTATAAAACAGTGACACCCGGTCGTCTCGCAGGCAGACGTGGCCAGTTGACCAGTTCTGGCCAGGACCAGAGGATGTCTTCTGGGGCTTCTGAGAAAGACTTTGCCTTCTGACAAGAGAGACGTGTCTGAGGAGAAAAAGTGTCCGTTTCCCCTCTCCACCCCCGCCCCACGCCACCTTTCTTCTCGTGACAGGCTGGGAGGGGCTGCGATGCTCGCCTCCGCCTCCTTGGTAGAAACCGTCTTATGACCCTGACCCTGAGGGCCAAGTGGAAAAACAGGGTGGAAAGTCCCTGGATCCTGGATGACGCTGGTAAGCTTCCAAACTAAAGCAGGGACTGCCAGCTGACGGGCTTTTCATGAAGTAAAATGAAAATCTCCTTAATGGTTTAAACCACTGTCCGTCAGGATTCCTGTTACCCATTGCAAAACACGTGCTGACCTACACAGAGAAAAAGGGTATTTGCCTGATAAACAAGTTAAAGAAAATGGAAAGTTACCAACAAAGGAGGTTTTTCTCAGGATAAAAATATGTATGTGTGTATATGTACATACATACATATATGTATATAATAATTCCTTTATATATGTAATATATATAAGATGATCAAGGAATTCACCAGGAGAGAGCTGACTATTCAGTCTTAAGACATGAACTGTGCTTCCTTTACCCACACATCAAAATAATTGATCTTCCTGTGGCATTTTGCTTTTTTATTATTGTTTTCACAGCACGTTATGACTACAAGCCCTCATGGTTTAGCAGTGTAGTAAAGCAGACATTTAAATCCCATTATTCACTTTCAAAACATCAAACTTATACAGACCTCAGTACATTAAAAATATAAGAGGCTTGGAGAACCTTATTTCCAGAACTTTTCAAAATAGTATTCTGTTTAGTCTCACCAACTGGGTTTAACCTATGGGAGCAATAGATAAATTCTGTTGGGTCAAACACTCAGTGAAACCTCTTCTAAGATTCTTTACCAACTGAGCTACCGCAGAACCCCAGTTTTTAAAAAGGAAAGCTTTATTTCCTTTTTAGATTAAAGACCTACTAGCTCAAGAGACCTACTAGCTGATTCCCCAGGACAAATTGCCAGTTTGTTCTTCTGTCAAGAGAAGCATGCTGGACTCTGGGCAGTTGTTCTAATACTGACCATGCTGACCACCTGCTATAGAGGTCTGCTAGGACCAATATCAGATTTATTTTCATTGCTCTTTCCTGCCTTTATTAACCTCCAAACTATTTTCCTGCATCCCACTCATCTGCGTCTGCCAGTCAAGTCCAGACCTTCATCTTTTCTCCTAGTTGGTTCCCAGCCACCCATCAAAACCATCTTGCTTTTCTAATATAATTGAGCAAGCGTTCGTGTGGCCACAGTGCAGAAAGCCAAACTCTAACAGAGGGTGTTTGCAGCAACGTAAGGGTTAATTTGCAGGGAATCCGGCAAGGGAGTAGGAGACAAGCCTCAGATCCACTCCACCTTGGTCTTTGAGTTAGGGGTGTTTTAAATGGAAAGAGCAAAGAAACCCGGGTTAATCGTCGTCTTGTGACATTTCTCTCTCTTTTTTTTTTTGGTCACACTGTGAGGCATGTGGGATCTTAGCCCCCTGACCTAGAATGGACCCCGCAGCCCTTGTGCTGGAAGTGCGGAATCTTAACCACTGGACCACCAGGGAAGTCCCTCTTGTGACATTTCTAAATTGTGGTTTTGGAGATCAGAATGTCTCCAGTTTACCATTCTCTGACCAGGTGGTCCATGGCTCCAGGATCTGTGAACTCACCTTGCCCCAGAGAGACAACCTGAGTGTGTCCATCAGTGACGAGATCTACAACAGCAGACACGCTACCACTTCAATGACATCATCGGCACAACCATCTCGGCCATCTGACTCTGGTTGGTTAGCGTTCGGTCAGCACAGGATTGAGATTAGAGGAGACAGAAAGGAATTGAGGGCAGAGGAGACAAGCAAGGCAATCAAAGTTTGGACAGAGGTTAATCATGAACTCAGCAAGAGAAGTCAGTTTTCGGGAGACTTGGTCTCACTAATACTCTTCTCCAGGAGAGTTCCAGCCCCGGGGAAATGGAGTAGACACACACTTCCATGTTACTCTCGCTAACCACAACTAAAAATCCCAGATGTCGCGTGTGCATCAACCACAGTCAGACACACTGGTTGGGGATCTCAGGACCCTTGGCTTTGCTTTGGCTTCATAAACCCCAGGGGCTTCCCAGGTGGCACTAGTGGTAAAGAATCCACCTGCCAATGCAGGAGATACAAGAGATGGGGGTTCGATCCCTGGGTCAGGAAGATTCCCCTGGAGAAGGAAATGGCAACCCACACCAATATTCTTGCCTGGAGCATCCCCTTGGGCAGAGGAGCCTGGTGGGCTACAGTCCATGGGATTGCAAAGAATTGGACTTGACTGAGTACACACAAACACACATAAACCCCAGAAGCAGGCACCCTGGAAAGTATAGACAAAACATGCCCCTGTCAACCCCCAACAAAAGCCTGTTCCCTGTAACCAGGACGTGGGAAGGGGCAGCCCAGCAAGACAGAGACCCTGTGGACAGCAACCACTCTCTCTACCGTTCACTCCTGCACAGGCTTCTGATCTGAACCCCGACACGCCTGGATGTGGTTAACTGGAGCCGCACCAGGGCTGGATTACCCTACCACCTGGGCACTGGAATCAGTCATCTGATACAACTTTTCAATGGATTGCAGAACAGGAAATGCTTCAGAGTTTTCTGGGAAAGAGTACCACCTAGTGAGGAACCAAAAGCAAAAAGGGGAAATACTGTGCCTCCAAGCCCTCTGGTCAAAGCCAAGTCAAGGCCAAATCACTACCCAGGCCCAGCCAGGGTGGGGGCAGTTGGGTGCGTGCAGTCAGGAGAAGGGACTGGTGAAGCCCAGATGGAATGTGCTAGAATGTTCCAGTTCAAAGCCGGGCTCATCCCTCTTAGGACGTGGAAAGTCTGTATGGGACTCGTCACCCGGTGGGGGACTCAGGGAAGCTCAAGGTCTGGCTGGGTTTCTGGAGAGAAAAAGAATACGGGGGTGGGGGAGGGTATAGGCAGAAAGAGAGGTGGGAAACTGCTCCTAATGCTTTGCTGGTTGTTTCCACATGTTGTTTCTTTAATCCTCACAGCCAGACATCTAGCGAGGTAAGGGCTTGTGCTTGTCCCATTTCACAGGTGGGACGGCTGAGGCACAGAGTCAGTAATTAGCACCAATTTCGAGGGGTGATCAGCTTGGATGAATTTAAGTTGATTTCAGAGTCCACCCAAACCTACGCAACAGGCTTCCCTTAGGGACATATGCAAAAATAGAAACCATTAGCAAAGTAATAGCCCAGCTACTGCAAAGCATGTGACTCAGTTCAGTTCAGTCGCTCAGTCATGTCCAACTCTTTGCGACCCCATGAACTGCAGCACGCCAGGCCTCCCTGTCCGTCATCAACTCCCAGAGTTTACTCAAACTCATGTCCATTGAGTCAGTGATGCCATCCAACCATCTTATCCTCTGTCATCCCCTTCTCTTCTCACCCTCAATCTTTCCCAGAATCAGGGTCTTTTTAAATAAGTCAGCTTTTCGCATCAGGTGGCCAAAGTGTTGGAGTTTCAGCTTCGGCATCAGTCCTTCCAATAAATCTTCAGGACTGATCTCCTTTAGGATGGACTGGTTGGATCTCCCTGTAGTCCAAGGGACTCTCAAGAGTCTTCTCCAACACCACAGTTCAAAAGCATCAATTCTTTGGTGCTCAGCTTTCTTTATAGTCCAACTCTCACATCCATACATGATGACTGGAAAAAACATAGCCTTGACTAGACGGACCTTTGTTGGATGTTTACCTTCATCAGGCAGATATTATGATGATGTGTCCCCAACTTGGAAATTCCTTATTTTCTGCCTGTAAACCCTTAAGCTGAATAGTAAGCCTCCCTCTCAGTAGGATAAACCTTAGATACACACACAGGAAGGTTTTCTTTTTGGTCCCTAGGAAATAAATGCTGAATATAGCCAAACAATCCAGTAAGTCTGAGTCGTGCTTCTGTCCCATTGGAGGAATAGCCGCGTGGTAGCGAGAGCAGGATTGGGCATGAGGCAAGGTAAGAGGGGCTGCAGAGGCCCCAGGCTTTTTTTTCTCTAAGTATTTTCTTATTTGTTTACTCTTTGGCTACCCTGGGTCTTGGTTGCTGCACGCAGGCTTTCCCTAGTTGTGGTGTGTGGGCTTCTCATTGCGATGGCTTCTCTTATTGTGGAGGACAGAGGACAGTCTCGATGGTTGTGGGGCACAGGCTCAGTTGCTCCGTGGTATGTGGGATCTTCCCAGACCAGGGATCGAACCCATGTCTGCTGCATTAGCAGTCAGATTCTCAACCGCTGGACCACCAGGGGAGTCCCTCAGAGTCTTTATTAATGAGGAACCCTAGGCTGTCCAAGGCCACGTCTAGGAAGCGTGGGAAACGGAGATGTGTTTAGATGAACAAGTGTTGTCAGAGGCCCATTCTAGGAGCAGAGCTGAGGGGGAGACACGTGGTGGTACCCGCTAGTTACATCCAAGTAGGGCCCAGGCAGAAGTGCCAATGCTGAGAAGAGGACCAAGCCTCTAGATGAAGGGACAGGTGAGGGTAAGAAGTGTTTACAGGCCTCCGATACTGGAAACAGCAAATGAACAATATGTACAGGATCAAAGCCAGCAGATCCATGTGCTTGCTCCGTATAGGAATCTTACTAGAAGGCATTAGAAAGAGACAAGAATTTAATAAGTTTTTAAAGGGTAAACCATGGTATGACTTTGACCTAGGTATTTATCTACACTCCACTATGTACTTGGCTTCAGCCTTGGCCTTTGGAAAACTGGAGTCAAGAGCTGTCTACAGGGTCATTTGGGCCATCCCTGACCTCGTGCTGGAGGAGTGATTGTGTAAGAGCTTAGGTTACCACCATATTCAACTGTGGTAATGATGTCAGTCATATTACCAAGGCGTGTTTTTCAGATTAATTTCAAACTAGCGAGTGCCTAGATGTGGCATGGGGTGACAATCATCCTAGGTTCTGTGTTCACTGAAATTTTATCAGTCAGTTGTATAAACGTATATTCATTATATAAGAATGTTAAAGGAGCTAAATATATCTCCCTTATTTACTATCATTACTTAAATTCTTATAAACATTTAGTGACTCAAGAGAATGTAACTGTCTTCCGAAAGTTACCTATTTAATATGCTTTTTTTTTTTTAAGATTTGTTTCTTTTTGGCTGCACTGGGCCTTCGTTGCCGAGTGGGCTTCTCTCTAGCTTTGGTGAGCGGGGCCGCTCTTCCCTGTGATGCCTTCTCTGGTTTCGGAGCACCGGCTCTAGGGCAGAGGCTCAGTAGCTGTGGCTCACAGGCTTAGTTGCTCCAACTCACGTGGAACCTTCCTGGACCGGGGATCGAACCTGCGTCCCCTACATGGGAAGGCGAAGTCTCACCCATGGGACCACCAGAAAAGTTCCTTAACCGACATCTTCACATTTATTACAATTACCGGAATCCTTAGTATGTGTGTGCCAGTCACCTGTTAGATACTCATCTAGCCCATTTCCTCCTCTTCCTCATCACGGAAGTCAGCTACTTGGTTCTGCTTCTCTTACCGTCAGATGCAGCTGCAAGACTGAACTCCAGATAATGGTTTGTGGGCAGGGGATGTATGGCATTTCCAGGCTGGGCCGGTTAACACCTTTCTCATTCTCTTTCTCACCTGCCCACCAATGGACAGGAGGCCGGGGACACGACCCTGGAATATATACATGAACGCTGGAATATATAATGTCAACCCTGGGGAAGTGGGAGCTTGTCTGTCAGAGCAGTTACTCTTACTAATACTCTTCTAAAGGAATTGGTGAAAAGTTTGAAAACAACTCAGAAAGCCATTAAATATCTAGAAGAATCTAAGTTGTAATTTTGCATAAAGTGCAAGTCGCTCAGTCGTGTCCGACTCTTTGCAATTCCATGGACTGTAGCCTGCCTGGCTCTTCTCCCTTCTCCAGGGGATCTTCCAGACCTAGTAATCAGAACCCAGATCTCCTGCATTGAAGGCAGATTCTTTACCATCTGAGCCACCATGCTGGGGCTGCTGCTGCTAAGTCGCTTCAGTCATGTCCGACTCTGTGCGATCCCATAGACGGCAGCACACGAGGCTCCACTGTCCCTGGGATTCTCCAGGCAAGAACACTGGAGTGGGTTGCCATTTCCTTCTCCAATGCATGAAAGTGAAAAGTGAAAGTGAAATCACTGAGTCGTGTCCAACTCTCAGCGACCCCATGGACTGCAGCCCCCCAGGTTCCTCCATCCACGGGATTTTCCAGGCAAGAGTACTGGAGTGGGGTGCCATTGCCTTCTCTGCTGAGCCACCATACTCCTTTTTGAATTCTAAGGTTATATTTGGGCTGATTGGAGATGGATAGTCATTTTTTTTCCTTTTTTTATTGTGCACCATGTGGAATCTTACTTCCCTGACCAGGGAATCAAACCCATGTTTCCTGCATTGCAAGGTGGAGTCTTAACCACTAGACTGCTGGGGAAATCCCTGGGATGGATACTCTTAGGCAAAATGCTGGCATGAGCAAAGTTTCGTCTCTAAAATCCCCACCAAAATGATTCATGGGGAAAAATATCCAAATTAGTGCTGGAAATCTGGTGGCCACTCGAATATCCTCTGGAAACATGGGAGGATTTCTGGTCAGTGTAGCAGTACATTGAGTCCTGCTCAGTGTTTGAGTACTCAAAACACTGAGTAACAATGACTCATAGGCTGTGGTAATACAGTGACTCTCTTTTGTCCCCAGCTGCGTCATTACATTGGCCTGGGGGCTTGTTGTTTTCTTTGCCCTGGACCAAAATGCCAGCCCCGTTGCCATTTTTTTTAAAAAACTTCTTACATAATAAAAAGTCATATAATCACTTTAAGTCAGAACACAGGCACAGTCTTTCTCTCCTTGATTGGAGTATAATTGCTTTCTAATGTTGTATTAGTTTCTGGTCTACAGTGAAGTGGATCACTGTATGTATACATACATCCCCTCCCTCGTGAACCTCCCTTCCACCCCCTCAATCCACGCCTAGATCATCCCCGAGCCTGAGCTAAGCTCCCTACGGTACACAGCAGCTTCCCATTAGCTACCTATTTTACACACAGTGGTGTATATATCGTCAGTCTTACTCTCCCAATCTGTCTCACCCTCCTCTTCCCTCTCTGTGTCCACATATCCATTCTCTACGTCTGTGTCTCTATTCCTGATCTGCAAATAACCTTATCCGTACCATCTTTCTAGATTCCATACATATACGTCACTGTACGCTATTTTGTTTTTCTCTTTCGGACTTACTTTCCTCTGTATGACAGACTCTAGGTACATCCACATCACTGCAAGTGATCCAATTTCATTCCTCTTTATAGCTGAGTAAAATTCCATTGTATATATATGTACCACATCTTTTTATCCATGCATCTGTTGATGGACATCTAGGTTGCTTCCATGTCCTGGCTATTGTAAATAGCGCTGCACTGAACACGGGTACACGTGTCTTTTTGAATTACAGCTTTCTCGGTGTATATGCCCAGTAGTGGGATTGCTGAGTCATATCGTAGTTCTATTTTTAGTTTTTTAAAGGACGCTCCATATTGTACTCCATAGAGGTTGTGTCAATTTATATTCCCACCAAGAGTGCAGGAGGGTTCCCTTACACAGGCACATCTCTGGTTTAAGGTTGAAACTCTATTCTTTCAGCACAAACCTGTAGAAAGCTAGCAAGCCTGCAGTGGGAGAAAGGTGGGAAGCTGGTGGAGGTTAAGTTTCCAGCCTTGTTCTTGTGTTCCTCCTCTTCCAGTAAGCTCTTCGTGGCTTCTGACTTCTCCAGGGATTGAGCTGCAGGAGTGTGGAGGTTCTGGTACTGTTCGTGGTGGTGGGGTGGGAGATTCCTGCTGGTGGGGGCGAGGCTGCTACCTGACCACCACTGTCTTGCCTGGCAGATGTTTAAAGCAGACTCTTTTCTCTCCTGGTTTTGGAGACCATCCTATCGCTGAGGATTTCTCCCCTGGAATTCAGTCTGAAAACTGAGGGATGGCGTCGTGTTCCAGGGAAACGAGAAAAGAAACACAGATCTCTGTCTCGAACTTGAAAAGTTTAGGCTTGAACTTGCGAGGAAACTAGGCCAACGGAAAGTCCAATTTTAACAACATGGATATTATGTTCCAAAGACCAGAATCTTTAAACACAACTTCCAAAGTGTGATCACAGAGATAATGTGTTCTTCATTTAGCACTAAGAGGTGAATGTCTTCTTACTCCGTGTGATCTAAAAAGTTGGAGTCATGGGACTTCCCTGGTGATCCAGTGATTACGAATGTGCCTTGCAATGCAGCGGGACCTGGGTTCTATCTCTGGTTGGGGAACCAAGATCCCACATGCCTCGGAGCAACCAAACCCGCCTGCTGCAATTAGAGAGTCCGTGCCTTCAAACTAAAGATCCTGCATGATACAGCAAAGATTCCCCTTGCTACAACTAAAACCTAATGCAGCCAAATAAATAAATATGTAAAAAAAAATGAAGCGGAAACTCCAGTCCTTTGGCCACCTGATGCGAAGAACTGACTCACCAGAAAAGACCATGATGCTGGGAAAGATTGAAGGCAGGAGAAGGGGACGACAGATGAGATGGTTGGATGGCATCACCAGCTCAATGGACATGAGTTTGAGCAGGCTCTGGGAGTTGGTGATGGACAGGGAGGCCTGGCGTGCTGCAGTCCATGGGGTCTCAAAGAGTTGGACACGACTGAGTGACTGAACTGAACTGAACTGAAAAAAATGAAAGTTGGAGACACACAGACATAAAAGAAAACCTATGGTTACTAAAGGACAAAGTTGGGAGGGGGGATAAATTAGGAGTTTGGGATTAACAGATATACATTACTATAAATGAAATAGAGAAACAACAAGGACCTACTGTATAGCACAAGGAACTATATTCAATATCTTGGGCCCACCTATAATAGGAAAGAATTATATATATATATAACTGAAATATATATTACATATTATAAATATTATATAATATATATAGTATATATAACATATATTGTTATATATATTAACATATATAATATACAACATATATTATATAATATAACATATATTATTTATATATTACTGAAATATATATTATATATATATATATTTTTTTTCCCCACGGAGGGGAAAGACTCTCCCTGTCTTCCTGTGCTTCACGCCAATACATCGGAAGGAATCCCGTTGGTAAGCCTTACTGTGTAACTGATGCCCATGAGCCCCCAGGCTGTGCTATGTGGAGTGCAGTAGGCTGGCTTCTGGACACACGTGTCCAACTGGTGGGATTAACCGCTTTTTGTTTGGAAAGACCTAGTGGGGGGTCCACCTCTAAAGGCACGCAACATAGCTAGGGTGATAGAACGTGCTGTGCTGACTCCTGCTAGACCACCAGAAGGTTTCTTTATTGATTTATTTTGGCTGTGCCTTGCAGCAGCAGGTTTCTTTTATTTATTTGTCCTTTAAAAAATATTACTTGGCTGTACCAGGTCTTCGGAGAAGGCAATGGCACCCCACTTCAGTACTCTTGCCTGGAAAATCCCACGGATGGAGGAGCCTGGTGGGCTGCAGTCCATGGGGTCGCTAAGAGTCGGACACGACTGAGCGACTTCACTTTCACTTTTCACTTTCATGCACTGAAGGAAATGGCAACCCACTCCAGTGTTCTTGCCTGGAGAATCCCAGGGACAGGGGAGCCTGGCGGGCTGCCGTCTATGGGGTCGCACAGAGTCGGACACGACTGAAGCGACTTAGCAGCAGCAGCAGCAGCAGTACCAGGTCTTAGTAGCATCACGCAGGATCTTCACTGTGGCATGTGAAATCTTTAGCGTGGCATGTGGGAACTAGTTCCCTGATCAGCGATTGAACCCAGGCCCCCTGTATTTGGGAGTGAAGGGTCTTAGCCACTGGACCACCAGGGCAGTCCCAGAATGTTTCTTTTAAAGCCGGCCTGCCCCTCCATGTGGGGGTGGCTCTGGCTTGGTGAAAACCACGGGTGGCCTTCCTTATAACTGGACAGGATACCGCTGCTATTGACTCCCTTTCCATTGACCCAGTAAGCACTTGGCTGCAAAATCTGCGCACATCCTGGCACGTGAATTCTGAGCAGACTCGGTCTCTCGCTCTTTAGTTCTCTTTGGCTGCTTCTGTCTGTGCTGTATTTGTTGTATCTGGTTGCAGTGCCCCCTACATACCTGACCCCAGGAAGGTTCCGGAAGAGGGGTGGATCAAGAGTGTAGGGTCGTGCAGGGTATGTCAGGGTGGAGTGTATGACCAGGCCACTCAAGATGGCTGTTCTCTGGCTCTCTGTCCATCCCCTGTGGGACCAAGGCCTGTTTCACATACACCAACTCACATGACTGACTTTCCTCTATACCTGCCCCAGGCCCCAGCTAGTGATTTTTCTTATCAAAGGGGTGGTGGGGGTGTGTGCAAGCTCCCTCTTTCATCAAACCACTGATGTCTCAAGAAAGGAAAAGAAACTCTGATTCACTGTCCTGTTTCCCAGTTTGCCCAATGCCTCAGTGTTTTGCTCACAGCTGCTTAAATCATACCTCCCAAAGGACATTAGTAATCTTTCACAACTGTGTTTACCCTTTAAACTGAGAAACTTGTGGGTGATGATGTTAGCATCTTTTTCTTTTTTTTGCAGGTACTGTTTTTCCCAGATAGTTGTCATCATTCAGCATAACTTTGTTCCAATGTATAGGTTTTCTCCAGTTATTTTTGTTTGTTTGTTTCTTAATAACAGTTACCAAGAACTTCTTTCATCTCTCTTAGAGGTTATTTGCCTTGCTACTAATTGTAAGCTCATCCAACCAAGCTTCAGGCCAGGACGGTATGGAGGCTGAGAAGACTTGAAAATGGAAGGGCTGGGGTAGCATCACGTGCAACGAGCAGACTGAGACATCTTTGGTTGTCACAGCTGTAGGTGGGTGAGGACTACCAGCTTCTGGTGGGTAGTGGCCGGGGAGGTAGGTAAACATCCTGCATACCCAGGACAGCCCCCCAGTGGGAGAGTTACCTGGTTTAAATCGTCAGCAGTGTGGAGGTTGAGATTGAAGCCCCAGCTGTCTGGGTTCCAGCCTTTGACCCCAGACTCTAGTCTCTGGGTAGCCTCAGGCTTTTGCTGTCACACCCCAAGAGCCGCTGATCTTCTGGGGTAACAGGCTCTGCAGGACTATGACCAAGCACCTGTGGGTGGGGACACGGCTGGTTCTACATCCCAGCTCCTGGCAGGCTTAGCACCACAGGGCGGTCCGTGCGGGGAGTAGAACGTGAAGGTTCAAGCACCCACTGAAATCCTTTCTCATCCACCCTCCAACCCCAGCTAATGGAGTCAGCTGCTACTCAAAGCACGATTATGAAGTCTCCGAGCCTGGACCAGAGGCAGGGAGACTCCTGTTCTGGGCAGCGCGGCACTGGGGAGACAGAAGAGCTGTCTCTGGCTTTAACAGAGCGTTGGGGTTGACTCTTCTCCGTTCTGCTCACCCCTCACCCCTAGGAGTCTGAGAGCGAGGTGTGGGAAGGTTGGCCTCTTCTTAGGTCTGCCTCCTGGGCTCTTCGATGCCCCATGTCCTCACATGGTCGCCCCTTGGCCTGTGTGTGTCCCTGGCCTTGCCCCCTTTTTATGAGGGGGGGTTAGTGCTTGCATTGTACCTTAATTACCTTTTAAAAGGCTCTGTCTCCATAAGTTTGTTTTCTTAGAGTCTGTGAGTCTGCTTCTAATTTTTGTCAATAAGTTCATTTGTCTTATTTTTTAAAATTCCACATATAAGCGGAATCATATGATATTTGTCTTTCCTCGTCTGACTTACTATGGTGCGGGGAGGGATAAATTAGGAGTTTGGGGTTAATATATACACACTACTGTATGTAAACTAAACAACAGGGCATACTGGATAGCACAGGGAACTCTACTCAATATTCGGTAATAAGCCACATGGAAAAAGGATCTGAAAAAGAATGGATAAATGTATAACTGAATCACTTTACTGTACACCTGAAACTAATACAATACTGTAAATCGACTATCGTTGCTGTTGTTTAGCTGCCAAGTCACATCCGACTCTTTGCGACCCCATGGATTGTAGCACACCAGGCTTCCCTGTCCTTCACTCTCTCCTGGAGTTTGCTCAAACTCATGTCCATTGAGTTGGTGATGCCATCTCAATCAACCATACTCCAAAATAAAATAAAAAGGAAATAAAAAGGGAAATAATTTAAATAAAAAGTAAAAGTGTCTGATACTAAAAAAAAAAAAAAAAAAAAGCTCTGTCTCTGGATACAGTCACATTCTAAGGTACTGGGGGTCAGGACTTCAGCATATGAATCTGGGGGACAAATACAGTCCTTGACAACTGGATTAAGTGTTAAACTGGTCTGGGACAGGACTAAGATGTCTGCTCAGGGGGGACTGGAATGTTTAGGGTGAATGTGGAGCATAAGAGAGCTGCTGGTTTGTCCATCACTGAGAGGCTATTCTTCAAACTCCTTACAAGAGTAACTGATCAGCTGTCTTTCATAAACAGAGCATCTTACCCCAACACATAGCTGACTAGTTCCTGACACTAAATCAAAGGTTAAAGATCCCTCTAGGCTTATTGGACAGGATTTTATCCAGTTTCCCACCAAAGGGCCAGTGCACATGTAAGTGGGCCCTAGGATCGGGTGATGCAGACCAGGATGGAGAATATTCTGGGACACGCCTGAGACGGGACCCAGGGTCCATCCTTTCTCGTGGACCAAGTTCTGGAATGAACCTCCATTGTATATGAGGCCATGCCTCCTGCGTACCCCCTCTGGTTCTCCAGAGTGGACCTTTGGTGGGAGGGCGGCTCCTAACAAATGCTGGCCAGGAGACATAGCCAGCCTGAGCTCCTTCTGCATGGTCATTGCCCTCTGTGCTGCTGCTACTGCTGCTAAGTCGCTTCAGTTGTGTCCGACTCTGTGCGACCCCAGAGACGGCAGCCCATCAGGCTTCCCTGCCCCTGGGATTCTCCAGGCAAAAACACTGGAGTGAATTGCCATTTCCTTCTCCAATGCATGAAAGTAAAAAGTGAAAGTGAAGTCGCTCAGTCGTGTCCCACTCTTAGCAACCCCATGAACTGCAGCCCACCAGGCTCCTCTGTCCATGGATTTTCCAGGCAAGAGTACTGGAGTGGGGTGCCACTGCCTTCTCCGATTGCCCTTTGTGGTCAGGGTCAACTCATTGTGAGTAGCTCTTGAGAGTTATTCTTAGAACTATGCCATGAATTCAGCCTCACTCCATGATAAATCCTGGGCTGTTAAGTGGAATTCTGCGGTGTAATGACTAACAAATCTCCCCACCACTTACATGGAATGCATTGCCCCCCCTGTGTTTTACCTGTGTGGTGGTTAGTTTTAGGTGTTAACCTGGAGGATGTTTTGGATGAGATTAACATTTAAGTTGGTAAATTTCTGGGTAAAGCAGATTGTCCTCTATAAGGTGTGTGGGCCTCATCCAATCAGTTGAAGGCCTAAGTAAAGCAAAGACTGACTTTCCTTAAGTGAGAGGGAATCCTCTATCAGATTGCCTTCACACTGGAACTGCACCATTGGCTTGCCTGGGTCTCAAGCCTGCCAGTTCACACTATAGGTTTTGGATCTCCAGCCTCCATAATCGCATGAGGCACTTCCTTATCATACATCTCTTTCTCTCTGCATATACACATCTTAGTAGCCTTGTTTCTCTGGAGTACACACCAGGAGTGGTGATGATGGTGGATTGTTGATTCCCCTAAAGGGGCAGATGTTGCCTAGTTTTTACAGAGGGATCTTACGCAGGCATCACCTGGATTCTAAATATGGGACCACTTTTCTCTTCACCCTTCCCCCATTCTGTTCTGGTTTCCCAGGTTCATGGCTAGTGAGTCTAATTCCATAGACAAGGGTAGGAAAGTCAGCCAGGTGGGTCAGGGTCAAGGGAAGCTCCAGGAAGCTGGGTCTTCACTGAGACTAAGGAGCAAAGGTGATCGAAGGGGCAAATGAGAGGGGGCAAGGGAGAACGGAGGACCAGTTCAAGCTTTAGGTTCAAGAGCTAGGACCTGAATCATATGCAAGAGAAGAGGCTGGAGATCAATCAGGAGTCGAGAAGACAGGAATAAGCTGGGACCCAGCATAGGAGGGGCAAGTTTCAAACAGTAAACCACAAACAAAATAGGGTTGAGCTCAGTTTTACTGGGTGCAAGGAATGTGGCGGGCAGGGGGTGTGGTGGCTGTTTAAAGGCACAGTGATGTTAGGGTTAACAGGGAGAGCAGTACATTCAAAGCCGAGCTCTACTATCGACTGGCTCTGTGTGACCTTGGTCAAGTCACTTACTCTGTGTGTGTGTGCTAAGCGGCTTCAGTCGTGTCCGACTCTGTGCGACCCTATGGACTGTAGCCTGCCAGGTTCCTCTGTCCATGGGGATTCTCCAGGCACGATTACTGAAGTGGGTTGCTATGCCCTCCTCCAGGGGATCTTCCCAACCCAGGGATCGAACCTGGGTCTCCTGTATTGCAGGCAGAGTCTTTACTGCTGAGCCACCAGGGAAGCCGAAGTCACTTACTACCTTTGTGCAAAAGAGAAATAATAAGCCACTTTACAGAGATGCTGTGAATTAAGACAAGATGTGGAGCATCAGACCCAGCACCAGAACAGGGTCTGACAGTACCAGAACTGAGGATCTGCTCAATTACGTCAGTTCCTTTCTTCCTTTATGTTGGTTGCTCAGTTGTGTCCAACTCTTTGAGATCCCATGGACTATAGCCCACCAGGCTCCTCTGTCCAAGGGATTTCCCAGGCAAGAATACTGGAGTGGGTTGCCATTCCCTTCTCCAGGGGATCTTCCCAACCTAGGGATTGAACCCAGATCTCCTGCATTGCAGGTGGATTCTTTACCAGCTGAGCCACAAGGGAAGCCCAAGAATATTGGAGTGGGTAGCCTATCCCTTCTCTAGGGGATCTTCCCGACCCAGGAATCAAACTGGGGTCTCTGACTACCTGTCTCATTCAATAAAACACTTCTGCTCTGAGCCAACCTTCCCCTTTCCTTTCCAAGAGTTAATGCATTCTTAGAGGATGCAATTTAATGATAATCCGCCTGATGTTGTGGCGTGGGCAGCTCACTTTGAAACCTTTGTTAATGATATTCTATCTTTCCCATCATTCTCTCTGTCTAGATCACTGGTTTCATTTTAGCAATTTAAGTACTACTCTTGGTCCTATTCCTGGAGAAGGAAATGGCAACCCACTCCCAGTATTCTTGCCTGGAGAATCCCAGGGACAGAGGAGCCTGGTGGGCTACAGTCCATGGGGTCGCAAAGAGTTGGACATGACTGAGTGACTAAACTACAGTAAAACAACAACAACTTGATCCTGTTAGCGATCTCATTTATGCAAAAGGAAAGCTGGTGGAGCAATTCTCACTGAGATTCCTGTCTGGGTAAGGTTTGTGGTACAAGGGGTGAAAAGGAAGAGTGAGAGAGAAAAAGGAGAGAATGTAGCTAAAGTCATTCCAAAAATGGTCCGAGTTCATTACTAAGCATGTGAAAATATGTCTTGTAGAAGGATATGTGGCAGAGACTGTTAACTTCCAATCCGTTATTCATTTTCTCTGTTGTTAAGGAATTCCACATTTTTTAACACTGGGAATGGCCATAGCTAAACGAATGTTTCCCAGCCTCCTCTATAGTTAGGTACAGCTTTCTACCAAAATTCTGATTGGAATTTGTTGGGTGAATCTATCATGGAGAATCCTTGAAAGGAGATAGCTGGGGCCAACCTTTTGTCCCTCCCTCTTCATGGAGAGGGGGTGAGATAGCTGGTCTTCTACAAGCTATCATCATGGGGCAACTCTGAGGACAGAGGAACCTGGTTCCTTGAGGACTTCACAGCACTGTCATCCCAGCCCTGGACTACCCACTCCAGATCTCTTTTACAGGAGGGAATACACACTTCTGGGTTTGAGACACTGTGGCTGGATCTGTTTAATAACCGACTCCAAAGGATTTCATTTCAACCTACATTTTTCCTTCTTCAGCCAATATGTTGATCTAGACTCTGGTGGGTCTGAGATGCCTGTGAAGTAGTCTTGGGAAGTTTGTTGATGGGAAATCCACAATTATGGTGCCCTGATGTGGCAGATGACATCCTGAGCTGGCGGGAGGAATTTGGGACAGATTCCAGTCAACTGTAATCTAACTCCTTGAGACAGTTGAATGAGTACATCTTATAGTGGTGATTGCAGCCGTGAAATTAAAAGACACTTGTTCCTTGGAAGAAAAGCTATGACCAACCTAGATGGCATATTAAAAAGCAGAGACATTACTTTGCCAACAATGGTCTGTCTAGTCAAAGCTATGGTTTTTCCAGTAGTCACGTGTGGATGTGAGAGTTGGACTATAAAGAAAACTGAGTGCTGAAGAATCGATACTTTTGAACTTCGGTGTTGGAGAAGACTCTTGAGAGTCCCTTGGACCGCAGGGAGATCCAACCAGTCAATCCTAAAGGAAACCAATCCTGAAGATTCATTGGAAGGACTGATGCTGAAGCTGAAAATCCAATACTTTGGCCACCTGATGCGAAGAACTGACTCATTGGAAAAGACCCTGATACTGGGCAAGACTGAAGGTGGGCGAAGGGGATGACAGAGGATAAGATGGTTGGATGGCATCACCGACTGGATGGATATGAGCTTGAGCAAGCTCTGGGAGTTGGTGATGGACAGGGAGGCCTAGCATGCTGCAGTCCATGGGGTCACAAAGAGTTGGACAGGACTGAGCCACTGAACTGAACTGAACTGATAATGGTCAACTATAAAGGAAAAACAGGCCCGTTTACTGGATGTAAGACATTTTCATTACCTCCTGCAGCCCCCAAGCCCTGGTCTCAATCCTGGTCACTCTCGTAGTTGGGGTGTCTTCTGGAAGGCTGTAACCAATGGCAGATATGATGTTAGAGACACTAATCTCACTTCCCCACAACCCAGCCTTTGTTGCTTGCTCAAAAGAGCTTGTCCTGCTGAGGGGGTGGGGTGGGAATTCAATTTAAATATCAAAGCATCACTTGTACAAAAAAGAAGTACAGCGATTTGGCCTGACTGGGCTCAATCTCCTTCTAGTGATATTTTGTTCTCACTAGAACAAGCCTTTTTATTAGCGACTGACCTATCACTGAATTGTTATTTCATTCTTCCAAATGCTTTTATTCCAGTTCCCATAGCTAGTACCCTAAAAGCAGTTCTTAGTATCTCATGCTAGAATTTATACAACAGTTTTTTAACTAGCCTGCCCCTTAAATCAATGGCAGACTCCCTTGACTGGAAAACTACTTTAAATATGCCTCATGTCAGCTAAAATGCTTTTCAGTTTCCGGTTACCAATTACGTGTTTGAGTTTTAAGGACACTCATCACCTGGTTCCAACTTGAATTTCCTCCATCTGGTAGCATGCCCTTACATTCACCTTGACTGCCAGCAAGCCCTACCCTTTCTGTGAAGCCGGGCTCAGTGCTTCCCCTTTCGGTTCCCCTAGTCATCCTCGGCACAGAGGTGGGGTGGAAATTGTGAAGGGGGTGGAGGAAGGTAACTGAAACACTATTCAGCACCTATTATTTGTCTGTTTATTACTGTACTATTCTATTCAGGAAAGGCCCAACTCAGGCCAATAACAGTGTAAAACTTTCTAATTTCTTCACAGAATTCAGGATTTTTTTTCCCAGTTGTTGAGAAAGTACCTGATATTTACAGTTCATTAGAAATAGGACGCCGCAGCAAAGACTCCTCTGTTGTACTTCTTTTATATTCTCCCAGCAAACACTCAAGACTTGACTGCTAAGGCCTGGTAATCAATGTGTGAACTTTGGATTCTAATCCTGATCTTTCACTTATTAACGGTGTGACCGGGGCAACCGGTTCATTAAGCGGGAATCAATGATGCCTATCCTAGGAGTGAAACAAAGATAAATGTATGTAAACTCTGCAGCGCAGTCCCTGGCACGTGGCGGGTGCACAGTAACACTATTATCAGGCCTGGCGGAGGTCCCAAGGTCGGTTCACTCGGAAAGAACGCTCACTCAGGGCAGTAGTTGGAGAGGGACCGGCCCTACACCGTCCCAGAGCCAGGGCCCGCTCTCCTGCGAGACCGCGTCGGCTCACGGCTGCGCTCCGATGCGGCTCCCAGAGACACTAGTCTTTCCTCTGTGCGAAGGGCCCGGGACCCCGAGGCTACCCCCCACCCCACCCCGGCAGCGTCCGGGAAGGAGCAGGAACGCAGCCGCGGGCTTCCCGGCACGGCCCGCGGGGCCTGGGCCCCCCATCCGCGGGCCGCGCCAGGCGGTGCCCTCACCGGGGCGGAACGCAGAGCCGTACCATCTCTTTCGGGGGCTGGGGGGAGGGAAAACAGCGGCCCTCCCTTTGGCGACGCGCCCGGAGACGCGCAGTCGCAGTGGGGGCCCCGCGGCTCGCGCAGCCGCCGGGGAGACTGCCGGGCCTCTTTCTCACCTGCGCTGGGCCCGGAGCACGGGCGGGGCCGACCACAGCGCCGAGCACCCCATTTCCCCGGCGTTGGAAGCGGCGCGCAGCGGGGCGGGGCCGAGGCGAGCGCAGTGGGGCGGGGTCGCGGCGGGCGCAGGAGGGCGGGGCCGCGGGGCGCGCGGGAGGCGGGGCCGCGGCGGTGGTGTCCTTGCGGCGCAGCCCGGGACACAAGCGCATCGTCTCAGGTCAGCGCGGCGCGGCTACTCGAGCTCCGAGAGGCCCACGGGCGGCGTCCACCATGTTGTCGCTGGCGGCGTGCAGGTGAGGCTCCGGATAGCGGGCGCGGCGGCCGGTCGCGGCCCCGGCGGGGGCCTCGGTGGCTTGCCGCTGCTGCCCTCCACTGGCCCGCTCGCGCTGGCCCCGCGGGCTCCAGGACACCGGCCTGCGGGCAGGTGGTGGGCCGAGCGCGCCCAGGTGCCGCCGGATCCGCTGGACCGCAGCTTGAGTTTCAGGCTGGAGACTGGACGGCCGGCTGGCCGACGGTCCCAAGGGCCAGCCCCACCCCGCTCCTCCTCCTCCTCTCCGGCGCTCGGGTCCTCTCTCCGGGCTGCGGAGACGCGCTCGCGGGGGAAAGGTGGCTGCGTGCGGGGCCCAATCGCGCTGGGTGTGCTCTCTCTGCAGCACGAGCAGGAGACTGGTGCCGGCCCTGAGCGTGCTGGGCTCCCGGCAGAAGCACAGCCTCCCCGACCTGCCGTACGACTACGGCGCCCTGGAGCCGCACATCAACGCGCAGATCATGCAGCTGCACCACAGCAAGCACCACGCGGCCTACGTGAACAACCTCAACGTCGCCGAGGAGAAGTACCGGGAGGCGCTGGAGAAGCGTGGGTGCCGGGCGGCCGGGCTCTGGGAAGCGGGTGGCGGGGCGCTACGCTGCGAGGCGTGCCTGGTAAAGACCAGTGCCCCCCGGCGCCGCGCAGAACCAACGCGCGCGGTTGCGCGTGGACCTGGGGGCGGAATTCACAGGGAGAACAGCCGTTTCGTGGGGAACCCAGGCTTGCATTTGTTGGCCACTCTGTTTTCTTTTATATGCCACTCTTTTGAATTGAGTGAAAATATAGTACGGAGTTGGTGTTTTTCTTTTTTTAGAGGAGCTCAGTTGACAAAACCCGTAGTGCGTGAACTTTATTCTGTGTTTTGAGTCTGGGGCCGTCTATGGGAGTACGATGTCTTAACGTTTCTATCCAGAATAGTTTCTACATTTTTGCGTGAGGGAAACCGTTGTTTCCAGGCTGTACGTGTGGCTGAAGCAACACAGTTAAAAGTGCATTTTTTTTCCTAAATGTTTTTTCCCCCCCATTTTATTTATTTGGACTATAATTGCTTTACAATGTTGTGTTAGTTTCTGCTGTTCAAGGACATGAATCAGCTATGTTGTTGTTGTTAGTCGCACAGTCGTGTCCGACTCTTTGCGACACCATGGACTGTAGCCCCCCAGGCTCCTCTGTCCATGGGATTCTCCAGGCAAGAATACTGGAGTGGGTTGCCATTTCCTTCTCCATGAATCAGCTATGGGTATACACATATCCCCTCCTTCTTGAGCCTCCCCCACCCGCCCCCTCAGCCCACCCCTGTAGGTCATCACAGAGCACCCAGCTGAGCTCCTTGTGCAGTACAGGGAGCTTCCCACTAGCTAGCTATTTCAGATATGGTAGTGTATACTGAGCGACTTCACTTTCACTTTTCACTTTCATGCATTGGAGAAGGAAATGGCAACCCACTCCAGTGTTTTGCCTGGAGAATCCCAGGGATGGGGGAGCCTGGTGGGCTGCCGTCTATGGGGTCGCACAGAGTTGGACACGACTGAAGTGACTTAGCAGCAGCAGCAGCAGCAGCACCGTATGTACCTCAGTGCTGCTCTCTCAATTCCTCCCCTGCTCCTTCCCACCCGTCCTGTCCATGAGTCCATTCCTTCTCTACATCTGCGTCTCTATTCTTGCCCTGCACATGGTTCATCAGCACCAGTTTTCTAGATTTCCTATATCTGCAAGTTGAATTTCAGTCCTGAGAAATTGGTTGATTGTATTTTAGGCAGTGACTGCTTGTTGACTGGGGACATCTAGTGGGAAAAGGCAGCAGTTCAGTCTGGTTGTGTGTGAGATTATTAGGTAAACGAAAAGAAGAGGAAGTTACCACATTCTGGAAGATTTACTTGTGACGATCAGAGGGATGGTCTGAGGAAAGAAAAAGGTTCTGAGTACAGGAAGAGGTTCTACGATTTAGGGAAAAAACAACTTCGGGAAGAATGTGGTAATGGGGAGAGGCTGGGGTAAATCCCAGTTGTGAAACTTATTTCCTGCAAGACAACACATGACACCTATGAATGCCTCTTCAGTATTTTAAAAGCAGCTTAAATGCCAGTCCTTGTGCAATAGAAGCTTTGCTTGTTTAGTGAAAGCTTCTGGGAAAAAAGCTTTACTTTATCACAATATATTCTGTGTTCTATATATATATTCTAATATATTCTATTATAACTATCTGTGGTACTTTTGTTTATTTAAACAATTATATTTTAAAAACCATTAAGAAGTTACATTTTCATGTTTGAAAATTTTGGAAAAAAGTGTAAGGAAAATAACATCATTAATTTTATCTCAGGTAAGTACCATAAATACTTTTCAAACAAACATATATATTTGACTTTTACTGTATTCAACAGAGGAAAAAACTACTGTGAAGCCAAAGAAAACGTTGAGCTTCAGGAAAATTCTTAAAAGCAGATATTAAGCCCCCCAAATTTCTATTAAAATTTAAAAATGCTCATGTAAACTTGAGGAGATTGTGATGAAACTAGTTCTCAGTAAGCAAGTTTCTTTTCCATTATAGTTACTGTTGGCAGTAAAAAGCAATATAAATTCTGTATTTATTTTTAGATTGATTCTCCAAAAAAAATTAGTAAGGGAAACACTGATCTGTCAGAAAATTATTTTGTAAACATAGTGACAAAAGTTGGTATCTTAAACAGAACTCTCAAAGATTATCTGTGTATTTAGATATCATTGGCCTTCTCCTTTCTGAATTGCTGGGGCTTCCCTGGTAGTGCAGAGGTTAAAGCATCTGCCTGCAATGTGGGAGACCTGGGTTCGATCCCTGGGTGGGGAAGATCCCCTGGAGAAGGAAATGGCAACACATTCCAGTATTCTTGCCTGGAGAATCCCATGGCTGGAGGAGCTTAGTGGGCTACAGTCCATGGGTCGCCAAGAGTCAGACACGACTGAGCGACTTCACTTCACTTTCTGAATTGCTAAAACCTGGAGGCTTTATTGTTTCAGACAGCGCCATTTCTTATGTGTGTTCTTAGCATGCACCCTAACAACAGAAATGACCAACCTAGACAGCATATTAAAAAGCAGAGACGTTACTTTGTCAACAGAGGTCCGTCTAGTCAAGGCTATGGTTTTTCCAGTGGTCATGTATGGATGTGAGAGTTGGACTATAAAGAAAGCTGAGCACCGAAGAATTGATGCTTTTGAACTGTGGTGCTGGAGAAGATTCCTGAGAGTCCCTTGGACTGCAAGGAGATCCAACCAGTCCATCCTAAAGGAGATCAGTCCTGTGTATTCATTGGTAGGACTGATTTTGAAGCTGAAACACCAGTACTTTGGCCACCTGATGCAAAGAGCTGACTCATTGGAAAAGACCCTGATGCTGGGAAAGATTGAGGGCAGGAGGAGAAGGGGACAACAGAGGATGAGATGGTTGGATGGCATCACCGATTTGATGAACATGGGTTTGGGTGAACTTTGGGAGTTGGTGATGGAGGCCTGGCGTGCTGTGGTTCATGGGGTTGCAAAGAGTTGGACATGACTGAGTGAATGAACCAACAACAGAAATAGAAAACTTCTTCTGTTATGTAAGCTCCCCAAGGGCAGAGTTCTGCTTGGTTCTGTGTCCTTCACTTTGGGATCTTGGAGTCATAAGAACTTAATACTGAATAAGGAAATTCCCATCTTTCATAATAGTTTTGTTAGTCTGTACCTTCTTCAAGGCATAGAAAAAAATATCTTATTTTGCCTCCATGTTTGGCAAGGTCAAAAAAACAGCTCCAAATATGCCATTCTTTTTAAAGTACAGAGGTCAGAATTCTTTTTCTGTAGAAACTCCATTTAGTGTCATGAGTGCCTGCTATGTTGTAAGGCAACATGTTGAGCCTCAGAGACACAGCAGCGCACAGAAGTCCATGTCTTCATTGGAGCTTTCCTTGCATGGAGAGACGTGAATAAGAAATGTGTAGTATGCCAGGGGCTGAAGTCCTATTGAGGAAAACAGATGACAGGAAGTGGTCTGGAGGCGGGTGGGCATTGCCCATTTCATATTGTGGTTAGAGAAGCCTTCTAATGTGGTTGATGCTTCAGTGGAGACTTGAGAGGGAAAGGGGGGGTAAACCCGGAGGCTGTCTCCAGGAAGAGTGTTCCAGCAAAGGCTGCAGTGGTCAGTGGAAGCCCTAAGCTGGCCGCATGCCAGGCCGGCTATCTAAGTGCCAGGAGGGGCCACTGTGGCCTGAGCTGGGCCAGCAGGGAGATGCAGAGGGCCGTATGACACGCATCCCTGTACCGATTGTAAGGACTTGGGGTTCACTCTGTTAAGAGCAGCCTGTGGAGGGGTTTGACCCCAGGTGTGCCATGATCAGTCTGAGGTTTAGAGAAGCCCTCTGACCACTGTGTTGAGAATAGACCGTAGGGGTGGGTGTAGAAGCAGCAGACAGTGGGAGACATGGAGGCTGGAGGAAGGGATGAGGTTCTGGATGTTCTCTGGATGTTCTCTGGCTTTGCTGCTGGGTTGGATGTGGGGTATGAGAGGAAAAGAATTACAAATCACCATGTCATCAAATATACCCTGAGCAAACAGCTGGCACTCACTGAGATGGGGGAGGCCTTTGGACGAACGCGTTTGGGGTTGAAGATCAGCGGTTCAGTTTTGAGTAAGTTGAGGTTTGGGTAGTATAACCATGTTCGTAGGTGGTTGTCTATCTAGAGAATGAGAGTTGAACGTTCTCCATATAGCCTGTGTATGCAACCATCTATTTTATAGCACTCCACTATTTTCTGTCCTTGTTTTCTTTGTCAGGTCATTTACTGAAATCTTTTCTATCCGAGAAAACCGAGTTCTTTGAAGCCTAGGAGTGAATTTTTTACTAGCTTTGCCACTCTTGCTCACTAGCTGTTTGCTACATTATTGATTGAACTGAAAATCCACTGGGACACATAATTTGGGGACACTTTTTTTTTTTTTGGTAAAATATTGAAATGGTGAAGTTTTGGGACTGCTTGTTCAGTCACTCAGTCGTATCCAGCTCTTTGCAGCCCCATGGATTGTAGCCCACCGGGCTCCTTTGTCAGTGGCATTCTCCAGGCAAGAACACTGGAGTGGGTTGCCATAAAGCGCAAGACTTTAAAGAAAATGTATTCGTATTTTAATCTTTCAGGTGATGTTACAGCTCAGATAGCTCTGCAGCCTGCGTTGAAGTTCAACGGTGGGGGCCATATCAATCACAGCATCTTCTGGACAAATCTGAGCCCTAACGGTGGTGGAGAACCCCAAGGTTGGTTTAAAGTGGGGCAACCTTGGCTTCATTTTGTGCATAGTAGGAATGACTTGATTTTCTTAAGTTACCTTCATTCTCCCTGAGGTATCATGATGGCATCTTTCTCATAGCAGAGGGTACGACAGAGCTGTAACTTTCAGAGGGGCACGTGCGAGAGTGCAGAATACATCCAGGGAATTATGCACACACTCACACACACAATACCACATACGGAGTCATCTCCTGGTCGAAATGCACTGTGCATCAGGGGAAGACTGAGTTTTTAGGAAAGATGAATTTTCATTTACTTGCTCTAGGCCCTGGGATAAGATATTAACCATTCCATATCTTACTTTTCTTCATCTGTATGGTATGGGGATAATTATAGGGTTGTTTTAAAAATTAGGCCATTATAGAATAGTGCCCTTTGCTATTATTTTACTACTCTTTCTAGCTGATAAAAAAGTAAACTGTCCCAGAAAAATAGGTTTTCCAGGACAGCTGCAGGTAACAAGGGAGTCCAGAGCCAATGGACTTGTTCGCTCTGCTTGTTCACTTGACTTCCTGTTTGGTGCGTGGAGTCCCGTAACTTTATCCTTCCCATCCCAGGGAAGGTATGGGCCATAAACAGAGCTCTCCACCTTTGTCTCTGGTCTTCTGGCATCTACCTTAAGTTTCTGAGGCATTTTTAATCCTATTCTAGAAGGCACCTTATGCACTCGAAATAAGCAATTTCATTTGGAAGTAAGGATGATTGGAGGAGTAAGTATGGGGAGCTGGAGAATTTATTTTTTCTGAGGTAGATCTTTGGACCATGACTTAATACTTTTGAGGTATTGAGAGTTACCAGAATATCAGATACACCTATGTTCAGCCAACAGGTTTTGGCACTCTGCCATTTTTGTGTTATCTGTGCCCCTTTATCTCACCACTTGTGCTTATAATAGATGATTACTTTAAAAATTAAAAAGAAGTTGAATATTTATTTTTTTGGCTCTGCCAGGTCTTAGCTATGGCAGGTGGGATCTAATTCCCTGCCAGGCAGCAAACCTTGGCCTTGGGGCATTGGGAGCACAGAGTCTTAGCCACCGGACCACCTGGGAAGCCCCTAGATGATTACTTTTAGACCATTAAAATAAGAGAAGGAATATCTTGGGCGTAGTTGATTTAGTTGATGTGCTCCGTCTAGGACTGTATTCTGTACGGGTACAGAATAAAAAGGGTGATGACCCGTGGAGTGCACCCTTAGTTCACTTTAAGAGGCAACATCACTCTTTTTAAAATGATGTAGTAATTAACGTAGGAAAGATCTGGGCTGCCTTGGAGAAGAAGCAAATCTCAGCCATAACATTTTATTCCCAAATTGCGACAGAGTAGGTAGGGTAGGATTCAAAGTAAAATCTTCTGTTGAGGGGGAAAAAGAAAGTGAATGGAAAATACTATTTCTTTCCTTGTGGAAATAGCACTGTGAGTGAAAAAAATCCCTCTAACGTGTTTCAGTAACACACACGTGAATAAAAATCATGAAACCCGACGACTGTCATGTCGGGGCAGGAATGACTGTGTTTTGTAGGCTCGCTGGGTTACGGAGTGCTTTCTGTGTTGCCTGGTGTCTTGGGCCGTATGACAATAATACTTGATATATGTGCTAAAATGATTTATTGTAATTGTTGTAATCTCTTCATTCATGGGTGGGTTTTGTAACCTTTTTTTGGTTTCTGTTTTTAATAGGGGAATTGCTGGAAGCCATCAAACGTGACTTTGGTTCCTTTGCCAAATTTAAGGAAAAGTTGACTGCTGTATCTGTTGGTGTCCAAGGCTCCGGTTGGGGTTGGCTCGGCTTCAATAAGGAGCAGGGACGCTTACAGATTGCTGCTTGTTCTAACCAGGATCCCCTGCAAGGAACAACAGGTTAGAATTCTTTATTCTGGAGAGATGGTTCATTGTAAAGCATTTATCGTGAACTGGAGACTAACAGCGTTTAAACCTTCCTGAATACGTTTTGAGCAGATCTTAGGAGCCGATACCCAGAGTCTTGTGTGAGCAAAAATGCTTTCCAGGTCCTTGATATTTTATAAAATTAGCACATGTAATTTTACAGATATGTTAACAAAAAGATTTTAAACATAAGCTCTGCTTCATTTGATAGAGAATTCATATCAGGCTACAGAATAATTATATGCACTAGTATAAAAACCTAAGATTAGATAAATAGCATGAAGGAGGAAAAGAGACACAGGCTCGGTCTGACTTCAAACCTTGGACTCTCATCCCCTGTGCTGAGCACCTGTGGCTAAACTGGGACCAGAGCTCAGGTTTCCAGAGTCTGCCTTGCGGAGGGCTTTGGCGCAGGAAGAGGCTGGGTTTCAAAGCTGCAGGCTGGGCTCATGAATTCCTTTTTCATGTTGAGCCAGATGGAAGTAGTAGCTCTTTAGGGAGTAGTCCTAACGATCCAGTGGTCAGCTGAAACTCTGATGAAAGGTGATCGCATCGGTTAGCAGTGGGTCTCAGCCATATTTTCTGCCTCTGCACATGTCAGGAGACCTCCTTACATGACCCACTGCCCCAGATCTGTCCAGATTTAGTCAGAATCTAAGCTGCTCTTTTGGGAGCCACAGAATTGGGAAAAGCAAAGATTTGTGAGCCCTGAGTGCTCTGGAGTCAGGTACCTGACCCGGAAGGCTGTGATTGGTGAATCCTAGCGACACCGCCTTCTCCCCGCTTGAAGAAAGCCAATAGGAATAAAGATAAATGAAAGTCATGGCAGTTTATTTATGGGAAAAGTCATGTATGAATTTTGCTGCCTTAATTATAAATGATTAGTGGCACACCCCACGATGGATTTAGACACATTTGTTGATGACTCTTTTCTTAGAGGAGTGCTTACAGTTGGAGAGGTTTCCTTTGTTTTTTGGCTGTACAGCGTGGTCTGTGGGATTTTAGTTCCCTGACCAGGAATCAAACCCATGCCCCCTGCATTGGAAGTGTGGATTCTTAACCACTGGACCTCCAGGGAAGTCCCTAGAGAGGTTTCTTAAATGAATGTTTTGTAGATTTAACTAATTCTTCATTTAAATTACTTAATTTCTGAAATGTGCATCTTTTCCTTAAGTCTTACTCAGTTTTCGTTGTTAACTTATTCTTATATTAATGTCTCATATAAACCTTGTGCTTTATTTTATTGAAATATAGTTGGTTTACAATGTTGTGTTAATTTCTGTTGTACCGAAAAGTGACTCACTTTTATTAATTATACATAATAAATGCTTTGTGCTCTCTGTGACTAACCTTAGCCCAGGGGAGCAGAGCAGGTTTTTCATAGCCCCCCACAAATGCACACCACCTTTGGAAGGTACTCAGGCATGCTGGAGACCTGGGTTTGATCCCTGGGTCAGGAAGATCCTCTGGAGAGGGCATGGCAACCCACTCCAGTAATCTTGCTGGGCGAATCCCCATGGACAAAGGAGCCTGGTGGGCTGCAGTCCATGGGGTCCCAAAGAGTCAGACACAACTGAGTGACTTAGCATACACATAGCCACCCCTGCAAATGAATCACACCCTTTTTGAGACCCCTAGTAAGGACCACTGAGAATTGGCTCTTGGATAAATCTGTTGATTTTAAGAACACCTGTTAAATACTGTGGTTTAGTTGATTTTTCCCAAGTCTATTTCAATTATTTTTCCTATTTATCACATTTTCTTCTTCCAAAGAGTAAAGTTTAAAATCGTTTAGGATCTTTATTCTTATGCAGATTTCCTATATATATCATATATAAGAAACTGAAAAGTGGACGAGAATGTGGTAAAGGGTAATTTTGTGTGCGTAGGACAGTTAAAGTGAGAAGATGCAGTGTTTTAGATTGAATCCCGTGGTTTTTGTTTCATTTCAACAGGTCTTATCCCCCTGCTGGGGATTGACGTGTGGGAGCATGCTTATTACCTTCAGTATAAAAATGTCAGGCCCGATTATCTGAAGGCCATTTGGAATGTGATCAACTGGGAGAATGTAACTGCACGATACACGGCTTGCAGCAAGTAAACCGTCAGCCTTACACTGAGTACACCAAGCTCTTTCTGACTATTTTTGTAGTAGTGCAGAGAACCAGATAAACCAGTACACTGCTCTGTTGTAGTGTTTCTGAGTGTGGCTTGTTCAAAAATTTGGTAGAAATAATCCACTGCTATGGATAATCTCTTTTAAAAGTTTGTTATTAGGCAACTGTTTGAAAACGTTAAGTGCTTTGTATGATTTAGCCTTTTGATTGAACATTTTCTTCGGAGAGCTAAACTAGCTAGGAGGTGGTAGTTGTCATCATAAAACCATCAAAAAAAACTTCATCCCCATGAAGCCTTTCTAATCCTGTTCAATCGCAGTTACAGAAAATCTAATCTTTTTTGCCCCAGTTGCTTAATAATAGAATATTAAATTTATTTCCCAAGGAAAATGCTCAGTTTTCTATTGAAAATTGCTCTGTTGATAATCTTCTGTCCAGTATTGTTTCTGATAGTCACCACCCCGTGGTCTTTAATTATTTTCTGATCACATGTTACATAGGGTTAACACTAACCATTTTGTCATTAAAAATATATATGACTTGATTTCTGAGAATTGCTTTATTATGAGAAGGAAATAGTAGCGCCTCTGAATTTTTCTGTAGCAAGAAAAATAAAGACTTTTGTGAAATTTTGTCTTGAAGCATAGCGTGTTGTCTAAGCACTCAAAGGGGACAAATTACAGCCTGGTTAATAAAATCCACAATAGGGCTGTGGCCACAGATCCTCTGGCTGGGCACTTACCCCTCTTCTTCCGGGTCTGTTCACGCCGCCTTCCTCTCGAGAGAACTAGGCTGGCTCAGGTCCTGCCTCCCAAGTGATGAAAGACACGTTGGTTTCTGGATGCAGTCAGACGCACGCCCCGCTCTGGAACATTTATTTGCAAAGACTTGTTTTTCAGTAATTTCTTCCATTTTGAGGGGTTTTTTTTTGCTTTCTTTTAGAAAAGGTACAATCAATACAGAAGCTTTATATTGCTTTATTGGTTTTTCCAGTAAAAGGAAGACTACCCCTAATTCAGTGACACCGCACATGGCGTTCCTGCTTAGTTTTTTCGACTGGAGCTGTTCAGAGCAGCAGGGTCCTTTCTGTATTTGGCTTCAGGTGTTCCCTGTCCATCAGATCCCTCCTCATCGTTAATGGCTGTATAATGCTTTATCAGTTGGACACTTCCTAATAAATTTTACAGTCCGATTACTGAAGGTTTCATTTATTTCTAATTGTTATTACAAATAATGCCATTATTTGTGGCAGTCCACATAGCTTTTACCTTTCTATGGGAATATTTTCTCTCTGTAGGTTTCTTTTCTTAAACTATTTAGTAACAGGGTGTTTTCTCAAATTTGCTTTTTCATTTAAAAAGTTTCCCCCAACTCTATTATCTGTGGGTTGTTTTTTTTTTTTTTTTTTCATAGAAAAATGGAGTGACTTAGCAGTTTCAATATTGAAGACTGAAGTTTTTTAAAAAATTTAAATTCAAGGCACTTTTCTTTTAGAGTTCAATTAGAAAAGCAGTCCTTCTAAATTGTCAACAGCATTTATGAGACCAGTGTTAACTGTGTGTGTGTGTATGGATTGAAAATGACTCAGAGACTATGATCGCCATCCAAAGTGGCTTTCATGGAGCACAGCTAAGAGCTGAGTGACTGCTGCTAACGTATATCTTATATATACATATATGTGCCTGTATATATAAAGGCAGTTGTGTGACCACTTGTTACATGTATCCTGTATACAGATATACATGCCTATATATATAAACAAGGCAGTGAACTCTGTAAACAGACTATTGAGGAAATAGGACCTTTTTGAAAGATGGGCTTTTGACTACAAGTGGTCTTCTAGATCATGAACTATCTAAGATAATGCACAGACTACAGACATATCAAGCTGTTGGACTCGTACTAAGCTTTACGACTCACAAAACATTCAATGTTGAAACTTCTATGGGGCTCTATTTTTGCTTTGATTAAGTGACAACAAGAGAAAGCATACTGTCCTCCACTAAAGTTTTGGATTTTAAGAGACTTAAGATGACATATGCAATACAGATTTTAATCATCCAGCAGAAAATAAGATTCTAAGATTCGGTTTAGCCCTGTTTTTCATAGTAGAAAAGAAACAGAAAAAGTAAAAACAGCATTTCTTCTGGAAAGGGCAAGGGCAACTCTTCCTGTTCACCCAGGAAGAGTTTTGTGACCGAAGCAGCAGAGCCTGCTCTAGTCTCAGACAAGCTGCAGAAACCTTACTTAGAATGGGCGGTGCCTCAGGGGAGCAGGACGAAGTACGAAGGGTGTTTGTGAAACAGAATTGTTGTGTAATAATGAAACTTTGATACTGAGAAATTACAGCTTCACTGCAAATCTCAGATTCATGATTCTAAAATGAGATTTGAGTTTCTGTTGAGTGCCTTGAAAAAGCAACATCGAAATCATAAAATTTAAGACTGATGTATGCTCAGTCACATCTTAAAACGAGGCAGAAGTACGAATTTTGTTTCTTGTTTTAATCGCAGAGGAACTACTCTTGGGGAAAGCTGTGAGGTAGCTGTTTTATAAATGACATCTCTCATTTTCAGTCACGCTCTCACAATCCCATCAAGCTGACATTCTGTGTTGTAAGGTACACGTGGTACCTACTAAATATCCTGTAAGGTCCTGCAAAGTTTTCATTTAATTATTCATTAAAGGAGCATTTATTTTCATATTGTAAGTGTGAAGTTTTTTGATTGCCAATAAAAGAATCTGTTTGCCACCAAAAGGGGTCTTCATTAAATATGTTCAAAAAATATTTATAATCCTACAATGCTGTATCATTTTTACGGTAGGAAAGGAATAATAAATGATAGGCAGTTGAAATTTTACTCTGAAAACCCTGAAGACATATGAATTCTATCTCCAGCTATAGAGCATTTTATATGATAAATTATAACGTTAAAACATCTATTTTTTGGTCATGCTGTGTGGCACGTGAGATCTGTTTCCTGACCAGAGATTGCACCTGTGCCCCCTGCATTGGGAGTGTGGTCTTAACCCCTGGACACCAGGGAAGTCCCAATTATAACATCTTAGAACATTACCCAAACACAGAATCTTGTCTTAACTCTAGGAAAAAAGATTTTTATCACAAGGACAGAGGAGCCTGGCAGGCTGCAGTCCCTGGGGTCGCAAAGAGTCGGACATGACTGAGCAACTAACATCATATCACATCTTGAGTGATTATATTTTATTCACTTGGGTGTTGGAAAGTATGAGATTAGTGAAGCTCTCCCTGGACCATTAGTCCACCTGACTCTTGAGCAACTCGGGACCTTAGGAGCACAGACACTTCACACAGTCAAAAATCCACATATAATATAAAGTTGGCTTCTGACCAGCCTTGGACCTCGTACTTTATGTGTTTATTGAAAAAGGTCTGCGTGTCAGTGGACCTGTGCAGTTCAAACATGGGTCAGCTGTATGTTCTCGGGAAGCAGAGTTAGGTTTGCCCGTGTTTGGGGAAGCCACGTGTCAGCTGCTCCACATGTGCTTGTATAGGTAGTGAACGCTGCTCTTGAGCAGCTTCTGGAAGACACTTTGAAAAAATAAGGTGTCTCAACTTTAGTTTGAAAGGGAAAGAACAAATGCCTCATCTCTTCTGTCTGCTCACAGTTGTCCCCCGAGTGTCCCGGGGCTGCACCCCGCACCTCCACGCACAATGTGGCTGTTGTGTCTCTGCTCCTGTGAAAACATGAGCTCCAGGAAGGCCCAGGGCAGAAAGTCCCTGATCATTTGTGTGTCTTTGGTATGGAGCACACAATTCTGGGCCTACATTAACATTTTTTATTAAATGATGTGATTTGATAGACCATCATGGAAATCAACCCCAAATACTCATTGGAAGGACAGATGCTGAAGCTGAAGTTCCAATACTTTGGCCACCTGATGTGAAGAACTGACTCGGTGGAAAAGACCCTGTGTCAGGAAGATCCCCTGGAGAAGGGAATGGCAACCCACTCCAGTATTCTTGCCTGGAGAATTCCATGGACAGAGGAGCCTGGTGGGCTACTATCCAAGGGGTTACAAAGAGTTGGATACAACCAAGTGACTAAGGCACTGATGCTGGGAAAGATTGAGGGCAGAAGGAGAAGAGGGTGGCAGAGGATGAGATGGTTGGATGGCATCAACCATCCTGTCCAACTCAGTGGACAGGAACTTGGACAAACTTTGGGAGATGGTGAGGGACAGGGAGGCCTGGTGTGTTGCAGGCCATGGGGTCACAGAGTCAGACGTGACAATGACTGAACAACAGCAACATTATATTGTAAATACATGTATCCACCAGGCTCAGAAGGTACTGAAGCCCACAGAGCAGCCGCACAGAGCGTCTGTGACCACTGGGCCTTTGCACATGACTCAGAAGAGCAATGGGTGGTCCTGGGAGGCCTGGCCCCTGGTCCTGATGCTTTCAGCACCTGTGTGATACTGGTCAGCATGCCTGATTCTGGTCCTTTCCCTTTCATGTAAAATGATGGATTTGGAAAGATGATCGTAGGTGACAACTCTAGCATTTTATGGATTAACTAAAATCATTGTAGCCAAATGCATACTGATGATGCCGGATGGTCCTGTCATTTACAAAAGCTATTCAGTTTATATTCTTTAAACAAAGATTTTCCAACCAATCACATATTTGCTGTTAGTACTGTCTTCCGTCTTTCACTGGGGCTCAAG
Organism: Bos indicus; assembly: GCF_029378745.1. Lineage (NCBI taxonomy): Eukaryota > Metazoa > Chordata > Mammalia > Artiodactyla > Bovidae > Bos > Bos indicus. The sequence goes on along the minus strand of NC_091768.1, from coordinate 96,426,119 downwards.
GAGGAAACCAGAAGGGAGAAAACCAACTAAGTCTTTAGCTTCTAGCCCTCATCAGCATGTCAAAAGCCATGGTTCATGATAACACCTCATGTTTGTAGGGAGTGGCATAGCACAAGTGTGGAGCCAGGCTGCCTGGGTGTGTCTTTGTTCCATCATTGTATTTTTGAGGTACATTGCTGGTTGCTATACTGACAGCCTCTGAATGAATAAATGCTAGATGTTTCTCTCTCCTATTAAGCTCCAAGCATTTGATCTGGTTGATGGTCTGCTCTCTTACTAGTAATTCACATACAGGCTTCTACTGAGGCCCTGCCACTTTGACTGCATGGCTTCCATGGTTCCTGTGCATGTGAGGAGCAAGCTGGCAGCCTGGGAGAAGGCATGGAGAGCTACTCACGGGAAGCTTTATGGCCTGGCACACATCACTCTGCTCCCACATCGCTGGCTAGAAGTTAGCCATGCAGCAACACCAAGCCAGGGGTGCTGCTGGGAAGTGAAGCGTGTATGCTCAGGACAGAGAACCCGGAGTTACTGAGCAGGACTCTAGGCTCAGCATGGTGTGCCTTCCTGGACACAGCATCTGTTTCAATCTCCTCCTGGGAACACTTACCCATTCTCCAAGACAGACAGCCCAAAGTCCCAATCCCCAAATAAGGCACAGCCCTTTCCAATTAGATTTATTTGTGGCCTGTGTGGTTGGGTGACCTGTGAACCAAAAAGTCAGATCAGATCAGATCAGATCAGTCACTCAGTCGTGTCCGACTCTTTGCGACCCCATGGATCGCAGCACGCCAGGCCTCCCTGTCCTTCACCAACTCTCGGAGTCCACCCAAACCCATGTCCATTGAGTCAGTGATGCCATCCAGCCATCTCATCCTCTGTCGTCCCCTTCTCCTCCTAGGTTATCTAGGTTGGTCATAACTTTCCTTCCAAGGAGTAAGCGTCTTTTAATTTCATGGCTGCAGTCACCATCTGCAGTGATTTTGGAGCCCAGAAAAATAAAGTCTGACACTGTTTCCCCATCTATTTCCCATGAAGTGATGGGACTGGATGCCATGATCTTCGTTTTCTGAAAGTTGAGCTTTAAGCCAACTTTTTCACTCTCCACTTTCACTTTCATCAAGAGGCTTTGTAGTTCCTCTTCACTTTCTGCCATAGGGTGGTGTCATCTGCATATCTGAGGTGATTGATATTTCTCTCGGCAATCTTGATTCCAGCTTGTGTTTCTTCCAGTCCAGCATTTCTCATGATGTACTCTGCATATAAGTTAAATAAACAGGGTGACAATATACAGCCTTGACGAACTCCTTTTCCTATTTGGAACCAGTCTGTTGTTCCATGTCCAGTTCTAACTGTTGCTTCCTGACCTGCATACAAATTTCTCAAGAGGCAGATCAGGTGGTCTGGTATTCCCATCTCTTGAAGAATTTTCCACAGTTTATTGTGATCCACACAGTCAAAGGCTTTGGCATAGTCAATGAAGCAGAAATAGATGTTTTTCTGGAACTCTCTTGCTTTATCCATGACCCAGTGGATGTTGGCAATTTGATCTCTGGTTCCTCTGCCTTTTCTAAAACCAGCTTGAACATCAGGAAGTTCAAGCTTCACATATTGCTGAAGCCTAGCTTGGAGAATTTTAAGCATTACTTTACTAGCGTGTGAGATGAGTGCAATTGTGTGGTAGTTTGAGCATTCTTTGGTATTGCCTTTCTTTGGGATTGGAATGAAAACTGACCTTTTCCAGTCCTGTGGGCACTGCTGAGTTTTCCAAATTTGCTGGCATATTGAGTGCAGCACTTTTACAGCATCATCTTTCAGGATTTGGAATAGCTCAACTGGAATTCTATCACCTCCACTAGCTTTGTTGGTAGTGATGCTTTCTAAGGCCCACTTGACTTCACATTACAGGATATCTGGCTCTAGATGAGTGATCACACCATCGTGATTATCTGGGTCGTGAAGATCTTTTTTGTACAGTTCTTCTGTGTATTCTTGCCACCTCTTCTTAATATCTTCTGCTTCTGTTAGAGCCATACCATTTCTGTCCTTTATTGAGCCTAACTTTGCATGAAATGTTCCCTTGGTATCTCTGATTTTCTTGAAGAGATCTCTAGTCTTTCCCATTCTGTTGTTTTCCTCTATTTCTTTGCATTGATAGCTGAGGAAGGCCTTCTTATCTCTTCTTGTTATTCTTTGGAACTCTGCATTCAGATGTTTATATCTTTCCTTTTCTCCTTTGCTTTTTGCTTCTCTTCTTTTCACAGCTATTTGTAAGGCTTCCCCAGACAGCCATTTTGCTTTTTTGCATTTCTTTTCCATGGGGATGGTCTTGATCCCTGTCTCCTGTACAATGTCATGAACCTCATTCCATAGCTTATCAGGCACTCTATCTATCAGATCTAGGCCCTTAAATCTATTTCTCACTTCCACTGTATAATCATAAGGGATTTGATTTAGGTCATACCTGAATAGTCTAGTGGTTTCCCCTACTTTCTTCAATTTAAGCCTGAGCCACAGTCAGTTCCTGGTCTTGTTTTTGCTGACTGTATAGAGCTTCTCCATCTTTGGCTGCAAAGAATATAATCAATCTGATTTTGGTGTTGACCATCTGGTGATGTCCATGTGTAGAGTCTTCTCTTGTGTTGTTGGAAGAGGGTGTTTGTTATGATCAGTGCATTTTCTTGGCAAAACTCTATTAGTCTTTGCCCTGCTTCATTCCGTATTCTAAGGCCATATTTGCCTGTTACTCCAGGTGTTTCTTGACTTCCTACTTTTGCATTCCAGTCCCCTATAATGAAAAGGACATCTTTTTTGGGCGTTAGTTCTAAAAGGTCTTGTAGGTCTTCATAGAACCATTCAACTTCAGCTTCTTCAGCGTTACTGGCTGGGGCATAGACTTGGATTACTGTGATACTGAATGGTTTGCCTTGGAAATGAACAGAGATCATTCTGTCGTTTTTGAGATTGCATCCAAGTACTGCATTTTGGACTCTTTTGTTGACCATGATGGCTACTCCATTTCATCTGAGGGATTCCTGCCCACAGTAGTAGATATAATGGTCATCTGAGTTAAATTCACCCATTCCAGTCCATTTCAGTTCGCTGATTCCTAGAATGTCGACATTCACTCTTGCCATCTCTTGTTTGACCACTTCCAATTTGCCTTGATTCATGGACCTGACATTCCAGGTTCCTATGCAATATTGCTCTTTACAGCATCGGACCTTGCTTCTATCACCAGTCACACCCACAGCTGGGTATTCTTTTTGCTTTGGCTCCATCCCTTCATTCTTTCTGGAGTTATTTCTCCACTGATCTCCAGTAGCATATTGGGCACCTACTGACCTGGGGAGTTTCTCTTTCAGTATCCTATCATTTTGCCTTTTCATACTGTTCATGGGGTTCTCAAGGCAAGAATACTGAAGTGGTTTGCCATTCCCTTCTCCAGTGGACCATATTGTGTCAGATCTCTCCACCATGACCCGCCCATCCTGGGTTGCCCCATGGGCATGGCTTAGTTTCACTGAGTTAGACAAGGCTGTGGTTCTAGTGTGATTAGATTGACTAATTTTCTGTGAGTATGGTTTCAGTGTGTCTGCCCTCTGATGCCCTCTTGCAACACCTACCGTCTTACTTGGGTTTCTTTTACCTTGGGCATGGGGTATCTCTTCACGGCTGCTCCAGCAAAGCGCAGCCAATGCTCCTTACCTTGGACGAAGGGTATCTCCTCACCTCCGCCCTTCTGACCTTCAACGTGGGATAGCTCCTCTAGGCCCTCCTGTGCCCGTGCAGCCACAGCGTGGGGTTGGTCCTCCCAGCCACCGCCCCTGGCCTGGGGCGTGGGGTTGCTCCTCCCGCCCGCCGCCCCTGGCCTTGGGCTTAAGGGCGTGGGGTATCTCCTCCTGGCCGCTGCCCCTGACCTCAGATGCGGGGTAACTCCTCTCGGCCGCTGCCCCTGACCTCTGACGCGGGGTAGCTCCTCTCGGCCGCTGCCCCTGACCTCTGACGCGGGGTAGCTCCTCTCGGCCGCTGCCCCTGACCTCTGACGCGGGGTAGCTCCTCTCGGCCGCTGCCCCTGACCTCTGACGCGGGGTAGCTCCTCTCGGCCGCTGCCCCTGACCTCTGACGCGGGGTAGCTCCTCTGCGCTGTCGCAGTCTGGCACTCTCGGCCGCTGCCCCCGAGCTCGGACGTGGGGTAGCTCCTCTCGGCCTCGCTTTAGCGCGCCCATCGCAGCCGCCCGCGCTTTTTTTTTTACATCATTAAGACAACTGTACAAAACCTTCTCATGTACTCAAACACCTGGTCTCTGTTTAAGGAACATTTGCACTTAGAGAAAATTTTAAGGAGAATTTCCAACTTTTTGAGGTTTTATACTAAGCACAAACATTACTTGTTTTTCTATATTTTTTTAATACTGAATATAAGATTTGTGTATTTCCTGATTAGAAAGGTAGGAAATAGAAGAAATCAATATTTCAATTTTGTTTTCATTGAATACTTGCAATGAGCTCCCCTTCCCACCCACCTTAAAACTGAACTCAAAACACATGAATTTGTAACACTTTATTATTTTTATTTTATTAAAAATTTTCATTATTTTTTAAAAATATATTTTTATTTGGCATGCAGAATCTTATGTGAATTGTAGGTAAGAATACTAGAGTGGAGTTCCTTCTCCAGGGGATCTTTCCAACCCAGGAATCAAACCCAGGTCTCCCGCATTGCAGGCAGATTCTTTACCATCTGAGCCACGAGGAAAGCCACTTAGTTCCCCTACCAGGGATCAGACCTGAGCCCCTTGCATTGGAAGGGCAGAGTCTTAACCACTGGACTCCCAGGGAAGTCCCAAATTTGTAACACTGAAAAGTTGTGGGCAATTATATGCCCAATTGTCTCTTATTCTTTCTAGTTTGGTTATATTCAATTATCATTATGGTTATTGGTGAAATAAAGATAGAATTTTTAAAAATAGACTTTATTTTTTTAGAGTAGCTTTAGATGAGCAGCAAAACTAAGTTGAAAGTACAAGATTTCCCATATACCTCCTGCCTTTCCACCTCAGCCTCCCCTACTGTTAACATGCCCCAAAAGATCTGAAACTCCAATCCTTTGGCCACCTGATGCGAAAAGCTGACTCATTTGAAAAGACCCTGATGCTGGGAAAGATTGAGGGCAGGAGGAGTAGGGAACGACAGAGGATGAGATGGTGGATGGCATCACTGACTCAATGGACATGGGTTTGGGTGGACTCCGGGAGTTGGTGAAGGACAGGGAGGCCTGGCGTGCTGCGGTTCATGGGGTCGCAAAGAGTCGGACACAACTGAGCGACTGAACTGAACTGAACTTACTGCAACTGATGAACCTACATTGACAAATCATCACTGCAAGTCCATGGCTTACATTAGGGTTCACTTGGTTTTATATGATCTATGTGTTTGGACAAACATATGCTGTAAACTTACCGTTACAGAATCATTCAAAATAGAATCACTACCCTAAACATCGTCTTTGCTCTACTTATTTATCCCCTTCCTCCAAATTGCTGGCAACCACTGATTTTTTTTCAGTTGTCTCCATGGTTTTGCCTTTTCCAGAATGTCACAGAGTTGGAATCACGAGTGTTTAGGCTTTTCAGATTAGCTTCTTTCACTTAGTAAAATGCTTTTAAGCTTCCTCCATGTCTTTTCATAGCTCATATCTTTTTAGCACTGAATAATATTCTTGTCTGGATGTACCACAGTTTACTTATTTCTTCACCAACTGAATGCTTCTGAGTTTCGGCGATTGCAAATAGAGCTGCTATGAACATCTTCGTGCAGTTTTCTTTGTTGATTTTTAACTCAATAGGTAAATAACAAGGGGAGTGATCAGAGTATATTTTAGTTTTGTAGGAATGGAGTTAAATTCACATTGATTCATGTTGATGTTTGACAGAAAACAACAAAATTCTGTAAAGCAATTATCCTTTAAAAAATAAAAACTAAAAAGAAAAATTAATAACTCTTGGATAGTTAAATGTTCACCCATCAGAAGGTGTGTCTACTATGGTATCAGGCCAGGAGGGTGCAAACTAGGATGAAATCCAGCCTTCCTTCTGCTCTTCGAGAAGCTGCACCTGTTCAGTTCTCACAAAGATGCCCTGTGAGCTGGCTATGATCTTGTTAGCGGTTTTTCTTTTCTTTTTTTTTCCCCTCCTTGGGGCCTGGCCTGATATCCTATTCCTAGAGCCAGGAATTCCTTCTCTTTCCTAGAGGATGCATCTTCTCCAAAGTTTGTGGGGGTGGGATAAGGAAAGAAAATTTTGTGTCTCTATGCCTGCGTGTTCAGCAGCTTCAGTCGTGTCTGGCTCTTTGCAACCCCATGGACTGTAGCCCGCCAGTCTCCTCTGTCCATGGGATTCTCCAGGCAAGAATCCTGGACTGGGTTGACATTTCCTTCTCCAGGTGATCTTCCTAACCCAGGGATCGAACCCAGGTCTCCTGCACTGCAGGCAGATTCCTTACCATCTGGGCCACCAGGGAAGCCTTGTGTCTCATTTGGACCCCTTAAATGTATCTCTTCAACTCCCCATTTGACCTGGACTCATCTGAAACCCAAAAAGCCATGTGCCATCTGCGCTGAGTCTCAGATTTAAATCTAACACTGGTCTCAAGGTTAAAGGGCCTGTTTGCCTTGCTCTCCAACAGCTTTTAAAAGTCAATCCCCATAAAAAGCTTTATTCTTTCACTGACTGGAGGAAACCTCTGGGGCTTCCCTTGTGGCTCAGTTGGTAAAGAATCCGCCTGCAATGCAGGAGACCTGGGTTCTATCCCTGGGTTGGGAAGATCCCCTGGAGAAGGGAAAGGCTACCCACTCCAGTATTCTGGCCTGGAGAGTTCCATGGACTGAAAAGTCCACGGGGTCACAAAGAGTCTTAGGGACTGAGACTTTCACTTCACTTCACCCTAAGTACATTTGCTCGATACCAGTAGGTGGCAGTATTGCTACACTTTTCTCCCCTGCATTCTCTGCTAAAAAAGTGATTTACTGAAAGAGTGGTTTGGAACAGTATTAAAGAAGGTCCCCTACCCCTGCCAAAGAAGTACATTAGCTTGTCAGTTTTGCTCATTTGAGAACAGATCATCTTTTACTTTGCAAATTTTTAAACCTTTAAATTCTTTTTATTTTTAAGCCATCTCAAATTTACGTAAAAGTTGCAATCACAGCATAAGAACCTTGGGTTTTTCAGAATATTCTGAGAGGTAGTTGCTGATGGGAGGCCCTCTCACCACCAAGTTCTTGGTCTGTGTTTCCTGCAAACAAGGCATTCTCTTCCAAAGCCACTAGACAGCCTTCAAAGTCAGAACATTAACAGTTGTCCTTTCCTACCCCATCATCCTCAGATACCATTTGAGTTTCACTTGGTGTCCCAATAATGCCCTTTGTAGCAAAAGGATCCAATCCAGAGTCACCACTGTAGTTAGTAATCCTGTTTCCTGCCTTAGAAGCTGCCACGGGTGTAGCTAGAAGTTCCCTGCTTTGAGGACCCTGTGGAAATGTGACGGGGTAAAAAACACTCTCTTTGTTTTGTGCATCTGATCCATCTGGATAGAGTATTTAGCTACATGCAGAGTCTTGTAAGGGCTCCAAACAGGAAGCTTCTAAATTTGCCAGAGGCGAATTTCTACAGTTTTGCCAATTTCGATCACTATTAGCAGTTCTCTTTCTTATTCACCTAAAAAATCGTTCCCTTTAGGCAAGAGCTCAGGCTTCATGTTCCTTTTCTTCCTACTCCCCTGGCCCAAATTCTGTGTTCTGATTTATTTTGGTTACTGAAATGCCATGTTCAGTTTTCAGACATTTTTTACCAACCACAGTGGAGGACCACCGAGTGGGGGTGTCAATTACTCTGTGGCTTTTCAGATCTGACTGCCTCCACTTCCTGCCAAGGAGGTTCTCTACACGAGAAGGTGATCCGATTTGTGTGATCCGATTTGTGTAGGTTCTGTGTCTCAATTCTTATTTCCTCAAATATTTCACTCCTTCCCTCTATCTATTTCTCTTCTTGGGGAAAATCCACTGTTCTCTGAGATTTGCCTGTTTTGGACACTTTAGGCCAAATCGGTCCCTTCCCTGCGCTCTGCCCCTCTCTGTGTGCTGGTACTCACTGGTTTATGTTGTAACAATTTGTTTGTCGATTTCTGCTGTTTATGAGCTTGGGATTTATCCATGATGGGGATGGGTCTCTATTCATTTTGTATCCCTAACACCACAGGGCTTCACACCAGGCTCCCATCAGTTTCAACTGCTCTTTACTTTTACTAGCACTTTTTTAAAAAATGTTTTTATCCATTTATTTGGCTGTGTCAGGTCTTAACTGTGGTACGTGGGATCTTCAGTTTTCATTGTGGCATGTGGATCTTTAGTTGCAACATGTGGGATCTAGTTCCTTAAGCAGGGATTGAACTCAGGCCCCCTACATTGGGAGTGCAGAGTCTCAGCCACTAGACTACTAGAGAAGTCCCCCGCACCCTCCTTTAGACATTTCTTCTCACACTTTAGTCCAACATTTTTCTCAGTTTAGATGGTATATATATTTTTAATGTATTTGTTTACTTTACTGCCCTGGGTCTTAGTTGTGACATTTGGGATCTAGCTCCCTCACCAAGGATTGAACTTGGGCCCTCTGCATTGGGAGTTTGGAGTCTTAGCCACTGGATCACCAGGGAAGTCCCAGACGGCGTATGTTCTTAGTTCTGGAAAGTGGAATAGAAAGCATTACCCCATAGACGGATAACATAGTTTTATTATCAATATCTAGGAGCTGTTTGAACTGATGTCAAATGATTGTCAAAGAACAGATGTTAGTCTCTGAAAATCTAAACCTCATTTTAAAGGCTTGTTGCTAACCACTCGAGGTAGCTCAATTGCTTCAAATTTTTTGAAAGTTAAAGTGTTTCAAGACATTTCTGGCTTTACTGAGGTTAAAAAAATAGCTATAAATAACGTTTAGTAAGATTCATTAAAAACACTTGCCCAGTGAGAGTGATCGAGGGTGTCCCTGGCCTATACTTGCCTTCGAGAGTCCATTTGTTTGTGTGCTGAAGCCAGCTTAGAGCCCTCCTCTGGGGAGACCATGCCTCCTGGGCTGCCTCCCTGCGGAGCAAACCGCCTTCTGTTCATGCACACTGTAGTTTATTCTGCAGCCCCCTCCTCTCAACTCAACTGACAAGGTGAAGGTTGTTGCTTAGTCACTAAGTCACATCTGACTCTTTCCTACCCAAGAGACTGTAGCCCGCCAGGCTCCTCTGTCCATGGGATTCTCCAGGCAAGAATACTGGAGTGGGTTGCCATTTCTTCCTCCAGGGGATATCTTCCTGACCCAGGGATGGAACCCCCATCGCCTGCCTGGCAGGTGGATTCTTTACCACTGAACCACCCGGAAAGCCCATGAAGTGGTATGGTATGGGCCTGCCTGTAATTTGTGCTATATAATCAATACTTCAGATAGTTGTCAGAATAAACCTCCAAACTCTCTGCTGATCAATATTTATAAAAACTAAGAAATAATACCAATAGAAATTTGTTTGGAGCATACCTGCTCAACACATCCCATGGAGATTGTTCGTAAGTGATAGGTTTTGCTCTCTTGCCGCCCTTCTCATCTGCTTCCTCCTCATCTGCTTCCTCCTCTTCCTTCCTCCTCCTCTACCATAATAAGGTAGAGCTGATGCAACCCACTTGTTCTCTAGAATTTGCTAGATCCTCTGGCAATCCTTCTTGGACTATGCGGACCACTGGAGTGCCATCTACCCACACCACATTCACTTGGCGTTTTGCAGACCTCTGTTTCTCGAACAGGTGTAAGATGGTGGTTGAGAGCCTGACCTTCAGAAACAGACATTCCTGATTTGAATCCTGCCCTAGTCCTGGCCATTTACCGTGGCCACCTGTGTGACTGCTGATCTTTATTTGATCTTTCTAAGAATCCATTTCCCCATCTGTAACAAAGGGTGAGAATACCCTTGACAGGGTGTGGCACCAATTAAATAATGCAGGTGCTGCATTTAGCACAGTGCCTGACTCCTAGTGGGCTTCCCTAGGGGATCAGTGGTCAAGGGGACCTGTGTGGCTGGAAAGCAGGGATTGGAGGCTGGGAGGGGGTAGCTCACTGAGGCCTGTGGCCTCTGGGGGGGACATTGGCTTTTGCTCTGAATGAGATGGCAGCAAATGGAGGGTGTGGGCGTGGAAGGTGCTGTTCATCTGCGTCTTACAGTTTTCTTCTTTCTTCATCCCTCCCTCCCTCTCTCCCATCTCCTCTTCCTCTCTCTCTTTTCCCTTCTTCTTCTCTTTCTTCCTCCTCTTCTTTCCGGTGGATCAACAGAAAACTTCTGTTCAACTTGCAGTAGCAGGTCAACTCTGTCCCTGAACAGCTGGTGGGTTTGCAGAATGATTAGGGAAAGTGTGACTTTTCAGATTGTGCTCTTTGTGTTGACAGCCAGAAAGCTGATCCACTTTCTGATCAAGGCTCCCTTTTGACAATAGAGTATTGGGTTGAGACCCGACTTGGTCATCTGTACAATATCCTCAGGGTGGTAGGTGACTTGAGAACACATTCCATCATTGGTTATTACTTCCTAGGCTGCAGGATTGTTCGGTTACCAATGATTTTCTCCGCTAGACCATAAGCTCCACAAAGGCAGAGGCCATGGTGCTGCTTTAACATCTAGCATGGGTCCCCAGAACCCACGACACCGCCTTATAGATAGACTTAATAAATAGTTGAATGAATGAATACATGAAATCCGTATGATAAGTTTTATTTTCTCTATTGCTATGATGCCGGAGCCAAACATTGTGAAACCTCTGTTTGGAGAGCCATAGGCAATTATATTGTTGGATAAAAATCCATCATTTAAGAATACATTGCAAGACTGCATTTTCTGCCAGCACAATGTGAACCTTGGGGCCTAGCTCTGCCCATAATTTAGCACTTGTCAGAAATGTTCCCACTCTGACAATTTATTGGAAAGTCAGATGAGAACATTTCAGATGAGATTGGGCGCATTCAGGGTGGTAGCGCCATAGACGTGAGATGAGGACATTTCAGAGGAATGGTAAGGTTTGATGAGAAAACCCATTTTTCTGTGAGTTAATGAAAGAATTCAGGAGACTCAGTTAAGTTTTTAACATTTACATTTTTTATATTTAATATGTTTATATAAAAATATAAACCTTTATAAACAGCTCATTTTTTTAACAGATTGTATATAGCTATAAAATCAAACAAATATATCATTTAGTATCAACACAATTATGAAAGAAAGAATGTGAAGTCGCTCAGTCATGTCCAACTCTTTGCGACCCCATGGACTGTAGCCTACCAGGCTCCTCTGTCCATGGGATTTTTCAGGGAAGAGTACTGGAGTGAGTTGCCATTTCCTTCTCCAAACACAATTATGAGGCTAATGCGATTCCAGTGGGCAGCGACAGTGATTCTGGGTCACACCTCCTTGTGTAAACATCTCATTGCCTGCTTCCTGCTCCTGTGTTTCCTTTTATAGCTTCCATACCATTCCTTGCTGCTGCTGCTGCTGCTAAGTCGCTTCAGTTGTGTCTGACTCTGTGCGACCCCATAGACAGCAGCCCAACCAGGCCTCCCCGTCCCTGGGATTCTCAAGGCAAGAACACTGGAGTGGGTTGCCATTTCCTTCTCCAATGCATGAAAGTGAAGACCTGAGGTAATGCAATTCTCCCAACACTCTCCTTTATTCATAGTATTGCAAAAATATATACTCCTTCTGCCATTTGCCATGCAATTTGCTTTTTACCTTTGCTGGCTTAACAATGCCTCTTTTATCTCTTAAGTCCATTTCTTTTTTTTTTTTTCATTTCACATATGGTATTTTACATGTTTCAATGCCATTCTCCCATATTATCTCTCCCTCGCCCTCTCCCACAGAGTCCAAAAGATTGTTCACTACATCTGTGTCTCTTTTGCTGTCTCACATACAGGATTATCATTACCTTCTTTCTAAATCCCATATATATGCATTAGTATACTGTATTGGTGTTTTTCTTTCTGGCTTACTTCACTCTGTATAATAGGCTCCAGTTTCATCCACCTCATTAGAACTGATTCAAATGCATTCTTTTTAATGGCTGAGTAATATTCCATTGTGTATATGTACCACAGCTTTCTTATCCATTCATCTGCTGATGGACAGCTAGGTTGCTTCCATGTCCTGGCTATTATAAACAGTGCTGCAATGAACCTTGGGGTACATGTGTCTCTTTCGATTCTGGTTTCCTCAGTGTGTATGCCCAGCAGTGGGATTCATAAGGCAATTCTATTTCCAGTTTTTTAAGGAATCTCCACACTGTTCTCCATAGAGGCTGTACTAGTTTGCATTCCCACCAACAGTGTAAGAGGGTTCCCTTTTCTCCATACCCTCTTCAGCATTTATTGCTTGTAGACTTTTGGATCGCAGCCATTCTGATTGGCGTGAAATGGTACCTCACTGTGGTTTTAATTTGCATTTCTCTGATAATGAGTGATGTTGAGCAGCTTTTCATGTGTTTATTAGCCATCTGTATGTCTTCTTTGGAGAAATGTCTGTTTAGTTCTTTGGCCCATTTTTTGATTGGGATGTTTATTTTTCTGGAATTGAGCTGCAGGAGTTGCTTGTATATTTTTGAGATTAATTCTTTATCAGTTGCTTCATTTGCTATTATTTTCTCCCATTATGAAGGCTGTTTTTTCACCTTGCTTATAATTTCCTTTGTTGTGCAGAAGCTTTTAATTTTAATTAGGTCCCATTTGTTTATTTTTGCTTTTATTTCCGATATTCTGGGAGGTGGGTCATAGAGGATCCTGCTGTGATTTATGTTGGAGAGTGTTTTGCCTATGTTCTCCTCTAGGAGTTTTATAGTTTCTGGTCTTACGTTTAGATCTTTAATCCATTTTGAGTTTATTTTTGTGTATGGTGTTAGAAAGTGTTCTAGTTTTATTCTTTTACAAGTGGCTGACCAGTTTCCCCAGCACCACTAGTTAAAGAGATTTTCTTTTCTCCATTGTATATTCTTGCCTCCTTTGTCAAAGATAAGGTGTCCATAGGTGTGTGGATTTATCTCTGAGCTTTCTATTTTGTTCCATTGATCTATATTTCTGTCTTTGTGCCAGTACCATACTGTCTTGATGACTGTAGCTTTGTAATAGAGACTGAAGTCAGGTAGGTTGATTCCTCCAGTTCCATTCTTCTTTCTCAAGATTGCTTTGGGTATTCGAGGTTTTTTGTATTTCCATACAAGTTGTGAAATTATTTGTTCTAGTTCTCTGAAAAATACCATTGGTAGCTTGATAAGGATTGCATTGAATCTATAGATTGCTTTGGGTAGTATACTCATTTTCACTGTATTGATTCTTCCGATCCATGAACATGGTATATTCCTCTATCTATTTGTGCCCTCTTTGATTTCTTTCACCAGTGTTTTATAGTTTTCTATATATAGGTCTTTTGTTTCTTTAGGTAGATGTATTCCTAAGTATTTTATTCTTTTCATTGCAATGGTGAATGAAATTGTTTCCTTAATTTCTCTTTCTGTTTTCTCATTGTTAGTGTATAGGAATGCAAGGGATTTATGTGTGTTAATTTTATATCCTGCAACTTTACTATATTCATTGTTCTGCTAAGCTCACCAAACTTAAAGTGCTGGTGGCTGGTGACCATGTGATTGATAGACACAATGCCATCCTTGCATCCTCAGACATAAAGCAGACATCCAAATGGCCCAGAAAGCACACTTACATTAAAAATTTTACATTACTACTGAAATGAAAAAAACTTTGAGCACATCCAAAAATGTATCATAGGACTAGAGCTTAAGAACATTAGGCTGACTAGTTGTATACTGCCTATTTATTTAGACTCCGAAATTGATTTGGTGTTTTTTCTTTATTTGTGTGTGTTGGGTGGGGAGATGTGTGTGTTGTGTGTGTGTGTGTGTGTGTGTGTGTGTGTGTGTGAAAAAATAAAGACAAGATTTTTTGTGTGTGTGTGTGTGGGGGGGGGGGCCACATTTCCCAGTATGTGGAACTTCCCTGACCAGGGATTGAAAAACTACATCCCCTTTAGTGGAAGCTCAGTCTTAGCCACTGGACTACCTGCGAAGTTTGAGAAGATTTATTTTTTAAGTATAATTGTTTAAGCTAGTTTTTAAATATTGATGGGTACATAACCTCTTACAGAGATATTTGAAGAAAATCAGGCAGAATGTTTACCTCTGGTTATTTTCAAGATTTTTAACATATACATTGGAATTCTTGAGATGTAAGTTGCTCTTTAGTTCTAGTAAACAAATACAAGAATTTGAGAATGCATGTCCTGGGCAAATGCCAGGACTATTGTCTTTTATTTTCCATTAACGTCAAATATTTTGAAATTTTGTCTGGAGATGGTGTTTATCATTTTGTTATCTTCTGGACTATTCATCAAACAGTATATCTAAGACATACTGGTGTTTATTTAGATTATAATAAACAGGATATTTATCTGGTTTTAGTCTTTTGTGATTGTCACGAGGCAGACTTCAGTTACAGTGTCAAATTAACATTTTTTCTTGACTTTACACATACATTTTCTGCAGGGTTCTGTGAATTCTTCAAAAACACAATATATACTTTACTACTGCCAGAGAATGTGTATGTCTTAAATTTGAGTTTTGAACTCTCACATCTGTGAACATTTGAAATGCATTTATGTTTCAAAATCAAATTTTGAAATTAACATGGAATCTATATCTTGAAAATGTATGACAGCCTCAATATTTAGATGCCCATATTAACAAAAGTGTAGGGACTTCAAATTCAATTTTGTGTTTTATTTTCTAGTTCTACTTACAGAGCAATTCTAGTGGTTTACAAATAAAATACGTTAGCTTTTAATTAGCTAAATACATGGATGTTAAATTTTAGCTTTTAATTTAATTCTGACTTTGATAAAGAGACAAGCTGTATTACAGAAAAACCATGGAATAAAAACCTTAACATATGAAATCCTATTTCATATTCCAAATCCATGACTTTTTGGAGACACCCATTATTATCTGATTACTTTTAGTTTTCAACCAGATGTTTGGTATTATGTATGCCTAGCTGTAGTGCAGCGTAGTTAATAGACATATTTATTCATATGGAGTGTTTGCCATGTGATATCCTCAGTGTAATGCCTGTATTTATCACAGGCTTTGCTCATTATTTTTATTAGGGCCTAACAGCTATTACAATGGTTTAAAATCTCATCCTAAACCTTAACCCCAAAGCATTTAAATTTCACTGCTACAGGGAGATACTGTTAAAGTAATTTTGGTAACCTGTCATCATTCCACAACCTTCCCTGGTGGCTCAGTGGTAAAGAATCTGCCTGCCAATATAGGAGACTTGGTTTGATCCCTGGGTTGGGAAGATCCCCTGGAGAAGGAAATGGCAACCCACTCCGGTATTCTTGCCTGGAGAATTTCACGGACAGAGGAGCCTGGTGGGCTACAGTCCATGGGGGGTCACAGAAGAGTCAGACACGACTTAGCAACTGAACACACATGCATTGTTCCCCAAACACTGATCTTTTCCCTTCTGGTTAAAATTATGGTAAGTAGGTGGTCTCGGTATGTTTGTGTGTGTGTATTTGCAGTTATACAATGCTTATTGTGAATATCACTATTTAATCGATTGACATATTATAGAGTACAAAAGTATAAACTCACAATATTATGTTATTTGAGAAGGATCAAAATGGAGGACTAGGAAGCCCTGAGCTCACGAACCCCACTCCCCCCCCACCCCCCCCCCACCACTCCCCCCCCACCCCCCCACCCACCCTGTTACTCCAGGTGTTTCTTGACTTCCTACTTTTGCATTCCAGTCCCTTATAATGAAAAGGACATCTTTTTTGGGTGTTAGTTCTAAAAGGTCTTGGAGGTCTTCATAGAACTGTTCAACTTCAGCTTCTTCAGCATTACTTGTTGGGGCATAGATTTGGATTACTGTGATATTGAATGGTTTGCCTTGGAAAAGAACAGAGATCATTCTGTTGTTTTTGAGATTGCATCCAAGTACTGCATTTTGGACTCTTTTGTTGACCATGATGGCTACTCCATTTCTTATGAGGGATTCCTGCCTGCAGTAGTAGATGTAATGGTCATCTGAGTTAAATTCACCCATTCCAGTCCATTTTAGTTCACTGATTCCTAGAATGTTGACATTCACTCTTGCCATCTCTTATTTGACCACTTCCAATTTGCCTTGATTCATGGACCTGACATTCCAGGTTCCTATGCAATATTGCTCTTTACAGCATTGGACCTTGTTTCTATCACCAGTCACATCCACAGCTGGGTATTCTTTTTGCTTTGGCTCCATCCCTTCATTCTTTCTGGAGTTATTTCTCCACTGATCTCCAGTAGCATATTGGGCACCTACTGACCTCTGTACATGGTCATGCAGAGTACATCATGCGAAATGCCCAGCTGGATGAAGAACAAGCTAGAATCAAGATTGAGGGGAGAAATATCAATAACTTCACATATACAGATGATACCACCCTAATGGCAGAAAATGAAGAGGAATTAAAGAACCTCTTAATGAAAGTGAAAAAGGAGAGTGAAAAAGCTGGCTTGACACTCAACATTCAAAAACAAAGATCACAGCATCTGGTCCCATCACTTCATGGCAAATAGATGGGGAAACAATGGAAACAGTGACAGACTTTATTTTCTTGGGCTCCAAAATCACTGCAGATGGTGACTGCAGCCATGAAATTAAAAGATGCTTGCTCCTTAGAAGGAAAGTTATGACAAGCCTAGCTGTTGCTGCTGCTGCTACTGCTGCTAAGTCTCTCAGTCATGTTCGACTCTGTGAGACCCCATAGACGGCAGCCCACCAGGCTCCGCTGTCCCTGGGATTCTCAAGGCAAGAACACTGGAGTGGGTTGCTATTTCCTTCTCCAATGCCTGAAAGTGAAAAGTGAAAGTGAAGTCTCTCAGTCGTGTCCAACTCTTTGCGACCCCATGGACTGCAGCCTACCAGGCTCCTCCATCCATGGGATTTTCCAGGCAAGAGTACTGGAGTGGGGTGATGATGAGCCTAGACCGTGTTTTAAAAAGCAGAAACATTACTTTGCCAACAAAAGTCCATATAGTCAAAGCTATGGTTTTCCAAGTAATCGTGTATGGATATGAGAGTTGGACCATAAAGAAGGCTGAGTGCTGAAGAAATGATGCCTTTGAACTGTGGTGCTGGAGAAGATTCTTGAGAGTCCCTTGAACAGCAAGGAGATCAAACCAGTCATTCCTAAGGGAAATCAACCTTGATATTCATTGAAAGGACTGATGGTGAAGCTAAAGCTTCAATACTTGGGCCATCTGATGTGAGGACCTGACTCATCGGAAAAGACTCTGATCCTGGGAAAGATTGAAGGCAAGGTGAAAAGGGGAGGACAGAGGATGAGACAGTTGGATGACAGCATCAACTCAATGGACATGAGTTTGAGCAAACTCTGGGAGATGGTAAAGGACAGGAAAGCCTAGCGTGCTGCAGTCCATGGGGTTGCAAAGTCATGACTGAGTGACGAACAGCAACATAACAAAAAATAAGAAAATATACAAAAGGGGAAATAATCTCAATGGTAAAGGCAAATATATAGTAAAGGCAGTAGATCAACCACTCGAATAAGTAAGTATTAAGAGTAAAACACAAACATTGCAAAATCAATAGTGACTACAATAAGCATTTAAAGATAGACATGAAGATGTAAAATATGACATCAAAACCACAAAACATATGAGAGAGGGAAGTAAAAATGTAGATCTTTTAGAATGTTAGAACTTAAATGACTATCAGTTTAAAACAACTACATATACAGTAGGTCAATATACATAAACTTCACGTTAACTGTAAATAAAAAATCTACAATAGATTCACAAAAATTAAGGAGAAAGGACCCAAACATAGTACTAAAGGAAATAAATCACAAGGGAGAAGACCAAAAGAAGAAGAAAATAACAGGCAAGAACTACAAAAACAACTGGAAAACAAGTAATAAAATGGCAATAAGTATGTATCTATCAATAACTACTTTAAAAGTGAATGGACTATGTGCTCCAATCAAAAAACATAGGGTGGCTGATTGGATAAAAAGACAAGACTCAGCTATTTGCTGTCTACAAGTGAGCCACTTCAGAGCTAAATACACACACTGACTGAAAGTGAGAGAATGGAAAAAGATATTCTATGCAAATACAAATGAGAAAGCTGGGGTAGCAATACTCATATCATGCAAAGTAGACTCTAAAACAAAGTCTCTAATAAAAGACAGAGGGGCCCCTACTGTCTTGCACTCACTGTGCCTTCAATATGCTGGACTCTGGTACAGTTTCCCAAAACAGTGGTCACTGTCCATCTAATCCCCTGGTCTTCCCACAGATGTCTCTTCAGTTCTCTAAAGCAGGTCGTGTTTGCTCCTCGAGACCTGGTCAAGCACCAGCTCTGGGTGGAGGTCACTCTACATCCTTCAACCCCCATGTCCTGTGCGTAAAGGCTATATCTCGTTCATCTTGCACCCAGAATCGTCTTCTTTTTAAACACATTTATTGATTTATTTGGCTGTGCTGGGTCTTTGTTGTGGCTTGTGAGATCTTTTAGTTGTGGCATGTGGGATCTAGTTCCCTGACCAGGAATTGAACCTGGGTCCCTGCACTGGGAGTGTGGAGTCTTAGCCACTGGACCACCAGGGAAGTCCCAGAATCATCTTCTTATGTTTGTTGGTTGATTAACTGAACCAGTTAATAAATAAATGAATAAATATACGACTTTATCAACTTGCTAACGTAGAGACCTATGAGGTTTTGTTTCATGAAGTATTCAAAGTTTATGAGATTTCCTTGTGAGCTGAATCTCTCTTGCATACCAGGAAACAGCCTGGGGAGGAGGAATAAACCAGGGGAAGAGAGGAGGTTAGTGAGGGCAGAATGGGCTTGGGAAGTGGGCTCGGGGTGGGGGACCAATGCCCTGTCCAGCACAGCCTGGCAGGGAGAGTCCTTGGGACTATTGTGAGGAGCCCATCATCTTGGTGCTATTCGTGAGTTGGTTTTGCCCTCTCTGTGGGCAGGTGGATTCCTCTGATGATAGAAGACAAAATTTATGGCAGTAACAGTTAGTACATGTTTTCTGAATGCAGAGAAATCACAAAAACTTGTTCTCAGGAAGCAAAACACCTTAGATTGTTACAATGGTTTATGCCTTCCAAAGGGATTCAGTCCACACATTGATGGACAGTATATCTGCAGTATGAAAATGTTATAGGAGGGGGTGATTAGGGGGGAAAAAGTCTAAAAAGGCTTCTTGGGAGAAGGATGGTAATAATAAGAAGGTTAAGTAAAACTGGGCTAAATAATAGATGACCTTGAAGCCAAGGAAGGGTGATTCTGGCCAGAGATACCCTGGAAAATGGTGACCTTTTCTGCATGGGTCAAAGGTGTCCAGTTCAGGGGGGAAGCCAGACTGAGGTCAGCATCTCAGAGGGTCTGGCCTTGAGCCTTGTGCACTCACCTTTTAACTTTGCACGTGGCAACTTCTGTGCTCCCCAAAGTCCTCGTTCCAGCCGTCCTGCTTGGTGAGGTTGACCCTGAGCTGGTGAGGTTGGAAGGTTCAGACTAAAATAAGAGTTGAGGGATTTCCCTGGCGGTCCAGTGGTTAGAACTCCATGCTTCCAATTCTGGGGGTGCAGGTTCAATCTCTGGTTGGGGAACTAGGATCCTGCAGGCCACATGGTGTGGCCAAAAAAAAAAAAACAACCCGAAAATATATAAAACGGGTTGATTTATGAGTAGGTCAGCCAGGCAAGAATCTGATTCACAGAGGGCCCTGCACCATCGCTGGGTGAAATCAGCAATGGAAGTCACCTGTGAGTAAGGACCTGTGATGGAAGTAAGTCCTTTCATCACTGGACACATGTGGGCCCTGCTTCCCCAGGTGGGGGTGCCCTGGGATGAGGGGGTGAGGTGGGATGGAAGCAACGCCACCATGATGCCAACTGTCCCTGTATTTTCGTGATCTGGGGGTGCCCTCGAGGTTATCAGCTGGAAGACAAGGCCAGTGGAAATTGCCGCCCCTGGACTGTAGCCCACCAAGCTTCTCTGTCCATGGAAATTTCCAGGCAAGAATACTAGAGTGGGTTGCCATTTACTCCAGGAATCTTCCTGACCCAGGGACCAAACCTGAGTCTTCTGCATCTCCTGCCTTGGCAGACAGATTCTTTACCACTAGCGCCACCTGGGAAGCCCTGAGAATTGGTTAAGCTTTCCTAAATCAAGACCCCTTTTATTTGCCTCTGCAATCATGTAATTCTGAAAGTCCTCCCCAAAAACTTAAAGAAAAAAAGAACTGCAGAAAAGTGAGAAGCTTGCCAAGTTCCCCACCCCCCACCGCCCCAAAACCCTGACTCTGTGTTGGCCTATGGAAATGAGCTCGTCATGAGCCTGTTCACGTGTACACTTACAATGATAGAAAATCACTCAGTGTGGGCCTCAATGAATACTTAGAGACAATCTGTTTGACAGTGGTGGGTGCCCAAGGATTTGCATTTGGAACCTGGTGTTGTAATCACAAGATGACCGTGTGTTGACATCTCTCTCCTTGAAACCATGCTCAGCCTGAGCTGGTGGGCTCCAGGGACCGTGGTGGGCATGGGTGAGGCCAGGATCGAGGGCTCTGTTCCCCCCAACACCCACATCAAGCCACACCAGGGGCTGGGGTGCGGGTACGGGTGTGGGTACGCCGGCCCTGGCCTGCTCCCCGACAGGGGCACCTCTCCAACTTTCAGCTGTAACAAGGGTGGGTCAGTGAGGTAATTTTCACAGGAGACCGGCATACTCGATACCGCAGACTGACAAAGCCATCTTTGCTCTTTCCTACAAATGGAAAAAGTTGGATTGTTTATTTTCTTGTGGGAAGGCTGTTTAGTTCTGCTGGTGAGCATGGAAACTCTCCCCTCGTTTCACCCGATCAGCCGTGACGCCCAGGCTGGTTACCGTCTTGTGCTCAGGCTGCTGGTCGTCTGACAGCTGAGCAGTATGGTGGCCACAGTCCACCAGATGTTTCATCACACATGCTCTGGACTCAGGGACGCCAGGCACAGTTAAGGCTGGGGGCTACATGCTGTGCAGTGAGGTGCCCTAGAACCTTTTCTACCCATGTTTTGAATGCTGGCAACCAAGCTTATGCACCCTAAACAGCATATTGGAGGAGTTCTCTCTGGGGAAACTGAGCAGCTCAAGAGAAAAGACCTTCAGATACTGACAATCACGTGTGTCAGATGATGACTACACACCTGCTTGCCTGTGTTGGGGTCCCCTGTCCCACGGATCCTGCCCACATAGAGCTATTTCAACCACTTCATTTGAGATTTACTCTTAACTAGGAAGAGCAGGCAAAGATTGCAAGATGCACGGGAAAGTTTCCAATGTTAAAGACAGATCGGTAACAAACAAATGACAAAGACACGAACAGAAAAAAGAACTTGAGGGAATACAGATACTATAAGAAGAGCAGAAAACTCCCCCCTCGCCCAAAACCTTTATACGCAATAACTTTGAAAACACTGAAGAAGCCATAGGCAGAAGTCCTTGCAGAGTATATTACTTTTCAAATAAAATTTAAAAAGGTGAAGCCTTACTGGGAGAGAGATCTTTGTCCTTCCCATTCTTTTTTCCTGGAATGTAGACACAATGGTTGGAGGCACAGCAGCCATCTTTTGACCATGCAGATGAATGTCACCAGCAAGGATGCTGAAACAGAAAGGTGGAAGGAGCCTGGTTTCTGAAGAACCTGTTGAAATTATTCTTGCCTTGGAATGTCTATGCCTGAGCTTACTTAATTTTTAAAAATATATTTATTTAATTAATTTATTTGGCTGCTTTGGTCTTAGTTGCAGCACCTAGGATCTTTGATCTTCCTTGCAGCATGTGGGATCTTTAGTTGTGGCATGTGGGATCTAATTCCTTGACCAGGGATCAAACTTGAGCCCCCTGCATTGGGAGTGTGGAGTCTTAGCCACTGGACCATTGGGGAAATCCTTGAGCTTCTTTTTGTGTGAATTAAATGCCTTATTTATTTAAGTCAAAGTAGAAAGGTTTTTGATTTAAGTGAAAAGGAATATAATCCTAATCCCTTTGACACACATGCTATTTAGAGATATGGAGAAGACACAGTTAAAAGAGTTGAAAGTCCCTAAGACTTGGGGATGGGGAAAGATGGGGTAGGGAGCTGCTGGTTTCCTTTATTGTAAGCTTTTAGAACTATTTTTTATTTTAAAGTTATATACATGTCTAAATTGGAGAAAAACAAAAATTAATTAAAAAAGAAAAGTTGGGGGAGGGGGGAGGGTGTTCTGGGCTAAAGGCATGAACACAAGTGTGGGAAGGAGGCTGCAGGAGGTCGGTGACACGGGAGGGAAGAATAAGGGATGAGAAAAGAAAGGGAAGCTAGTTGCAGCCTTAAAAGTCTGGTGCACCGAGCTAGAAAATTCGGATACAAAAGTCTCCTGAATGTTAATGAGTTAAATAGTAGCCCAGTGGCCTGGAAAAGCTAATGCATCTGAGTCATTTCTCTGTAAGGGAACTACCCGTTCTCTTGGAAGAGCTGAGGTACAACCAATCCCCATTTAAGCAGTCAATCTGAAGGGGATGACATTTTGACTATGTTTACCATTTTGAAGGGCACGACCTATTTCTCCTGTTTCAGAGAAGAGATAAGTAGCGAATTTGATGATCATTAAACTTGGACAAGAAGAATGGGAGATCTTGTGATTAAGTCTAAGTGCCAAGGAACAAGTGCATTAGACCTGTTATGGGCCCAGCCCTACTAGCTGTGTGACCCTGGGCAGGTTCCTTAACTTCTCTGTGCTTCAGTTTCTCCATCTGTAAAATACTATAATAATACCTAACTTAGAGAGTTGTCAGGGGATTTGATGAGTTCATAAATGTGAAGTTCTTAGAACAGTGCCCAGAACATATAATAAGTGCTCTTTTAGAGTTTGCTATTATTATGGGGTATTCCTTGAGTGTTAAGTGATAATAATACTTGGAAAAAAAACTATTTAGGATCCAAATTATATGGGAAATAACAATATTTTAATATGTAGAAGAGGAATGAAATATATATTACCTATGTTGGCAAATAGAAGTCATTTGAAAGCAATCTAAGGAGAGTTAATAAGGAACAATTCGGTGAATTATCTGTGAACAATGGCCCAATAACATGCCCCATTGTGTTAATAGAAAACTGCCTTTGGGCAGAAGATTCCCAGAAAGAAAGTGGGGCTGGACTAGGCTATTGAACTTAAGTCATTGATATGATCTAAATACCATAAAAGGCAAAAGCTATGTTTGGACCTGGTAACAAACCCAGGCTGACTAACAGCACACGGTTCATTATTCCATTTCCTTCTGGGCTCTCCCGGGCTGCAGCCAAGGAAGCCTATTTAGACTTCCTTTTTTGTCACAGTTCCAAAAATCACATGTTGCTGAAAGGAGTGCAGCAATCTCGACCTAAAGTTTGGAAAAAAGAGGAATGTGGAAAGCTGATGATAAGCGCCCAGACCAGCTTGATGCTGATTTAATGATATGTGGCTCGTGTTTAGAAGAGAGAGGCTTCGATTATTCTAATTAGCCCAGAACAGTGGAATAAGACACTGCCAGCAGGGCGAATAGATATTGGACACCAGGAATAACCCAACCACAAGAATGAGTGGGCTGGGGGTTGGTGGCCAGTGGAGACTGTGATGTTGGGTATATTATGGGTGCACACAACTGCCCCTCAGGCCAGTTCTAGCATAGACATGAGCTCAAAAAGCTGCCCAGGGAAAGGATTGTGGTTGCTAAGTCCCATAAGCGCCTGTCTGTCCTCTGGGTGCAGACTTCATTTACTGTCTCAAACCAAGGACTGCAAAGAAGCATGATGACCTTGTCGGTGATGAAAGTCAAGCTCAGGAGCCTCTCCTTGGGGGTGATAATTCCACCCCACCTTGGTCTTCCTGAATGTGCAATGGAAATGTTTTCCTCTTCATCTGTATTCATTCTGTTTCCTGAGAAAACCGTCTTGGCGGCACTGCCACTGCCATTAATACCTGTGATCCACGGACACTAGGAGGAAATAGGAAAAGCTGGTGTAGAGCTGGAAACAAAATTAACTTGACCTGTGAGAGGGGCTTGTCACACTGTCCGGTGCCTGTCGCCATGGGGTCAGGTCAAGTGTCTGATCAAATGTCACTTTCTCAGAGCTGTCTTTCCCGTGCTCTTACTGAAGTAGACTCCTGGAGATCATGTGGTTTGTCCACTCATTATGTTTGGTTCCTCAGTCATCATCAGCCTCCCTCACTGAATGCAGGTAAGACCCAGAGGTCTAGGTTATGACCAACCTAGACAGCATATTAAAAAGCAGAGACATCACTTTGCCAACAAGGGTCTGTCTAGTCAAAGCTATGGTTTTTCCTGTAGTCATGTATGGATGTGAGAGTTGGACTATAAAGAAAGCTGAGCACCGAAGAATTGATGCTTTTGAACTGTGGTGTTGGAGAAGACTCTTGAGAGGCCCTTGGACTGCAAGGAGATCCAACCAGTCCACTCTAAAGGAGATCAGTCCTGAATGTTCATTGTTAGGACTGATGCTGAAGCTGAAACTCTAATACTTTGGTCACCTGATGTGAAGAACATCAGGGAAAAGACCCTGATGCTGGGAAAGACTGAAGGCAGGAGGAGAAGGGGAGGACAGTGGATGAGATGGTTGGATGGTATCACTGACTCAATGGACATGAGTTTGAGCAAGCTCCGGGAGCTGGTGGTGAACAGGGAGGCCTGGCGTGCTGCAGTCCATGGGATCGCTCCGACCATACCACCCAGTTAGCTATTCCAAATTTAGATCCAATTCCTTCCTTCTTTCTTTCTATGTTTATTCTAAACACAACTAAAGTTTCAAAACAGCAAATAACTAAGTTCTTAATCCTCCTCCAACATCTGTCTATGCTTTTGGAACCTACATATATTTCACTAATGTTTTTTGAAGACGTCCCCACACCCCTGTCCAAAAAGAAATCCCACAAATCATTTTTTCCCTTATTTCCTTCTTTTCTCCTCCTTCCTTTCCTTTTTCCTCCCTCCTTCTCTTCCTTTCCTTTTTGTGTTTTAGAATACTTCAAGGGAAAATAATCCCTTAATGTCTGTGCCAGGAGACAGAGATATGCCTGGATATTTTTATATTCTCTTCTAGACTCTTAAGTCCTGAGTCATTGTGTTTGTTTGCTTGTTTTTTTTTTTCTTTTTTCCTTCAAGTCAGCACCTATGGGTGAATTTGCTGTCAAAGCTGAATTAGTCTCCATCATTTAAAATGCCAATGCCCTGAGCCAGCTAACTCACTCCCCCTCAAATGTACAACCAACCCAACCCCCGCAAATCTAACCAAAAACCTCTCCAAATAATTCATATCCTCCTTTTGGATAAAAGTCAGACAACCCATTTTCCTAATGGGTCTTGCTCTAAATGCCAAATGGAAATTCAGATACAAGCAACTCTTTAAAAATTCTTTTTCTGTAAATATCCATTGTTCTCCAGCTCTTTATTACATAAAATTCTTCTTATTAGAAAGTTCACCTTGGAAACAGCGTGAAGAAGAGCACTTGGGAGGCCACCGCCTTCCCGCCTCCCTGCTGTTCAGGAAGGATCTGCTGTGGATGGTGGGGATCAGGCTGCAGGAGCTGAGGGTGCTGGTGTGACTCTGAGGAACTGAATTGTTGCTGTTCAGTCATTCAGTCGTGTCTGACTCTTTTGTGACATCATGGACTGCAGCACGCCAGGCTTCCCTGTCCATCACCATCTCCTGGAGTTTGCTCAAACTCATGTCCATTGAATCAGTGATGCCATCCAACCATCACATCCTCTTTTACCCCCTTCTCCTCCTGCCTTCAATCTTTCTCAGCATCAGGGTCTTTTCCATCAGAGTCGGCTCTTCACATCAGATGGCCAAATTGGAGCTTCAGCTTCAGCATCCGTCCTTCCAGTGAATATTCAGGATTGATTTCCTTTAGGATGGACTGGTTTGATCTCCTGGCTGTCCAAGGGACTCTCAAGAATCTTCTTCAGCACCACAGTTCAAAAGAATCAATTGCTTGTCACTCAGCTTTCTTTATGGTCCAACTCAACTGATGCTGAAACAGAAACTCCGATACTTTGGCCACCTGATGTGAAGAACTGACTCATTGGAAAATACCCTGTTGCTGGGAAAGGTTGAAGGTGGGAGGAGAAGGGGATGACAGAGATGAGATGGTTGGATGGCATCACTGACTTGATGGACAAGAGTTTGAGCAAACTCCAGGGGTTGGTGATGGACAGGGAAACCTGGTGTGCTGCAGTCCATGGAGTCACAGAGAGTCAGACACGACTGAACTCTGAATTGAACTGGAAAAACCATAGCTTTGAGGTATTCCCCCAAATCTACCACTAGAATTGGACAAGCCCCACTGGAGCTTGTCTGGTGGTGGGAATCCTTGGAGGCAGAGATGCCAGGATTTCATGTAGGATGAAGATAGCCATAAGCTAATAAAAGGGTGTAAGGCTGGGACATGCCTTCCAGCTGCGTAGTACTGTATACAAGATCGAGATGTTATTTCTTTTACTTATCAAAGAATATGGGAAAGGGCTGCTGCTGCTGACTGTGGGGTGGGATGGGGGAAGCAAGGCCAATCCTTTCAGCTTCTTCTTGGAACCCCCACCCATGAGGAGCCTCCTGAGATAGAATTTGGGTGGAGACCATGGTGGAGTTTGGGTTTGTTGGTACACTGACGAGAGGCTGAGGTGTTTGCCCGAGTCTGCAGAGGGGCCAGGCAGGGTGGGAACATCTCCATCACCGGAGGGAAAAGGTGCTTCCGGGTTTCACCATGGATGCTGGGATTTGTCTCCCTGGTTACCTGATCTGGCCCTGGAAGCTTTCTTATTAACAATCTCTGTAAGGCATGGAGACCGACTTCCCTGGTGGCTCACACGGTAAAGTGTCTGCCTACAATGCGGGAGATCTGGGTTCAATCCCTGGGTTGGGAAGATCTCCTGGAGAAGGAAATGGCAACCCACTCCAGTATTCTTGCCTGGAAAATTCCATGGGCGGAGGAGCCTGGTAGGCTACAGTCCATGGGGTCACAAAGAATCGGACACGACTGAGTGACTTCACCTTCAAGGCTTGAAGAACCCTGGAATCTGTCTAGTATTTTCACCCGTATGCAGCTCAAGTGGGTGGTGAGGCATTCTGTTTCCTTTTGCTGGGACACCAGGAGAGCCCCACTGCTCTGGGCAGGGTCCCACAGCACGTGGCAGAGATGGAGGGGGTGGAGGAAATATCAGGGCTAGGGAGTGAGGCGGAGTAAATAGCAGGCATGGGGAAGGGCTGGAGGACCAGGAGTCTCAGACTGACCAAGGCAGGCCACAACCAGGGCAGCAGTTCTTATAACTGATGTGACCTCGATCTCTCCTCATAGATGGGGAAGCTCTGAGGAATCTAGAGTTTCACCCATGTTCTAACTATTGCCTGTGTCTGGACTTCTCCCGTGGCTCAGGCAGCAAAGAATCCACCTTCCAATGCAGGAGACACAGGAGACACAGGTTTGATCCGTGGGTTGGGAAGATCCCCTGGAGAAGGGAATGGCAACTCCAGTATTCTTGCCTGCAGAATCCCATGGACAGAAGAGCCTGGAGGGCTACATCCAGGGGGTCGCACAGAGTTGAACACGACTGAGTGACTAGCACCTTCACACTCTATGACTAGATGCATTTTAAAGAAATATTTCTTGATTTTTAGTTTTGGCTGTGCTGGGTCTTCGTTGCTTTCTCTAGTGGCGAGCGGGGGCTGCTCTTGGTTGTGGTGCTCCGGCTTCTCATTGTGGTGGCTTCCCTTGCTGCAGGGCACCAGCCATAGGGTGTGCAGGGCTTTAGTCATTGTGGGTCACGGGCTCCAGAGCTCAGGCTCAGTAGCTGTGGCTCACGGGTGTAATTGCCCCTCGGCACGTGGGATCTTCCTGGATCAGGGGTTGAACTCACATCCCCTCCATTAGCAGGCATAGTCTTAGCCACTGGACCGCCAGGGAAGTCCTAGACGCATTTAGTCCAGAGGATGGTCATCCCCTGCCCCTCACTCTGCAGCACGTGAGTGTGTGTAGGCATTGATTAGATGGGCTTTCCACCAGCTTCCTGTAATATTCACCAAGCTTGGTTCTCTTTGCAGCTTGGCCTTCCCTCCTCCTCACCAACTCATACCACTCTGCCAGGCAATTGCTCCAGCCTGACTGGGCTTTGGGGGCACATCTGCTGGATACAGCACTCTATCACACAGATGTGCTGTTCCAATCCATCCCCTGGATGGTTATCTTGAACCAAGCAGAGCCATTAGATACCACAATCAATAAGCATAGAGCTCTTTGGATAAAGCTCAGCAGACTTGACATGTAACTGTGTGTATCTCCAAATAAGATTGGGTAAACCAATCAGCTTACGAAAATGTCTTAGGGTTTCAACTCTAGTCAAATCAGTAAATATTTTTGAGTCAGCTATGGGTCAGACACTGATCTGAGTGCTGTCAGCTTACAAAAAGATCTTTGATTATGTTCTTAGACACTAGTTATT
This sequence comes from Bos indicus, assembly GCF_029378745.1. Taxonomy (NCBI): domain Eukaryota; kingdom Metazoa; phylum Chordata; class Mammalia; order Artiodactyla; family Bovidae; genus Bos; species Bos indicus. The sequence goes on along the minus strand of NC_091768.1, from coordinate 96,397,426 downwards.
CTTCAGAAAGGTATAGAAATTCTTTATTCTAAAATGCCATTGTTGATATTTTCCTAGTGGAATGTCTTTTTCCCTTGCATTATATACATTTTTGCTGATGCATGGGAAAATTATTTAAGTGTTTTCTCACTTCTGATCACTTCACTGGAAACTTCATTAATCCTAACTTTTTTTTAATTTGAATATTTATTTTTATTTCTTTATTTGGCAGCACCAGGTCTTTGTTGCAGCATTCAGGACCTTTTAGTGTAGCAGGTGGGATCTAGTTCCCAGACCAGGGATCAAACCCGCCTCCCTTCCCCCAGCACTGGGGGCATAGTCTTAGCCACTGGACCACCAGAGAAGACCCCTAATCCTAATTTTTTAATCTGAAATTTTACTCCTCATAGTATAGGATTATGTTGTTTGCAAATAATGATTTGTTCTTGTTATTTATAATATTTATTTCTCTCAATAAAATTCATAAGCATTTTGTAACTCACTGAAGACTTTTTTTTTTTCAAATAATCAAATGTGCCAAAATTTATTTTACTTCCATCAGAACTAATCTGATACATATGGGTAGGTAGGTAATAGTATGTAATCATGAAATGTGTTCTTTGTGGACAGCTGCAGCGGTTCAACAAAATTAAATTTTATTTCTTGTCAGAGAAGCATATACTCCAGCATGTGAAATACTTTTGGAAGCTATGTTTATATACACAACTTTATCAAAAAAGAGGTTTAGTAAAAATTTCACTGAAAATTCGATTAAGTGGTATTGCATATGAATTTTTATAGTCTTTGCCTTTCAAACCTCAAATAGACTTTGTAGGAAGTTCAATCGTCCCATTGAGGATTTGTTACATGTATTGGGTTCTTGGGCATTAGGTGACAAGGCTAGATTCTGGAGGGAGGGTGGACTGGGTCCTGGGAAAGCAAAGAGGAGTCTCTGCACTAGGTCCTTCTGGAAGATGGGGGACTGTGGTCCATAGAATGACACCCACCCAAGATGGAATCCTGGCCTCTCAAACCGATAACAGAAGGGAAGGCAGCTTACTATCATTTAATGTTGATCATGAGTTCCCAGTTGCTGTGGACAGGAGGTCTTGTTGAACACAGACCTTTCCAGGATTCTTTATACATGTGCCCATTGTCTCTTTATTTCTGCCTGGCGCTAGACCCACCCTTTATTGCTTGCCCTGTGATTGTGGAGCTGGGCTCTGTGAGCATCTCTGCTTAGCAGCTGGCACGTGGTTAATGCTCTGTTGGTAGAGTGCTAGGCTGACAGTAAAGCAGGATGAATAGCACTTCCTTGTACTTGTATGATTTTTTTCTTTTTTGGTGTGATTCTTTTTTTTTTTTTTAAATCATACTGTGGCAGGAAGAAGACACAAGGGGAGGAACGTCTAGTGATGCTCACCTTGCTAGACATTGCATTTCAGAGGCATCCCTGCTGGTGGGTCTAACAGACACCCCAGTGGTTGGCCTCTCAGCTTTCAGGTACCTGCATCCTGGTGGGGTGTTCCCTGCTTGCCAGTCCAGCTGCAGTTCCTTGCCCACAGTGCGGTCTACCAGCACCCCTGTGGGAGGCCCTTCTTCATCCCATGGATGAAGTTCTCTTTATCCCTTCATAGTTTAGAGTTCTATTTATCCCTTTAATCTCCTGTTATAGTTAATAATGCTTTATATTAAAGTTTTTCTGTTAAAATTATTGTGTGGGTTCTGTTTTCTAGTTAGACCCTGATACAAGATGATTGTAGAATAATTGATAGAAATATGAAGTTTGTTCCTCTGTATATTCTACCTCCTTCTTGTTTGAGGCCCAGCATAGAAGGGGTTCTAGGGTCCTGGTCCTGACAGGTGTCAGCCCTCAGACACTTGTTCCCAGTGGGACTTGGTCCCCAGCACCTGATGGTACCAAAACTCACTGAAGATTTCCATACTTAACAAAATCACTGGGGAGAATGCATAAGAATTTAAGATATAACATTAGCACTGCTTGTGGATGAGGGGAGCCTGGAGAAGAACGGCTTGAATTTCCTGCTGATCCAGAGGGATGGGAACTCAGAATTGCAATCAAGTTGATTAAAAGCAAAGAAAGAAATCTGACATTTCCAGTTAATCAGTTTTATGGCAGTTGTATTTTTTTTTTTTGTAATGTCAAATCTTTGAAACAAATATAGCTATAAAATCTGATATGAATTCAGTGATGTTTCTACAAACTTGCATTTTATTATTTATAAAGCATGGAAAAACATTAAAAGTGGTATATATATATTATACACACACACACACACACACATATATATATATATCACTTTATTTATTCATCATTTAGTCCATAGACATGATGATTTCCTGCCTGAAGGTAACAACTCCATAGCTCCACTGGGATCAGAGGTGCACAGGTTGGGGCTGTCCTTATATACTATGAGAATGGAAATAATACTGATTGTCACCTGCTTGATAATACACAATACTGAGATTGTAGTATCTTTTAAAAACTCTTAACAAAAAATGCAGAAACCTGGCTCTCACTTGCAAAGCCTTCAACTCCTCCCTCTTTCTTTTTGTCCATATTTTGAAAGGATAAACAGTCCTTGTTTATTTGTTTTGTTTTGTTTTTTGCACGGAAACACTGTTCCTTAGAGAAGATGCTTCTCGGGACAAAATGCACTGGCCCTGCCTGAACAGATAAAGGACCAACCCCACTGCACGAGTGGCTGGCTGCTTGCCCCTGGGACAAGTCTGCGTGCGTGTGTGCGCATGTGTGTGTCTGTGTCCTCAGTCATGCCTGACTCTTTGCAACCCCATGGACTGTAGCCCACCTGTCTCCACTGTCCATGGGATTTTCCAGGCAAGAATACTGGAGTGGGGTTGCCATTTCCTCCTCCACAGGATCTTCCCAACGCAGGCATCAAACCAGTGTCTCTTCCGTCTCCTGCTTTGCACGCAGACTCTTTACCACAGAGCCATTCGGGAAGAGGGGGATTCAGGGCAAACAAAAGGGCCTAGAACTTGATCCTCTACCCAGATATCTCTCATCCCTGAATTTCTCTCTGGAACTACTGCTCTCAGGCAAACTTTTCTCCTTCTCTACCTTTCATATTTTAAAAATAATATTATATGCTAATATTGATGAAGATGGGAACTACTGTTTCACTTTTCTGGGAGCCAATCACTATACATGCCTATTTGGTTTCATAGTGTTGGTCTGGCACCATCAAATTAATCCAGAGAATTGAAATATCCATGGGAAATTGGAAATGAAGAAAGCAAATACAACGTGAGCTCTAAAAGCAGTTTCTTTAGCAAAATCAGGAAATAAAGCATATCGCTTTAAGCTTGATGGAATAGAATAAAGTGATAACACTTTGGCTTCTTGACTTTCATTTCCTCTGCTCTGCCCTTTGACCATGAACTTGTGACTTAATGTCTGTGGGCCTGAGAGCCCAGGGCCAATGAGAATGTTTGACTTCTGCCAATTTTCAACTTCTTTCCTTCAGTTCCCTCCAGCCCCTGAGGTTCAGTCCTTTGCCTTGTGAGCCTACTGTTTGGCTGAACAGGAGGAGGGACTTCGCTATGGTGTTGGAAAGAATTTCTTGAGCAAATTCACTTTACCGATCCAGGAAATAAGGATTTGGGCCCTCAGATATGTGACTTATGGGGATATTAGGCATCCCAGTGGCTCTTTTGGTGCAGTATGGGTATCTGGAAATTATATGTCAATTCCCACCCTCATTATGGAGCCTGAGGTCTCCTGGCTTCACCACTGGGAGACATGGTGATTAAATAAACAGTCACTAAAGAATGATGAATAGAAGGAAAAACAAGCAACCTCATAAAGTGGGAGAGAAAAGGGAAAATGGAACTTTTACATTTTGCTATCTTTTTTTCTCTTGGACTTTCACCAAACACTGAGCTTCCTTAGTGCCAAAGTTTTCCTAATTCTATGTAACGACATGAGAAAAATCACACTATACGACTGTTCGCTGGTTAAACAGACATCTATGTGCACTCTCAGAAGAGGGCGCTGGGATGTTCGTGTCTATTCTTAGATGGAAAAACTGTGACCGCAGAGGGTAGAATTAACAGGAGTCAAGGATGGAAGCTTTCCTCACTCATCTTTTATAATAGTGAGAACACGAACAACCAAAAGCACAAGTTGAAACTGGTGATTAGCTGAGGTTTGGGAAGGGCGTCCACTGGGGCTTTCCATTTGCTTATTATGGTCTCTGCTTTCCAGCCATGGACCCCTGGCAATGGGCACCCTCTGGACCTCTGTCCTTCACTCCATCCTGGGATCCTAGGCATTCATGCCTCCTCTCCACCCTCCTCTCGCTTGCTATTGCTTCTTCATGGTGAACAGGGGATGTCTGCTCAGTTTGATCTGAAACTTTGAACAGGATTAACCGAGGTTGGGTCAGATGAAACACGCTCCAAAGAAACCTGCATGTTTGGCAAAAGGGAACAGAAAGTGAGAGATGTCGGTTTTGTTTTCCAAGGAAAACACCACACAGGACTTTCTGGTTGTGGAATAAGAGTTGCAGGGACTGGCTCCAAGCACAAGTTCTTGACTGTGTTTCTGAGCATCCTGGGGTCTTCTACAGACTCAGCCAACACTTGTCCAGGGACCTCCACGGCTTCAGTTTCACCACCTGTGAGAAGCAAGAGCGTGAAGCTCAGGGCTCACGGCAGATGAGGATGAGGCGGCAAGGCGTGTGCTTGCGTGACTTGCCTGACACCGCCTGACAACTCCGTTTCCCTTCTGGGTCTCCACACTTCCCACAGAGACCTAAGACTCTGGTGAGTGTGTAATCAGGACAGCCCAAGATGTCCCTGGTTTGAATGTTCAGCATAAATGTTCTGCAAAGCATAGTCGAACTTGTTGGGTTACGAGTTCTAGTGTTAGGTATTTATTATTTATTTGGCTGCACCCGGATCTTAGAGGCAACAGGCCGGATCTTCAGTTGCAACATATGGGCTCTAGTTTCTTGACCATGGGTCGAATCCAGGTCCGCTCCATTGGGAACACAGTCTTAACCACTGGACCACCAGGGAAGTCCCATAAGTTCTACTTTTAGATTTGAGGAACATGGTTATAGGGCTTCCAGCCGGCGGGTAGCGGGGTGGTGGCTATCCCATTGACCCAAGGTATCCCGTTCCCTTTAGATCCTGAACTTGGCTGTTTGCTTCACCCAGTTGCCTAAGGGCTTCCCAGGTGGCGCTAGTGCTAAAGAACTTGATGCCAATGCGAGAGAGGAGAGACACAGATTCGATTCCTGGGTTGGGAAGATCCCCTGGATGAGGGCATGGCAACCAACTGCAGTATTCTTGCCTGGAGAATCCCCATGGACAGAGGGCCTGGCGGGCTACAGTCCATAGAGTTGCACAGAGTTGGATATGACTGAAGTGACTTCACACACACACACACACACACAGAGCCACCTAAGGTGCTGGGGTTGAGAATGACTTATTGGGTCAGCTTGCAGGAGGATTCATATTTATAACAGGTAGTCAACTTCTCAGCTGAAAGGCAACCAGATGTTTCGTGTTTTCAACTGTGGGCTACACACATGAGCAGAAATCCAAATGTGTGAAGACTTTTCAAACCCTTTCTTTGTTAGGATGGTGATTTGAGGGGTTCAAAGATTAGATGTGACCTGAACATGACTCACATAGGTGGAGGCTTTGGTTAGATCCTCTTTCTTGATGCCAGTGATCCTGCCTAAGTTTCATGATTAAAATGTGAAAACATCCAAAGGACGCGATGAATTGAAGATTCACTATGAAATTGCTGATGTGAGCCTAGCAGGAATCTCTCAACAGAAGCAGCCTAATGATATGTCTGGATTCCTGTAACTAAGTTCAGGAAGCAAATAGCTCTAGATAGTGAGGGTTAGTTAGATCATGTGTGTTACTTATTAAAAAAAAAAAAACAAAAAAACTTTTTTTTTTTTTTTTTCGGAGGAGAAGTTGCCCAAATAGTATCTATCCTGAGGCCGTGGTTTTCTAACTCTTTATCCTTCAGATTTTTTCCCCTTAAATGAAATGTTACTCAGAATAAGCTAGTATTAAAACAGAGCTGCCCTAGTTGAAGCCTGGGTTGGGAGTGGAGTCCTTACTCTTGTTTTTTTCCCTCCTTGAAGCAGTCTGTGAGAACTTCTGAGGAACTGCTAGTCTCTTAAAGAATGGTTGGGAATGTCATCGAAACAAAGGCTTTTTGGAGTCTGCCTGGTACGTGCTAATCTGACTCCTACTGGGCTTGTCAAGCTCAACATTCAGAAAACGAAGATCATGGCATCCGGTCCCATCACTTCATGGGAAATAGATGGGGAAACTGTGGAAACAGTGTCAGACTTTATTTTTTGGGGCTCCAAAATCACTGCAGATGGTGACTGCAGCCATGAAATTAAAAGATGCTTACTCCTTGGAAGAAAAGTTATGACCAACTTAGATAGCATATTAAAAAGCAGAGACATTACTTTGCCAACAAAGGTCCGTCTAGTCAAGGCTATGGTTTTTCCTGTGGTCACGTATGGATGTGAGAGTTGGACTGTGAAGAAGGCTGAGCACCGAAGAATTGATGCTTTTGAACTGTGGTGTTGGAGAAGACTCTTGAGAGTCCCTTGGACTGCAAGGAGATCCAACCAGTCCATTCTGAAGGAGATCAGCCCTGGGATTTCTTTGGAAGGAATGATGCTGAAGCTGAAACTCCAGTACTTTGGCCACCTGATGCGAAGAGTTGACTCATTGGAAAAGACTCTGATGCTGGGAGGGATTGGGGGCAGGAGGAAAAGGGGACGACAGAGGATGAGATGGCTGGATGGCATCACTGACTCGATGGACGTGAGTCTGAGTGAACTGCAGGAGTTGGTGATGGACAGGGAGGCCTGGCGTGCTGTGATTCATGGGGTCACAAAGAGTCGGACATGACTGATCGACTGAACTGACTGAACTGGGCTTGTCAAGTAGCCTTTGAGTCTACTCAAAAGATGGTCCCTGGAATCCTCCAGCCTCTAATAAATTCAAAGAAATACTACCCTTGGCCATAAAATAACACTGTGCCACTTTTAACTGAGGAAAGAATCTCACTCAGCCTGCGTAGGTGTTAAGAGCAAACCACCTCTCTAAGCCAACACATGTAGGAAAACAAAGTTGTATCCGAATTGACTTTCCTGTTTCAAAAGGTGGTAGAGGGCAGGCTGGTGCCTCTGAGATGCAACGTGCAGGCAAATGAAGCAGCTGAACCTCGTGTCCCGAGTTGTTCACTGCTGTGTGAGCTCGAGGGGTGGATAGTGCATATTTTCCTCTCTTCGTCAAAGGCCTGGGCCGGGCCAGATGACGCTTGGAAGTCGGCCTCAGAAGGCTCTGTTTGGGAGGCTGGTTTGCATCATATGATGAAAGCTGTGGGGATGATCATGCGCCAGTTGTTTGCTGTGCCAAGCTGGGTCTCCATAGCTTCAAATTCATTCCAATATAATCGAAAACATGTGCTCCAATATGCATTTTCTTAAGATTCAAAATTTCCTTGTGATGTGTTTTCCATACTATTTTGATTTAAAAGCAGAAAATTTAAAAGCAGAAAATGAGTTTTCGCTGTGGCTGAAAACTTGTGTGTCCATATATAAGTGTTTTAAAACAAACCTTTTAAGAATAAAAATCTTGAAGAATGAAGAAGAGAACCAAAGACAGATCATAGTTCTGAGAATTGAGGCAGGTGAAGCGCCCAGAGGAAAAGGCTAAAAGTAGTACCTCTCAATGCAAAATGATGAGTTTTGTCTTTACAGTTTATAATTTGGTATGCCCTCACTCCCCTAAAAATGTGTTCTTACATTTAGACATTATGTCTGTGACATCTACAAAGAGAAGAAAAGAGCACCAGCCTCTGCTCATCCTGTACAAGCTTCCACTTGTGGCAGAGGTCACTGTCTCCAATGCCTCTAGGGACCAACCAGGTCAATTAGTGAGCAAAACCAGCCTGTGGTCACCTGGACATGGGTGCTTATTTTTTAATTGATTGATTAATTAATTTTTAATTAGAGGATAATTGATTTACAATATTATAATGGCTTCTGCCATATATCAACATGAATCAGCCAAAGGCATACCTATGTCCCCTCCCTCTTGAACCTCCCTCCCACCTCCCACCCCATCCCACCCCTCTAGGTCATCACAGAGCATTGAGCTGAGCTTCATGTATGTTATAGTGGGCTCCCACTAGCTATCCATTTTATGCATGGTAGTGTATATACGCCAATCCTAATTTCCCAATTCGTCCCACTCTCCCCTTCCCCACGCTTTCTCTTTTTAAAAACATTTTAAAAATTTTGGCCGAGCTGCATGGCTTTCAGAATCTTATTTCCTGAAGCAGTGATCAAACTCTCAACCTCTGTGAGAGCATGGAGGACCTAACCACTGGACCACGGGGAAGCCCCGCATTTCTTCTTCACCAGCCTCCTGGCCTCCTGACCTCACTAAACTCCCCTTTCTTTCTCACGTTGGATCTGAACCAGTTACTCATTTAGACTTGGCTCCACTCACAGATGAACCTCTCTCATGATCACCAGCCAGCTTCAAGTAAGAGGGACCCCACCCCATCTCCTACCTCATCCTTGGGTATTGCCCAGTTAGGCCCACTGCCATTATCACTTGGGAGAGTGAGGCCAGACAGAGAACAGACAGGGGTTTGTCCAGCTGAAGGTGAGCATCCAGAAGCAAATAGCATGGGGGGGAGGCGGGGAGGTGAGAGTCATAGGTCAAATGTTCTAACTGTGTCAGAGGAAGTTCTGTCTCCTTATGGGGTGATACCAGACCCACCAGGCCAACAGATACAACTGGCCAGGCCCACAGGTACCCAGCTTTAAGATTCTGGGAAGGGCCTGAGGGGTCTCCTGCCTTTATCCCAGGTGGCTGAGGCAGGGATGGGTGATTCCTGAGATCAGGAGAGAGCTGTCTGAAGCGGGTGGAGGAAACAGTACACAGTGTCTACCCAGGGCCAAGAATAATGCCTGTTCCCTCCAGCCAGACTGAAAAAGCTTGTAACTCATAGAGAATTGGATAGAGTACCCCGAAGGATCTGATTACAAGCTTGCTCATTGATCACAATAGTGGGGAATAATTAATTCTAGACTAAACACTGTTTTGGTCTGGCTTGATAAGGCTTAAATGCAAGACCCAAAATGATCAAGCAGATTCTAAGAAGCCTAATTGCATCCCAAAACAAACTTAGAGAAAATTTATGGGCATACAAAAATAGACACCGCCTAATGAATTAGAATTGGAAATATGTGACACCTAATTACAAATTCCCAAGCACGCTAGGAAGAAGGGAAATGCAACTCACAATGAAAAGTCAATCAACTGAAAATAACCCAGAACTGACTACAGTCAGCTTAGGATTAACAGAGAAAGACATTAAAGATTAATATTACTGTTTTATGTATGTTTGAAAGTTAGAGACATGGAAATTATAAAAAAACTATGGTATAGCTTCTAGTGATGAAAACTGCAATGTCTCAGATGAAAAATACACTGGATGGGACTGATAACAAATGAGACATTATAGAAGAGTGGTTTAGTGAAAAGATCGAAGGCCCAGAAATAGAAACCATGAAAAAAATTATTTTAATTTCCCTCTTTCTTTTTAAAATTTATTTTAAATTGAAGTATAATTGCTTTACAATATTGTGTTGGTTTCTGCCATACACCAGCATGGTTCAACCATAGGTATACATATGTCCCGTCCTTCTCGAACCTTCTTCCACCTCCTACCCCACTCCACCACCCCTCTAGGTTGTTACAGAGCACTGGAAACCGTGCAAAATTTGCTAGCCTTCAGAATTGTATGACAGCAAGTTTCTGTTGTTTAAGCCACTAACTTTGTTGTTCTTTGTCACAGCAGCCTTGGCAAACTAGTACGTACTTCAATTAAGTCGAAGAGATTGTTGGATCGGATAAAAAGTGAGACAGAACTGTATGCTGTCTACAAGAAGCACAATTATAAGTTGACAAATAGGTTAAAAGTGAACCTATGAAAAGAGATGTATCATGCTAACACTAATCAGAAAGCAGGGGTGACTACATTAATATCAGACAACATGGATTTCAGAACAAAGTAGATTAACAGAAATAAAGAAGGTCATTTCGTAATGATAAAGGTGTTAGTTCATCAAGAGGTCATTACAATCATAGACATTCATGCATCTAATAACTGAGCTTCAATACATGTAGCTCAAGAACTGGTAGGATTGCAAAGACAAATAGCCAAGCTGCAATCGTGTCAGAGATTTCTTTTTTTCTATGTGACTGCGTTGGGTCTCAGTTGCGGCACACAGGCTCTCCCTTTGGGCGCGTAGGCTCTCTAGTTGACGTGCTCAGTTGCCTTGACAAAATGTGGGATTGTAGTTCCCCAACCAGCGATGGAACCTGTTTCTCCTGCACTGGAAGGTAGATCTTTTTTTTCAATGTGGATCATTTATTGAATTTGTTACAATATTATTCCTGCTTTATGTTTTGTTTTTTTGGCCATGAGACATGTGGGATTTTAGCTCTCTGCCCAGGGATCGAAGCACACCCCCAGCATTGGAAGGCAAAGTGCTAACCCCCTGGACCACCAGGGAAGTCCTGGAAAGTTGATTCTTTCACTCAGAAGTTCCCATGTCCAAAATTTCAATGTCCCTCTCTCAATAATGAATAGAACAAGTAGACAAAAAACTGCCATGGATACAGAAGAGGACCTGAGCAAACACTATTAGCCAACTTGACCTGACTGGGATTCCACATAACCACATCAGTGTACACATTTGTTCCAAGTGAACACAGAACAGTCACTAAGATAGACCGTGTGTGGGGCCCTAAAATCTGAATACAACTGATGAGAATTCTAGTTACACAGTGTATGCTCTCTGATCATAATGGAATTATATTAGATGTCAGCGACAGGAAGTTCTCTGGAAAGTTCCTAGATGTTTGGCAATTAAACAACACACTTGTAAAAAACTCTGGGATCAAAGAAGTGTTCAAAAGAGAAATTAGAAGGTGCTTTGCACTGAACTAAAATGAAAATGCAATATATAAAAATTTGTGACATGCCACTAATTCAGTACTTACTAGGAAATTCAGGGCACTAAATGCCTATATTTCGTGAAGAAGAAAGGTCTCAAAATCAATGCATTCTACTTTCTACTTAGGAAACAAGCAAACAAAAAGAGCAAACTAAAGTAAGCAGAAGAAAGGAAACAGTATAAAAATTACTGAAATAAACTTCAAGAACAGTAGAGAATATTAATAAGCCAAAAACTGCTTCTTTGAGAAAATCAATAAAATTGATAAACCTTAGTCATACTAATCAGGAAACAAAGGGAGCAGACAGAAATTGCCAATATAAAAAATGAGAGATGTGATATCATTACAGATCCCACATATACTAAAGGATAATAGAAGACTATTCTGAGCAATCTTATTCTAATAAATTTGACAACTTAGATGAAATGGATACTTTCCTTGAAAGATAGAAGCTATCAAAACCACTCCAAAAGAGACAAATCACCCAAACTGTCCAATATCTATTTAAAAATTTGAATTTGTAGTTATAAACTTCTCACAAAGAAAATTTCAGGCCCAGATGCTTCACTCAGGAATCATACCAAACATTTACAGAAAAATTATGTCAGCTCTACCTGAAGTCCTCCAGACAATTGAAGAAAAAGGTAATAATACTCCACAAGTCATTCTATGAGGCTGAAAAGTGAATGTGTTGGTTGTTTAGTCTTGTCTGATTCTTTGCCACGCTATGGACTGTATTCTACCAGGCTCCTCTGTCCATGGAGTACTCCAGGCAGGAATATTGGAGTGGATTGCCATTCCCTTCTTCAGGGAATTTTCCTGACCCAGGGATCGAACCCAGGTCTCCCACATTGCAGGGGGATTCTCTACCATCTTCGCCACCAGGGAATCATTATGAGGTTAACACCACCTTCTATAAATGGTAGGGACTTCCCTGAGGATCCAGTGCTTAAGACTCTGTACTTCCAATGCAAGGGGCTCGAATTCTATCCCTAGTCAAGGAACTAAGCTCCTGCATGACCAAAAAAAAAAGAAAAAGATAAACAATAATAAAGTCATACAAAGGCATTATAAGGAAAGAATATTATCATGAGAAGAGTTGTAAAAATTCTCAACACAATTTTAGCAATTATATATTAAATTGAATAATACATTTATCCAGGAGTACAAAGTTGTCATGAAACTTGAAAATCAGTCTATATAATTCACAAACTTAAACCCCTCCCCAACAAAAACAAACCAAAACCAAACCGTATTTTCATCTCAGTAGACTGAGAGAGAGCATTTGATAAATTCAATAGCCATTTACAATAAAACTTCTCAGTTAATTAGGAACAGAAGGAAACGTCTTCAGTCTGATAAAGGTGTGTATTTAAAAAAAAACGCTTCTTTTTTCATCACCCTTGTAGTCAAGTACCCCACAGAGCTATGGACCTACTGGAAGCAGCACAAGTTTCTGTGTCAGAAGCAAAAGTTCAAATCATAGCCTTCCTACTGCTATGATCATGCACGTGGTCAATAGCCTCTCTGAGCCTGTGTGTTCTTTTTTTTTTTTTTTTTTCCAACTGGGGGATTTTATTTTATTTATTTTTTTTTTTAATTTTATTTTATTTTTAAACTTTACAATATTGTATTAGTTTTGCCAAATATCGAAATGAATCTGCCACAGGTATACATGTGTTCCCCATCCTGAACCCTCCTCCCTCCTCTCTCCCCATACCATCCCTCTGGGTCGTCCCAGTGCACCAGCCCCAAGCATCCAGTATCGTACATCGAACCTGGACTGGCGACTCCTTTCGTACATGATAGTATACATGTTTCAATGCGATTCTCCCAAATCTTCCCACCCTCTCCCTCTCCCACAGAGTCCAAAAGACTGATCTATACATCAGTGTCCCTTTTGCTGTCTTGTATACAGGGTTATTGCTACCATCTTTCTAAATTCCATATATATGCGTTAGTATACTGTATTGGTGTTTTTCTTTCTGGCTTACTTCACTCTGTATAATAGGCTCCAGTTTCATCCATCTCATTAGAACTGATTCAAATGAATTCTTTTTAATGGCTGAGTAATACTCCATTGTGTATATGTACCACAGCTTTCTTATCCATTCATCTGCTGATGGACAGCTAGGTTGCTTCCATGTCCTGGCTATTATAAACAGTGCTGCGATGAACACTGGGGTACACGTGTCTCTTTCGATTCTGGTTTCCTCAGTGTGTATGCCCAGCAGTGGGATTGCTGGGTCGTATGGCAGTTCTATTTCCAGTTTTTTTAAGGAATCTCCACACTGTTCTCCATAGTGGCTGTACTAGTTTGCATTCCCACCAACAGTGTAAGAGGGTTCCCTTTTCTCCACACCCTCTCCAGCATTTATTGCTTGTAGACTTTTGGATCGCAGCCATTCTGATTGGCGTGAAATGGTACCTCATAGTGGTTTTGATTTTCATTTCTCTGATAATGAGTGATGTTGAGCATCTTTTCATGTGTTTGTCAGCCATCTGTATGTCTTCTTTGGAGAAATGTCTGTTTAGTTCTTTGGCCCATTTTTTGATTGGGTCATTTATTTTTCTGGAATTGAGCTGTAGGAGTTGCTTGTATATTTTTGAGATTAGTGTTTGTCAGTTGCTTCATTTGCTATTATTTTCTCCCATTCTGAAGGCTGCCTTTTCACCTTGCTAATAGTTTCCTTTGTTGTGCAGAAGCTTTTAAGTTTAATTAGGTGTGTTCTTGATTGTAACAGAGATAACAGATGAACAAGTTATGCTATGCTACTGCCCAGCACTGCTTGCACACATTAAAATTAGTGCCCTTTCTTCCCTTTTTCTTAACTCGTTCTGATGAAGGTGAAGTTGGTCCAGGACAGCAGTTTTCAGCATCTTTCTTAGCCACGAGTGTCTTCTGCAGATCTGAGATGCAAAAGGCATCAGAAGGTTTGCTCTGGTGGACTGTTTAGAGCTCTCATTTTCTCCTTTTTGGAAGGATCTGATGGAGTGGAATGGGGCAGAGGCTAGGAGGCAATGAGAGGAAGATAAGACATCCCTAAATGTGCAGTTGAGCTGTTTCTGGAAAAACCCAACAGGTTTTTGGCAATAGGTTATCACTCCGGGCTTGAAGGACCATGGGTATCCAGGCTCAGGTTTCTAGCTAAGATTATATTTGAGTGTGGAACATGGGGGAGGTTAATCCATCAGGACAAGGTCTGTCTATTTTAATGGCAGCTAGAAGGCACCTCTGGAGAAGGCAATGGCACCCCACTGCAGTACTTTTGCTTGGAAAATCCCATGGATTGAGGAGCCTGGTAGGCTGCAGTCCATGGGGTCGCTAAGAGTCGGACACGACTGAGTGACTTCACTTTCACCCTTCACATTCATGCATTGGAGAAGGAAATGGCAACCCACTCCGGTGTTCTTGCCTGGAGAATCCCAGGGATGCGGTAGCCTGGCGGGCTGCCGTCTATGGGGTCGTACAGAGTTGGACACGACTGAAGCGACTTAGCAGCAGCAGCAGCAGCAGCAGAAGACTCCTCGTGTTCTTCAGGGCTCAGCTGCCCAAGGTCACAGTTACACTGAGACCAGTTAGTCACTTGCATGAGATTAGTTTTATCCCTTGCCAGCAGCGCTGCTACACCATACTTCGCAATCAGGGACTATTTGGAGTTCGCTTTGCCAGAGGCTGATATTTCATGCGTGGTCTTTAATGATTCTGAAGGCAATGTCAGGCTTCCAAGGAGGCTTGTTAGCCACGTTCAAGAGGAGAGAACTCGATGAGGGGGCGGGCAATGCCCCTGCCAGCCAATGAGCGCATTCTGTCAGGTGCTGGATTTCATGACACACATGAGAACGTTAAAAACGCTGAGAATCTGGCAGTCGAAGCCGGAGGTCCGAGAGATGTCAGCACAGCAGCCATGAGAACCGGAACAGACATTGTCATCAACTGAGCACACAGGCACACACACACACACATGGTCATGAAGTCTGCGGAGAAGCTGAGGAGAAACGGAGGGGAGAAGGACTTGGAAAGGGGTGGTTATAATGTGAAACAGACTGTTTTACGCCAGAAAGGATCAAGGTACCTTGTTTGACAGGATCAGGTGTGCAGCATCAGGGGCGGTCAGGGTTGAAATACGAGATGAGATCTGATGGAAGAAAATGAATAACATTTGAAACATTCAAAACACTTACGTCAAGTTTTAACCCTAGTACCACAGTGCAGAACCTAAAAGTCATGTCAGACGTTAAAAAAATTTTTTATTGAAGTCTAGTTGATTTACCATGCTGTGTTTGGTTCTGATGTATAGCAAAGTGATTCAGTCATACATATATATATTCTTTTTCATATTCTTTTCCATTATGGTTTATTACAGGATATTGAATCTGGTCTCCTGTGCTCTACAGTAGGACCTTGCTGTTTTTCCATTCTATGTATAGCCGTTTGCACCTGCCAACCCCAAACTCTCAATCCATCCCTCCCCTACGACCCTCACCTGCTTGGCAAACACAGTCTGTTCTCTGTGTCTGTAAGTTTGTTTCATAAATGTGTTCATATTTTATTTGTTTATTTGCTTGTTTATTTATTTATATTGGAGAAGGAAATGGCAGCCCACTCCACTATTCTTGCCTGGAGAATCCCATGGATGGAGGAGCCTGGTGGGCTACAGTCCATGGGGTCGCAAAGAGTCAGACACGACTGAGCGACTTCACTTTCACTTTTCTCTTTCATGAATTGGAGAAGGAAATGGCAACCCACTCCAGTGTTCTTGCCTGGAGAATCCCAGGGACGGGGGAGCCTGGTGGGCTGCCATCTATGGGGTTGCACAGAGTCGGACACAACTGAGGCGACTTAGCAGCAGCAGCAGTGCCTCAAGGTTTGCGAGCCTTTAGTTCCCCCAGGAGGGATCGAACCAGGGCTTCAGCAGTGAAAGCGCCAAGTCCTAAGCACTGGACCACCAGGCAAGTCCCATCTGTTTTATAGTTGCAATTGCACATATCACAAGCGATATCATCCGGTGTTTGACGTCAGACATTTTTACCCTTGAGCGCTTTCAGCCTCTGGCCAGGGACATTTCTCACGGCCCTGCTCCACGTTTCTCACGGCCCTGCTCCACGGCCATCCCACTGGTTACCATCTCACTGCCTCTGGCTCTGCCTCTCCTACTCATGTCCTTGCTTCCTCTACTCCCCTCCCGCCTTCTCTTGTCTCCTTGTCTGATCGCTGGTTCCCCCACGGCCCCCACAGTGCACCTATCTTGGTGGCCCAGGCTTTTCCACACAGATATTCCACTAGATCTTCACCTTCTACTCAGAACAACTTGTGAGGCTTATCTCCCTCCCTAATGGAATTCTGGCTCTGGTTCACATAATAAAAATTCCCCTTGATGATGCTGAACCCGCATCTTCTGAGGAGTGCGGGTTAGACAGTTACGTGTGATAAGTGACTTGGCCTCTGTCTGCAGGGCACCGTTTCCAGGTGTGGCCTCTAGGTTTTACCCCCTGGACGACTTGGACATAGTTTTACACTCACACTTGACAAATCTTTGGAGCCATACAAATAGTTTGCATTCACTGTTGTTCCAATGTCCCCACCTGGGAAGCGGGGTCCTGTGTGTGCTCAGCTGTGTCCAGCTCTTTGCGACTCTGTGGTCTGTAGCCCACCAGGCTCCTCTGTCCATGGGATTTCCAAGAATACTGAGTGGGTTGCCATTTCCTTCACCAGAGGGTCTCCCCGACCCAGCGATCGAACCTGAGACTCCCATGTCTCCTGAATTGGCAGGTGAATTCTTATCCACTGCATCACCAGGGAAGTCCAAAATGGGGACACTAACAGTTATCACAATTTATTAACTCTACATTTTGATCTGAAGGCTGCAGAAACTAACATTATCACTGACTCACATGTCTAAATGGTATTGTTCACCATTTTTGGTTTTTATTCTTGTGATTTTAAGAATACATTTTTCCTATGACCAGTATTTTCCTAGAAAACTTGTAGTCCAAATATGTGGGCTATCCAGTCACACTACCCATCCTTTTGAATGGAAATGCACTGACATCTGTCAGAGGGACTTTTTGGATGGGGTCTCAGGGCTGGGGAAGGAAGGGCAGCAAAGAAGGGACCAAGGTAAAGGATCTGGAGCAGAGAGATGAAGGACCAGCATAGTGCCTGGCAATGCCCAGGACTAGGAGGAGTAACGGTTATTATTATTATTTAAAATATTCTATTTATTTGCTTATTTAGGCCATGCCAGGCCTTAGTTAAACATGCAGATTCTTAGTTGAGGCATATGGGATCTAGTTCCCTGGCCAGGGACCAGGTTTCTGCATTAGGATGACAAAGTCTTACCAGCCAGACCAGGAAGTCCAGTGTCTTCATGTTGTCATTTGTGTACGAATCATGGGCTTGTTCTTCTGAGTGACGTGTGAGTGTGTGTGCATCCTCCCCACTCGAGTGTGGGGAACCCAGTCTTTCTGGAACAGGAACTTCTCAGCAGAGGTGGCCTGCCCTCCATGGGCTCCTCTTAAACCAGAGGGACACCTCTCACTCTTAATTCTAGTCCCCCAGAGACTGAATGCACCTCCCATATTTGACTGGCTCATCAAATTATGTCAATTCAGGAATAATTATGAGGGAAATGATAGCTTACGGTGAACGATGTCGGATTTGTGATCTCCAAAGAAGAAGATTTAGCTTCGGGACCAGGGACCTGTCTCGATCACTCAAGAGCTTTTGTACAGCAGAATATTACTAAAGTATAAAAAGGTACAGAGAAAGCGTCTGACATAGACATCAGAAGGGGGACGGAGGGTGCCCCCTGCTAGTCTTTAGCAAGCTGTTTTATGTCTGTTAGAAAGCTGTGAATCAGATAAGAGAGACACCTCAAGGCTGATGAGTTTCAGCAGGCCCTTCTCCCACAATGTGCGTTTTTGAGATAGGATGGCATGATGTGTGTCATCCCCCAGCCGTAAAACAATCGATGTGAATACTGGTTTGTTGAGCTATTATCAGCCCAAGGTTTGAGAAAAGAAAAGAAGTTAGTCTTAGGTGGAACCATTTTGAAGAAAGGTAAATTCCAAAGCAAATACAGTTTCATTAACATAGCTTAAGAAAAACATTTCCATGAGAAACCTCCTTTTACTTTTGTATGGAGAAGAGAGAAAAAGCTGGCACTTGTGGTCTGTTTCTTCCTGCTGCTTAAGGGAGAGATAAAAAACTTCTGACACTTGCAGCCTATTTCCTCTGTTTGGAGACCCCTGGCCTTCCTGCCTGTTACCCTCTCAGAAGCATGAATCCAGTGGGTATGTTTTGTAATTAGAAGTGAAAGTCCTCTTCCTTTAGGCCAGGCACGATGTCCCTCAGCTTCTCAGGCCCGTCACCCTCTCCACGTGGATGAAGCCCTTCGTAGACAAAAGAAAGGGTCAAAGGGCTTAGACATTGGGTGGGGGGAAGTTCTCTCCATTTGCAGGGAAGAGGGAGGAGTAATTCCATAACAATATATCCATCCGGAGAAAGAAGACCGTGGCTCATGATTCAGCACAAGATGGCTTCCCAGGTGGCTCTGGTGGTAAAGAACCCTCTTGCCAATGCTGGTAGATGGAAGAGGCAGTTGCGATCCCTGGGTCGGGAAGATTCCCTGGAGGAGGGCATGGCAACCCGCTTCAGTACTCTTGCCTAGAGAGTCCTATGGACAGAGGAGCCTGGTAGGCTGCAGTCCATGGGGTCGCACAGAGTCGGACACAACTGAAGCAAGTTAGCAGGCATGCATGGAAAAAGCCGTAACACCAGGAAGCAAAGCCTGACTTTATTTCCTGTATAACTGGATGCAACTTAGATGTAAATTAGTGGTGACTTCTGCAGAGTCTTAATGTGAGTCAAGAGAACCTGGCTCAGTTCATCTTCACCAGGGCCACCTTTGTCTTGATTTTCCTGGGGTCCTGGTTTTGTCTTGGTTTTCCTGGGGTCCTGGAGAGAGGAGATGGTCTGAGGACAGGATGCGTGTGCCAGAGTGTTTTCCATGAACAGTTTCGTAGCTGGAAACAGATGTGCCAGGTGGCTGGCTGGCCAACAGCATAATGTAGAAAGCATTAGAATATAGATCCTTCCAAGCAGGGTTAGCTTGACTGCTTGGTTCTCAGGAGCGTCTCTCGTGCCTTCAAAACAGAAAGGAAACCAGCCTTTTCCTGGTCCAGGTTCTGTGGGCTTAAGGAGGCTTTGGCTTCCGTCGTTCTGTGCTTTGGGGCTGGCCTCACCACATCCCTCGTCTTGCTTGGTCTCTTCGAGAGCAGCCACTTAAAACTGCGGACAGAAGCTTAGCATCTTGGCAGCTCCCATGGAGAAACCGTGTACAGCATCCGCAGGAGCTGGAAGACCTGAGTTATTTCCCGTTCGCCTCGTGACTGGAGTGGTTTCCAAAGGGGTGTGTGGCAGAGACGGGAGAGGCTGGCACCCATCGACTCCAGCCCTGGAAATAACAGGGTTGTGGTCCCCCAGGATTTATGGGGGGGTCTGGTAGGATCTGAGACATGGAACCTCATTCAGATGGATTCACAGGCTACACACAAGTCATGCTGGAAGGGGATTGTATCTGGCCACATCTCTGTCCTTTGTAACTTTTTAAGCCTGATGTCTTTGGCTTAGAGACCATGAATTATGGAACTGTAGTGATTTCAGACCTTAGAGACCATCCGCTTGAACCTCGCTCTTTTATGGAAGAGAAATTGAGGAAGTGAGATGTTAAATGAGTTTCCTAAGGTCAGTTACAGAAGTGGGGCTGGAACTTGGCTCTCGCATCCTTTCTGCAGCATCACTCAAAGTTCCCCGATTGTCCTTCCCTGCCCCTCTTTTTTGCACCAACACAAAGGGTGTGTTTTCTCATGGTCTCCGTGGAGACCTTTGCACCAGAAACCATGCCCTGTGCCCGCCCCCCACACCGGCACCCCACCACGGCCCCATCCTGACTGAGCCTTTCTATAATCTGGTGCATATTTCCTACAAAGGAGTACAAAAACCAGGGTGTAGAAACAAGATACAACACATGTTTAGAGATTACCGACTCTGAGAAGGCTTAACCTGAAAACTGTGAGTGGTTTAGAACATGGGTCCCCAGCCCCAGGGTCATAGACCAGTCTGTGGCCCGTTAGCAAATGGGCCGCCTTGCAGGAAGTGAGCAGCAGGCAAACCCTAAAGTATCCTCACATCCTCCTCCATGGAAAAACTGTCTTCCATGAAACCCATCCCTGGTGCCAAAAAGGCTGGGGACCGCTGGTTTAGAGAAAACACAATTGAAACCACAGAGGCGTATGCTTTCCAGGTAACACAGTCACTTGTCTTGTTCTACAAGTTGGAGGATGTGATTTTTGTACCTCACATGCTGTCTTCATCTCCTGGGCCTCCCCACCTGTCCTCTAGCCCCCAAACACAAGAAGCAAATTTCTATAATTTACTAACCTTTCTATTTCAAGGGGCTTCCTTGATCGCTCAGTTGGTAAAGAATCCGCTTGTAATGCAGGAGACCCCAGTTCGATTCTTGAGTCGGGAAGATCTGCTGGAGAAGGGATAGGCTACCCACTCCAGTATTCTTGGGCTTCCCTTGTGGCTTAGCTGGTAAAGAATTTGTCTGCAATGCGGAAGACTTGGGTTCAATCCCTGGATTAGGAAGATCCCCTGGAGAAGGGAAAGGCTACCCACTCCAGTATTCTGTCCTGGAGAATTCCACGGACTGTATTACAGAGTCGCAAAAAGTTGGACATGACTGAGCGACTTTCACTTTTCTCTTTCAAATTGAGATTCTGATTTGTATTGGAACATGGCTCAACTATCAGCCTGCTCTTACTCTTTGCTGGTGAGGCTCTATGCTCCCTCTGCAAGGGGTGCTGGGGCCTCACCGAGTGGCCCCAGGCTTGCAGGTTCCTCTCCTGTGGATCCAGCTGTCTTATTGGACACTGTTTCATCAGCCTTCCCAGCTTCTTCCTGTCTTTTCTGTTGGAGTGGTAAACGGTCCTTTTCTTCCCTAAACACTACTTTACGGCTGATTCCTGGGCTTTGTTTTAACTGCTTTGAACAAGTGAGATGGAATCCCACCTGGCCCTGGGTTTGGATGCTAAGACTGCTGATGCCACACTCACAGCAGGAGGGTGTGTAAAAAGGTTATTGCCCACATAATCAGGCATTTGGGAAGAGCAGACTAGGCTTCTCAAGCTGGTCCAGACATGTCTTGAGAGAGCAAGGAAGAGAGACTGGCCTGGGGCTTCTTGGGGCGGGGCTGAGTGAGGGTCCAGGCATGGGAAAAGCTTCCATGGTTGGACTGTCCCTCTGGGCCGAAAGAGGGAGCACTCAGGCTTTCTTGCTCCATGAGGTGGAGGGGTTGGCCGGAAGGATGAGGCTTAGAAGCTGTCAGCAGTCAAACATCAACAAATGGAGCCCAGGCTCTTTCTTATGGGATTATTTTGGATTTAAGAATAGTTGTTCAAAATATGGAAATGTTTTTGTCATGTCACACAGGATTCACTTATCCTTGATTAACAACCAAATTCCAGGGCTCACAAGTCGCAGAGTAACAAAGCCAGCAATGCACAGTCCCCTCACTTCCTAATATATGAGTAAACTAAACCATCGGCCCGTGACTCCACAACGTTCTCTGTTTAGCTATGAAGCTTCAAGTAATTGGGCTTCCCTGGTGGCTTGTTGGGTAAAGAATCTGCCTGCAATGCAGGAGACCTGGGTTGGATCCTTGAGTTGGGAAGATCCCTTGGGGAAGAGAATGGCTACTCACTACAGTATTCTTGCCTAGAGAATCCCATGGACAGAGGAGCCTGGTGTGCTACAATCACTGGGGTCACAAAGAGTCAGGCACGACTGAGCGACTAAAACTTTCAATTTTCTTCACATCAAGTAATTACGCTCTGGCAATATATTGATGATTAAACTAGTCTTTATATTTTTTAAAAATCATTTTCTCATTCAAAGTCTCAACTGTCCTACTCATGATGAAATTCAAATTAAGGACTTCCCTGATGGTTCAGCGGTTAAGCATCTGCCTGCCAGTGCAGGGGACGCAGGTTCCATCCCTGCTCTGGGACGATCCCACATACGGAGGGGCAACTAAGCTCTTGTGCCACCACTACTGAGCCGGCACTCTCGAGCCTGCGAACCGCAGTTACTGACCCTAGAGCTTGTGCTCCACAGCAAGAGAAGCCACTGGAATGAGAAATCCCGGGCGTCACAGGGAAGAGTAGCCCCCACTGGCCGCAGCTGGAGGAACCTGTGCCCAGCAACGAAGAACCAGTGCAGCCAAAAGTAAATAAATACATATGAAAAAGAAGAAATTAAAATGAAGATCCCCATGCCGCTAATTTCCAAATTCACATGTCTAGTCCTGACTTCTCTCCCGAGACCCAGACATGCAGACTCAAGAGTTTCCTCCATAGGTGCATCTCAAGGGCATCTCAAGTTGAACATGCTCCAAATACAGCTACAGATTTGTTCTCCAAATTTGATCCTTCTCTTAACTTTCCCATCTCGTAAATGGCTGCACCATCTTCCTACTTCTGTCATCTGAAATTCTAGAAGGCACTCCTGATGGCTCTCTTGCTCTCACTCTCCCTAAGTCTTGTGGGTAGATTTACAAAATCTTCCCTCATATCCCCCATTCCTTGTCCAAGCACCGCAGCTGCCTTTCTCCTATCTGGACACTGCAGGAGCCCTGCAGAGCCCCTCACTTCTTCCCGTGCCCCTGCCCACTATGTCCCCCTAAAAGATAATTGAAGTCCCAATCCCTGGAAATTTGAAATGTGCCCTTATGTCGAAATAGGATCTTTGCAGTTACAATCAAGTGAAAATGAAATCATTAGCGTTAGCCCTAATCCTATCTGGCTGGTGTCCTTGTGAGCAGAAGAGACATGGAAACACACACACACAGGGAAGACGGCCAGGTGACGATGGAGGCGGAGACTGTGATGATGCTGCCATGAACCCAGGCCTGATAGCGACTGAGTTCTTGGCCTTCCCCAGTCAGTAGAAATCGACTAGAGGTGGTGGCTCGGTGGTAAAGAACCCACCTGCCCGTGCAGGAGACCTAGGTTCAATCCTGGTCCAGAAAGATCCCCTGGAGAAGGAAATGGCAACCCACTCCAGTATTCTTGCCTGGGAAATCCTTATGGATAGAGGAGTCTGGTGGGCTACCATCCACGGGGTCTCAAAGAATCGGACACGACTTAGTGACTAAACAACAACAACAAGAGCCCAGACAAGAAATTCAAGCAAGCTCTCTTTCTGGTGGTGGAGTGTGGAGAAGACATGCAGAAGTAACACCTGGCAAGGGGAAAGAAAAGAAGGAAGAAAAGGTCATCAGCCTTGGCCCTCAGGTGGCTGAAGGAGAAAATGTATTTGGTGTGTGCTACACCTTTGCGTGCTTCAGTGACACTTTTGTCCATGTCACTGATCTTTCTGGCAAGGAAACCATCTGTCGTATAACTGGTGGGATGAAGGGCTGACCGAGATGAGTCCTTGCCATATGCTGCCATGTTGGCTGCCCAGGATGTAGCCCAGTGATGCAAGGAGCTGGGCATCACTGCCCTCCACATCAAACTCTGGGCTGCAGGAGGAAATAGGACCAAGACTCCTGGACCAGGGGCCCAGTCAGCTCTTGGAGCCCTCACCCACTCAAGGATGGAGATTGGGCAGATTGGGGATGTCACACCCAACCCCTTTGACAGCACCTGCGGGAAGAGGGGTCACTATGGTTGCTATCTGTGAACTGAACTCCTCAAGTTATTGTTTTCTGTTAATAAATTGCCTTGATGTAAAAAAAAAAAAAAAAGGAAAAAAATTCAGGCAAGGCTTTATTGGGGCTCCTGTGCTGGCTACAGGAGGGAGCAAAAACAAGTAACACGATTACTTGCTCCCTCCCATGGGGAGGGCATGGGGAGGGCAAACTTGTTCCTCCTTTTCTGGGCTCCAAAATCACTACAGATGGTGACTGCAGCCATGAAATTAAAAGACGCTTACTCCTTGGAAGGAAAGTTATGACCAACCTAGATAGCATATTCAAAAGCAGAGACGTTACTTTGCCAACAAAGGTCCGTCTAGTCAAGGCTATGGTTTTTCCTGTGGTCATGTATGGATGTGAGAGTTGGACTGTGAAGAAGGCTGAGCGCCGAAGAATTGATGCTTTTGAACTGTGGTGTTGGAGAAGACTCTTGAGAGTCCTTTGGACTGCAAGGAGATCCAACCAGTCCATTCTGAAGGAGATCAGCCCTGGGATTTCTTTGGGAGGAATGATGCTAAAGCTGAAACTCCAGTACTTTGGCCACCTCATGTGAAGAGTTGACTCATTGGAAAAGACTCTGATGCTGGGAGGGATTGGGGGCAGGAGGAGAAGGGGACGACAGAGGATGAGATGGCTGGATGGCATCCCTGACTTGATGGACGTGAGTCTGGGTGAACTCTGGGAGCTGGTGATGGACTGGGAGGCCTGGCGTGCTGTGATTCATGGGGTTGCAAAGAGTCGGACATGACTGAGCGACTGAACTGAACTGAACTGAAGACATGTTTTGCTTGAAATTTGATTTCCAGTAAATAAAAATACACTTTCTATTTATTGGGCTTCCCTGGTGGCTCAGAGGGTACAGCATCTGCCTGCAATGCGGGAGACCAGGATTTGATCCCTGGGTCAGGAAGAGCCCCTGGAGAAGGAAATGGCAACCCACTCCAGTATTCTTGCCTGGAGAATCCCACGGATGGAGGAGCTTGGTAGGCTACCGTTCATGGGGTCACCAAGAGTCGAACACAACTGAGTGACTTCACTTTCTTTCTTTTTCTGTTATTGAATGTTTCTTTTTGGCTGTGCTGGGTCTTCATTGCGGTGCGTATGCCGGCTTTCTCTAGTTGTGGCACGTGGGCTTGGATGCCCCTTGGCAAGTGGGATCTTAGTTCCCTGCCCAAGGATTGAACCTATGTTTCCTGCATTGGAAGGCAGATTCTTAACAATTGGACCACCATGGAAGTCCTTGTGTTTACTGAATTTATTGACATTCCCTTAAGTGTATTTGCATAAGTGCAATGCACACTTTTCCTCAATTAATCTCTCTTGCTTCTTAATCTAGAAAGAGCAATCAAACCTTAGCAGAGGCCCAGAGAGTCTCAAGATATCTGACGACTGAGAAATCACCTGTTGGCATGAAACCAGAGCATCTTGGCCTGAGTGAGGCTCTTCTCACCCTTCTCAAGGGTCATCCCGTGTGACTCCAAGGTGAACTACTGCTCCACCAAGCCAGCATGACAAAGTGTAACAGCTGGTGCATGTAGGTGGGGGGGTAGGGATAGTCACTGTGGCATTCTGTCATCTTATTCCAAGTTTGAACATTTTAAAAATAAAAAGTTGGGGGAAAACATCACAGAAAATGCTGTTTGATTTCAAATTGCCTTTAGAAAAACTTTGTGTATGTAAGACTGAAGGACAAACAGCCTGATTGGATCAGAAAATTGAAAAATATCTGGTTTGTTTAGGAGTATAATGCATCTGATGGCCAATATGTCTATTTTATGTATTTTTAAGATCAGTCAGGGGCTTCCCCGGTGGCTCAGCAGTAAAGAATCCACCTGCAATGCAGGAGATGCAGGAGACCTGGGTTCCATCCCTGGGTCAGGAAGATCCCCTGGAGGAGGGCATAGCAACCCACTCCAGGATTCTTGCCTGGAGAATTCCATGGACAGAGAAGCCTGGCGGGCTACAGTTCGTAGGGTTACGAAGAGTCAGACACGACTGAAGCGACGGAGCACACACAGGCAAGGTCAGTCAGGCCTTTGCAACAAATCAGGGCAAAATTAGCATGCCACGGTAGGTCTTATTTCTGAGGTGGAATCTCTAGTTGTAGTTTTCATGGGTGAATGGCGTTCTGTGCTGTCCCCCAGGGACCCTCACCCATCAGAGCCTTTCACACCTGGGGGACTTCAGGTGTGTTTCCAGCGCTTCTCCTGGAACTGTGTCAGCTGACCCCAGACCTGTGAGTCAGGACGTCTCTGTGTTTAAGCTCTGTTCCACTTTCAGGAAGCTATCAGGCCTTTGATTCTCTTGGGAGAACTGAAACGAAGAGTCAACTTCTAGAATCCTACTGTGGAATACAGCAAAAGCAGTTCTAAGAGGGAAGTTAATCAGACTTGTGGTTGCCAAGGGGATGGGGAAGGAAGAGGGTCGGATTGGGAGTTTGGGGGTTAGCAGATGCAAACTATTATATACAGGATGGATAAACAACAAGGTCCTACTGTATACCACAGGGAACTCGATTCAACATCCTGTGATAAACCACAAAGTAAAAGATTATAAAAGAGAAGGTATATATATGTATAACTGAATCAGTTTGCAGTACAACATTGTAAATCAACTATACTTCAATAAAGTAAATTTTACACGTGTACACCCATGGCGGATACATGTTGATGTATGGCAAAACCAATACAATATTGTAAAGTAAAAAAAAATAAAAAATTTTTTAAAAATTTAAAAAAAATAAAAGAAAAGAGGAAATCCATCAGGAAAAAAGAAAAATCTCCAATAACAACCTAACGTTGTACCTCAAGAGACTAGAAAAGGAAGAACAAAGTCCAAAGTTAGTCGATGGAAGGGAACAACAAAGGTTACACCAGAAATAAATGAAACTAAAAAGACAAAATGAAATCAAGAGCTGGTTCTTTGAAAAGATACACAAAATTGACAAATCTTTAGCTAGAATCACCCAGAATTTTCTTAAGTGTGGTAAGAATTAACAAAATTTCTCTTGGAAGATGTGAAATGATCTAAAAAGTAAGCAATGCATCAATAATGGAAGGATATGACAGCAGTAGCTCAAAAAGATTGATGCTCATTCATCTTAAGGACTTTCTGTGGCAAATACGATAGTTGGTCTTTTGCCCTAGTAGACTAAATAAAAAGAGGGGACAAAAAATAGTTACTTAAGCTATAACAGGGAGAGCTGAGGTTTGAAGTTATTATTTTGGATTTTGCACATTGAATCACTTGATGAATTGGTTTGATTCTGTCCATCATCTCTTAATCGTAGACAGTTTTTCTAGAGAGTGACAGCATGGGGTCAGCCAGGCTAGGAGAGTCACTGTCCTGGTGGTATCTGGGGTGCAGGGGAATAAGTAGAACCAGAATATGTTACTCACAGTATAACTTGACCCTTCACATTTGCTGACTGCACTGCAATTTCTTTTAGTTGTGCTTTTAGTTGCTTGCACCCAGCTCCCTGAGGACTTGGTCTTCCCCCTTCCCTTGATCTTCCACTTCCCCCTTCCCCACACGCCTGCGTAGGACCCCTTCTGCCTTCTGGTGCGGAGGCCCAGGCTCCATTTCCACTCCTGTCAGGGCCTGCCTGTGGGCCCAGGAAGGTCAGAGTCAAGTGCAGGCCCCACAGCATCTGGGGCAGTGGTGTCTTGTCTTAGGCTGGCTGTACCTGGCTTTGGCAGGGGCCTCTCACCTGCTCCTGGTCCAGGGGCCCAGCACATCCTGTGCAGAGGTTGCAATTCCTTGGGGTCATCCATTCCTTGTACGTTGGTTTGATGGGCCCAAGGGAAGGGGAGGTTCGCTTCCCCACCCTGTTGGGCTGTGCATTTTCATTTTGCATTGAGTTTGGCAAATTACATCACTGACCCTGTGTGCCAGGACCCAGGGCAGCAGTGAAGCAGCAGAGGAGATGAGGTAGGGATATGTTCTTCCCATTAATTCCATCGCTCATTGGTTCTGGTATCAGGCTACGAAACTTTCCATTAAGAAACTTTTTCAACACTGCTCAGATTTCGAGCTTTCATTCACATAATTTTTCTGTTCTGAAATGTCTTCTCTTAGCTGCTAAGATTTTCCAACTTTTCCTTATTTTTAAAGGCCCAAATCCAGATTGATCTCTCTCACAAGACTTCTGGCCCACTCCGGACAACCTTGCGGGTTCTCTGTGCTGAACTCAGGCTGTGCTTTCTGAGTGTTTTTTACGAATTAAACATAGATTTCTGACCGTTCATCCTGTGTTCATTGTTTGGCCTTGTTATTGAACTTTTCAGGTGCTTGTGATTTGTTTAATGACTCTTCTTAATACAGTCTCTTGCAAAATGTGATAGATGCATGCACACATATTTGTTGAATGAATGACACCCTCAGTGTGTGATGGCATTTTTTGAAAGTAAGGGAACAATTAAGGCCATACTTTTTAAAGACATTGTTGATTGGTCAAAATCAAACTTCTAAATCCAGTGATTTCAAGTGATCAATTAGAGAAAAAGTAATGATGAACTAGAAATTGACAATGAAGAAAGGAAATTTTCAACCAGAAGACAGCGGTTTTTATAGCAGTGGATTCATTTAATTTGAAGTCTGTCTTTTACAATCACGAGATTAAGGACAGGGAAGCCTGGCATGCTGCAGTCCATGGGGTCACAAACAGTTGGACACAACTGAGCGACTGGACAACATGATTAGATGAAATTCTCACTGCGACACGAGCGTGTATGTCTTTTCAGACCCACAAATTACGTTCAGTACCCCAACCAGGAGGTTAAGGAAAATTCTGGGGACTTGGGCAATGCTGCCTCAGTCCTGCTCATTTTTTGAGAGGTCCTCCCAGGCGGGCGCTAAAGTATTGGGCTGTTAGTTGTTGTTTTTTCCCCCAGATATTCTGTTATTTTCAAAAGAAAATAAACATTTTAAATGTTTACCTGAAACATTTAAGGTAGACAGCAGCATTACTTAGTATTTATGAATTTATCATTTTAGAACTTCACATTTTAATGTTTGCTTATTAGAGGGTCTCTGTTAATATACTGATACCACGAAGGTCTTTGGTGGGGCTGCTCTTTACCTTCAGGTTTGTTGAATTTTCCTCCCAACTTTGGTGGTTTCCTGGGTTTCTTGAGTCACCACAGCTCCAGCTGAAGGATCTTCCATCCGGTGAGGCACCTGGGGCTTACAGGGCTTCATTTCAACAGAAGATGCTCCTTTCCTGTTTTTGTCCAATGACCAAAGTGAACACACGGGCTGTTAGCTCCATTTTGGGAGGAGTTTTCAGGTCGGGCTTTAAAACGCACGAATGACGTCAGCACGTCAGCGCCTCCATCGAACATGGATGCTTGAGTCAAGCAGTGTTCTTGTTTTCTCATTTGGCGGGGCGGGGGAGAGAGGTGCGGAGGTGCCTTCCTCCGGGGAGTTACAGAACAGAGGCTTTGCGTTCTCTGAAAAGCTCTCTATTCTTTCTTAAAATGTTCACAGAGTCCCAGGCCAGAAAACAAAACAAGACGGCTGTATTAGTCACCCGACAATGGGAGAGGAAAGCCACCCACTTCTCCATGCTTCCTTTCAAAGTAACCTCAGCGACCCTGACAGATTCATGGAACTAATTAGAAACAACAGTTAGGAAGCCGCGGGAGGGGCGATTTTGTCTCTAGACAACATTTGAGAACTTCCCTGAGGAGCCTCTGCTGCCTCAGACCCCACTCCCTGCCCCCATCCCACTCCCCACCGGGCAGACCCTCCTGAGAGGGGCTCAGACCACCACCCCCTTGTTGAATCCACCATCAATTTAAGCACTCCCGTGTCCCACAACCCACCTGACAGGCTGTCACTCTACCCAGGCCTCAGTGGGGGTCAGAGCTCAGTCAAGCCCTGCAGCCCCCTAAGCTTTCGCCCTGACCACAGGGTTGAGGGTGGTGAGCCCCTCAAAGCAGAGGTCACGACCTGTGAAGAAAGGGAAGAGATGGAAACCTAGCTCTCAAGTGCCTGCTCAGAGCCGGGCACTGTGCTGGGAGGAATCTTAATTGTTGTTCTTTAGTCGCTAAGTTATGCCTGACTCTTGGCGATCCCATGGACTGTAGCCCACCAGGCTCTTCTGTCCATGGGGTTTTCCTGTGTAATATCATTTTACCATGTAAGTGGCCCTTCAGTTATATAGAAGGAGAAAAACAGAGTCAGAAAGATTAAAAATGTATAGAAGATTGCATTCCAGTTATCTCCAAAGTTGGGTGGGTCTGCTCTAGGGAAGGTGCCAAATTAAATCTCGTTGATTAACCACTAACTACCTGAAAGTGAAAGTCAATTGGGTCCAGCTTTTTGCGATCCATAGTCCATGGAATTCTCCAGGCCAGAATACTGCAGTGGGTAGCCTTTCCCTTCTCCAGGGGATCTTCCCAACCCAGGGATTGAACCTAGGTCTCCCACATTGGAGGTGGATTCTTTACCAGCTGAGCCACAAGGGAAGCACAAGAACAATGGAGTGGTTAGTCTATCCCTTCTCCAGCGTATCTTCCCAACCCAGGAATTGAAGCTGGGTCTCCTGCATTGCAGGTGGATTCTTTACCAACTGAACTATGAGGGAAGCATGAGTGCCCTCCAACTGGCCAGTTTCTAGCTTAAATTGTGGCAGGAAAATTATTTGGGAAAAAAAATGGTGTTGACATGACCATATTAAGTCTCTGTCAATTAATGACTAAAAATAGTTTTGTGTGTTCACATAGGATTCCAAGTTTATGTCAAGAATTATTCAAATACAGGAAAAGTTTCAGCTTCAGAACACAAACTTTCAGCATCTTGTTTGGCCCATCAGAAACTTCACTGAAAACACAAATATTATTCAAGTTTCCATCTTGATGCCTGGCAGTTTTTCCCTTGGGAAAGAGCTTCCAAAATGCATAGTTTAGATATAAATTTATTCATCGCTCTTGTGTCTCTTTTGTTGGGAAACCAACATAATAGTAGCTAACATTTATATAGCCATTGTCATGTGCCAGACGCTGCCTTCAGTGTTCTGTGTATTACTCACTTAATCACCATAACATCCTGTGAAGTGGATACCATTGCTATCTCTATCTTACATGTGGGGAAATTGAAGGCCCAGAGAGGTTGAGACTTGCTCAAGGACACACAGCTGATAAATGGTGGAGCCAAGTTCTTGGTATACTGATTTTTCTCTTTTTGTATGCTTCCTGTTTCTGTCTTAATAACGTTATTATATCTATATCTCACTGTAGGCCACCCTGGCTTGGATACATTTTAAAACAGAGAAGATGCTGGTTCCTCCTCTCGTGGCCCACGTAGGGCAGAGTCCCCATGCTTGGAAGGTGAATGGAGTCGCTGGGTGCAGTGAGGGGCCATCAGACTGGAGCTCTAAAGGGCTCCTGCCCCGCTTCTCTCATCCTAGCACCCACACAGCTTCTGATTTTAATGTGTAATTGAAACTTGATTTAACCCCAACTAACAGGATTAGGCAGAGAAGGCAATGGCACCCCACTCCAGTACTCTTGCCTGGAAAATCCATGGACGGAGGAGCCTGGTGGGCTGCAGTCCATGGGGTCGCTAAGAGTCGGACACGACTGAGCGACTTCTCTTTCACTTTTCTCTTTCATGCATTGGAGAAGGAAATGGCAACCCACTCCAGTATTCTTGCTTGCAGAATCCCAGGGATGGTGGAGCCTGGTGGGCTGCCGTCTATGGGGTCGCACAGAGTCGGACACGACTGAAGCGACTTAGCATAGCATAGCATAACAGGATCAGGAGAAGATGGTTTGCTGTTGTAAAACCAAGCAGAGGAAAACAGACCCTGCTGGAATCACATGTGTGTTTTCTCTGAGTTGTCCATGGCCTAGAAGGGCTCAGATTCATTTAGTTGGAGGGGTGGGGATTACCTAATTCCCCAGCAAGACATGGCAGCTCACTCCCTTGGTCCAGCATGTTGTCCTTAAATGTGCAGCCGTGGGAGTCGTGTAAACCCAGATGCGAACCAGCTCTGCTGTGGAGTTGCCTTAGGAAGGCTGGTTAACCGCTGAGTGCCATGTATGCTTGTCTGTACAATGGCTGCGTTAATAAAAGATACCCTCTCAGGATGCGGTAAGAGTTAACTAAGATTATGTTCGTAAAGCAGGAGATTAACACGGTGGATGGCACAAATGACTCAAAAAATGTACTAATATCAGCAGAAACACATTGCATTTTATTACAGTGATTAGAAAGGAAGCACAAGCAACATGGGTGGGCCTATAGATTTTCACTTTGAGTTAAGTCAGAAAGAGAAAGACAAAGACCATATCACGTATATGTGGAATCTAAAATACGGCACAAATGAGCTTACCTGTGAAACAGAAAGAGACTCACAGACACAGAGGACTGACTGGTGGTTGCCAAGGTTGGGGGAGGGAAAGATTGGGAGGCTGGGGTTAGGAGATGCAAGCTATTGTATACAGAGTCAATACACAACAAGGGCCTACTGTAGAACCTGGGGAACTATGTTTAGTATCCTGTGATAAGCCATAATGGAAAAGAAAACGAAAAGAACGTATACATAGATATGTATAACTGAATCACTTTGCTGTAGAAAAAGTAGAAATTAGCACAACATTGCAGATCAACTGTACTTCAATAAAATAAACTTAAAAAAGAAAGGAAGCAAAAAGCAAAAGCTTTTATAAACCTAAGTTTCTCAAGAGAAATATCAAGCACACTAAGTCTTAGAGTCTCCCATCCAAGTGGGCCACCCAGTGTAACGTTGAGGCTTCAAGCAACTCGTGCAACATTTACAATAACTGGTTACATACTTGACCATAAGGGAAATCACAACAAAATCAAAGAATCAATAATAAAAAGTCTGACTAAACTACAGCAATTTTTTGAGAGCAACAGCTAAAAAGATATTGCCTAAAGTTTTTGTGATATAAGCATTTTAAAAGTCAAATCAAATATGATTTCTAAGTGATTCCTAGAGCAAAGAAAATGTCTTAATGGGGGAATTTAAATATTTTGAACTAACAACAAAAACACTACCCAAAACCGTGGAATGTATTATAGCTAAGGATGGAGTGCAGCTTCTGGCTTTAAATGTATACAAAAAAGTTTGTTAAATCAGTGAGCTGAATTCCAGTTTAAGAAGGAAAAGAGCAACTGAGCAAAATCAAAAAAAACAAGAACAGAAATAGTAAAGATTAGAGCAGGGATAATGGAATAGCATTTTACAAAATCACAGGAGAGTAAAACAGAACTAAATCTAAGGAAACTAAGCGTTGTCATCTACAGAACAGTGGTGCTAACATTGCCTTCAAAGTGAAGTTGTAAGGTCATGTGTTACTCTGTGCAGAAGCACTCTGTAGACTGCAGAGAACTACATTGATGCGCATTTCATCTTTATATCATGTATTCAGTCCATCCTGACCAATTATCTCTTCTGTGCCTGGTGGTGGAAGTATAATGCCTTCTTAGGTATTGATCATGTCAGCCCAACAGGACCCCAAACAGTGTCTGCAGCAAAGAGACACACACCGCTTAATGAGAACACAGGATGGGGATGTAACCCGCTCAGGGATGTTAGGAAAGTTCTGAGTGAAAATGAGTTTCAAGCAGAGAAAAGGAGGCAGGATGGAGGGAGAAGTGTGTCAGACGAAGGGAAGGGCACATGGCGTGTGTGAAGGACAGAAAAAGGACAGAGGGGCTGAGGCACCATGGCTGGGGAGGGGGCGGGGCTACAGTGTAGGAAGGAGCCGGGAGGCTGTGCTTGGAGTTTCACTTTCTATGAGCCACAGGAAACTGCTGCAGTGTTTGTTTTTGAGTTGGAGGGGATGGTTTGAACCTCCAACTTGTAGCCAATCAGAAGCACAGGTAACAACCTGGGCTTGTGCTTGGGGTCTGAGCCCTTTACCTGCAGAACCTGATGCTCTCTGCGGATAGATGGTGTCAGAATGGAGCTGATTTGTAGGACCCCAGTTGGTGTCACGGAACATCACTTGGTGTGGGGAAAATCCCACCCCCACGTCGGGATCATGAGTGCAGAGCCCTTAACTTTCCCTTATGGCATTTCATTTCTGTGTCCTTAAAACTGACTTCCATTTCCCACCTCCTGGAAATTCGGCTGAGCTTAGGTAGGAGTCAGGGGACATCTACTGAATAGAATCTGGGACTCTTTCCTGCTGTCTCCTGCCAAAAAAACACATCCATTTCCAAGGGAGCTCCTTCCTCCAGGGGAATGACCTCAGAATAGGATGAATGTGCTTTCTGGGAGAGGTCCAGCCCTTGGTTTTTATTGAGAGAGTCATCAGCGTAGGACAAATGGATAGCAGAGTTAAATTATTACATTCTTAAAGTATTGGAAGCCCTTTTATTCTGAGCTTCAATTTGTGGCTTCCAGGGCAGCTGAGAGTCTCATTGTTCTGAAGGTCCTAAATCTCTGCTTTGCCTATTGGTCTATTGGCTTTCAAAGCCCATGTCTTTACCGATCATATAAGTCACTTGGTAAACTCCTTTAGGGTCTCCTGGTAAAATGTTTCTACCGGGATGTTGTTTTGCCTGTAGACAACTGAAAAATCAAATAACATGACTTAGTTGATGCCTTTGAATTGTGGCGCTGGAGAAGACTCTTGAGAGTTCCTTGGACATCAAAGACATCAAACTAGTCAATCCTAAAGGAAATCAGCTCTGAATATTCATTGGAAGGGTTAATGCTGAAGCTGAAGCTCCAATACTTTGGCCACCTGATGTGAAGAACAGACTCATCGGAAAAGACCCTGATGCTGGGAAAGATTGCAGGCGGGAGGAGAAGGGGATGACAGAGGAAGAAATGGTTGGATGGCATCACCGACTCAATGGACACGAGTTTGAGAAAACTCTGGGACATAGTGAAGGACAGGAAAGCCTGGTGTGCTACAGTCCATGGGGTCGCAAAGAGTCAGACGTGACTTAGCGACCGAACAACAACAAACATTAAAATGTATCAGTTCAGTTCAGTTGTTCAGCCTTGTCTGACTCTTTGCAACCCCATGGACTGCAGCACGCCTGGCTTCCCTGTCCATCACCAACTCCCGGAGCTTGCTCAAACTCACGTCTATCGTGTCGGACATGTATAGCTTTACATAACAGGAGATCCCGGGTGAGCTTCTGTATTCCTATCTTCATCTCACTTTCTCAAACTGTGCACTGCTGCCCCCCCCCACCTAAGAATTTCCCTTGTGTCACTCTCATCTTTTCCTTTCTTCAAAATCATATTTCCACTCCACTGAACGATACTCACACAAGGAAGCACCTACAACCCTGAAACATGTACACTAAAAGAACCGTTTCTCTTTTTTATAGCAAAACTGCTTCAGATGGTTTCCCTACTCACCAGCTCTTCTTCTGTTCCTTCAATTTTCTTTTGAATCTTCTCCCATCAGGTTTTAAAAAATACTGAGCTATAACTGACATACGGCATTGTGTTAGTTTTATCAGTACAACATGATTTGGTATTTTTATGTGTTGATAAATGATCACCACAATAAATCTAGTTAACATCCATCGCCACACATAGTTACAAATACTTTTCTTGTGATGAGAACTTTTTAAAAATAACTTTTTATTTTTAATCGAAAGATAATTGCTGTACAGTGTTGTGTTGGTTTCTGCCATATACAACATGAATCAGCCACAGTGATGAGAACTGTTAAGATTTACTAACAAGTCTCAAATATACAGCAGAGTACTATTAACTATAGTCACCACGCTGGACAGTACACTCCCATGACATTTATTTTATAACTGGAAGTTTGTACACTGTGATTCTCTCCACCCATTTTTCCCACCCCTCACCTCTTGCCTCTGAAAACCTCCAATCTTTTATTTATAAGTTTGGGCTTTTCCTTTTTGTTTTTAATTAAAGGATAATTGCTTTGCAGTATTTTGTGGTTTTCTGTCATACATCAACAAGAGTCAGCCATAGGCACACCCATGTCCCCTCCCTCCCAACCCCCCCTCTCATCTTCCTCCCCATCCCACCCTTCTAGATTGTCACAGAGCCCCTGTTTGAGTTCCCTGAGTCATACAGCATGGAGAGAGTAACATGGGAATTTACAATACAGTGTGTGAAATAGACAGCCAGTGGGAATTTGCTGTTTGTTTTGTTTTTGATTCTGTACATACTTGAGATCACCTGCTATTGGTCTCCGTCTGACATCTCCCTTAGCATAACACCCTCAAGGTCTGTCCATTTTGTTGCAGATGGAAAGATTTCCTTCTTTTTACAGTTAATATTCCATCATATTGTTGTTATTCAGTCACTAAGTCGTGTCCAACTCTTTGAGACTCCATGGACTGCAGCATGCCAGGCTCCCCTGTCCTTCACTATCTCTTGGAGTTGGCTCAGATTCATGTCCTTTGAGTCGATGATGCTATCTAACCATCTCATCCTCTGTTGTCCTCTTCTCCTGCCTTCAATCTTTCCCAGCATCAGGGTCTTTTCCAGTGAGTTGGCTCTTCGCATCAGGTGGCCAAAGTATTGGAGCTTCAGCTTCAGCATCAGTCCTTCCAATGAATGGTCAGGACTGATTTCCTTTAGGATGGACTGGTTGGATCTCCTTACAGTCCAAGGGACTCTCAAGAGTCTTCTGCAACACCACAATTCAAAAGCATCAATTCTTCGGTGCTCAGCTTTCTTTATGGTCCAACTCTCATGTTGGTACATTTAAAAATCCACATTTTAAATGTATGCCACATTTTCAAATCCATTCATCTATTGATGGACACATATTGTTTCAATGTCTTGGCTGTTGTAAATAATGCTGCATTGAACATGAGAGGCACATATATCTTTTTGAGTTAGGTTTTTGTTTTCTTTGGATAAATACCCAGGCGTGTAATTGCTGGATCATATGGTAGTTCTCTTTTTAATTTTTTGAGAAATCTCCGTTTTGTTCTCCATGGTGGCTGCACCACTCCCCACCAACTGTGCACAAGGATTCCCTTTTATCTGCACCCTCGCCAACATTTGTTATTTCTTGACTTTTTGACAACTGCCAGTCTGACAGGTGTGAGGTGCTGTCTCCCTGTGGCTCTGAGTTCTGTTTCCCTGACGTGGAGCATGAGTGGACTTTCCACCCTCTCCTCCACGGGAGCTCCTCTTAGCAGAGTTCCTGATGTGCTGGCAGACCCAGCGGGTGATTTTCCTTTCCTGACTCATCAGCGGCATTTGATGTAGTTGATCAGCCCTTTTGCTCTGAAACACTTTTTTTCTTGGCTCCTCTGTTCCCCTCCTGTAATGCTGACACTGCTCCTCAGTCTCCTTTTGAGATTCTTCTGGTTTTTTTGGACTTCAAATATTGAAATACCCTGAGGCCAGTCCTCAAACCTTTCTTCTCTATTTGTTCTCTTTCTTGATGAGCTCATCCCATCTCACTGCTTTAAAATTCATTCATGTGCTAATGATCGCCCAGGTTAGACCTCCAACTTGGACCTCTCCACCAAACTTCAGACTCATAAATCCACCTTGTAAATCCACAAATCTAGCTTGACTATGCAATGTCTGATTGGCATCTCAAACAGTGCATCAAAACTGAGTTCTTTATGTCTTCTTTGCCCCAAATCTGCCCTTCCTCCAGTTGCCCTACCTCAGTAAATCACAACTCCATTCTTTCATTTCTTCTGCCCTCAAATCTTGGGTTTCTCCCACACTTTTAGTGTCCTTATATTTATATTTTATGTTTTCATTTATAATTTTAAAATTGATAACATATTGAATGATAATATTTTAAGTATATTGGGCTAATTAAAACAGATTATAAAAATTGATTTTTCTCTTACACCACTTTTTTTCAGAATGCCTATGAGAAAATATGAAATTATGCATGTAGCTTGCATTTGTGGCTCACGTTCATTTCTCTCAGAGACCAATGATGCTTTACTTGAATCTTGAGAAGTGGTGCTGGCTCGTATAAGATTAATATACAATTGGGGTTATGCAAGTATGAAAGAGGTGGGTAATGGGAGTTAGAGGGCAACTGGCAGTGTTGGTTACATGAGAACAGCTGTTTGTTGCTTTTTAAAATATATATTAACATATATAGTGCTCAAGTGTATATGCTATTTACAGTATATATCTATATCAACATAAAACACAGGTATCTATATGTGTGTACAATATATGTCCTAGGGTGTATATTGTCTGGGGAGACCTGTTTCTGGGGGTCACGGGGCCCACACACTTGCTCTGCGGAGAGGAGAGGTGGGGGAGTGACTCGGGGTCACTGGAGGGTGCACACCACGGAAAAATCAAGGCCTTCCAGGGACAGAAAGGGGGCTCAGGACGTGAAGGGCTGCCCTGCCCACGTGGTCACCCCGGTTTTGGAACCAGCAAACAGTTGACATTTTTGGGTGTTTCTGGACTTTTGTGCAAAATGACTTCACTTAAAAACAACAACAACAACAACAAATCCAACTACATGGGTTCCGAATCAGTAGTTGGGCTCTGAACATCTGTAAGGATTCAGACACACAGCTCCCCCACCGGGTGGGTTTCCGGGGCTCAGAGGGTCCTATGTGGCCTGGAGAGGAGGTGAGGGCTTCACTCTGTCAAGAGAATGGCCCTTCTCCTCCCAGCTTCTCAGGGACAGCACGTGTCAGCAGATGTCTGGTCACCGAGGAGGACTCTGCCAGTCCTGCTCACTCAGAAAACACCACCCACTGGAGAGGAGACACAGGGGTCCCCCATTCTCTGGGTGGGGGCTGGCCTGCCATCTGCCTGTCCACCTCCTCGTGGCCCATGGGAACCTTCCTCTGATGCTCAGAACCACTCTGCCTTGCCAGCCCTGTGTGGGGTGCCCTGGGGACCCCTGGATCGTAACTGACCTCTGTTTCCAGCTTCCTGCTCTGAAGGGAAAGCCCTGGAAGCAGCTTCAGTTCTCATGGTTGTCCCTGGAGCCACAGATGTCAACCAAGTGATGTCATACTTTGGGCCCTGACAGGCTCAGCAGGTCCTGTGCCCTGAACCCAGTGCCAACCGCAGCCTGGGTGCAAATACATTAAATGGGAAACTATACCAAGGTATGGTTTTCTCTATTAAGGCTCAGATAAGCTGCTTCCATGGTCAAGTACTCATGAACGCCACAGCCCTTGGACTGAGGGGCGCGTGGGCAGATGAGTTGGGGGGCAGAAGCCTTCCATGTTCCCCCACAAGTGGGGCAGGGAGAGGAGGGCAGGACAACGGGGGAGCCCTGGGCCAGTCTAGTCGATTGCTGGGGAGGTGGGGGTGAGCTGAGGAAACCCCAGCCCAGAATGCTGGGGATGCCCCCACCTGGGAAGAACCAAGCTCTGCCGGCCCCAGGAGGGTCCGGGGAAAGGAGAGGGCATAGGAGCTCGTGCTCCAGGCTGCTGGGTCTCTAGGGAACCCTGTTGCCCCGAGGATGAGTGCTTGTGGTGGGGAGGGTCTGGACAGGACCCCCTTGGCAGTCTTGCTGGGAGTTGGGGCATAGGGCCTATGGTTGGCAGGCAAGGTTCTGGGTGGCTGGGGTCCCTGCCCAGATCCGTTCCCCCTGCCCCTGCCGGGGGCTCTCTGGGAGCCTCACCAGCACACCACCATTCACTGACCTCCAGTGTGCAGGAACCAGCCCAGAGCTGATGGAACCAGAGACCAGCAAACACAGGATCCAGAGCCCCTGCCCTCACAAGGGCCTTCCTGGGCTCCATGAACTCTGTCCTGCTCAGCCAGCCCCCAAGATGACAGGAGAATTGGTACCCCAGCTTCCTTCAGCATCTACCAATGCCCCCCCTACCCCAGCCCTGGGTGAGGCCTGATGAGAAGGTGGCCGGGCTTACAACTCCCTGGGCCCCAGACATCATTTTCTGGGGTGGGGGAAGAGGTGGGGGTCTCACTGGAGGATCTGGGGACTCCAGGAAGGCAGGAAGGCACGGGGAAGCCTTGGCTTGGGTCCCAGCCATTGAGGGTGTCTCCTAGAGACCCATCCTTTGGGGGCCACGGGGCCAATTTTCTAGTCTTTTGAGAAACACTGCAAGAGTCTTCAGGGCAGGGCGGGCCCAGGCCTGGGGGCACTGAAGGGGAGGAACAAAAGAGGCCCTCCATATTTTTCTGCTTGGCTGACTTTCAGGGTGCTGATGTTTTCTTCCGGCACCAGTGTGTGGAGGAACTTGAAGGTGCTGATGTAGTAGGTTTGGATGTCTGCGGCAGCCAAAGGCTCAGCGATCCAGGCCACTTCGAAGCACTTATCAAATCCCGGGGCCTATCCTCCAATCCTCACCATCTTCCAGAGCCCCCCAGATGCGCTTGTGAACAACAAATTACTAGGAAACCTCTGCTGGGTCTGCTTGTCCCTCACCAGGGAGATGTAGCCCTTTATCAGGGAGAAGGAGAAGAAGCGGATGTGGCCACAGTTATCGCCGGAGGACACCAGGGGGTCCTTCAGTCCACTGGAGTAGAACGTGACGTCCATAAGGAGTGTGGCAACAGTGGGCGGTATGTCAGAGTCCAGGCTGGTGACACAGAACCTGTTGCTTGGGGTGGACAGTGGGTGGATGACGGGCCTCTGGACCGCCTTGGGCTTCATGAAGCAGTGTGTAATGCCAAGGTTCTCAGCTGCCAGCGTCTCGCTATTGATGACGTGCAGGGTGGTTAACTCTGATGACAAAGTGTGGGTGATGAAGGGCAGGTCCTACTCATGCACCAGGATGAAGTCCATCTGGAAGGTGGACAGCGTGGACACAGAGATGTTCTGATCAGCCAGTGGGGTGATGACTGACTTGACGATCTTGGTCATGCTGGTGGGCTGGAAACTGGAGAAGCTGCCGCCCTGGACACCACATTGAGGGCCAGCCAGGTGGCATCGGGCACACCCAGGTGTTCTGAGGAGGGCAGTTCCAGGAAGCCCTCCTCATCGACAATGATGGTGTAATCCTCTGGCGTCTTGGTCAGACTGAAGAACTTGCACCTGGTCTCAGAGGACAGGAAGGCAAGTTTGATCAGGCTGTAGGTGAAGAGTGGGATACTCTCCTTGACAATGCTGGCAACTTGCAGCTGAGGGAGCAGGTGTTTGGAGTGTGGGTTTTGGAGCTGAACAAGCAATCACGTCCTAGTTCCACTGCTTAGCAGCAGGTGACGTCTCTGAGCCTCAGTTTCATCATCTCTAAAATGGGGATAACAATATTTACCATGTAAGGTCATTGTGAGATTTGATAAGATGATGTTGATACAATTTAATATAGCACATCTTCCCAACCCAGGGATCGAACCCGGGTCTCCTGCATTGCAGGCAGATGCTTTACCATCTGAGCTACCAGGGAAGCCCGATATAGCACATAGTAAGCACAAATAAGTGGTAGTTAATATCCTGATTTCTCAAGTCTTGACTGATCCCACCTTTGGGCAGAGAGTCCTTGGCTGGCATTCAAGCCAAGATGCTGTTGGTACATGTTCTGAAGTTCCAGTTTCCTAAACCACAGTGTTGAAAGCTCTTGGTCATCGTGAAAAGTTCAGTAGATATGAAATATATTATTCCTAGGAATCAGAATTTACCAAAATTACAGGCCCCTGGAGGTGATGTCATTTTAGCAAAAAGATCCTTTGCTACAAGGATGTCACAGTATGTTTTGTTTGCTTTGTTTGTTGAGTCACTAAGTTGTGTTCGACTCTTTGTGACCCCATGGACTGCAGCATGCCAGCCTTCCCTGTCCTTCACTATCTCCCCAAGTTTTTGCAAACTCATGTCCATTGAGTTGATGATGCCATCCAACCATCTCATCCTCTGTCACCCCCTTCTCCTCCTGCCTTCAATCTTTCCCAGCATCAGGGTCTTTTTCAGTGAGTCAGCTCTTTGCATCAGGTGACCAAAGTATTGGAACTTCAGCTTTGGCATCAGTCCTTCCAATGAATAGTCAGGGTTGATTTCCTTTAGGATTGACTGGTTTGATCTCCTTGCTGTCCAGGGAACTCTCAAGAGTCTTCTCCAGCACCACAGTAGGAAGGCATCAATTCTTCGGTGCTCAGCCTTCTTTCTGGTCCAACCCTCGCATCCATACCTGACTGCTAGAAAAACTATAGCTTTGACTATATGGACCTTTGTCAGCAAAGTGATGTCTCTGCTTTTTTATACACTGTCTAGGTTTTTCATAGCTTTTCTTCCAAAGAACAAGAGTTTTTAAAACTTTGTGGTTGCAGTCACCATCCACAGTGATTTTAGAGTCCAAGAAAATAAGAATCCGTACTGTTTCCACTCTTCCCCCATCTATTTGCCATGAAGTGATGGGATCAGGTGCCATGATCTTAGTTTTTTGAATGCTGAGTTTTAAGCCAGCCTTTTCACTTTCCTCTTTTATCCTCATCAAGAAGCTCTTTAGCTCCTCTTCACTTTCTGCCATTAGAGTGGTGTCGTCTGCATATCTGAGGTTATTGATATTTCTCCTGGCAATCTTGATTCCAGCTTGTGATTCATCCAGCAGAGCATTTCACGTGATGTACTCTGCATAGAAGTTAAATAAGCAGGGTGACAATGCACAGCCTTGACGTACTCCCTTCCCAATTTGGAACCAGTTTGTTGTCCCATGTCCGGTTTTACCTACTGCTTCTTGACCTGCATACAGATTTCTCAGGAGGCAGGTAAGGTGGTCGGGTATTTCCATCTCTTGAAGAATTTTCCACAATTTGTTGTGATCCATGCAGTCAAAGGGATTCATTCAACAGATAATTTTGCCACCCTCAGAGCCTATCAACTGCCATTAGTCACCATCTTACCTGCCCTCTAGGGTTTTCAGATCCTGGCCATCTTCCTCAGATTCAAGAACATCCTTAGGACCAAAGCTCCCTGTCAAAACTCTATGGTCTGATCCTGGAGGTGGAGCCTGCCTTGGAGAACTGTGCAAGTCACACTGAAGCTGACAGCTTCACCCTCGTGGAAGGATACTTTTAGGGTGACTCTGATGAGACTTTCTCGAAGCGGGGCTCTGACAAGCAGTCTCTACTTTTGACACCCACCATGGACTTAGGATTCTGCTGGTATCATGAGACATACTTTCTGGACAGGAGCAATGCCTGTTCAGCACTTACTTTGCTTAACTCACTGACCCATCAGGACCTGGCAGAGAGATGACACACTGCTGATTGTCTGATTGAATGCAGCAGCCCATCGATCTGAAATAATCATGGTAATTGATGGTAAAATAGGACCCGAATCAAGGAGTCACAGAGGGATTCTCAGAAACACACCTATTGTATAAAGTAGTGATTCTCAGTGTTTTACGAAGAGGAGCATGTTGCTACTTGTGTGATTTGC
This sequence comes from Bos indicus, assembly GCF_029378745.1. Classification (NCBI taxonomy): domain Eukaryota; kingdom Metazoa; phylum Chordata; class Mammalia; order Artiodactyla; family Bovidae; genus Bos; species Bos indicus. The sequence goes on along the minus strand of NC_091768.1, from coordinate 96,354,339 downwards.
CATTGTTGCTCTCCACCTTTCTTTCATTGAAATAAGCTTTTTAACCTACTTTGAAAGATACACATTAATACTTTTAAAAAGAGACTGCAAATTAAAGCTTGTTTTTGGTTTTAAAAGCAATATGTATTTTCAGAATTTGATGACTCTACTGTACTCCTAATGGCCTCCACTCCCATGGGGATGATGGCGAGCACCCTGATGCATAAAATAAGATCCAACTCTTCCTTATGTTCCTCCTGCTTTTAGATATGTTTCATAGTAGCTTTGTCCTGTCATTCCAAGCACCAGAATGTTGTTGAATAAAATGAGAACTAGAATAAAAGTGAGTGTCATAGCTTTTGGATCTTCCTTGAGAAGAATAGTTGTTTCTCCTGCAGTACTTAATCATGAATGAATGGAATGAATGTATGATTATTCTTAAATTGTTGCCTGAAAATTGTCATGTCATTTTTCATTTGTATATGTCACCCTTCATTCAAATGGTATGCTCCTGAAGGGAAGGCTATTAATTTTTTTTTTCTTTCTTGGATTTCAAGTGACAGGGATTTAATTCCATGCAGCTTAAGTAAGAGTTGAGATTTACTGACTTCTGTAACAGGGAGAGACAGGGCTGCATTGAAGAAATCAGCCTGTGTATTCAGGGCTTGCTCTCAGTCTCCACGTCTCATCTCATCTCATCTTCTCTTTGTGTTGGTTTTATTCTCTCTCATTACCAGGGTTTTCCTGTCTGTGGTAGGTGATGGGGGTGGGCAGAGGGAATGAGTGGAGGGCAGGTGACCTGGTAGCCGGCAGCTACAGACTTTCATCATCCCAGCTGTTGTATGATGAATTTGGCTGGCCTCCGTCCCTGGTTCCTGGAAGAAAACCTCAAAACTCTTGGAATTTCCCGAGTGATAGGAGTGTCTTTGTAATTCATCCGTGGGTTCTTGGACCACACCTGAGTTTATATGAGGTGACTCATTGTTGGCCCCCAGACAGTTTTAGGATGGGGCTGGCCAGGTCAGAAGGGCCAACCATGTAATTAGAGGGCTGGGGCTATGAACCAAGTAGTATCAGCCCCACTTTCCACAGGTGAAAGAGAGTGGAGATTGAGTTCAATCTCATGGCCAGTGGCCCCATCACATGGCTATAGAGTGAAACCCCAGTAAAAACTCTGACTGAGTATATCAATGTCCCAGAACAGTGACACATCCGGAGGACACAAGAGCTTTGCATTTGGAACCTTCCCAAATGGTGCCCCATATGTCTCTTCACTTGGCTGTTCTTGTTTGGTATCCTTTTGCTATAATAAATCTGGATAGTGTTTTCCTGAGTTCTATGAGTTGTCCTAGTGAATTATCAAACCCGAGGAGCTGGTGGGAACCCCTGCATTTGCAGCAGTGGGTCAGAAGTGTGGGTGGCTTGGGCTGGTGACTGACGTGAGGGTGGGCTGTAGAGGACAGTGCCCTTAACCTGTGAAATTTGACCTAACTCTGGGTAGCTGGGGCTTCCCAGGTGGCGCTAGTGGTAAAAAAAAAAAAAAAAAAATCTGCCTGCCAATGCAGGAGATGTGGGTTTGATTCCTGGTTCTGGAAGATCCCCTGGAGAAGGACATGGTAACCCACCCCAGTATTCTTGCCCGGGAAATCCCATGAACCAAGGAGCCTTGTGGGCTACAGTCCATGGGATTGCAAAAGAGTCGGACATGACTGAGCAACTAGACCAGCACCTGCGTCTTTAGTGCACAAATTGCATTGCGCTGACTTTGGTGCAGTTTGCAACACTGAAGTGGAAAATTCCACACTAAGACTTTGGTTGGACAGACTGGGTAATTTGGCCACCTTTGAAACTTTGGCTCCACACGGCGTGAGGAGGAGCGGTTCTGCTGCAGCGGGGGGCGCGGGGATGCATGTTGGGTGACAGAGCAGTAGTTGTCTCCCACAGCAACAGTTTGCATCATTTTCTGACCTCAGCACGTTGCAAAGACAGTTAGTGTTCATCAAATATTTATTTGCCCCCTTACATATGCCAATATAACCACAAGTGGGGTCTGACTTCTTGCTGCTCAAAAGCCAATAAAGGGGCAAGTTTGGTGGAAAGGAAAGTTTGCTTTCTTTTGGATGCCAGCAACCTGTGTTGGGGGAGGACAGACTCCTGTCCAAGGGCCAGCTCCCCCTCTCCCTGACAATCAGGAGGCAAGACTTTTCACAGGCAGAGGGAGGCGGCTATGTGCAGAAACAGCACAGTCAGCTCTGACGGTCATCTTGAAATTCGTCATTGGTGGTCTGACCAGCATCATCTAGATTATTTTAAGTCCATAATCTTTAGTTCCAGAATTGGTTTGTTCCCATTTCCTTGAGGCCAGTTCTCCCAAACTGTGGCAGTTTATGTCATGGCTACAGTCTAGACTTATGCAGTTAACTTCTTCCACCTGGTGGGAGTTTCAGTATCTACAAGACAGCTCACAGGATATGGCTCAGAATATTATCTACAGCCCTTGAGGAGGAACTAAAGGTCCTTGGCTTTGCTGAATGACTAGAACTATTATTATTTAGTCTTGTTGGACTATTTTTTGTCCCTGCATTTTCTCATTTTTCCGATTAAACTTATTCTTTGGCTAAAGTTTTCCCACAGACAAAAGATGGGGTGAGGATGTGGTGGGGTAGGGGTGGGGAAGGGTCCTAAGATCCTACTCCGTTTCATCAGTATTCCTTACAGTTAAGTTGTGTCCTTATGGTTAGTTCTGGCCAATGGACTGTGAGCAAAATTAACATGAGTCAGTTTCAGCCAAAGGTAATTAAAAGCCTAGAATCTTTTCTTCTCTCTCTTCTTTCCTTGCTGCTCTGACCTTGGCCACCAAGTGTCCCAGTTGGCATACCACAAGATGGAGGAAGGTACTTGTTCATGTTGGTCTCTGCTGTGTTAAGTCAATGAGATTTGGGGGCTATGGAAGACTGATTAATTCCCCCCTATAGATATTAGGTCCTAATCCCAGAACCTGTAAATGGATAAAGGGTCTTTGCAAGTCTGATTACTTTAAGAATCTTGAGATGAAGTTGTTGTCATGGATTATGTGGGAAAGTCTTAAATGCCATCATAAGTCTACTCATAAGAGAGACAGAGAAAGATTAGACATCCACATAGAAAAGTTGACGTGACCCTGGAGGCAGATTGCAGTGATATGGCCACAAACCCAGGGAATTTACTCTCTCACAGTTCTGGAGGCCCGAAGTCTGAAGTCTGTATCATTGGGCCAAAATCAAGATATCTGCAGGGTCACATTCTGATTGACTTCTGGGGGGATTTCTTCCTCTTCCTTAGCTTCTGGTGGTTCCAAGCATTTCTTCAGTGCGGCAGAATGACAGCAGTCTCTGCCACCATCTTCACACAAGCTTCTCTTCTGTGTTTTCTCCCTCATGTGTGTGTCTTGTCTTTTTTCCCTCATGCATGTCTTCTTCCTCATGTGCATGTCTTCTCCCTCACGTGTGAGTCTTCTCCCTCATATCTGTGTCTTCTCCCTCATGTATGTGTCTTCTCCCTCATATCTGTGTCTTCTCCTCATGTGTGTCTTTTCCCTCATGTGTGTGTCTCCTCCCTCATATGTGAGTCCTGTGTTTTCTCCCTCATGTGTGTCTCTTCTTCCTTGTGTGTGTCTTCTCCCTCATGTGTGAGTCTTCTCTCTCATATCTGTGTCTTCTCCCTCATGTGTGAGTCTTCTCCCTCATGTGTGTGTCATCTCCCTCATGTGTGTGTCTTTTCTGGCGTATCTGTGTCTTCTCCCTCATATCTGTGTCTTCTCCCTCATGTGTGTCTTTTCCCTCATGTGTGTGTCTCCTCCCTCATATGTGAGTCCTGTGTTTTCTCCCTCATGTGTGTCTCTTCTTCCTTGTGTGTGTCTTCTCCCTCATGTGTGAGTCTTCTCTCTCATATCTGTGTCTTCTCCCTCATGTGTGAGTCTTCTCCCTCATGTGTGTGTCATCTCCCTCATGTGTGTGTCTTCCCTGGCATATCTGTGTCTTCTCCCTCATATCTGTGTCTTCTCCCTCATGTGTGTCTTTTCCCTCATGTGTGTGTCTCCTCCCTCATATGTGAGTCTTGTGTTTTCTCCCTCATGTGTGTGTCTTCTTCCTTGTGTGTGTCTTCTCCCTCATGTGTGAGTCTTCTCTCTCATATCTGTGTCTTCTCCCTCATGTGTGAGTCTTCTCCCTCATGTGTGTGTCATCTCCCTCATGTGTGTGTCTTCTCTGGCATATCTGTGTCTTCTCCCTCATATCTGTGTCTTCTCCCTCATGTGTGTCTTTTCCCTCATGTGTGTGTCTCCTCCCTCATATGTGAGTCTTGTGTTTTCTCCCTCATGTGTGTGTCTTCTTCCTTGTGTGTGTCTTCTCCCTCATGTGTGTGTCTTCTCCCTCATGTGTGTGTCTTCTCCCTCATGTCTGTGTCTCCCTTCTCTTCTCATAAGAACACTTCCCTGGCGTAAGGGTCCATCCAGATTATCGGTGATCACCTCTTTAGCTTGAGATCCTTAATTTAATCATATCTGCAAGGACCCTTTTACTAAATAAGGTGAAATCCACACATTCTGGGTGGACACCTCTCTTGGGGGCCATCCTTTATCCTGCTACAGATACCAATGTCTTGGATAGCAAGTCTGGGACAGGTAGTGTCCCCACAATATATATTCAGTGAAAGAGTTTATCCAGTGAGCAATTGCCCTTTAGTCTAAAGAACATATTTTTAAATAAACATGAAAGCTATCTTTCTGTGTACAGGTATGAACCAATTATTGCTTTATTGAAAACATACAAGATCCAGTGTATTATTTGAGAATGTTCTTCATTAGGTTGAACATATGCCTTATCTAGTAATTGCTTTCTTGGCTTTGAAATCCGCCTAGAATATCTTCAGTACATCCAACACACCAGTCCCATCTTTGCCATGATGGTGAGATTGATGCCTGTTATGAGGATGACATGCTGAGTGAAGGTTTATTACTATAAATCTCAGGCTCCAAATACATCAAAGGAGATGACAGGCATGAAATGTTTGCTTACGATGCTAAACTCAAACCAGAAATTGACTCGAAGTCACTTCCAAATATCTGAAAGTCTAAGATCTTTTGGTTCAACTGAGTAAGGTTAGGATAGGCATGCTTCAGATTTTGGTGGCTTAAATTCTAAAGTAGTCTATCATTCGGAGAAGGCAATAACATCCCACTCCAGTACTCTTGCCTGGAAAATCCCATGGATGGAGGAGCCTGGTGGGCTATGGTCCATGGGGTCGAAAAGAGTCGGACACAACTGAGCGACTTCACTTTCACTTTTCACTTTCATGCACTGGGGAAGGAAATGGTACTTGCCTGGAGAATCCCAGGGACGGGGGGAGCCTGGTGGACTGCTGTCTATGGGGTTGCACAGAGTCGGGCACAACTGAAGCGACTTAGCAGCAGCAGCAGCAGTCTATCATTTGCTCCAAAGAAGTAGAGAAATTTAGGAAGGTGCCCAGAGGTTTGGGCTATTTTTAGGTATTTCCATTTAAAATGAAAACATTTGGAATCAAATTGGAAAACTGTAGAGAATCTAGGGGTCTACCATCTTGAGGTAGAAAGGGCATCCTGCAGTTTCTGAAGACCCTGTACCATTCCTGTTTCTGCAGCTGGATTGCTGTGTAAGTGTGTGCTAGTGACTTAACCTCTCTGGGTCTCTTGTGTTCTCAGTAGAAGCAATGTATTGGAGTAATTGATCTGGAAGATTCCTTCTAGCTCTAAAATTCTATGGTTCTGAAAGGGGACCTGCTTTACGACAGACCACCCAGGTGAAAAGTTAACTCTCTGAGGCAGATCTCATCCTTGGACCCAGGAGAACAGTGGTAGGTCATTGCAATATAATCTGGAGCAAGGGCAGACCGCGAAGCAAAACAACTGAAACAGGAACTTGGACCCAGTGTTGATTTATCTCTAAGATGTGTTTTTCCATTTTCTCTGGCAAGGTTGCTCTAAAGTAGAATCAGCTGAAAAAGTATGAGCTGGCAGGATACACATAGGCCCTTCTGATTGGGGAAGGCTTTGGGGTCCTGGTCCCCACTAAGAACACCCTCTGTTCATCCCTTTCACCAACAGCTCTTCTGAAGGATGCCAGCTGGGGCCGCAGACTCTACAGCATCTTGCTGCAGAGACAGGGCCTTCTTCACCGGGGGCCAATCACCTTGACACCTTTCTAGTCCATCAGGAAGCACCCCTCCCCTTCCCAGCAGAAAGAGTGCTTCCTCAGAGCATGTCCAGGGCAAGGGGAGTGAGTCTAAGGGGAAGGCGTGCTTATGATGAGCTGGATGAGGGGAAGCATTGGATGGTTTCCTAACGGTGAGAGCATACAGTCAGTTGCTTTTTGCCAAAACAATATTCCATAGCTCAAGGAATGACACGGCCTTCTAAACCAGGCGCCTAACATGCTCAGGCCGAGATGACTTCATGTGGACAGTGACAACTGGCTTTGTCATAATAAATAACTCTTTACAAAAGTCCTGGCAGACTCTTGTGTTTTCTCTGCTTTATGGGTTGGAGGTATGGAAACAAGAAACAGGAGGCTTTCCTTCCTTTGAGAAATGTGTTTCAAACTTGAGAATCTTGGGAGAATTTAAAGTTAGTTTTTCAGAGTTTTTTTTTTTTTTCCTTATGATGATTGATGCCTGTTGAAGGGGAAGAACAAATTATCCTTATTGTGTGATCATTCAATTTTGAAAATCTCACGAGAAGATGACTAGATCAGTGACATCTGAACATGTCTTTCATGGGGAGTGTGGCATGGGCACTGCTCAGTGCCTGTGGGCATTTCCAGAATCGCATGCCCTTGGTGACACCCAGTCTCCAGGATACAGTAGAAAATCACTCATCTGACCAAGAAACTGATGGACTGATGCTGAAGCTGGAGCTCCAATACTTTGGCCACCTGATGCAAAGAGCTGACTCATTGGAAAAGACCCTGATGCTGGGAAAGACGGAGGGCAGGAGGAGAAGGTGTGACAGAGGATGAGATGGTTGGATAGCATCACTGACTCAATGGACATGAGTTTGAGCAAATTCTGGGAGACAGTAAAGGACAGGGAAGACTGGCGTGCTGCAGTCCATGGGGTTGCAAAGAGTCGGTCATGGCTGAGCGAGTGAACACCAACCAAGAAAGAGGAAAATCTCCAGTTGAATGAAAAAAAATTCGAAGCTGCCAACACCAAGATGACATGGACGAGGAAATGATCTCAGGCCAAGGGCAGTGAGTGACCTCCACCCCGACTCTGCACAGTGCAGTCTCCAGTGCATCACCACTGTGAGGTGTGGTGTATGTATCCCTTATATGTGGCCTGGGGCCAAGGGACTGGTTGGGGATGGGCACCTAGAGAAGGGAGGTCAGCTGGAGACGAGGAGATCACAGCCCACGCTTGGGAGGAGATAGACTTATGTGGAACACAGAAGAAGCTTTGACAGTCAGGTATGTTGAGAGGTTTACTATAAGCTACAATACAAAAATCTTGGTGTGTGTGTGTGTGTGTGCGTGTGTGTATGTGTGGTCAGATTTTATAGTTTGTGTCTTCTCAGATGCCTCCTCTGCAAAAAACAGCCTCAGCTACTTGACTGAACTATTAAGATTTATATATCCATGCATGTAGCACTTAGAACAAGTCCTGATATGAAGTATTTGATGCCTACAACTTAGCTTTTATTATCATATGAATGAAAATGCATACTATATATCAGCTGATTACCATTTATCACACTGAGAAGTTGTTTGTGCACAATCAGTTGGTAAGTTGTGTCTGACTCTGCAACCCCATGGACTGCAGTCCATCAGGCTCCTCTGTCCATGGGATTCTCCAGGCAAGAATACTGGAGTGGACTGCAAGTCCCTCCTCCAAGGGATCTTCCTGACCCAGGGATCGAACCTAAGTCCCCTGTGTCTCCTGCATTGGCAGGCTGATTCTTTACCACTAAGCCACCAGAAGTTGTTTATCCAGAGTATTTCAATCTGGAAAAGAAGCGATTGGCATTTGAAAGCATACAAGGCCGTGGTAAAAGCCAACTAAGAGATGCTTGCAAGGAAAATCTTGTTAGACTGAGGTTGGAGTTCGTGAGCTCAAAGACATCCCCCTTTGAGGATTTCAGTCTGACATGCTCTAGTGACTGTGGGAGTGTAAATTGGCACAAGACTTTGGGAGGGCATTTTGATCATGGTTTTCATTTTTTTTTTTTTAAAGAAAAGGCTTACATCCTTTGGCCCAGCAATTTAACTTCTAGGAATGAATCCAGATGGAATATCAAGGGTGCAAGCCATATTTCTTTACAAGGACAGTCACTGAAGCATAACATACAATAACCAGAAATGAGAAACAATGCAAACATCTAACAACAAGGGAGTGCTGTGTCAAAACTAGGTTATGTACGTGTACAGATGATTAAGCCACCGTTACTGTTAGTAATGTTGAAGATTCTTTAAAGATGAGAGAATGTCAGCAATGCATTTTAAGTGGAAAAAAGTTTACAAAACTCTGTTTAGTGTGGTTTTGGTGGAATACATCCTTTGTCCACTTGTCTTCCTTCACACGATGGGCATGAGTTTGGGTGAACTCTGGGAGTTGGTGATGGACAGGGAGGCCTGGCGTGCTGCAATTCATGGGGTCGCAAAGAGTCGGACATGACTGAGAGACTGGACTGAACTGAACTGAACTTCCTTCACAGCAACAGGATGGAGGTGTTCCCACCTCAAGCATTCAGCCAGCACACCCTCCCCAGTCGCCCATCACAAACAGCAGGGGGCGCACAGCTGCCCCGTGGCTCCCATGCCACTGATTTCAGTAAATATTTGTGATCAAAGTGTGACAGCAAGTGAATACTCAGACTGGGTCAATAGGAAATGAAACCATTTTATTTTTCTCTTCATCCTTGATGCCTTAGAAGGATGGAACACAAATATTTCTCTTCTCCCTCCTGTGTGTTAGTTGCTCAGTTGTGTCCAACTCTACAGCCTCATGCGACCCCATGGACTGTAGTTCCTCTGTCCATGGGATTTCCCAGGCACAAATACTGGAGTGGGTTGGCATGCCCTTCTCCAGGGAAACTTCCCAACCCAGGGATCTAACCTGGATCTCCTGCATTGCAGGTGGACTCTTTACCATCTGAGCCACCAGGGATGTAAAAAATTAAATGCTCTTTGCCCTTGAAGTTAAGGCAACTTGCATTTTTGGTAGGACTGATTAAGAGGCTGGATGTAGCAGGTTGTAAATATCTACTGTATCAAGAACAAGAGAGAGAAAAGGGGTTAAGCAAAGAAGTCATTTATTTTGGAGAAACAGGTGTAGACATTACCTTGGAATATAAGCCAGCAGAGATCTTTACGTTCCTGATAGCATCCTGGGAAGATGGAGGGACCCCAGAAAGGCATGGTCTTGGCATGAGAGAGGGCATATATTCTGAGCCTTGTTTTTTAAACAAATGACTTTGTCCCAAATGTGGCACTCAAGAGTCAAGGGCCATATGTAGAAGAGAACCAGTTTCTTAGTGGTTCAGATCAGATCAGATCAGATCAGTCGCTCAGTCGTGTCGGACTCTTTGCGACCCCATGAATCGCAGCATGCCAGGCCTCCCTGTCCATCACCAATTCCCTGTCCATCACCAATTCCCTGTCCATCACCAATTCCCTGTCCATCACCATACTCACATCCATCGAGTCAGCGACGCCATCCAGCCATCTCATCCTCTGTCGTCCCCTTCTCCTCTTGCCCCCAATCCCTCCCAGCATCAGAGTCTTTTCCAATGAGTCAACTCTTCGCATCAGGTGGCCAAAGTACTGGAGTTTCAGCTTTAGCATCATTCCTTCCAAAGAAATCCCAGGGCTGATCTCCTTTAGAATGGACTGGTTGGATCTCCTTGCAGTCCAAGGGACTCTCAAGAGTCTTCTCCAACACCACAGTTCAAAAGCATCAATTCTTCGACGCTCAGCCTTCTTCACAGTCCAACTCTCACATCCATACATGACCACAGGAAAAACCATAGCCTTGACTAGACGAAGCTTTGCTGGCAAAGTAATGTCTCTGCTTTTGAATATGCCATCTAGGTTGGTCATAACTTTCCTTCCAAGGAGTAAGCGTCTTTTAATTTCATGGCTGCAGTCACCATCTGCAGTGATTAGAGGACCCTCCCACTTCCTAGTCCCCCCTTGGAATTGCATAGATTTACACTCCTTTGAGAGTTTGAAATTGTCAGAGTCACTCTTGCTGAAATCCCTGCTGAGGGAAGACTACACAGACAGCAATACTTTCAAATACTCCTTTGGTTTGTTCAATAAGTACAGTTTATAAAGGCTCTCTATTCCTGCACTTTCTCTCTCTCTTTCTTGATGTATAGTTGGTATACAGTATTATATAAGTTACAGGTGTACAATATAGTGAGTCCCAAGGTTTAAAGATTATAAACCATTTACAGTTATTATAAAATATTGGCTATATGCCTTGTGTGGTACAATACATCCTTGTAGCTTATTTTGTTTATTTTTTTTTAAGATATTTATCTGGCCTCATCAAGTCTTAGTTGCAGAATCTAGTTCCCTGACCAGGGATCGAACCTGGGCCTCCTGCATTCGGAGCATGGAGTCTTAACCACTGAACCCCCAGAAAGGTCCCCCTTATAGTTTACTTTATACCTAGTTGTTTGTACCTCTTAGCCCCCTACCCCTAGGTTCCCCCTTCCCTCCCCGTCTCTACTGGCAACCACCACCTTGTTCTCTGTGTGTGACAGACACCTTATTCTTAATCACACACTACATTCTTTATCTTCTCTCTCGTTCTTTCTCCCTCTCTCTTTCATCTACGTGTTATACCAACCTCACTGAATGACTTGGGAGGTGTTCCTTTCTTTTCTGAATCCTAGAATAGTTTGTGCAAAAGTGTGTTCTCTGACAGATCTATTGATTTGATTTCATTAATGCTTGTTAGACTATTAAGGTTTTTCATTTTTTCTTAACTCAGTTTTGGTAAGTAATATTTTTCTAGGAATTTGACTCTTTCAGTTATGTTGTAAATTTTATTTGTACAAAATTTTTCCTAAACATTTTTCTTAATATTCTGTTGTTTCTTAACATCAGCAATACTTGAAACTTTGTCTTAATTGTATTTATTTCTCTTTTTTTCTTTATCAGTTGTTTGCTATTTTTTAGTCTTTCCAAAGGACTTACTTTGTTCTCTTTTATGTTTCTTTTTAGTACCATAAATTTTCTCTCTTACCTTTGTTTTCTTCTGTCTACTGAAATGGAATTTATTTTGCAATTCTTTTTCTAGGACCTGTAGATGGATGCTTATAGCAATTATTTTTGGCTTTTCTTTGTCACTAATCTAAATTTTTAAGGCCATGAATTTCCATTTAAGTTCTGCTTTAGCTGCATCTTGAAAGCTTTGATACATAGTATTTTCATTAGCACTCAGTTAAATTTTTTTTCAATTTTCATTTTGATTATTTTTGATTTGTAAATTACTTAAAAGTGATTCTTAATTTCAAATATATGGCAGTTTTAGTGGCCTCCTTGCTATATTTTATAATATCTGTTGAGACCATTGTAATAAAATGTGTTCTGTATGATGCCAACTCTTTTAAATGTGTTGAAACTTGTGTAATGGCACTCTGTATAGTCAGTTTTTACAAATACTCTGAGTAGCTATTAGGTATAATATTCTATCTGTTTATTAGGTCAAACTTTTTAATTCTTTTATTTTCAAATCTTCTATGTCTCTGATGATTTTTTGGAATGCTTAGATTCATAATTTCTGTGGGTTTTATTTGAAAATCTATTGCAATGGTGGTGTGCTGAGTGCTAAGTCACTTCAGTTGTGTCCAACTCTGTGATGCTATGGACTGTAACCCGCCAGGCTTCTCTGCCCATGGGATTCTTCAGGCAAGAATACTGGAGTGGGTGGCCATGCCCTCCTCCAGGGGATCTTCCCAACCCAGGAACTCAACCCACGTCTCTTCCCTCTCCTGCATCGGCAGCAGCTTCTTTACCACTAGTGCCACCTGGGAAGCCTGCGGTGGTGGTGAAATTGTTGATTTCATATCTTCTGTCAGTTTTTGCTTTATTTATTTTGAGGCCTTGTGATTAGGTGCATAATAGTTTAGAATTACTTTAATTTACTACCAAATTGAATCTTTTATCATTAAGTAGTGACTCTCCATACCTATAGCAGTGCCTTTTGCTTTAAAGTCCACTTTTTTCCCCTAAAATTTCTATAACCACAATGGTTTTCCTTTGACTAGTATTCATCCACATATATATTTTTACCTTTTCCTTTTAATGCTTTTGTATCCAATTGTTTTTAATGTGTTTCTTTTAAAAATCACTTGTTAATTATTGTCTTTAACTGGAGAAATTAATCTGTTTTCATTTATTATAATTACTGACATTTTGTGTTTATTATATTGTTCTGTCATAGCTTTTCTTCCAAGGAGCAAAGGTCTTTTAATTTCATGGCTGCAATCACCATTCACAGTGATTTTGGAGTCCAAGAAAATAGTCTGTCACTGTTTCCATTGTTTCCTCATCTATTTGCCATGAAGTGATGGGACTGGATGCCATGGTCTTCATTTTTTGAATGTTGAGTTTTAAGCCAGCTTTTTCACTCTCCTCTTTCATCTTCATCAGGAGGCTCTTTAGTTTCTCTTCATTTTCTGCCATTAAAGTGATGTCATCCACATATCTGACGTTATCGATATTTCTCCTGTCAATCTTGATTCCAGCTTGCGCGTCATTCACCCCAGCATTTCACATGTACTTTGCATAGAGGTTAAATAAGCAGGGTAACAATACACAGGCTTGACCTATTTACTTAATTTTGAATCAGTTCGCTGATCCGTGTCTGGTTCTAACTATTGTTTCTTCACCTGCATATAGGTTCCCCAGGAGGCAGGTCAGGTGGTCTGGTATTCCCATCTCTTGAAGAATTTTCCAGTTTGTTGTGATCCACACAGTCAAAGGCTTTATCGTAGTCAATGAAGCAGAACATGTTTTTCTGGTATTCACTTGCTTTTTTTATAATCCAATAGATGTTGGCAATTTGATCTCTGGTTTCTCTGCCTTTTCTAAACCCAGCTTGTACATCTGGAAGCTCTCGGTTCACATCTTGTTGAAGCCTAACTTGACAGATTTTGAGCATTACCTTGCTAGCAAGTGAAATAAGTGCAATTGTGTGGTAGTTTGAACATTCTTTGGCATTGCCCTTCTTTGGTATTTAAATGAAAACTGACTGAAAGCGTCCAGTCCACTGGACGCTTAAAGGATGCTTGCTCCTTGGAAGAGAAGCAATGACCAACCTAGACAGTGTGTTAAAAAGCAGAGATATCATTTTGCCAACAAAGGACCATCTAGTCAAAGCTATGGTTTTTCCAGTAGTCAGGTATAGATGTGAAAGTTGGACCATAAAGAAGGCTGAGCACCCCAAAATTTGTGCTTCTGAATTGTGATGCTGGAGAAGACTCTTGGGAGTCCTGTGGACTGCAAGGAGAGCAAACTAGTCCATCCTAAAGGAACTTGTCCCTGAATGTTCATTGGAAGGACTGGTGCTGAAGCTGAAACTCCAATTCTTTGGCCACCTGATGCCAACAGCCAACTCATTGGAAAAGACCCTGATTCTGGGAAAGATTAAGGAGAGGAGGAGAAAAGGAGCAAGAGAGGACTCAACGGACATGAATAGGAGCAAACTCCAGGAGTTACTGAAAGACAGGGAAGCCTGGCTTGCTGCAGTCCATGGGGGTCACAAGAGTTGGACACAACTGAGCCACTAAACAACAGCAATATATTGTTGTGATTTTAATATTTTTAATTAAAATAATTGCAGTTTCTCCTTGTTCCACCATTTCTATGTTCCATTCTCTCTCCTTTCTTATCTTCTTTTGGATTGATTGTTCCGTTTTTCTCACTTTATTTTTTCCTATGGTAGTTTAAGAGTTTTGCATTCTATTATTTTCATGGCTATCATAGAAATTTAATATACACAGTTTATCAAAATGTTACGTTATTGACAGTAAACCCTCTTTCAAGTAACATGATGTCCTTAAAATACTTCAATTTCAGTTGTTCCTTCTAACATTGTGGTATTATTACTATGTATTTTATTTCTATTTTTAAATTGCTCCCTAAGAACATTATTATTATTATTAGCTTATTCTTCTTATTTTATGTATCAATATTTTTCCATATTTACCCACATATTTTCCCCTTTCTTTGTTTTTCTTTCTGTATCTCATTCTTTCCATCTGGGATAATATCCTTTTTTCCTGAAATAAATGCTTAAGGATTTCCTTTAGTAAGGGTTTGCTGCTAGCAAACTCTCTCAGTTTTTGTTTTTCTTAAAAGATCTTTATTTTATCCTGGTCCTGGAAGGACACATGTGATGTATACAATCTTCTTTTCTTATGCAGCTATTTGTCTTTCCATTAAAGTGGTCTGTAACAGAAGAGGATTTAAAACCCATCTATCAGCATTGCTGTCCTCTCGTGGAAACAAGGTACACCTTTATCTGGATGGTGAGTTTAGAGAAAACTGGAACCACCATTCCCCTTCTACTGAAAAATAAAAAGGCTCTCTCGAGCACCACAGAGGTGGAAATGTCCATCTCTTGATTAAAACACATAGCTCTAAAGGTCTTGTATTAAAATGCAACTTCTCACCAGTAGGAAGGAATGTTAAGGGATATTTGTTATTCACTGTCAGCTTCACACGGTGAGTTAATTCTCGGGCTGCTAGGTAATGTTGTTGCTTGGAGGAAGACCACATAGGATGAACAGGAAAACTAATTTTGGGTAGAAGGAAGGAAGGAAGACAGCTCTCTTTTTGCCCCAAGAACCAGTCCTGGAGACAATGTAGGACAGTCTCGACAGGAAGCTGGGGCAGGAGGGCATGGGCTCTCAGGGGTGAGTGGGTGGGTGGTGGAGTGGTGATCACGAGTTTCCATGTTCTTGTCAATTCCCAGCTCTGAACTCTTCAGCCCATGCCTGTGGCTTCTTCCTCACTCTCAGCGTTGAGGAAATAAAGTGTCAGAGGAGAATGTTCTCCACTAAGCCTAGTTGCTGCTTCCCCACCCCACCCTGCCTCAGAGTTTTATTTAACACACTTCTTCCTCCTTCTTTTTCTTCCCACTTTCTCTTAGGTTTTGGCTTTTAATCATGCTTGAGTCTCGAAACCAAAACCTGTTACTGGTACCAGTGTAATATAGTAGTCACCGTCAAAGACTTGGAAAATCCAGAAAAGTCTGAAGAAGGAAAATAAAACCCCCAAATCCACTTACTATTAGAGGATAATGACCTTTCTAATTTTTGTGTATTGTATTTTGAATTTTTTGGTATGTGTGTTCTTTCTCACTCTCTTTATCTACCCTCCCCCCCCCCCCACCTGCCCCTCCACACACAATTGGAATGATTACAAGGATTAATTTTCTGGTTTACTTTGTCTTCGCATTAAAATGCCTTTCTTCATGTTGTTAATATATTCCTTCTATCTTGCTGTTTCCTTCCATCTTCCTTTCCCTCATAAACATCAAGTCCTCCTTCAGTCCTCACACTCTTGAAGACTGTATCCTGCACCAGCAAATCCCACTCCCCATCCCCACCAGATGCCGGCAAATGCCGTCAAAGACCTTGGCGCTGGCAAATCTGACCGACCCTTATTCTTTCCTCTTTTTATTGAACATTCAGTGACAGTTGTCTCTATTGGTTGCGGCCTCCTGGAAACACTCTGCTTCCTTCATGTTCATGGAAAAGTTCACCCTGCTTTTCTTTTTCCATTTCCTTCTCAGAATGCATCGCCAGCTTCTTTGGGTAGCCTTCCTTGTGAAGGGCAGGTGGTTTTCATGGATCTGTCCTTGGCCCTTCCTCATTCTCCAGCCTCTGGACAATCACATCTGTACCAGTGATTGCATCTCGAGTTCAGACGTTTCTCTAAACGTGCAGCTCTGGATGTCTCACTGGCATGTCAAACTCAACAGGACTGAAGCAGAGCTCACACGGCATGTGGGAGGGTTTCAGGGGCCAGAATGAAAATCGCGTCCATCATTCTGGCCACCTTCTTTGCCTAGAACCCAGGCACAGGGTGCCCCTAATGCTGGGAAATGGAGTAGCTGGATGCCCAGGAGGGAATGACACTCAGCTGGGAGAGCAGCCAGCTAGTGTCCGTCACATCTGCCTGTAAGGAACAGCCTATGGCAAAACCCACCAAAGGGATGGCTTCTGAAGAGGCTACTGTTAACTGCTCAGGATGGCAAAATGGGAGCTCCTTGGAAACAGTCTTTCAGGAAAGTTTGGAGCTGACATCATTCTGGAGGTTCTGCAAAGAGAAGCCAGAAAACAAGGACAGATATTAAAAGCCATACATGAAACATGATTTGCCTGTCCATGAAGCCATCCAAGATGAGCTCAGTGAAGGGGCATGAGGTCGGCAGGGACGCCTCTGAAGCATCCAGATGCTCGGCACAGAGACTTTCAGTGCCGTTTCAGGAGGACACCGGGACAGCTGAGGCAATGCTTTGGGCCCGCTTTCATTTCACACTGTTCTTTTTTTTCCATTTCAGTTGCAACTTTGAAAGTGTTTTATGCTTTGAGATTTCTGGTCATTTTCAAAAAGAGCTGAAGTATTTCAGTTCTGTTTTTACTCTTGATCCCTCTCCTTAACCCTCCCAATCTTTATATTCTTCTATCTTATATTGCCAAGTACGTTTTAAAAGGGAAATCCCTGGTAGTGAAGTGAAAGTCGCTTCACTGAGTTCAATCACTCAGTAGTGTCTGACTCTTTGCGACCCCATGAACCGGCAGCATGCCAGGCCTCCCTGTCCATCACCAACTCCTGGAGTTCACCCAAACTCATGTCCATTGAGTCGGTGATGCCATCTAACCATCTCATGGACTATACAGTCCACGGAATTCTCCAGGCCAGAATACTGGAGTGGGTAACCTTTCCCTTCTCCAGGGGATCTTCCCAACCCAGGGATCAAACCTAGGTCTTCCACGTTGCAGGCAGATTCTTTACCAGCTGAGCCACAATGGAAGCCTGAAATCCCTGGTAGCTCAGCAGTATAGAATCTGCCTGTAATGTAGGAGATACGGGTTCGATCCTTGGGTCAGGAAGATCGCCTGAAGAAGTAAATGGAAGCCCACTCTGGTATTCTTGACTGGGAAAGTCCACGGACAGAGGATCCTGGCAGGCATGGTGTTGCAAGAGTCGGTCATGACTAAACCACCACCACCATTTTAGAAGGTGTGGCTTCAGAAGATGAAGGAGGCTGAGCGCAAGCACAGACTGGGTGCTGTCCTTCCTGTGATCATTCTGCTTGAGCCATGACCTATTCTCTATACGAAGTGTGAGATATCAGTCCCATCAGAGCAAAGAATGGGCTTGACAGATAGAAGGAGCATCCTTAGAACACCTGCGAACATTTCCTTACTTGCAAAGCAAGGATGGAGGTGAAAACAAATCATTCTTACCAATCATCCTTCTCCTTATAAAAATGCTTAGTGAAAATTGTCTTTCAATTTTCTGGCCAGTAAGTTTCCGCGTACACTAAATAATAGTGTTTAGAAGTCTACATTGATTTATCCATAACCAAGTCTTCTTTCTTTCCCTTTTCATTCTCCAAAACTGCTACCATCTCTTAATTGCTTTGTCTGCTTTTTGGTTTCTTGTGAGGTACCACTCTTGGGGTAATTAGAAGCATCACCCTTTAAGCCAGACCACTAGCAAATCTGAGCTCTGCCACTTACCAGCTGTGTGACGGTGGTAAGTTCTTTAACATTCCTTCATCCCAGTTTCCTCATTTATAAAACGAGGAAAATAAATGATGCTGCTGCTGCTGCTGCTAAGTCGCTTCAGTCATGTAAGACCTGTCCAAAAGGTGGGTATGAGGATTAACTGAGTTAACTTTTGTAAAGCCCTTAGGGCAGTGCCCATGTGTGTTTAGCTTCTGTTATTATTATTACTTTAATCCATTCAGAAAGCCAGGGTCAGAATGTTGAGGCTATCAATTTTCCTGCTAACCATCTTCAGTGGCTCTGCATTGCCAAGGAAACAAAGTGTGAATGTCTTTCAGGGTTCTTTGTGATCAGGCCAGGATGCCCCTGCCAGCACATTCTCTTACTCATCAGAATCAGCCACGAGTTTATCCTTCACACACACCAGTCTCTTTCCTGCCTCTCCACAGTAGTACATGACATTCTCTTTGCCTGGAGTTTTTTCTTTCTAGATGGAAGCCTCACTCCTGACAGGCTGCTTTCCGCTTATCCTGGGCAGATGATGACTTATCCATGGCTGTCAGCCTGGGGCTTCTCCCCAGCTCCCGGCACACCTGCAACTACCTGGGAGAGACGGCAGGTGTGTGCTGATGAGCTGGTGGCCCCAGAGAAGAGCAGGAAGGTGTCTGTTCCCAAATGGACACTCGGATATGCTCACGGCTAATCTTTCCACTTCCAAGAAATGACATTCCCTCACGTATAAAATGACCAGACAAGACATTTTCTGCCCCTTTTCTCAGAGTCACTAAAAGGTTTGAATGATGTCAACGGCAAGAACATTTTGTGAGAAGAATAATATACTTTGCAAACATACGAAAGATCATCATTATTCTGATAGACAGGATTGAGTGGAAAGAGCATGCCCGAGACTTTGATTTGTTACAGAAATCAGAGTGTCTACTATGTATTATGGTCTCATTTAATTTTTACAACCTCTGAGTCAAGGCTCAGAGAGGTATAGGAATTTGCCCAAGTTCCCATGGTTGGCTGGCGATGGATTCACAGGCTGAGACTACAGATTGAATCCAGATCCTTCTGGCTCTGAAACCTCGGTTCTTCACGGTGACTTCCTGCTTCCAGACTCCACGAGTGATGTCAGTAGCGTGCATAGAATTTGGAGCCGCATCTCTGGAGCAGAGGCTTTTCATCATGAACAGCATCTGACTCATCCAAAGAAGCTTCTCCAAAACACAATTACCCAAATGCAGCCCCAGAGATTGGATCCATTAGCCCTGGGAAGGGCCAAGGTCTCTGCATTTTGAAAAAATTTCCTAAGAGGTCCAACCATTCACACCTGTTAAAAACCCCTACCCTTAAAGCTTCATTAGTTGAGCACAAGTAGCATGCCAGTCTTTGTGTAGGCCCAGGGCACAGATATAAAGAAGACTGACTCTTGCCCTTAAGATCTTAGGTTTTAGAGGAGAATTGAGTATGTTGACTCTGCAACACACAGCAATATGTGCTAATGACACTTACGAGCAGTGCTGGGAGACTGTGGAGGAGCGAATGGCAGACTCCACCTGAGGGCCCAGGAAGGCTTCTCAAGGAAGTTAACACCTGAGCAGAGGCTCGAAGGATGTGCACGTGTTCATCAGTTGGAATCAGTTGGCCTTTGTCAGGCATGCAGTTCAGTTCAGATTTTGCTATTGGAAAGAGCACTCTGGAGATTTCTAGAAGGATGGGTTGGAGAAGGAAAAACAGACCCACAGCAAGTCAGCCTCCCGGTCCCAAATGACCTTCACCTGTGGTCCAGGTCAGCTCTCCCATTCACACTGGACCCCTTAGCATTAGGGTCTGCGCTCTAGGTCAGCTTGGGCTTTCCTTTCCTGACATTCTCTCTGACACTTCTTTCCTGTATTCTCCCTCCTCCTCTCCCACGGCGACTGCTCCTCACCCTTACTCTCTTTTCCCAGCCGTCAGACGACCCTAAACCTCACAGTTCACAGTTCCTTCTCTGACCTCGCTTGCCTCACCACACAGCCTGGACGGAACCCTTTGATAGTCATTGGCAATGACGTACTGGCTAATGTGGTTCCTTTGCCCAAATACAGAGAAGAGTGTTTTTTTTTTTTAATTTTTAAAATTGAACTTTTAATTTTATATTGGAGTGTAGCTGATTAACAATATGGTGATAGTTTCAGGTGGACAGCAAAGAGACTCAGCCATACATACGCATGTATCAAATCTCTCCCAAACTTCCCTCCCATCCAGGCTGCCACATAACACTGAACAGAGTTCCCTGTGTTACACAGTAGATCCTTGCTGGTTACCCACCCTGAATATAGCAATGTGCACATGGCCATCCTAAACATAAATGAATCACTTTAAAAGTATTATTTGGGGGAATCCCAAGTATTTCGTGTAAGAAACATGGTTAGACCATTCTTGCCTGGAAGACAAACATCTATCATACCTTCTAGTTGCTTTCTCACCATTGACTATTTTATGATTATGATTATTTTATTTTCTCAAGGTATAATTGACATACAACATAATGATTCAATATTGGTATATATTGTGAAATGATCACTATGATAAGTCTAGATAATATCTATCACCAAAGTTACAGAACTTTTTCTTGTGATGAGAACTTTTACAACCTGTTCCCTTAGCAACTTTCAGATATGCAACACAGTATTATTAATTATTATTAAGTAATAATAATTAATTAGGGCTTCCCAGGTCGTTTAGTGGTAAAGAATCTGCTTGCCAATGCAGGAGGATGTAGGAGACACAAGTTCAATCCCTAATTGGGAAGATCCCCTGGAGAAGGAAATGGCAACCCACTCCAGTATCCTTACCTGGAGAATCCCATGGAGGGAGGAGCCTGGTGGGCTGCAATCCATGGATTCACAAAGAGTGTATACACACACATTGTTAATTACAGTCATCACGCTGTATGTTTCATCACCACCCACTGACCCTTCTCCCATCTCCTCCAAGCTTCACACATGCTCACCTCTTCCCAACATTATACCATCTGCTTTTCTAACACTGGCTCAAACCCTTTCCTCCCTTCCTCATCAAGCTACTAGGCCAGGTAATTGCCTTTTTCTCCCTGTCTTCATTCCAGGACAAAAGCTATTTACTTACACATATCTCATTAGAATTAAAATATTCTTTCTTTCACCGCTATTTATGTACACCTTTACTTCTGTCTTTTATGACTTCAGTTTGGTGTGTGTCTTGAAAATTTTCCTTTACTAGAGACAAACTACTTAGGCTCAGATGCTGTGTCTGATTCACCTTGGTTATCTTGCAATACCTTGTACAGTGAAATGTGATCTTTGCTCAGATGTTACCTTCTCATAAGGTCTGTACTTATCGTCCTACTTAAAATTCCAGCTTACATCCCACCTTTGGCATTCCTGATTCCCCTTACCCCTTATTAATTGAAATACATTTAGGGCAAATAAGTGCCTTCTAAAAATGCCTTCCTGGGACTTCTCTGGCAGTCTAGTGGTTATGACTCTGTGCTTCCACTGCAGGGGCCATAGATCTGATCCCTAGTTGGGAACTATGATTCTGCATGTCATGCAGCATGGCCAAAAAAAAAATTCTTTCTCAATAATTTATAAATGTGTAGCTGAGAGATTTGGGATTATCAGAGTCTGATCAAAGTGAATGAGGGATCTACAACAGCACTGAAGTTGTGATTAATAAAGAACTCAATCAATTGTCATGTACTTTATATACTGGATGATTTGAACAGGATCCGCAAGAAGGAAGAATAGTTGAGAGGTCTCCCTCTATTGGGGGGCAGGGAGCAGACAGCGTGCTGGTTGCCCGCATGCACTGTCTGGTCTGCTGGACTAGCCCAGGCCTATATGGGAGATGGTGGTTGCTTCAAGCTGACTCAGACCTTGAAGTCAGGCCACCAGACCTTAAGATACTGACCTACAGCTTAGACAGGACCTCTAGGGCCAGGTAATAAGGGTTATCTGTGGCTAGAGGTCAAGACATCAACAGAATCCCAGAGCTGATCACCTAAGTGGAGTCAGCTCTCCCTGACTACACTCTAAGAGGCAGATTAGAGATCAGGAAATTGAAGCTGCAATCTACAGTGAGAAAAATACTGCCATTTTCTCCTGCTGGCGAATATGCAGAAGAACCCACTGGGAAGCAGGAGGTTGCCAGATGTGCACAGAGTCAGGACATACTGCCTTCCTCTGCCTTCAGCAGCCACCGAGGAGGACCCACTCCTGGACACCTCCTCCAGAGGCCACAGGCCCTGCTGTGTCCACACGTGGGAAGTAACATCCCAGCTAAGTTGAAACACACATGCTTATTCCCAGGCAGCTTTCCACCACAGCACTGTTGGCAGGAAGCAGTGGAATAACCTCTGCAAAAGACAGAAATGATTTTATTTCTTTTGGTCCATCTGGACCAGGAGATTTGCCTTCTGTTGATGCTTTATTTAGGTTAATATCAAAAATTAGCATACACAATATGTGGATGCACAAGCTCAATAAAAGAGATGAATAATGAACGTGGATGTTGGTGAATCCCTGAGAGTTTGGCTGAATGTCGGCAAGTTACCAAGGGGCTAATCCACCACCGGATGGTATAGAAATGCCTCTCTGTTTACATGGCAAGGCCTGAGAGCCAGCTTTCCAGCAGTGACAAAATCCTGCTGAAATCTACCACATCGGGCTGGTGGGAGGCCTCTAGTCATCTCAATAAACAGTAACCTAAATAAGGCTTTATTGTAGCCGGGCGTTCTCATCCCTGTGCAAGATGTCTTGAAGCACATGGTTCCCAGGGCAGAAGATCAGAGAGAATGCTATAAATTACCCAGTAATAAGAATGATCATTTCTTTGGGCTGGTTTTAATTGGCAGCAGCTGTCTACCCATCCTGGGTCTATCTAGGATTTCACAATTCGGTGTCACCACGTGAGATCGACACCCCAGGGTCACAGTCGGCCTCCACACAGACCCCCTCGAGGGGTGGAGGGATTCATGTGTGTCCTGCTTTGAGTCATGTTAACAGTCACTCCAGTAATACCTGCTCCTGGGCCCTGCTGTAATCTTGGTCATGCTGAGCAAACTGTTAAAATCTGAAAATCCTCGTGAATCACAGGAGCTCTCTGAGTTTCTACCACCCATCTGGCTTCCCAAAAGATAATGCAACAGTAACTAGATAATAATAAAATAGTAACTAAGGGCTTATCATAAATTTTCCTGCTCAGAATAAAACCACTTTAATCGATCCTTTTAATGTAAAACTATATGGCTATTAATTCCACTAATGAAGTATGTTTTTCACAGAACACATAAGTAGAGAAATGCAAGCAGATTCTTTATCATCTGAGCCACCAGGGAAGCCCCGAGAAATGTATGAATACTATACTGAATTGATGACAAGGATGTATATATAATTTTTTGCCCTGGCCCTGGGCTGTACTACTGTTCACTTTTGCCTTCACGAAATACTCACTGAAACAGAAGAAAACCTACGTGTTGGGGAGTATGAGGATTAAACAAACAAAGAAAAGTACATAAAAATGCCTCTTTTGAGCCCTGCACACAGGGTGCTCCATAAATATGTGTTGAGTTGAAATGATTTTGAAAATAGAATTTCTATTTCATAAATTGTGGCACTGCCTCTAAGTATATTTGTCACCCAGTGAGTCAGCTTTGAATTTAGCTGACTTCGGATCAATGGATACTGAATAAGTGTCTTATGACAAGAAGTGTCAGGGTAGCTGGTGAGAATCCTAGTAAGAAAACCCATTTCTGAAGTTCACTTCCAGAGCAGAAGCCACATTTCTTCAGCGCAGCTGTAAAATGTTTGTCGTGGGAGTTGTGTCCCTGTCCCTAGGGCCAGGTGACATGGCCCAGCGGTAGCTTCTGTACCTGAGGTGACGTATAGACCCAGCCCTCGACCCTCAAGGACACATGAGAGGTCAGCTGGGAGGTCACCTCAAGGACACATGAGAGGTCAGCCGGGAGGTCACCTCAAGGACACATGAGAGGTCACCTGTTCACGACAGAAGGTGAGACGAGAGCTTTGACACGAGCCATTACAAGCGCTTGGATTTCCCAAGTTGGTTGTAGGTGAGACTGTGAGTACCCAAAGGGCTCAAAAAGAAAAGTAGGAAAGGGAAAGGAAGGATGCCTGATGCCAAGTTTACAGAGATACTGGATGAAATGCTATGCCTTTCCCGAGTCTGAGGGCCTCTCTGAGAAGGGAATCAGGCTGAATGGCACTTGAGAAGGTGGCATTTTCAGCTTAACAGAGAACACCAAGCAAATATTAAAGACAGCTTGTGGTCATTAGGAAAAGGGCTAAGCTGAGACAGAGAACAGTCTTCAGGTGGTGAGGGGTCAGGAGCACACAGATGTGGCCCAGTGGACACGAATTCTGATCTGTACTCTGTGCCAACAAGAGGCATGAACTTGGGAGAGTAATTTCTCTTTCTAGTAATTTCTCTTTCTAGATGGGTGGACCCATCTAATAATATTTCCAAGATTATTTAGTTCTCAGCTCCTGTGAGACCTGCTGGTGAATGATATTGTTTGCTTACTATGCACCAGTCACTGTGCTAAGACACTTTTGTGTATTTCCTCATTTTGTTGTTATTTTTTAGTTGCTCAGTTGTGTCCAGCTCTTTGCCACCCCATGGGCTGCAGCACGCCAGGCTTCCCTGTCCTTCCCTGTCTCCTGGAGTTTGCCCAAGTTCGTGTTCACTGATTTGGTGATGCCAACCAAGCATCTCATCCTCTGTCATCCTCTTCTTCTGTCTGAAGTCTTACCCAGCATCAGGATCTTTTCCAACGAGTCAGCTCTTCGCATCAGGTGGCCAAAGTATTGGAGCTTCAGCATCAGTCCTTCCAGTGAATAGTCAGGACTGATTTCCTTTCCCTCTGAGTTGTTAAACTATCCTCCTTGTTTTAGAGGTGGACAGTGAGTCTTGAAGAGGTTAAGTAACTTGCTTGGATGCACAAGCTTGGACAGTTCTGGAGGCAGCATAAGATCTAAGCCTGCCTCTCTGGAGCGTATTGTGAGGTGGTGATGCGGCTGCTGTGTGTCTGTCTCCATGGCACCCAGAGAGGATGGTCCCCAGCCTGGGTCCCCGTCTGCCCTCGTCAGTGGTCAGCTGCCACTTTCATGAGGTTTCCTCACAGACACGTGCGTGTCTTCTCCTCTCTTGCCCGACTGCCAGGACTTGGGAACCAAGGTGAGGAGAAGAAAGAGGGGTTCTTCAGGTCAATGAGGGCTTCTCTGGGGCCCACAGGGCACAACTTGGGGAAACCCTTCTGGGAATGTCAGGATCCCCAGCCCTGCAGAAAAGTAACCCTGGAATCACAGGGTCTTTAGGGCTTTAAAGTAAAAGGGATATTTGCATTCAGCTACTCTAACTTTGTCAACAAAGGTCTGTCTAGTCAAGGCTATGGTTTTTCCAGTGGTCATGTATGGATGTGAGAGTTGGACTATAAAGAAAGCTGAGAGCCAAAGAATTGATGCTTTTCAACTGTGGTATTGGAGAAGACTCTTGAGATTCCCTTGGACTGCAAGGAGATCCAACCAGTCCATCCTAAAGGAGATCAGTCCTGGGTGTTCCTTGGTAGGATTGATTTTGAAGCTGAAATTCCAATACTTTGGCCACCTGATGCGAAAAGCTGACTCATTTGAAAAGACCCTGATGCTGGGAAAGATTGAGGGCAGGAAGAGAAGGGCACGACAGAATATGAGATGGTTGGATGGCATCACTGACTCAACAGACATGGGTTTGGGTGGACTCTGAGAGTTGGTGATGGACAAGCAGGCCTGGTGTGCTGTGGTTCATGGGGTTGCAAAGAGTTGGACATGACTGAGCAACTGAACTGACTGACTCTAACCCTTGAGTTCATCTGAATCCCATGGCCCAAGGCCAGACTTGGAGATGATGGGAGATCAGATCTCTCAGAGCTCGGGGGCGGCGATGGAGGAGCTCTGAGTGCCACGTGCAGGCCTCTTTCTGGACCTGGCCTCAGGGCTCCTTGCTGCCGTCCAGGCTGTGTGGAGTCAGGCCCTGTCACCGTCCTGAGGGGACGTCGTGTGGATGAGGGCAGAGCCGGAACCTGACAGGGAGGCAGCTGGGACCGGGGTCTGTATTTGTGTTTTGTATCCAGACCCCAGGTGACTAGAAGTCCAGACGCCCCTTTCTCCCTGACATGAAAGTGCAAGCTTTCTTGGTGTCTCCAGATTTGATTTCACTGCTTCACCCAAATACTCGGGAGATTTAGTCACTCGGAAGTATGTTCACGAGAAGACAGAATTATAGCCTGTTCTTTATTTTCCAGTGTTAGGTTTATTATTATTATTATTTTTAGTTGGTGGATCCACGTCCCTTCCTTTTCTCTTCCTGTATATTATTTCTTTCCTCGTGTTTTTGCATTTTGGATATTGCACTTGGATTTTCTGATAGTGGAGGGAAAGAGAATGGGAGAAGTCTCAATGAACTGCTCCCTGTCAATGACAGTAGGAAGAGGTTCAGGGTCAGGTGTCAGGGAGTCTGAGGGGCACTGGGAGCTGAGGGCTGCCAGCGGGCAGTTACCCAGCTGTGTAGTGTCTGTCGGGATCGCTCCTTGCTCTGAGTGGCCTGGCACAGCAAAGGGCAGAGGGAACGGGACTGGGGTGTTGCTGAAGGGTTCAGTGAGGTGAGTCCAGACAGGGAGCCACAGAAGGTGCTGGGAAGTCGGGATGAAACCTGCCCCAAATGAAGCCAATGTTGTGAAAGGAGACAACGCATCCAACACCACCTTTGCTCCCTGCTTTCTCCTCGTTGATGGTCAACACAAGAGCGCATGGATTCCACTTTACTCTTCACGAAAGCAATATGGTGTGATGATGGAAAAAGCATCAGACTGAGTGGTACTAGAGTTTCTAGCCCAGACTCTATCAAGTGTGACCTTGGGGACACTGCTTATTTCCTTTAGCATAATACCCTCAAGGGCCAACCGTGTTGTCCAAATGGCAAGATTTCATCTTTTCTATGGCTAAGTAGTATTCCTTTGCTTAATATACTACATCTTCTTCTTCCATTCATTCATTGATAGGCACCTAGTTTGCTTAGGTTGCTCCAGTATCTCGGCTGTTGGAAGCAGGGCTGCGATAAACATAGATAAGGGTGCGTGTATCTTTTTGGACTACTGTTTTCATATCTTTGGATAAAATGCAGAAGTGGGATAGCTGGATTGTATAGTAGTTCCATTCTCAATTTTTTTGAGGAATCCCATACTGTTTTCCATAGTGGCGGCCCCAATTCACATTCTTATCAGCAAGTGCACAAGGGTTCCCTTTTCTCCACATCCTTGACAACATTTGTTCTGTTTTTTTTTTTTTTTTTTGTCTTTTTGATGATAGCCATTCTGACAGGTGTGAGATAATATCTTGCTGTGACTTTGATTTGCATTTTTCTATTAATTAGGTGGCTCAAATGGTAAAGAATCTGCCCACAATGCAGGAGACCTGGGTTCAATCCCTGGGTCGAGAAGATGCCCTGGAGAAAGGAATGGCAATCCACTCCAGTATTCTTGCCTGGAGAATCCCACGAACAGAGGAGCTGGTGTGCTACTGTCCATGGGATCGTAAAGCGTCGATACAGCTGAGCAACTAACACCAATGTTAATAGTTAGTGATGTTGAACATATTTTCATCTGCCTGTTGGTCATCTGTATGTATGGAAAAAGGAGAATCAATTTTTTTGCCATCTGTAAAGTGAGAGTTTCATTGGATGTGCCCTGGGAGTTCTTTAGGCTTCAAATTAGGATAATTGTGACCACTGAACTCAGCACAATTATGATGCATCTATGCATAGGTGGTCCTTCCTTGGGGCCTCCAGCCTGGGATGCTGCAGGGATATTCTGGGTGCGTGAGCTCTGTTGGTGGAGCATGTACCATGATTACACGGCACCTTTCATCAGCTCAAGGAATTAGATGTGCTGTTTACACATCTTAGCTGATACATGAGATGCAAACCCCTGGGTGTCCCAACATAGGGAGATGAATCAGGGGCGGCATTGACTGGCAAAGCTGGTCTGGAATGTCCACCTGCCTAGACATCTCTGCGCCCTCAGTGCTTTAAAAATCTGGGTGATGGGAACGGGTGTTGGTTGCATCATTCTTTCTGCCTTTCTGTATGTTTTAAATACTCCAGGACAAAGCTGATCTTTATTGACTTGAGAACATGTGGGACAAATGCCCTGTGCTGTGAAACAGCCAACAGTATTTTGGAGCCTGGCAGGCAGGAAGGCTGGGCAGAATTAAGTTTTGGGAGCCTTAAGACTAATGGTAGTCCTGCCTCACCCACTCCCAATAAAGATCTCCCTAACCTTTCTTCTCTGCCTCCCTCCTGTGGGATGTGGGTGGGCTGCAGCCCCAAATGGTGAGGAGGTGAAGTCTGAGCTCTAGGTGCTACCCAGCTGATTCCCATTTCTGGGTTTTAGGGTGGGACCTGAATTTTCCATGCTACAGGGGAGCAGTCCTACAGCTTCTCAGAAGAGAAGGAAATGGAAGCGATGATACAAATGGGAAGAGAGTAAAGGCTGTGGGTCCCTCATCCCTCCTGCGGAGCTATAATCAGTTGCCTTCCTAGAACACAAATATTTACAGCAGACACAATAGCGTGATGACAACTAGCATTCCAGGCCACATACGGAAATGGAATTTATGTATTTTATGTGTCTGTTGAAGGCCTTGGGGGATAGGAGGAGGGGACCAGGGAGATTACTTTCATACAGCAGAGGGGCCCTTTGCTCCCAGTAACATGTCTTTAAGCATCTTCTCATGGAACTTGGCAACAGCACTGAAAACTGAAGATGAAAAATTTAATAAAAAGGATAAACCAGTGACTTCAACTGCTGAGAATAAATCCACAATCACTCCTGCCTGGAGACCGCCCAGTCTTACAGAAATCAGTTTCTTGACAATTTCAGTCCATTTTCCACATATGTAATAAGAATCTCAGAGATGTTCACCTAGGCTAACCCTCCTTCTTTCCTTCCCTTGAAACAAAGAAGGCACATACTCGAAAGCAAATATTCCTTTCTTTTTCCTGAAGTACTGGAGTGGGTTGCCATTTCCTTCTCCAATGCATGAAAGTGAAAAGTGAAAGGGAAGTCGCTCAGTCGTGTCCGATTCTTAGCGACCCCATGGACTACAGCCTACCAGGCTCCTCCATCCATGGGATTTTCCAGGCAAGAGTACTGGAGTGGGGTGCCATTGCCTTCTCCAATTGGGATTAAAGGAAGTTGACAATTCTAGAAACTAAAGTATGAATTTAAATGGATGTAGCTGAGTTGCTGCTGGCATCATAAATGTGAAGTGGGGACTTTCTGTGACCAAACTTTATTTTATATATTACATTTACAAAATATTTCCCCAAATTGTCCAGATTATTATGTAAATTATTGTTTTGATTGTATTGTTCCTGCCTAAATTCAGGATAGTTAAACTTTGGACTCTGTGTCTTAAGCTCTATTTTTGACCTTAATAAAACTCTTAATTCTTTTAAAATGAAATTAGGATTTAAGTGCTTCTTTCTTAGCTTGGTCCTGAAATTGACATGCTATTGTCTTAAGGGACTTCAAATTAAAAAAAAAAATTCAAAAATCCAACTATTTTTTCCAAATTAGACAAGGTGTTTTCTTACTGCCTTAATTCCAGGATTCAGAGTAAAATAATTGAATTGCATTTTCAGGTAACTGGTAAATAGTAATAATTTCTAATATATTTGTCAGAGGTGTCCCATTTTAATTAATTAATTCTTAGGCCATGCTAATGTAATAATCTGGACATGCTACGTGGCTTGAAGTATCTTAGTTCCCCAACCAGGGATCGAACTTGTGCCCCGTCCTTGGGAGCATGGAGTCTTCACCACTGGACCACCAGGGAAATCCTTTTATTTATTTATTTACTTTTAGAGCTGTCCTATTTTAGACTGTAGTGGAAAGATGGGCTGTAAAGTCATACAACCCTGGATTTGAGTGCAGACTTTAGCATATGCTATAATCCTGGAAAAGTTTTCTATCCATTCAAAGCTTTGGTTTTTCTCATCTAAAAAATGGGAATATCGAGACAAACCACCTTGACTCACTGTAAGTATCAAATGAGAAAACGTACTAGGGGCAAAAAATAAATATACTATGTGCAGAGAGTAAATGTTCAATAAAAGTGAGATCTTCCTATTTCCTCGACACAGTCTACTGCATATAACCACATTTTCTAGAAAGATGTCCCAGTGATGCTCAGAGGAGGGGGAGGTGGGAAGAGCAGGTGGCTCCTGGATCTGCAATCAGAGACCTGGCTGAGAAAAATGACACGGAAGCCCCAGAGAGCGGGGCTGAAGAGGAGCCAGTTCCTAATGCAGGGAGGGGAGGAAAAGGCTGAGAGTTTCTGTGTAAAGGGGGAAAATAGAGCAGAAGGCAGCTGGAGAGGCTAGGAAAGGGAGAGATCATTCCAGCAGAGTGGGGATGACAGCCCCCAGCCCCATCCAAGCCAGCCCATCCTTGCAGGCATCAGGCCCTGAGTGGGAACTTTAGGAGGAGGGAGAAGAAAATGTAAACCCTGGGTTCGTGGGCCCTAAACGTTTGGAGAGAGGAGAAGGGCAGATGCTTAGGAGGTTTTGAAGGGTGCAGAGATTCAAGGTGGGCACTGTTTAGGAGAAAAGCTTGTCTAATTGATATTGAGTTTTCTTGTTTCTGGGAAGAGCCTCAGGGGCTGCAGAGGGTTTGCAAGCCCCGTAACAGCTACACAGTATTCTAAAAATATTTGTCTATGAATTATCAGACAGTGGTTTAGTAACCCAAAGGGCACCGTGTGACTCAGACACTGGCTGGCGAGTGCCTGAGTGGCTTCATAAAGGTGGGGATCATGCTGAGTGGTGTTCTGATCTTCTGTTTATAAAGAAGAAATTAGGAGCTATGCTGTAGCTAATAAATGGGCCCCGATGTGTTTCAGACAGAAATGTTTGACTCCGGGGAGCCCCAAGTGTGTATTCTGAAGGGCATAAACCCGGATGCCCTGTGAATATCAGGGACTCACATTCAGCTTTCGCCTCTCAATAATCTCAGCAAAGGATTAACCTGGGCCTTGTGACTGTTGGAAATTTGGTTACAAAGTACTGATTTTCCTCCCTTCATGCTTGCATGATATGTATGCTAAGTCGCTTCAGTTGTATCTGACTGTTTATGACCCTATGGATGGTAGCCTGCCAGGCTCCTCTGTCCATGGGACTCCCCAGGCATGAATACTGGAGCAGGTTGCCATTCCCTTCTCCAGGAGATCTTCCTGACCCAGGGGTCGAACCCGTGTCTCTTTAAGTCCCCTGCTCTGGGAGACAGGTTCTTTACCACCAGCACCACCTGGGAAGCCCCTTTTCTCCTCCAGGCAACTTCATTTATGAGGGTCATGATGTTTCAGAAAGCAGGACAGGCAGGGGCAATTCCCCGGGAAGGCCCTGGGAATGGAGCTGGTCTCGTACAGAAACTGTGATTGACAGGTTGTTTTCAGGGCCTCCCTCATCGCTTCACTTGGAAAATGGGCAGGGCCGGAGGGCAGCTTAGGAATTTCACCCAGATCAAAAGGAATGTGAGTTTCTCCTAAAGGGGAGGGGAGTTTTGATATGGGAGAGAGTTTAGGACCGAACCGAGTCAGTTTATGCTGTACATTGTAAAGCATGCTAGAAATTGCTACTTGGGGCTAGACCCTGTGAACCTGAATTCTCTTTAACTGCTGGAGTTCCTCCCAGTGGACTCATTAAGAATAATTTGCATCACTGCATTTTCACCACCTTAAAAAACGCACCTGCAAGGCTGGAGGGCTTGCCATGTCAGGTTGAGTTTGGCTTGAATTAGATTTGCCTGGGAGCAATGGAGAAGCCCTCTCTCCAGGAGAAGTTAAATTTTTTTTCTCTGTCTCATGCAGAGGAAGTCTAGAGGTTGGCAGTCGTGGGCAGGGTTGGAGCCGGTGGGCAGTCCCCTGGTGTTAGCACTCAGTCTGCCTTCCATATTGTTTTCCTATGTGTGAATTTCATTTCCAAGGTGAAGTCTTGATTCTGTATCATCAGGTCCAGCCACCAGCTTTTCTTTCCAGATGGCAGGAAGGAGGAGGGAGAGGGGCCAGCTCCTTCCCTCCAAAGACATTTTTCAGGAGCCACATACATTTCTGCTCATTTGTCATTAGCTGAAGCTCAGTCATGTGCTTACCTTTAGCTGCTGGAAAGGCTGGAGCACCAATGGTCCCAACTAAAAACTGGGGTTCTTCTTGCGAAGGAGAGGCTAATGGCCCCTGGGAGGCACCTCTCAATCTCTGTGGAAATTGATGTGTATAATCAGGTTCCAGTGCTGACTTAGCTCAAGGTCTTAAAATTAATCAAACAATTTTTGAGGAATGTTCTAAATATCTTCTGGCTAGAGATTGGGCTTCCTAGGGGGAATCTGCCTGTCAATGCAGGTAGACACAAGAGACCTGAGTTCGATCCCTGGGTGGGGAAGATCTCCCGGAGAAGGAAATGGCAACCCACTCCAGTATTCTCGCCTGTAGAATCCCGTGGACAGAGAAGCCTGGTGGGCTAGAGTCCAAGGGGTCGCACAGAGTCGGACATGACTGAAGCAAGTTAGCAGCAGAGGCTGGAGGCTCATCTACACAAAGGGCACAGCAACTAGCAAATGGGGAAACTGAGGTCTGTTTTAGTGCCATGGTGAGTTGTTGGTTGAAGTTGGACTGTGTACCTTTGTTACAAGTGGAATTTTATAAAATTACCGTTCCCCAAATCTCCTGACTGCACTGACAGTTTACTAATGTATTTTATTAAATTTATTCACTTTATACTATTGGCAGAGATGTGTGCTAGGCCCTATGGAAAACAGACATATTCTCTGAAGGAGTTTACAGTAAGTAGAATAATAAAGATTATTTATGCAAACTTGGAAAGTTGACAATAGGAGCAAAGGTGGGAATCTGATGATCCAACAGTAGACAGAGGTGTTACCCTAGTCTTCAGCTGGGCACACAAAGATTCCTTAGCTCTGACTATACTCAAGGCCTCAAATGGGCTTTGGTGAAGGTTCATATTCCTTCAACAGAGAAGGCAATAGCACCCCACTCCAGTACTCTTGCCTGGAAAATCCCATGGGTGGAGGAGCCTGGTAGGCTGCAGTCCATGGGGTTGGGAAGAGTCGGACATGACTGAGCGACTTCACTTTCACATTTCACTGTCATGCATTGGAGAAGGAAATGGCAACCCACTCCAGTGTTCTTGCCTGGAGAATCCCAGGGATGGTGGAGCCTGATGGGCTTCCGTCTATGGGGTCGCACAGAGTTGGACACGACTGAAGCGACTT
Organism: Bos indicus; assembly: GCF_029378745.1. Taxonomy (NCBI): domain Eukaryota; kingdom Metazoa; phylum Chordata; class Mammalia; order Artiodactyla; family Bovidae; genus Bos; species Bos indicus. The sequence continues at coordinate 96,321,229 of NC_091768.1, read as the reverse complement.
AGCAGCAGCAGCAGCAGCAGCATATTCCTTCAAAGAAGCCACAAATGACTCTTGCTGTTTTCTCTAAACAAACACTAACTGAAGATCAAGCTGAACAACAGCTTTTCATAATAAGTTTTGGGGGTATTTGGACCCTGACCATCTTCATGAAGTCAATCCATGTGGTTGGAACTCATGGGAAGAGGGTCCTGGATAAAGTGAGGGAGAATTCTGGTGGGGGAGGGTCTGTTCATGTGAAGGAGTGGAAGGATCACACACTTCCATACTCTGAAGGGCAAGGACCTGTCGAAAGTAGGTTTGGACTTGTCAAAGATTTGCTTGACTGAGAAGAGCAAAGGAGATGGGTAATTCAAGGGCCAAAGAAGAAATGAAATGAATTGGACTACAAACAGCTGAAGACAGCCAGCCGCAGGCACTGAGAAGGAACTGGGTGACTGCCATCCTGTACCTGTACCCTCGGGGTCTACCTGGTGTCTGCATGGCAGGGTGCTGAGTTTGCCTCATCTAATTCTATTTCCTTTATCTCCTCCATGGGACTTCCTCAAGGGAGCCAATATATGAAGCTATAACTTTTAAACTGGTAACTTATGTGAGGTGATGGATGGTAACTTGATTGTAGTAATCATTTCACAGTGTGTGTTGTGTGTGTGTGTACACACACACACACACACACACACATATATAATCATGTTGGACATCTTTTTAAAATATTTATTTGTTTTTTAATTGAAGGATAATTGCTCTATAGAATTTTGTTGTTTTCTGCCAAACATCCTTGTTGGACATCTTAAATATATCCAATTTATTTGTCAATTATGCTTCAGTAAAAAACTGGAAAAAGTGGAATAAAAGCACTGAGTTCTAGAGTTAGGGTGCCTTGGCCTCATCTGGATTTCATCTCCTGTGAGTGAAGTCACCACAGGCTGCTCTCTGAGGCTCTGCTTTCTCATCTCCAAAATGGGAACCCCGATAACCTTTCTTCACGTGGAGAGGATGAGGTGCTCAATGTCAAGTTCACAGCATAGGTAGGCAATCAATGCATGTAAGTTGCCATTGTTGTGGTTGGAGTTTTGGGCGAGGACTGGCCTCCAGGTTTCCATTCCTGCCTCTCGGCCTTGATTATGAGGACTCCTACTTCTGCTGGGTTGAAGAGTCCTGGGGGCTCTTCCCAGACTTAATTCCAATTCCAGGTTGGTCTAGTTTGATGACTTCTTCCTCTTTGTCTGGTAGGCGAGGCTGCAAGCAGTTTTCTTGTTGAGTCCCAGTTGATTTGTATCTCTCCATGCAGTCCACCAATGTTCTCTTAAGGTAACGTGCTACAGCTATCATTGTTGCTGCTGTTTAGTCTCTAAGTGAAAGTGAAATTTGCTCAGTGCTGTCCGACTCTTTGCGACCCCATGTACTATACAGTCCATGGAATTTTCCAGACCAGAATACTGGAGTGGGTAGCCTTTCCCTTCTAAAGAGGATCTTCTCAACCCAAGGATTGAACCCAGGTCTCCCGCATTGCAGGCGAATTCTTTACCAGCTGAGCCACAAGGGAACTGGTGACCTTAGTTCAGTCGCTAAGCCGTGCCCAAGTCTTTGTGACCCCCATAGAAACTGTAGCAAGAATACTGGAATGGGTGGCCATTTCCTTCTCCAGGGGATCTTCCAGACCCACAGATCAAATTTGAGTCTCCTGCATTGGCAGGCTGATTCTTTACAGCTGAGCCGCCAGGGAAGGCCACAGCTCTCGCTCCTGCCCATACTATCAACCGAATACAGAGAGTGAGTTGATGACGATGAATCGTCCTCACCAGTCTGAGTGCCACTCTGTGCTGGGTGAGTTCTGACCCTGAGCAGAGCTGCTGGACTGCCTCTGTTCATGTGGGAACTTGTGGGCTGGCCCACCGTCACCCCTGGTCTCTGCTCTCCCCCTGAACTTCTTCCAGGGCTCTTGTTCACTTTCGGTCATGGTCCAGATCACTAACCTTAGTCATATCACTGCATGGATCAGGCTCAGGATGGAGCTTCAGGGCCCTTCAGTCAACCCCCTTGACCCATGCGGGCCCAGTTACCTCATGGTCACTGTGGATGAGCGATGGTGGGGTGAAGTCACTACTTCAGGTCATAAGCTTTCAAGGTAGGGGAATTGTGAGAGTGCGTTTGGATGTGAGGAATGGGGAGGGTTGGTAGGGGCAGTGGAGAAGAGGCAGAGATTTGGAGCTCAAGAGAACATCAGTTCTTTGCCTTTCATCTCCCCCGGTCTTTACCTTGTGTTTCAGGGTTTCTTTAGCCACTAAGTTCTGCATGGTGATTTTTCACCATGTTTCTGAAAGTGTCTCCCTTTTCTCTCTTTTCACAGAAGCATGCAGGGGGCTCCAGCAACCGACTGCTCACCAGCCTCCCTCCAAACTGCAAGCAAAAATATAGCATCCAGCCAGACCCTCACAGAGGAAAAGGTCTGGGGACCTGAACACAATCACAAGGCTCGCAGAGATGAGTGCTTACATCAGTGTGGGGCATTTGCAGTGACTGAACCCTGGATCTGTTGTTTCTAAACTGGAAGCTGCCTCTGTCACCTGGGTCCCTGCAACAGGTGTTCTTTCTGTACGCCGCTGGACCCTTGCCACCAGGGGGCAGCAGCCACCGGGGCCCCCTTCATGCATTCTCAGCGCGTAGGATGTATGTGTGTCTATTCTGAGATCCAGAGCATACCCAGGAATTTTCCAAACCACACTTACAAAATAAAAACTACATTAAAAAAAACCCAAGAGTAGAGTAGCTACTTCTTATGGAGTAAACTCTTAAAAGAAACAAAATAACTCTATTAGCTTCTATGTTGCTCTCACTAAAAATTAATAATTATCTAGGACAGTTGAATTTAATACTGGTCTAACATTTGATCTCAGAGTCGAAAATTAATTGGTCTTAGTCTATAGATCTGGGATCTACAACAGTGACCCCTGTCCCTCAACTCTACTGTTGCTGCTGCTGCTGCTGCTAAGTCACTTCAGTCGTGTCCGACTCTGTGCGACCCCATAGACGGCAGCCCACCAGGCTCCCCTGTCCCTGGGATTCTCCAGGCAAGAACACTGGAGTGGGTTGCCATTTCCTTCTCCAATGCAGGAAAGTGAAAAGTGAAAGTGAAGTCGCTCAGTCGTGTCTGACTCTTAGCGACCCCATGGACTGCAGCCTACCAGGCTCCTCCGTCCATGGGATTTTCCAGGCAAGAGTACTGGAGTGGAGTGCCATTGCCTTCTCCGCTCAACTCTACTACAGGAGATTTATCCACTGTGCTTAGACTGTTCAAGCTAATCTTAATCCAAATCATTAACAGATCTCCTATGAGGCCCCTCCCATTTTTCTAAGAATCTTGCTTGTTCCCCCTGTCATGCAAATGGTTTGGATGACATTTCCAGACCACAGACTCTTCTCTGTAGATCAGCTGAGCTCTGCCCCTCCTGGCTTCATTAATTCTTTTAAAAAATAAAGACAAACCAGTTTTCTTAATATTTATTCTTTGAACATTGTAAAGCAGTAGTTAAAGACGTTATGTTCATTTATTGATATATTCACATCTTTGTTGCTGCTGGGTTGCTCAGTTGTGTCTCACTCTTTGTGACCCCATGGCTTACAGCACATCAGGCTTCCCTGTCCTTCACCACTCCCAGAGCCTATTCAAACTCATGTCCATCGAGTCGGTGATGCCATCAAACCATCTCACTCTCTGTCGTCCCCTTCTCCTGCCTTCAATCTTTCCCAGCATCAGGGTCTTTTCTAATGAGTGGGCTCTTTGAATGAGGTGGCCTTTCTCTAAACAATTGTTGAATGGTCATGACAGTACTCAAACCTTTTGTCCTTCTATTCTTTATCTTTCCTATGTAAGGTATATCTCCTTTCATTCTTTTTCTTGTTCCTAGCTCTCTTTAGTTCAATTTTTAATAATTGCAAAGATCTAAGCTAGATACAATGCTATAGGAATTTTGAGACCAAAACTGATAGTAATAGGACAATAATTTCCCAACTTTTGGAAGCAATTGTCTTTTCTTGGTTCCTTTGTTTCTTCTGAGCTCTACCTGTTGAATCTTTATCCTCTGGGCATGTGTGATGCTCTTTTCTAATCTTATTCCTGGCAAACTTCATCTTGTTTTTTTTTTTTTTCCCCTTTGAATCATTTGTCTAACTCATCCAAGTGGCTGAATTCTGCATCTTTCTTCCAAGATGCTAGCTGTCCTGCCTCCCTCAGCAGCATCTACCAAGCTGGATGGGGGTGTTCTCCATTCTTTCTTCCAGATCATTGACAAAGAAATGAAACCACGCTCATTGTGGGGGTGACCGCTGGCAGACATTAGTGGTCGTGGTCTCTGGGGAGTGATCATGAGCCGTGCATGGATAACTCAGCCTTGGACGCAGAGATATAGGGTTATCAGCCAACTGCAGCTCCGTGAAACTTGCCACTGGCAACTCAGATGCTTATTTTCAGAAGCACAAGAACAATAACTAGTAGAGCTTCTCTTCTGGAGGAAAAAGTGCTCTGCCTGCCACCCCCTCTCTGCAACCTAGGACAGCCAAGATCCTTACTGTGCATTAAGCTCTGCCCAGCAACTGAAGGGCTTGGATGGCTTAATGCTAAAGTTCTACTTGGTTCTGAAACTCCTCAGTTCCCATTGAAAACTGACGTATTTTTCCAAGGAAGACTTACTGGCCAAGAGGTCCATGAAAAGTTGCTCAACATCAGTGATCAAGAGGGAAATGCAAATCAAAACCACAATGAGATATCACCTCACACCTGTTAGCATAACTATAATTAAAAACAGCAAAAGATGACAAGTGTTGGCAAGGATGAGCAAAAATTGGAACCCTAGTGCACTGTTGGCGGGATTTGTAAACTAGTGCAGCTGCTATTGGAGAAGGCAATGGCACCGCACTCCAGTACTCTTGCCTGGAAAATCCAGTGGACAGAGGAGTGTGGTAGGCTGCAGTCCATGGGGTCGCTAAGAGTTGGGCATGACTGAGCGACTTCACTTTCACTCTTCACCTTCATGCATTGGAGAAGGAAATGGCAACCCACTCCAGTGTTCTTGTCTGGAGAATCCCAGGGACGGAGAAGCCTGGTGGGCTTCCGTCTATGGGGTCACACAGAGTCAGACACGACTGAAGTGACTTAGCAGCAGCAACAGCAGCAGCTGCTATGGAAAACAGTATAGAGATTCAGTATGGGTCTGTGGAAAGTAGATCCATCATATCATCCCACATCTGGGTATTTACCCCAAATAATTGATCTGGATCTCGAAGAGATACCTGCACTCCTCAAGTTGACTGCAGTGGTATTCAAAATAGCCAAGACAGGGAAGCAACCCAAGTGTCCACTGAAAGTGAAGTGAAGTGAAGTCGCTCAGCCATGTCCGACTCTTTGTGACCCCATGGACTGTAGCCCACCAGGCTCCTCCATCCATGGGATTCTCCAGGTAAGAATACTGGAATGGGTTGCCATTTCCTTCTCTCAGGGATCTTCCCACCCGGGGATTGAACCCAGGTCTCCCGCATTGCAGGCAGATGCAGGCTCAGATGCTCTGAGCCACCAGGGAAGCCTCTGAACGATGAATGGATAAAGAGACTGTGGTTTATACACACAAAGGAATATTATTCTGTCTAAAAAAAAAAAAAAAATAGAAGTCTTGCTATTTGCTACAGCTTGGGGAGACCTGGAGGACATTATACTTAGTGAAAAAAGCCAGACACAGAAAGACCAACACTGTATGATCTTATATGCATGGAATCTAAAAAGCTGAACTTGTAGAAGCAGAGAGTAGAGTGATAGTTACCAGGGACTGGGGGGAGGGGAAATGGAAGATTCCAATCAAGGGTACCAAATTTCAGTTATGTAGGATGAATGGGTTCTGGAGATCTAATGTACAGTATGGTGACTTTAGTTACAACAGAGTCCTGTATATTTGACATTTATAAAGAGGGTAGATCCTGAGTGTTTTCACCATGTAAACACACACACATATGTAATGGTAACCATGTGAAATGATGAATGTGTTCATTGGTTTGGTTGCCGTGACTATTGCATTCACAATGAAATATTCATGTATATCATACCATCAATTTGTACACTGTAAGTATTAGTTCAGTTCAGTTCAGTTGCTCAGTTGTGTCCGACTCTTTAAGACCCCATGAACTGCAGCATGCCAGGCCTCCCTGTCCATCACCAACTCCTGGAGTTTACTCAAAATCATGTCCATTGAGTTGGTGATGCCATCCAGCCATCTCATCCTCTGTCATCCCCTTCTCCTCCTGCCCTCAATCTTTCCCAGCATCAGGGTCTTTTCCAATTAGTCAGTTCTTCACATCAGGTGGCCAAAGTATTGGAATTTCAGCTTTCAGCATCAGTCCTTCCAGTGAATATTCAGGACTGATTTCCTTGAGGATAGGCTGGTTGGATCTCCTTGCTGTCCAAGGGACTCTCAAGAGTCTTCTCCAGCACCACAGTTCAATTCTTTGGTGCTCAGCTTTCTTTATGGTCCAACTCTCACATCCATACATGACTACTGGAAAAACCATAGCTTTGACTAGATGGACTTTTGTTGGCAAAGTAATGTCTCTTCTTCTTAATATGCTGTCTAGGTTGGTCACAACTTTACTTCCAAGGAGTAAGCATCTTTTAATTTCATGGCTGCAGTCACCACCTGCAGTGATTTTGGAGCCCCCAAAAATAGTCTGTCACTGTTTCCACTGTTTCCCCATCGATTTCCCATGAAGTGATGGGACCAGATGCCATGATCTTAGTTTTCTGAATGTTGAATTTTAAATCTTTTTCATTCTCCTCTTTCACATTCATCAAGAGGCTCTTTAGTTCTTCTTCACTTTCTTCCATAAGAGTGGTGTCATCTGCATATCTGAGGTTATTGATATTTCTCCCAGCAATCCTGATTCCAGCTTGTGCTTCCTCCAGCCCAGCGTTTCTCATGATGTACTCTGCATAGAAGTTAAATAAGCAGGGTCACAATATACAGCCTTGATGTACTCCTTTCCCTATTTGGAACCAGTCTGTTGTTCCATGTCCAATTCTAACTGTTGCCTCCTGAACTGCATACAGGTTTCTCAAAAGGCAGGTCAGGTGGTCTGGTATTCCCATCTCTTTAAGAATTTTCCAGTTTGTTGTGGTCCAGAGTCAAAGGCTTTGGCATATTCAGTAAAGCAGAAGTAGATGTTTTTCTAGAACTCTCTTGCTTTTTCCATGATCCAGCAGATGTTGGCAATTTGATCTCTGGTTCCTCTGCCTTTTCTAAATTCAGCTTGAACATCTGGAAGTTCATGGTTCACTGTTGAAGCCTGGCTTGGAGAATTTTGAGCATTACTTTACTAGCATGTGAGATGAGTCCAATTGTGTGGTAGTTTGAGCATTCTTTGGCATTGCCTTTCTTTGGGATTGGAATGAAACCTGACTTCCAGTCCTGTGGCCACTGCTGAGTTTTCCAAGTTTGCTGACATATTGAGTGCATATTAAGTATGAATATATACAATAGAAAAGAGAAAAGAAAGCTGACCTATGTCACAAAGGTCACTGTCTCCTCAGAGACCCATGCCAACCAGCTTCCCCCTCCTTCCTGAGTTTGCACATCTCTCTCCATCTTTCACTGTCCCCTCCAAGTGTGAGCACACTCCAGTCCCCTGGACTCTACTCCATCTCTAGCTACCACTCTAACACTTGCTCTCTTTCTTTCTCATTTCACATTCTCCATGTGGTGATTTACATTCACCACCAGTCTGAGTATTTGCATCTGCCCAAATTCATATGTTGAAACCTAGTCTCTGATGTGATGGTCTTAGGAAATGGGGCCAGTGGGAGGTGATTCAGTCAGGAGGGTGGAGCCCTCATGAATGGGATTAGTGCCCTTTTAAAGAGACCCCAAGAGAAGGTACTGGCAACCCACTCCAGTACTCTTGCCTGGAAAATCCCATGGACAGAGGAGCCTGGTAGGTTGCTAAGAGTTGGGCACAAATGAACAACTTCACTTTTATTTTTCACTTTCATGCATTGGAGAAGGAAACAGCAACCCACTCCAGTATTCCTGCCTGGAGAATCCCGGGGACAGAGGACCCTAGTGGGCTGCCGTCTATGGGGTCGCACACGACTGAAGCAACTTAGCAGCAGCAGCAGCAGAGAGACCCCAGGGAGTTCTTTTGCCTCTTCCTCCAGGTGAGGACACATCGGGAAGTCAGCAGTCTGCAATCTAGTAGTGTGCTCTCACCAGACCCCAAATCTTTGGGCTTCCAGCCTCCAGAACTGTGAGAAGTAGATTTCTGTTTATAAGTCACCCAGTCTGTGGTACTGTGTTACAGCATCCTGAATGGATCAATGCACTAGTTGTTTCTTCTTCATTACTTTTCAAACGTTTAAAATCCGTAACCATTTTTCTTCCATCTAGATCAAGGGAGTGGAATTGTTGCAGCTCAGGTAACCAACATTGTTCTACTTGCAAAGTCCAGTGAATGGCTCCTAGGGCTTGTCTTACTGACTTGTGTACCCTGGGATCCTCCTTCACCCTCCGTGAGTCATTTCCTTTGCCTCCTTCATGACTCGCCCTTCTCTTCCCTCTTTAAATGTTGGCGTGTCACAGGCTTCTGTCTCCTGCCTGTCTCCATCCTCCTGCCTCAGTTTCTCTGCAGATAAGATCAATTATTTCATGATTCTAACCGTCACCTTGTTGTTGTTCAGTCCACAAGTTGTGTCCAACTCTTTGCGATCCCATGGACTGCAGCATGACAGCCATCTCTGCCTCTGTCGTCCCCTTCTCCTTCTGCCTTCAATCTTTCCCAGCATCAAGGTTTTTTCCCAATGAGTCAGCTCTTCACATCAGGTGGCCAAAGTATTGGAGCTTCAGCTTCAGCATCAGTCTTTCCAATGAATATTCAGGGTTGATTGCCTTTAGGATTGACTGGCTTGATCTTGCAGTCCAAGGGACTCTCAAGAATCTTCTCTAGTACCACAATTCGAAGGCATCAATTCTGTGCTCAGCCTACTTTATGGTCCAGCTCTCACATCCATACATGACTACTGGAAAAACCATAGCTTTGACTAGATGGACCTTTGACACCTAAATGCATGTTAATGACGTTTTCTATCTATGTCTGATCACCCCACAGCTTTGGATGTGTTTTAACCACCTCTGAGCATCTCTGTCATGGGAAGCTCAAGTATCAAGTGTCTAAGGCTGAGTCCATCCCCTTCCCTTCACAGTGGCCTCCCTGCCTTGTTTGTTGACAACATCACGTCATTGCCTATGCTTGAAATCTAGGGCCTCCTGTCAGATTCCTCTCTTTTCCCACCTCCTCTACCCGTGGAAGGTTCTAAACTCTTCCATGGTGCCCTCCTAGTGTTCACGACCCGTTTCCCTGCCCCCTGCCTTGCAGGCTGCATCTGGCTCGGTGCCTACCATCCCCTCCCCCCAAGCCCCCTCATCACGCGTCTCACTAGTTCCATGCTGCCCACCTGGCTCCCCTGGGGTCCATTCTCCACATTCTCACTACAGAGACCTGGAAAAACATGGCCAGGTTGCTCTTGTCCTTAAAATCCCTCCTGTGGCTCTCATCCTCTCCAGCAGTTGATTTTAAACTACTAGGGGTCACATGTGTCTTTGAAAAGTTTATGAAAAATAAACAGACACACAGACAGTTTCAAGACAATAACAAAAATTTCTAAAAACTTATTCTCTAGACCCCAAATGAGGACCTCACGCTACAGGTGGTCCCTTTGCTTGGCATGAAAAGCCCACCTTGGGCCACTTCCACCAAACCTGGGCGGCCCCCTAACACACGCACCCCACCCCCCGCAACCCCCCCACCGCTGCCTCTGCTTGGAAAGCCCATCCCCCGCTCCTTGCCCTGTTTGCCAGGGGTGGGGAGGGAGCAGTTCTTCAAGGCTCAGCTCCTTCTGGATGCCTTCCTCGAGTCCCCCCTTCCTCACCACCCCCACTCTCTCAGCCCAGTTCATCGTGCCTCCTCTGAGACTTCAGAACATAAAAGGACACAGCTGTAGGACACTTAGGAGTCACTCAAAGTAATAAAGAGCTGGCTTTTACATTACTGCTTACAAAGGAAAAAGTATTCTTTCTACCCTTAACAAAAGAACCCCAGTGACAAGACCAGCCTCCTCTGGTGTTGTCAGCAGTGGGGACAAATAAAAGAAGGCTTTAAATCTTCAGATCTCTCTCTCTTTTTTGATCTGCATTTGCTTTACCAAATCATATGTGATTAGTTACCCGAGTAGAAAATTTCAGGGACTTCCCTGGTGGTCCAGTGGCTACGATTCTGTGCTCCCAATGTAGGGGGCCTGGGTTTGATCCCTGGTCAGGAAACTAGACCTATGCACCTAGAACACACACACACACACACACACACACACACACATATATATATATGTATGTATATATAAGAAAAGTGCATACATCTGTGAGTTCTGGGAGAGGGCCCTCCAAAATGTTGATGCCAAAGTTTCATTCACAGGCAACTTCCTATCCTGGAAGATTTTATTTCAACATTATCCTTAGCAAATGAACATGAAGGTGAATAAAGCATGTGTAATCATAATTACAGGCTTCCCCAGGGGTTCAGACTGTAAAGAATCTGCCTGCAATGCAGGAGCCACAGGAGACATAGGTTCGATTCCTGGATCAAGAAATCCCCTGGAGAAGGAAATGGCTACTCACTCTAGTATTCTTGCCTGGAGAATCCCATGGACAGAGGACCCTGGCGGACCCTTGGGTCGGACATGACTGAGTGGCTAAGCACAATCATAATCACTCTATTCTCAACTCAGCTCTTCATTTAGATCTCTATAAAACTTGGTGCCATATGCCCTCTTGAGACACACGGCAGTCTAGAGGTTACACTGTGGACTGTCAGGGAATAAGATGGTTGCAAACAGATGCCACTGTACACAGAAGGCACATTTAGAAGCAGATGGGATTCTTTTATGTAGAAATGAGAATAAAAAGCAGTAAAAAAAATATGAGGGTGAAGGAGTCACAGAAGCAAGCAGAGAAACCAGGAAGGCAGAGGAGCATAGGATGCTTTGATTAAAACTACTGAACTGAGTTTAGGATTTTCAGAAATTTTATCTTTGAGCCTGTTATGTTTAGTACAGAAATAGCCATGGCATTAGAGAAGAGAATCCTGAGGGTTTGGGCAATAGTAGTTTAGGCTAAGAGACAGCAGAGACATTTTAACCCCTGCTCTACACAGGTGGTGGCTCAGATGGTAAAGCATCTGCCTACAATGCGGGAGACCCGGGTTCAATCCCTGGGTTGGGAAGATCTCCTGGAGAAGGAAATGGCAACCCACTCCAGTATTCTTGCCTGGAAAATCCCACGGATGGAAGAGCCTGGTAGGCTATAGTCCCTGGGGTCACAAAGAGTCAGACACGACTGAGCGACTTCACTTCACTTCTACACAGGTAGAAAAGGGAAGTTGAACTTGTGACCAAATCTCTATGGACCTCAGTATTGTCATCTGTAAAATGGGGAATAGCCTGAGGGGTCTCAAACAGCCTTTCTAACTTGAAAATACTGTGATTTCTGACTCTATAGATAGGACTACATAGCCCCAGACAGGCAGTTTGAAGATAAACTATTAAACAAGATTAAAATAAAACCTAGAGGAAATCAACCCTGAATGTTCATTGGAAGGACTGATGCTGAAGCTGAAGCTCCAATACTTTGGCCACCTGATAGGAAGAACTGATTCATTGGAAAAGACCCTGATGCTGGGAAAGATTGAAGGCTGGAGGAGAAGGTGACGACAGAGGATGAGATGGTTGGATGGCATCATTGACTCAATGGACTTGAGTTTGAGCAAGTTCTGGGAGTTAGTGCTGGACAGGGAAGCTTGGTGTATTGCAGTCCATGGGGTCACAAAGAGTCAGAGACAATTGAGTGACTGAATAGCAACAAAACAAAACCAGCTAACAAAATTAGAAGTCTCAGCTGACCACAGATAGTCTCTTTTAGCTAACTTAGGCAAGAGGTTGTTTTATTTGAATTTTATTTGTTGATGCGCCACCTTCTTTGGTAGCCTTGCTCCCTAATCACTCCCACCCCTGTTCTTTCAGGGGACAGTTGGATGGTCCTCTATCAGCCTTGGAACGTTTGGTGGGTCAGACGCATGCCTGCCTCAGGATCTTTCCATGACTGATGCCTAGAATACTTGCCCTGCTTATTTGCATGCCTCACTCCCTCATTTTGGAGAGGGAAATGACAACCTACTCCAATATTCTTGCCTGGAGAATCCCATGGACAGAGGAGTGTGGCAGGCTACAGTCCATAGGGTCGCAAAGAGCTGGACATGACTGAAGCAACTGAGCACGCACGTACTCATTCTGTTTGTTATCTGGCCTCCACTACCTCCATGAGGGCAGTTATTCTCCTGTTCGTTCACTGCAGTATTGCCAGTGCCTGGACCAGTGCCTGGCACGTGGTGGGTGTTGAGGAATGCCTGTGAGTGAAGGTCTGTGTGTCCACAGCAGCAGCAGACCCTGTGGTCCAGAGGGCAGGTGGAGAGCTATGGCCCCGAAACAGGCTAAGGTGAGAAAGCCCCACGTGCTAAGGGAGCCAGGCCTGGCAGCTCCTTGGAGGCAATGAACCATCCTGGGCTACAGCCTTAAACAACGCTCCTTTTAGATGACACATGCCCTCTAATGCCACAGGAAGGGAGCTATGGAGGCACTGAACCAACCCACGGGGGCATCAGCCCCGAGGACGCTATGTCCACACACACTGGAGTCATTAGCCCATGACTTTATGTCTTAAGTTGATTTTGAAGCCCTGAGGTGAGCATCTGAGATGCTGCCATGATGGTTCTGGGGCTCCAAGGCCAGTGAGAGAAATTGCGGACATTGCGTCTTCAGTGCAGAGGATCCCAGGTAAAGTTGGACACCCTCCAGTGCCCCATGGTTCCCCGAGTCCCCCTCTAAGACGTCACCCAGCCTGCTTCCCCACACTGGTGACCTGCGAGAGTGTCCTGATCCTCCTGCTGAATCCTGAGGCCTTATTACAGTGCTGGAGCTCTGTTGGCAGAATTCCTGGGTCAAACAATGGCTCCAACACTTGGTCATACTGTGACACTGGCCACGTTACTTGCAGTGCTCTGTGCCTCTATTTGCTCTTCTGTTAAGTGGGAACATTGACGTCTTCTCCCTAGGGCTGTTGTGAGGATTACATATATGTCAGGATATGTCAAGTCCCTGGAGTTGAGCCTCATGTGCTGTAAGAGCTTTACCATGCATTGTCCAGGTGCTCTCGATGCCCAGCAGAGTGGCTGGTGCAGTAGCTGCTCAACACCATCGACTGGGGACATGGAGGGAGTGAGGCGATGGACGCAGAGCTAGAGATGAGTGAACTTGACCTCTGAACAAGACGATGGCTGTCCTGGGGGAACAGCCCTCTTGGTGCAGCTATTAGAAAGGAGCTCTGCTGGCAGCAGGTCTCAAAGTCAGGCATTGGGATGTAAACCAAGGGGGTTCCTGGTGATTGAAACAGGGGAGGGAAGGGCTGACTTTGTAAATATAACTGCAAACACATACTTGGTAACTAAGCAATTTGGCAAAGGTCCCCACTCTAGAGACAAAATTTTCCCTTTGAAAATGAGCATAATAACAATGACTTCATCCAGGGCTTTGGCACGTGTGTTTGAGAGTGGCCATCCTTTTACTGATGGCTGTAAGGCCCCAGAGGTCAGGTGAGGTGCACATGCAGAGTCCCCCCCTCCTCCAAGGGCACGGTGGAAGGTCAGTCCAGGTGGTGTCTTCATTCCAGTCTTCCAGGGCGACTGCCGTGCTTGCCCCTTGGTTTGTTCCTGCATTCTCTGCAAGGTGTGCATAAAAGCTGAGGTTGTTCTCAATTCAGCTTACAATCCAGGCATTAAGGGACGTGAAACCCTTCTTCAAGGGCTTCCCTGGTGGCTCAGATGGTTAAGAATCTGCCTGCAATGCAGGAAGGCTGGGTTTGAACCCTGCGTCAGGAAGATCCCCTGGAGAAGGAAATGGCAACCCACTCCAGTACCCTTGCCTGGAGAATTCCATAGACAGAGGAGCCTGTTGGGCTACCGTCCATGGAGTCACAGAGTCGGACACGACTGAGTGACTGACGCTTTTTTCATGCTTGCTTCTCTGCTCTCCCCCTGCACTGGAGGTGATTTGGATCAGAGGAGTGGGAAAAGGCAGAGGAAACACACTGGTGGTTGTACCACTCTCCGCCTGCACTGGAAGCACGCCGGTCACCTGATCTCTGGACTTTTCAAACCAAAGGCAAAAGCTGCATCTCCCCGACCCAGCCTCGCCGACCAGGGTGGTGGGAAGCAGATCTTCCTACTCCTCTGGTCTCCAGAAGGAAAATGTATGCTCACGGGGAAATAACAGTTCATCACACGATCTTGCTCCTAAGGGGAATAACTTTTGTTTTCTATTTCTTCTTCAATCAACCATCCTTCTCTTCTCCACTTGTCATCACCAACTGCAAATCCACTTCACAGAACTTGACTCACCCTGGACTGGTTAGGATACCCAAGTTCAAAAGCAATCATAGCCCTCTTTTTCTTTCTGAGGATGAAGAAATATCCTCTTACTTTGTTGATGGCTTATCTATGTTTTCTTGCCATGTTGTTCTTGAGAGCATATTGGGCAGGGTTGATATTAGAGCATTCATCTAAACAACACCCCTACCAAGAATTTCATTAATTCCCAAAACAGTTCTCTCTCTTTATGAAAATTGGTGATATTTGGGAACATGTTCTTTTGGAAAGAGTCTCCCATTCTAAGAACTGAAGACTCTAATGTTCTCTGAGCCGTATTTTATATAGCACCAAGTACTGCTTGGATCCAAGAATTCCTGTAGAATTCCTGTGCGTGTGCACACATGCACACATACACACATCACTGGGAAATAATTATTGTTTCAGGGCAAGTGTGAACTCATAGCTCTGTGGTGAGTACCATGACCCCTGGCTTGGTGCCTATTTTTCATTGCAGTGGGGGCCTGACCATCTGCAGTTGTGAACTCTGACCTCCTGTTGGAGGAGGTAATTGGAAGGAAGTGACTGTTGTTGACCTGAGAACTGGACCTGGGTGCACAAAGACTGCATCTCCCACCCCTGACCTTGGGATGTAGGCTCTGTCCTCTGTCCCCATCAGTTCAGTTCAGTCGCTCAGTCGTGTCCAACTCTTTGCGACCCCATGAACTGCAGCAAGCCAGGGCTCCCTGTCCATCACCAACTCCCAGAGTTTACCAAATAAACTCAAGTTTCTTGAGTCAGTGATGCCATCCAACCATCTCATCCTCTGTCGTCCCCTTCTCCTCCTGCCCTCAATCTTTTCCAGCATCAGGGTCTTTTCCAATGAGTCAGTTCTTTGCATCAGGTGGCCAAAGTATTGAAGTTTCAGCTTCAACATCAGTCCTTCCAATGAACACCCAGGACTAATCTCCTTTACGATGGACTGGTTGGATTTCCTTGCAGTCCAAGGGATTCTCAAGAGTCTTCTCCAACATCACAGTTCAAAAGCATCAATTCTTCAGTGCTCAGCTTTCTTTACAGTCCAACTCTCACATCCATACATGACTACTGGAAAAACCATAGCCTTGACTAGATGGACCTTTGTTGGCAAGGTAATGTCTCTGCTTTTGAATATGCTATCTAGGTTGGTCATAACTTTCCTTCCAAGGTGTAAGTGTCTTTTAATTTCATGGCAGCAGTCACCATCTGCAGTGATTTTGGAGCCCCAAAAATAAAGTCAGCCACTGTTTCCACTGTTTCCCTTTCTATTTGCCATGAAGTGATGGGACCAGATGCCATGATCTTCGTTTTCTGAATGTTGAGCTTCAAGCCAAATTTTTCACACTCCTCTTTCACATTCATCAAGGGGCTCTTTAATTCTTCTTCACTTTCTGCCATAAGGGTGGTGTCATCTGCATATCGGAGGTGATTGATATTTCTCCCAACAATCTTGATTCCAGCTTGTGCTTCATCCAGCCCAGATTTTCTTAAGATGTACTCTGCATAGAAGTTAAATAAGTATGGTGACAATATACAGCCTTGACGTACTCCTTTTCCTATTTGGAACCAGTCTGTTGTTCCATGTCCAGTTCTAACTGTTGCTTCCTGACTTGCATATAGGTTTCTCAAGAGGCAGGTCAGGTGGTCTGGTATTCCCATCTCTTTCAGAATTTTCCAGTTTATTGTGATCTACACAGTCAAAGGCTTTGGGATAGTCAATAAAGCAGAAATAGATGTTTTTCTGGAACTCTCTTGCTTTTTGATGATCTAGTGGATGTTGGCAATTTGATCTCTGGTTCCTCTGCCTTTTCTAAATTCAGCTTGAACATCTAGAAGTTCATGGTTCACTGTTGAAGCCTGGCTTGGAGAATTTTGAGCATTATTTTACTAGCATGTGAGATGAGTCCAATTGTGCAGTAGTTTGAGCATTCTTTGGCATTGCCTTTCTTTGGGATTGGAATGAAAACTGACCTTTTCCAGTCCTGTGGCCACTGCTGAGTTTTCCAAATTTGCTGGCATATTGAGTGCAGCACTTTCACAGCATCATGTTTTAGGATTTGAAATAGCTCAACTGGAATTCCATCACCTCCACTAGCTTTGTTTGTAGTGATGCTTCAAAATGGGCCTTAGGCCCACTTGACTTCACCTTCCAGTCAAGTGATTATCTGGGTCATGAAGTGTTGGGGGCCAGCATGAGGCACTCCGCCCGTGGCAAAGGTCATCAGGAAGGAGGCTCGACATACGCAAAGGCGGGATCGAGCCTCAGGAGTCCCCCTGGAAATCCTCGAGCATCTACCCCCATAACCAGAGCCTGCCTACTTTACTACTTTATGCTCTCACCTACACCTCTGACTTTATGGGGGGCTGTCCCTCACCACCTCTTTTGGAGAAGGAGTTAACTTAGAGCTCCAATTAATAAAAACTCCTGGGCATGATAGGAGTGTTTCAACCTACAAACTCCTCTGAAGATTCTCTAGCCTGCCTGACAGGCTTGTCCGGCCACATGTGATTGCTCACAGCCTCCCAACCGTGAGAGGCACGAGATGCTTTAAACCTTCTAAAAACAGGTTCCTTAGAAAAGTTAGAAAACCATTAGTATAAGTATAGTGGGCTGATTAGAAATTGTATTGGTGAGGGGTTTTTCATTTGTTGAGCCAATGTTTGTTGCTAAGTCTCCATATTCCCTGCCCTTACACACATTAATGAATATATAGAAGAAATAAGTATTAACCTTTGATATTAATCATGTTAGACCTTAGGCTAAGTAAATTCTTTTCTTAATTAAAACCCACTACACCCTCACCCTATAGGAATGTAACTTTATCTGGTACCTTCGGAAGGTGGAGTCTTTTTTAAGAATAATCACCCCTGGAGAAATAAGTGTCCTGGTTGACTGACTGCTGTCACAAGGAGAGGGTCATAAATTGTCAGCAGGCCCCCTGGCCAGAAGATGATGTAACACCCCTAAGGCCTCTGTATACATTTGTATGAAGTACCTGACTTTGATAAAAGTCAGGACTGCTGACCCCACATGACTTTTGCATAACATCTCAGTGTATAAAAGTAGACCATGGAAAATAAAGAATTGGGATCAGTTTCTTGAAATATTGGTCTCCCCATGTCACTCTCTCTCTCAAACTCTGGCTGAGTCTCCATCTGGAGCTCGGAGCCCGCCATACTTACTAATTATGCCTGGGCTTCTAAGATCCGACCAGGGAGGCCTCAGTGTCTCCTTTCCTTTAGGAGAACAGAAGGATGCCTGCGGCCTACGTAAGTGGTGCAAACTTCTTGTCTTGAAGTTTTATTGGTCTCCCGCGTAAATCAAGCTACTCAGCCTCTTTTCTCCACTGAATTTTCCTACTGAGCTATCCTCATTCTATTACTCTTTACATCTCTAATTAATATCTAATTTAAGCTATTGTATCCTGATCCTCGCCGACGCCGTCTCCGCTTCGAACTCCCTGGATCAGCCGGGGCTGGGCCTCGAAATGAAGATCTTTTTTGTACAGTTCTTCTTTTGTGTATTCTTGCCACCTCTTCTTAATATCTTCTGCTTCTGTTAGGTCCATACCATTTCTGTCCTTTATTGAGCCTACCTTTGCATGAAATGTTCCCTTGGTAGCTCTAATTTTCTTGAAGAGATCTTTAATTTTTCCCATTCTATTATTTTCCTCTGTTTCTTTGCACTGATCACTGAGGAAGGCTGTCTTATCTCTCCTTGCTATTCTTTGGAACTCTGCATTCAGTTGCTTATATCTTTCCTTTTCTCCTTTGCTTTTCGCTTCCCTTTTTTCTCAGCTATTTGTAAGACAAATAGCTCCTCCTCAGCCATTTTTGCTTTTTGGCATTTCTTTTTCTTGGGGATGGTCTTGCTCCCTGTCTCCTGTACAACGTCACAAACCTCCATCCATAGTTCATCAGGCACTCTGTCTATCAGATCTAGTCCCTTATATCTATTTCTAACTTCCACTGTATAATCATAAGGAATTTGATTTAGGTCATACCTGAATGGTCTAGTGGTTTTCCCTACTTTCTTCAATTTAAGTCTGAATTTAGCAATAAGGAGTTCATGGTCTGAGCCACAGTCAGCTCCCAGTCTTGTTTTTGCTGACTATATAGAGCTTCTCCATCTTTGGCTGCAAAGAATATAATAGACCTGATTTCAGTGTTGGCCATCTGATGATGTCCATGTGTCGAGTCTTCTCTTGTGTTGTTGGAAGAGGGTGTTTGCTATGACCAGTGCATTCTCTTGGCAAAACTCTGTTAGCCTTTGCCTTTCTTCATTCTGTGCTCCAAGGCCAAACTTGCCTCTTACTCCAGGTGTTTCTTGACTTCCTACTTTTGCATTCCAGTCTCCTATAATGAAATAGACATCTTTTTTGGGTGTTAGTTCTAAAATGTCTTGTAGGTCTTCATAGAACCATTCAACTTCAGCTTCTTCAGCATTACTGGTTGGGGCAAAGACTTGGATTACCATGATATTGAATGGTTTGCCTTGGAAATGAGCAGAGATCATTCTGTTGTTTTTGAGATTGCATCCAAGTACTGCATTTTGGACTCTTTTGTTGACTATGATGGCTACTCCATTTCTTCTAAGGGATTCCTGCCCACAGTAGTAGATATAACTGTCCCCATAGCTGGAGCCATTTTCAAAGGCACAAACTTGAAAGAACAATGTGTTTTGAGACCATCAGAGGGTGTATGTAACTGAAAGCCATTAAGGTCTCTAAATGTTCAAGATTGTGGTAGGCAGTGGCAGAGATCTACCCATCTTGAGGCTGCCCAAGACACCCCTACTGCGTAAGTTCTCTGCTTATTATGCCTTCCACCGACCAGTCCAGAGCTGTCTGCCTCTTCCTTTGGTCTCTCCTTGCGCTCTAAGTATGAGGGCTAGTTTCATGTTTCACTGGGAAGCTTCTGAGGCTGTGAACCTGCACGTCTATGCCTTCTGAGGAGCATAACGTAGAAACAGAACACAAAATAGCATGCACAACCCATGCGGTCCACCTCCTGCACTGAGCGTTCCCATGCTGCCAAGGCCCAGCTTCTCCAGGATTCTTCCCTCCCTCGGAACATGTTGGATGTTACCTTGTGTTGGGTTTCACAGGTAGCACATCATTCCATCAACACACAAATTTTCCTGAGCGTTGTTCTACCAAGTGCTGGGGACAGAACCACTGAAGAAGCACAGAAGGAACAAATGTCAGAACTCACACAAGGGAAGGAATAATTTGTGTTCCCTGCAGCCAGAGAGGAAAAGCCTTGGAATTCATGGGACGACGGGTAGAGTACATAGCTGAGTTTTGGCTCACCAGGAGGCGGGTGGGTTAGAAATTTGCCTGAGACTAAAGGCTGTTCTGGTCTCCCTTAGGAAAGCTTGATGACAAGCCTCAAAATGATTCAACTATTGGAAAGTAATTTAACTGCACCCCAGAACAAAGCTCTAGAATATTTATAGAAATTCAAAAGTATTCAGCACTCAGTAAGAAAAAATTCACTCAATCCATTATCTAATAAATAAACTATCAAGCTACAAGAAAACAGGGAAGTATAACCTATAATGAGAAGAAAAGTCAGTCAATGGAAGCCAATCTGAAAATGACACAGATGATTCATTTCAACTAGTAGACAAGGATATTAAAATAATTTTGACTATAAGAGGAGAGTGAAAAAGCTGGCTTAAAACTCAGCATTCAGAAAACAAAGATCATGGCATCCGGTCCTATCACTTCATGGCAAATAGATGGAGAAACAATGGAAACAGTGACAGATTTTATTTTCCTGGGCTCCCAAATCACTGTGGATGGTGACTGCAATCATGAAATAAAAGATGCTTGCTCCTTGGAAGAAAAGCAATGACAAATGTAGTGTATTGAAAAGCAGAGATATTACTTTGCATTACAAAGGTCCATCTAGTCAAAGCTATGGTTTTCCAGTAGTCATGTATGGATTTGAGAGCTGGACAATAAAAAAGGCTGTGCGACGAAAAATTGATGCCTTTGAATTGTGGCACTGGAGAAGACTCTTGAGAGTCCCATGGACTGCAAGGAGATCCAACTAGTCCATCCTAAAGAAGATCAGTCCTGAATGTTCATTGGAAGGACTGATGCTGAAGCTGAAGTTCCACTACTTTGGCCACCTGATGTGAAGAGCCGACTCATTGGAAAAGACCCTGATGCTGGGAAAGACTGAAGGCGGGAGAAAGGGATGGCACAGGATGAGATGGTTGGATGGCATCACTGACTCAATGGACACGAGTTTGAGTAAACTCCAGGAGTTGGTGAAGGACAAGGAAGGCCTGGCGTGCTGCAGTCCATGGGGTGGCCAAGAGTCAGACACAACTGAGCAACTGAACAAAACAACAGCAATTCCTTGTATTTAAGAACATAGGGGAATACTTGAGTATTAAGTGGAGAAATATTAAGTAAGTAAATATTAAATAGAGAAGTAAAAGATATATAAAATATCCATATTAAACTTCTAAAGACTTTTAGATACAAAGTTTCCTGGACAGAACTAACAGCAGAGAAGACACTGCAGAAGGAAAGGTTAATGAACTTGATATAGCAAAGCGAGGCACAGGTTTTGCAGTTGTCCTGATGAGAAACAAAACCATCCCTGAAGTAAGAGAAGGACAACAGAATTTAACACTTAGGGCAGAAGGATTTGGAAACTGATGGAAACATAGAATTGTTAGGTTGCTCCCGGTTTCTGGCTCAGGTGAGTGAGTTGACTAGCAGGAAATACAGCCATTGAGAGGTTTTCTGGGGTTAGTAGAGGACGGAGAGTTTAATTTTGATACAAACATTGAGAGGAGTTGACCTGAATGGGTCATTCTTTCTTTCTTTTTTACCCCTAGTTTTGCAATTTTGAAAACTATTGATTGGAAATCATCTTTAAAATGTGCCTAACTTGTTTTAACAAAGTGTGCAGTGTGGTGGCAGGAGCCCTGGATGGGAAGGAAAGAGAGCTTCTGGTTTTGGCTTGGTCCCTGACTAGCTGTATGATCCTGGGGAAATCTCAGTGCATACCGTTTCCCTAATCCTTTCCTGCAGGCCGCTGCATTGGAACTACCTAGGTACTTGTTAAAAATGAAAACACCAACTCATCCCAGAACTACAGAATCAAAATTTCCCAGGGCACAGCCCAAGTACCTCAATGTAAATTTTTAAAAATTTTGACACTGTGAAAGTTATAGAAAAGGTGCAAGAATCATACAAGGAATTCCTGAACAATTTCACCTAGAGGACCTGCTGCTGCTGCTGCTGCTGCTGCTAAGTCACTTCAGTCGTGTCCGACTCTGTGACCCCAGAGACAGCAGCCCACCAGGCTCCCCCGTCCCTGGGATTCTCCAGGCAAGAACGCTGGAGTGGGTTTGCCATTACCTTCTCCAATGCATGAAAGTGAAAAGTGAAAGTGAAGTCGCTCAGTTGTGTCCGACTCTTAGCAACCCCATGGACTGCAGCCTACCAGGCTCCTCCGTCCATGGACCTAAATGGTAACAAATAACTATATTCATTCGCTCTCTCTTTCTACACACACACACACACACACCACGCACAGACACACAGAGGTTTATTATTATATATGTGTAGGGTTTTTTCTGAACAATGTAAGAGAAAGTTATGGACATGAGATATGGTTCCCTTTTATTCCTAAATGTCTTTGTTTCCTAAAATCCAGGAATTACAATATAGAGTATAATTATATAAAAAAATGGAAATCAGCACCAATACAATAACACTATTTAATTTGAAAACTTTAAATTGCCAATGGATCAACAGTGTTCTTTACAGAAAAAGGAAACCCAAGGCCTTGCATTCCATCGCCTTGTCCCATTAGTCCTTCATCCTCTGGAGCAGGGCCTGGGGCTTTGTTTGTTTCTCATAACATTGGCACTTTTGAAGAGTACAGGTCACTGATTGTGCAACTCGTCCCTCACTCTGGGTGTGTCGACTGACTCCTCGTGATCAGGTTCGGGTCGTGCACTTGGGGCCATCCGTCATAGCAAGGGAGTGATGATGTGTCTTTGTGCATAGAGTCCAGAGGCCCTGGCAGTTGATCAGTTCTGTTTCTGGAAATGGTAATTTGGTGATTGGTTAAGGTGGTCCCTGCCAGTTTTCTCCACTGAAAAGTAACTTTATATCTTGTAATTAATAAGGATTTGGTGGGGAGAAAGTGTGAAAGTGTTAGTCGCTCAGTCGTGTCTGATTCTTTGCAACCCCTTGAACTGTAGCCCACCGGGCTCCTCTGTCCATGAGATTCTCCAGGCAAGAACACTGGAGTGGGTGTTCCCCACTCCAGGGATTGAACCAGGGTCTCTGGCATTACAGACAGATTCTTTACCATCTGAGCTACAAGGGAAGCCCCTGTGGAGAGAGACTTTGAGAAAATATTAGTCCCTATAATCTCGACCCTTTCCCCCGCTGGCTTTAGCATTCATTGATGGAAGAATGTTACTGCTGTTGAGTTGCTCAGTCGTATCTGACTCTTTGCGACCTCATGGACTGTAGCCCACCAGACTCCTCTGTCTATGGGATTTCTCAGGCAAGAATACTGGAGTGAGTTGCCATTTCCTTGTCCAGGGGATCTTTCTGACCCAGGGATCAAACTCACATCTCCTGCTTGGCAGGTGGATTCTGAGCCACCTGGGAAGCCCTTTCATTGACAGAGGGCCAGCACTTGGGAACCTCTGCGCTCACTGCATGGTGACCTCTGCAGGCCAGTCCCAGCACGTGGCCTGGTGTCTGCTTCATAGCAGGTGGTTCCCAAGTGGTAAAAAGGAAGCCAGAGGCAGCTGTGTCTTTTCTCCTGGCTGTGAGTCATCATCGATACCATGAAGGAGATCACTAGCTGTAACTGTGATGTTTTATGATCAATTTTTCACTTACCCCATGACATGTTAATTCCATTTTAAAAATTCTTAATTTTATCTTTTCTTTAAAGATTTTTTGGAGGTGGACCATTTTTCAAGTCTTTATTGAATTTGTTTCGTGTTTTGCTTTTTTGGCCGAAGGGGGATGTGTGATCTCAGCTCCCTAACCAAGGATTGAACCCACACCCCCTTCGTTGAAAGGCGAAGTCTTAACCACTAGACAATCAGGAAGTCCCAGTAATTCCATTATACAATGCTTTCTTCAACATGGGAGGCTGCGGTTGTGTGTGTCGTGGAAAAACAAGAAACTAAGACAGGTCAATATACGCTGCTGCTGCTGCTGCTAAGTCGCTTCAGTCGTGTCCGATGCTGTGCGACCCCATAGACAGCAGCCCACCAGGCTCCCCCATCCCTGGGATTCTCCAGGCAAGAACACTGGAGTGGGTTGCCATTTCCTTCTCCAATGCATGAAAGTGAAAAGTGAAAGGGAAGTCATTCAATCGTGTCCGACTCTTAGCGACCCCATGGACTGCAGCCTACCAAGCTCCTCTGTCCATGGAATTTTCCAGGCAAGAGTACTGGAGTGGGTTGCCATTGCCTTCTCTGCAATATACGATACAGGAAATGAAAGCTGGACTTAGTTTATTCATTCATTCATCCAATAAATATTTATTGCACAATTTCTGTATGTTAAGCCCTGCTATAGCAGTATATAGTGGTAACAAGACAGTCATGGTTCCTGCCCCATGGAGTGTGTCGTCATGTGATGCTAAGAAGTACCATTTTTCTCTGCTCTCGTCTAGCAGTTGATGATGAGCAAGGATTCCAGAAATAACCCTCTCTTCCCTCCCAGGTTATTTCTGAAGCATCTCTCTGGAGGGTTTGGCAAAGCTGCATGTACAATGGATAAAAAGGAGCACTTATTAGAAAGAAGCCTATGTAATTCACAGCTGTCTTTAAGATTCATCCATAGCATTATTCACCTAAACTTTCTACATACCTGTGCTGTGGAAAACATACTTCGAGTTGTTTTCAAAAGAACAAATCTGAATCTGATCAGGTCTATTTTATTTCCCAAACCAGCCTGTAGAGTGAAAACCAAGATAAACTCTTGATACTTTCTGATTCATAAGCGAAGTCAAACCATTCACACAGATGAGCTTTCCATAATAAAATTAGCGAGGTCATGATAATGAGTTAAATGCAACAGTGCCGATGTGTACATTATAATTTAGGTGAGTAAACTAATGTCCTCCCATAAACATCTGATAACAAATACAACTTTCCAAAACAAACAAAAGAGGGAGGAAATGCAACTCTCCATAACAACCTTGCAAAGCCAGTACAGCCTGGAGATTAAGGGTTACAGCCCCGACTGAACTCCGATAAGATAGGAGTAAGGCTTTTAGGATTTACAAACAGAATGGCCAAGGAGAATTTCCTGCAAACAAATTAGCCTAGACTCAGTTGGACAAGATACAGAATAAGAATTTTTCAAACTGCTTACTGTTTATATCCTTGAGTGTTTCTGATGGGTTTGACTTATAAACCTTCCCAACCTTCTGTCGTAATTTTGTAGTAAGATGTGACTGTGAGCTCAGTGCCAAGTATTCTCAACATAACCTTTGTCAATGGCTTTACCTTGTTATTAACTAAAGCCCAGAGTTTACTGTGCTTCACAGTCCACAGGTTTGGACAAACGTATAATGCATTTACACATGTGTGTGTTAGTTGCTCAGTTGTGTCCGACTCTGCAACCCCAGGGACAGTAGCCCACCAGGCTCCACTGTCCATGGGATTCTCCAGGCAAGAACACTGGAGTGGGTTGTCACTCCCTTCTTCAGGGGGTCTTCCCAACCCAGGGACCTAACCTGGGTCTCCTGCATGGCAGACAGATTGTTTACTGACTGAGCCACCAGCATAGAATAGTTTAAAACAGTCTAAAATGTTCCTGAGTTCTACCTATTCATCTCTCTTCCCATCTCATTTAATTTTCAAAACAATACTATGAGGTGGAATTTCACAGGCCCTGTTACAGCTGAGAACCCTGACCCCTCATTTCCTTCTCTACGAAGCTGTGATGTTTGTGTTTACCTCAAGTGTTGCTGTGAATCTTCATGGGGTTGACAGGCAAAGGCTTGGGAACCATCAGTATGGTGGGTGTACATGGCATTTGGTGCAAACTCTGAGTTATCAAGACTTCTCTGCCTATGTGGCCAGGATAAGACTGTCCCTTCTTGGGACCCTGATGGATTTCCCTTGTAGCCCATAGTTCCGGATGAAGCAGAAGATTTAGGTTTAGTTTGTTTAATAACGACTAGGCTGAGCAGAAAGAGGGCTCCTGGGGAAAGAAAGGGTGGCCCCAGCAATTCCTCATTTCCTCTGAAGCCCCTAGAACTCTGAGCAGCTGACACAGAATGGGAGTCAAGGTGAAGAGCATTCTGACTTTGACTGGCAGTGACCAAGGGGGCAGTGGTCAGGAGGGTAAGCAGGGAGACAAGGGTCTAGGCTGGGCCAAGTAGTGGGAACCTTGAGACCTCAAGGTCCCTTTGCCAGGTGCCGTGAGAGTGTGTCACATGACTGCCTTCCCCAGCTTGGCCTCCTCTGTCCCTATCTATCTGCAGGCTTCTGGGATGGCCCCTGACGTCTGTCTAGGTTGCCTTTCCCTTGGAGAGGAGGTGCCCTGAGCCCTCAGAGGGTTCCTGATCCAACCTGAGAGAAGCCTCGTCACTCTGGCGTCATGGCTCCCCCTCCTTGCCCATCACCTCCCCACCACACTCAGCTCCACCCTCCTCCTCTTCCTGGAAGCCCTCCAGGGAGGCCTCACTGTGTGGGAGGAGGTGAGTGCAGGAGTCGAGAGGGGCTGGGAATTCTGTGAAGCTCTGTCTGCCCACATCCACAGACTTCACACTCCTTTCCATCCCGCTGCTCCCGCTCCGAAAGGCCTGGCCTGTGGCATTTGGGGATGGGGTCATGGTCAATGAGGGTGCTGTGAGCACTGGGCTCAGCCGCCCGGCCAGATGCAAAAGGGTGGAGCAGGAGCTCAGGCTGGCTCAATTATTCCAGGAGAGTCTACCTTCCTGGAGGAAAAAGCACCACTCAAAGGTACCTGGCAGCCTCTGAAAATCCTCACCACATCCTGCTGTGCCTGGCAACAAGGGCTGTGCACCTTCTTCTGTTCCAGCCTGTGGCCAGGAAGGACCCCAAGGAGAGGGTTCTGGACTATGGGGGCAGTTTCATAAAGGCACACTCAGGAGCTGCCTGGGTGGCACTTTCCAAAGTGAAGGCTGAGCCCCGGAGTGGGGTGGTGGGGGAAGGTGCGGGAAGGTGGAGAGGTTAGGGGGGCTTGGAGGAGGGGCAGCCCACCCAGGACTCTGCACCTCACCACATTGCGTCTCCTGGGCCACTCAGGAGGTGGGGCAGGTGGGCTTCATCATTGAGGGGGTGGGGTGGAGGCGGAGGGAAGCTTTTGCTTTACTTGCTGGCTTGGCGTCTCCTTCCCAGACCTGAGCTGACTGGTGGCGTATGGAGCTCATGGAGCCTGCGTCCTGGCACGGTGGGAGATTTAATCAGCTTGGTAACCTCTTCCCCAAGGAAGAATCGGGGCTGGAGATTCTCCAGCAGGAAGGTGAACCCCAACTCTCCCAGACGTGTCTCTGTCCCCACATCTCAGACGGGCATCCCGCGTCAGTGTCCCAGAGCCGGGCCCTCTGTGGTGTCCTGTGAATTAATTGGGGCACAACAGTGGGCCATTGGCCTCATGGGTGATGGAGGGGTCTCTCTGGAGTCTTCACTGCTTTAACCCAGGAGTCACTGTTCGGAGCAACCAGGAATGCCCTCAGCAAAGGTTCATCCCAAGGAAGGAGTGAATGAAGGTGAAGCCGTGTGGCTTAGTGACAACAGCCCGACAACCACCTCCCCCCGCCCCACAACCCGGCCTGGGCCCCGCGGGTAGGCTGTACTGTCCACACTCGTGTGTGTTTCTCAAGTGCCCTGTGGTCCAGCCCCAGTCCACTCCACAGTAGGCACTAGAGGCCTCGGCCGGACCGTCCAGGCCACGTAGCCTGATGCCCGGAGGACTCAGGGTGGCAGCTGTGAATCAGGCTGCATCGTCTGCCCCTTTTGCTGGGGAGAGGAGTGCAGACATCTCAGACTGTCCGGGATGATAGGACGTGCCTCCTGAGTACTCAGGGAGCTAGACGCGCACAGACCTTCCTTCCACCGCCCAGGGTGCCTGGGAACGCCCAGCACACGGGGTAGCCGTGCGCGTGCGCAGCTCCCACACCTGGTGGTCTCCTGCGCGACCCCTGGACCCGCTCTAACCTGAGCTGCGCAGCTGCTGCTGTGAGCAGGTGGGGTACCCCGTTCTGCACCGTTGCAGGGATGCGCTGTAGACAGTATCCCGTGTAACCTGAGTGGAAAAGCATCCGGAAAGTCGGCTTGGAAACCTTTCTCACATCGCTTTCACAGTGTCTGGAACCCGCCAGGGCAGGTGCTTTGACTTCATATCTTTCTTTTAAAGGAGTGGGGGTTCTTGGCTCTTAGGTTTCATAAATGGTTGCTGTTCCACACATTTATGTCTTGTCTCTTCTAAGAAGAGTTTGAACTCTCCCACTCCTGTAGGTTAAGAAGTACCGTCTCACACCTCTTTTCTATCCCTTTTTTGGGTCTAAAAGAAAGTGAATCACTTAGTCGTGTCCGACTCTTTGAGACCCTATGGACTGTAGCCTACCAGGCTTCTCTGTTAAGAGTACTGGAGTGGGTTGCCATTTCCTTCTTCAGGGGATCTTCCCAACCCAGGGATCACACCTGGGTTTCCTGCCATTGTAGGCAGACGCTTTACTGTCTGAGCCACCAGGGGAGTCACTTTGTAGATGCTCACTACATTTTCGTTCATTATTTAAAAAGCTGCCTAGTGCAAGGTGGGCATAGAGGGTTAACCAACATTATATGAGCTGATACTTCTCATGTGGATCATGATACACTGCAAATGCTCATACCTTGAGTATGATTTCTGAGAGCACATGCGTTGTAGGTCAGCAGGAAAAATACCTTGTTTGTGGTCCACCCCACTGACAGGTTTTGCTGAATAATTGTAACTCACCAGTGTGAGTACATAAAACATGAAATCTCAAAGGTCCAACGAGGCAAATATTTAGCAGGTGGATGGGTTTTAACACCTAGAAGAAAGACGGGAGGCAAATACAGAGGAAAAGTGAGAAATGGAGATTGGTCACGCAGAGAGCCCTCAGCATGGAGGATATGGTTGTTCCTACCGAAACCCAGGAATGTCTGTAAGCCCCTAGCCACACTCCAGAGGACTTAGCAAGCTTACGGCATTTTGCTGAGTGCGTTTGACTTGGAGAGGGTTCCGCCTCCACCAGTTCTTGAAATGAATGAATTTGTTCAGTAGAAAGACCTGGAGCAAAAGAATGTTTATGAAGTCTCTGTAGTTGAGGCTGAGAGATGTTTGTGCTTAAGTTGTGTTTAATGTTTGTGCATTAAAGAGTGAAACGTGAGAATTTGTAGGTAAGGAACTTTTCTCTCTGCAGTTAACATGGCTGTCCTGAAGCTTCCAGGGTCTGAGGAAACTGACGTGGCCGCAGGATGGAGCAGAGCCAGAATGTGGAGCTCAGTAGACGATCACGACGTTGAGCAAGACCAGGCCAGAGGAGAGTCTGCAAGTCACACCACAGACGCATATGTGCGCTTTGTGCAATTTGTGGTCTGCCTCTTTGCTTCATTCTTTTTTTCGTACCTTGGCATGGACCCACCAAACATCAATAGAGGTTACTTCAGACCTTGTCTGCTGTGAGCTATCAGTAACTTTGGTTTCTTCTTTACAAACTAACCTTGTTAATCCTCAACTTTTTTTTTTCTTTTTGGTTGGGAACATCTGCAGAAGGTCTCTGCCTGGAGATGGTGTGCTAACCTATGTCTAGCAGACACCAGCAAGGCGCCCAGGTTTGATCATGGCAACAAGGCAAGGCTTTAGGGAGGATCATTGAGAGCAATGAGGTAAAAGAAGCTCCTAGCACAGGTGACTGCTTTGCACCTCGCCTGTAGGATGTGATGTTGTTTGCGGTGACTTATTTAACAAGCGGCTAGAGAACGGAGATTTGTGTTTTAGCTCATGAATGGAGGGTGAAGGCCTGGAATTTTGTTGTTGTTTTTACTTTCTATTTTGGGATGATTTTTGACTTATAGAAAAAATTTCCAACCAGATTTCTTCACCCAGATCACCCAAATGTGAACACTTTTCCACATTTCTTATTGTTCTCCATCTCCCCACTTCCACTGTCTGTCATCTCTATTTTTACCTGTATCTCCAGCTACATCATGTTCTGTCTCTTTCTGGCTGTACACATATACATTTCCACGGCAGGCAGCTAGTTTTAATTAGGTTGTTTATTGACTGGGGAAGAATGTTAGGTGGCATGGGCGACACTGGGGGAATAGCTGATGAAAATCATGGAGTATGAATGCCCCTCAAAATTTGCTCTGCTTCGTTATTTACAAGTATGTGTCTTTCTTGAGGGGAGTTATCTGACGTATTGATTGCCATAGGTTTTGAGATTTCTCAGTTAAAGCATGTTTGTTTTCATTGGAAAGGAAATACTGTGGTCATTTTCAGGGCTGAGGGCTGTTGGTTCTTTTGGAGATATGTAAAAAGGGAGGAATGTAGGGATTTTATTTGGGGTTTTTCTTTAATAAGCTCAATCTTGTGGGTTTTACATCCTTTGAGGCTTTTCTGAGAGTGGAGGGAAGCTGAGCATGTGTGGAATGGCAGGGTTTACAATGCAGGGTCACCTCCTTTACATCACAGCCAGTCCTTGTTAGAAAATCATAAAAATAAAAACAAAGTTGAGACACAATGGCTTTCTGAATATATTTCTGTATTGAGTGTGAAACTTAATTACTTTTAGCCTGGCACTTTAAGCCTCAACAAAGAGGACTCGGGTAACATGATTATCACGATTTTAAACATGAAAAGCCGTCTTTCTAAGTGGTATTTACTCTTCTGTGTGCTTTGGAGGCTCTCCCAGTCAATGTCAGCATGATGAATCACTTATTTAACTTTGCTTCTTAAAGTCTCTTTTAGTTTAATGCAACTGGACCTTTCTTTCTTTCTTTTTTTAAAATGAAGAGTCATCTGAATTCCTACAGGAACAAAACCACTTTTGATTTTTTAGGATAAAAAGTGAGAATGGATTCAAAAGCCATTTATAGGATGAATTGCTTTTATAAAGATACAGGAGCAGGAGAGAAGGGAGCCAAGGGCAAGTGGGGATGATATCACTGATGATGACTAAGTGGACGGAAGAGGATGAGGCCCAGGAAGGGGACACTAGTCGACTGCAGAAGCTGGATATTTTTTCTTTGCTAGCCTTTTGCCCAGTATTAAATAAATTATTGATTTAGTGCTCGAGGTCATCACAGTCTCACAATACCATGGACCAGTGCTGTACTATTACTTGGTACTGCATAGAAATGATGTGAAGATTATAATGTTGCTTTAAAGTGTCACAAGATATTCTTCATTTTATAGTGATAGTGATGGAGTAATTTAGGTCAATCATCTCACTGAAAATAACCACCAAGTAATTGTTGTTCTCCAGTTGCTAAATCGTGTCTGACTCTTTCCGACCTCATGGACTGCAGCACACCAGGCTCCTCTGCCCTTCACTATCTCCCAGAGTTTGCTCAAATTCATGCCCATTGAGTCAGTTCTCCTGCCCTCAGTCTCTCCCAGCATCAGGGTCTTTTCCAATGAGTCGGCTCTTCGCATCATGTGCCAAAGTAGTGGACCTTCAACTTTAGCATCAGTCCTTCCAAGGAATATTCAGGGTTGACTTCCTTGAGGATTGACTGGTTTGATCTCCTTGCAGGCCAAGGGACTCTCAAGAGTCTTTTCCAGCACAACAATTTGAAAGCATCAATTCTTTAGTGCTCAGCCTTCTTTATGGTCTAATTTTCACATCCATACATGACTACTGGAAAAACCATAGCTTTGACTATACAGACCTTTGTCAGCAAACATTAAAAAAAGTTCTTTAATAGCATCAAGGAGCTATAAAGGTAGTGAGGAATCACTGGCTCCAGATTTGGAAGAAGATGAAAATTCATAGAAGCGAGGTTGGTATTTGGGACTACTTTTGACCAAAGGGCAACTGGGAATCTGAAATACATGTCTAGGAGAGTGAGCAATATGCTTCTAGTCCTGTAAGATCAGGGGTGCATGAAATTTGAGCCCAGGGCTCCCCAGGATAAAACTTCCTATGCCTTGGTCTCAGTTTCAGTGGAGTTGCTTCTCCTAGAAATAAGGGTGAAATGGAAGTCAAACAGTTCCTCCGTGAAATGTTGCCCATTTGTAGGTCATCTGGGTGATCAAGAAAATTTTATTGCCTGAAGTTGGACTAAATGATAATTGATTGGTTTGATTGTGCCCCAGGACTAGGCAAAAGCAAATGAAAACTCTATCTAAAGAAAAATAGCATCATCTGAGGCTTCAAAATA
The DNA here is from genome assembly GCF_029378745.1 of Bos indicus. Classification (NCBI taxonomy): domain Eukaryota; kingdom Metazoa; phylum Chordata; class Mammalia; order Artiodactyla; family Bovidae; genus Bos; species Bos indicus. Next base: position 96,289,302 of record NC_091768.1, on the reverse strand, counting down.
TTTCTATAAATTAAAAAATACAATGTCAAGCACATAGTCAAAATCAGCTATAAAACAACAAAAAGCTGGGCACAAGGTACACATTCACCTATGAAAGAACCAGTGAAAATAAGAAATAACACACACACATTCAAGAATATCAAGTATGGGAACTAATAGCAAGAGACTACCTAGCAACTATATTTACTACTTTCGAGAAGAGAAAGGGAAGCTTGAAAAATTTGGTCAAAGTGTTAGTCCTTCAATCCTGTCTGACTCTTTGTGACCTCATGGACTATAGCCCACTAGGCTCCTCTGTCCATGGAATTCTCCAGGCAAGAATAGTGCAGTGGGTTGCCATTTCCTTCTCCAGGGGATCTTTCCCACTCAGGGGAAAATTTGTTAGATTATTGAAAACTATAAAAAGTGGCAAAGCAGACTTACATAAAAGCAAAGTAAATGCTAAAACTTGAAAATCTGACTGAATTAAAAATTCAATGTATAGGTTCAATTACTAAAATTAGATGTAGTTGAAGAGAAAGCTATAGTAAACTATAACCTTGGTTATAGCAGCTGAGCACCGAAGAATTGATGCTTTTGAACTGTGGTGTTGGAGAAGACTCTTGAGAGTCCCTTGGACTGCAAGGAGATCCAACCAGTCCATTCTGAAGGAGATCAGCCCTGGGATTTCTTTGGAAGGAATGATGCTGAAGCTGAAACTCCAGTACTTTGGCCACCTCATGCAAAGAGTTGACTCATTGGAAAAGACTCTGATGCTGGGAGGGATTGGGGGCAGGAGGAGAAGGGGACGACAGAGGATGAGATGGCTGGATGGCATCACTGACTCGATGGACGTGATCTGAGTGAACTCCGGGAGTTGGTGATGGACAGGGAGGCCTAGCGTGCTGCGATTCATGGGGTCGCAAAGAGTTGGACACGACTGAGTGACTGAACTGAACTGAACTGAAGCATGTAAAGGCAATAAGGTCATGACAAAACATAAAACCCGTAGAGGATATAATTAAAAGGTCCAGCATATGTCCAAAGGGCTACTCAGAAGGAGCAGAGTCTAAAAGTCTTAAGCATAAAACAAAAACGAGTGACAATTTTCCTAGGAAAATTCCCAAAGTTTCTTAGGATAAACATAAAGGATATATTATAGTGAAATTGTAGACAATCAGATACATAAAGCTGCCAGAGAGAAAAAGAGATTACTTTTAAAAGATACGATAGTTAGACTGATAATAGAGTTATTGAAAGCAACAGTGGAAGTCAGAAGATAGTGGAATATCCTTAATGCACTGAGAAAAAAAAACAACTCACCAATGTAGACTGTTAATAAAAATGTCTTTTAAGTATAAAGTGAAATAAAGACATTTTCAGACAAAATCAGAGAGAGCTGTTACCACTAGACCTTCAGTAAAGGAAACACTAAGGAGAGTTGTTTAGGCAGACAGAAAGTAATCCTAGATGGAAGGTTAGGATACAGAATAAATCAAGGGCAAAGGAAAGTATAAATATATGAGTAAATCAAAATTATATTGATTTTATAAAACAATAGTAATGTATATGTGTGGGTTCGTATATATGTAAGTTATTTTCTATCCATTTATATATCATCTAAGCAGAAACATCATTTTGCCAACAAAGGTCAGTATAGTCAAAGCCATGGTTTTTCCAGTAGTTGTGTGTGGATATGAGAGTTGGATCATAAAGAAGGCTGAGCATTGAATAATTGATGCTTTCAAATTGTGGTGCTGGAGAAGACTCTTGAGAGTCCCTTGGACTGCAAGGAGATCAAATCAGTCAATCCTAAAGGGAATCAGTCCTGAATATTCATTAGAAGGACTGATGCTGAAGCTGAAACTCCAATACTTTGGCCACCTGATGGGAAGAACTGACTCGTTGGAAAAGACCCTGATGCTGGGAAAGATTGAAGGCAGGAGGAGAAGGGGACGGCAGAGGATGAGATGGTTGGATGGCATCACTGACTCGATGGACATGAGTTTGAGCAGACTCGATGGACATGAGTTTGAGCAAACTCTGGGAAATATTGAAGGACAGGGAAGACCGGTGTACTGCAGTCCATGGAGTTGCAAAGAGTTAGACACGACTTAGCAACTGAACAATAACAATGTATCATCTATCTATTTAAAGACATAAGACCTAAAAATCTTTAAGTTGGGAGGGACATTAAAGAACTTTTAAGTGTTGGAAGCTCCAGTACTTTGGCCACCTCATGCGAAGAGTTGACTCATTGGAAAAGACTCTGATGCTGGGAGCGATTGAGGGCAGGAGGAGAAGGGGACAACAGAGGATGAGATGGCTGGATGGCATCACCGACTCAATGGACATGAGTTTGAGTGAACTCCGGGAGTTGGTGATGGACAGGGAGGCCTGGTGTGCTTGCAAAGAGTCGGACACGACTGAGCAACTGAACTGAACTGAACTGAAGGTCCTTTTATTGTCCAAGAGGTAGTAAAAGTACCAAGTACCCTTAAAGTTTGATAAGTCAAGAATTCATGTTATAATTTCCAAGGTAGCCATAAAAGCAAAATAGAAAGAGTAAAACTTTCAAATAAATAAAATGTTAAAATGAAGCTATAAAAATGAAATAATAAAAATGGTCAATCCAAAAAAAGGCAAGAAAAGAGAAAAAAACATGGAGTGAATGAAGCAAATAGAAAACATACTGAAAGATGGTAGGTTTAAAGTCAAATATATTAGCAAGTATATTAAATATAAATAGACAAAATACTTCAGTTAAAAGACAAAAACATTCTGACATGATTGTAAATCAAAGCCAAATTTTATGGTCTTTTAAAGGCACAAATTAAAATGTAAAAATAAAAAGAATTTGAAAATAAGAGAGTAGAATAAATCACACTGTGCCAATAGTAGCCAAAGGAATGCTGGTAAATCTATATGGACATCAGACAAACTTGATCTTAAAGCAAAAAAAAAAATTTGGAGATTAAGAGTCATTTTTTATTGACTAGGGATTCAATCCATTGGGAAGATAGTATAATTTAAAATTTATATGCATCTAATTTTATGGCCTTGAAATATTTGAAGCAAAAAGAGACAGAAAGACTTGTGAGGGGATATGGATAAATCCATAGCCATGCTGGAGTTTTACAACAAATCTTCCTCAGAAAGAGGAAAAGCAGGCAAAAAAAAAAAAAAATCTGTTAAAAAAGATTTCAAATGCATGAGTAGAAAACTGAGATGCTGAAACCTCTGCATGGATCACAGAGCAAGTCTCAACAATTTCAAAGGATTTTAAAATGACAAGGTATATACTATGATCACAATAAAAAACAAAAAGATAATTGGAAAATCAGCATATATTAAAAAAATCAGCATATGTATTAAGACAAGTATTTAACTCAGTAGCTCCCCCAAAAATCTAAACAAATATACTGCTTTTTTTTCAAAACCTGTGAAAGTAACTCCCTTTAGGGAGATCTTCACTTTAAAATGTTATATTAGAAAAGACTGTAGGCTGAAAAAACTCAATGAGCCAAGTATTCATCTCAAGAAATTGCAAAAAGGAAAGCAAAATAAATGCAAAGAAAGAAGAAGTAATAAAAACAAGAGAAGAAAGTACTGAAAAAGCAGAATAGAAAAGATCAACAAAGTCAAAAGTTGTGCTTTTTGAAAAGATGAATAAAACTTTTCAAAAAACTTGGGTGAGACTGATCAATGAAAAAATGGAAAGAACATAGAAATAACCAATGCTGGACATGGAAAAAGGAGACATATAGGCTGAGCCTTAGAGGATGAGCATGCATCAGGAGGTGATGAAAGGGAAGGGGCATCTTGGGCAGTGGGAACAACCTGAATTGGGACTGAGGCCTCAGTTACTCACTGGCCAGAGCAGTTGGATGGTTGTAAGGGTAGACAGGACAGGAGGCAGAGCAGGCCAGGATGGCCCAGACTGGGAGGGGCAAGCTGAGGAGTTTGGGCTTTATCTTGAGGGCCAGGAGGCACAGTGGAAGATTTTAAGAAAGAGAAAGAAAAAGCCATTTAGGCTGGCCATCCTGGCTACACTTGGGGAATGATTAGGAGGTGGGATGTGGTGGAGATGCCAGCCTAGAGTGGGGGAGGCCAATGGGCAGACAGATGCAGTGGTCCAGGTGAGAAAGACGAGGGTCTGGACCAAGGTGGAGAAGCTGACAATGCAGCAGGCTTAGAAACACCCTGGGGCTGGCAGCTGCTGTCACAGGACAGAGCTTTAGGAATCACCAGTATGTGCAAATAGCAAATAGCGTGGAGAAGAAGAGGAATCAAGTGCCAAGGTGAAGAGTATTTGGAGAGTCAGGAAAAGTCCTAATGTTAGCCTGTTATGTCTGACTTTGCAACCCCACCGACTGTAGCCTTCCAGGCTCCTTCTGTGCATGGAATTCTCCAGGAAAGAATATTGGAGTGCATTGCCATTCCCTTCTCCAGTGGATCTTCCTAACCCAGGGGTTGAACCCAGGTGGCTTAACCATTTACCAATCAGGACACCACCGGTGACTCTCGCAAGACTTCAAGGAAGAGTCCAGCTTCTGGAGCCCAAGTGCCTGGTATCATCCTGGTGAGAGTATGGCTGGGAGCTTGGTTTACTGTGAGGGAGGAGAGAACACAGCATTGGAAAGCCTTGTGGGATCACAGACATTTTTTTAAAGTTGGAAGATGCGTCTCTTCCCCCCTTTACTGCCTGCCACCCTCCACCTGAGAAATGAAAATCAGTGACTCACATTATATGACTAAGATTTTCCAACTATGTCTGTCCAGGTTGTCCTATTTCCTCCCTCTTATTACATATTCATAAGGAAGTGTTTTTGAACCTGGCCTCATGATTACTCTTAGTTTATATGTCTTTATCTTGGCTTCCTAGGTGGCTCAGTGATAGAATCCGACTGCCAATGCAGGAGACGCAACAGGCTCCGGTTCCATCCCTGGGTCGGGAAGGTCCCCTGGAGGAGGAAATGGCAACCCCCTGCAGTATTCTTGCCTGGAAATTTCAGTGGACAGAGGAGCCTGGCAGGCTGCAGTCCATGGGGTCACAAAGAGTTGGATGTAACTGGGCACGCAAGCACGCTAGTTACTTTATTTACCATATAAGAGGATGGGGAGACAAATTTTTTAAGAATTGCAAAAGAGGAAAATTTAAAGGATCATCATAGCTGTTTCTGCCAAGGAAGTCTATGAAATGTTTAAATCAGGAATGGCCAGTTTACATGTCAGACTGGTATTTCTGAATCCCAGTTTTTTCTCCTCTGTAACATATTGTAATTGAAAGATGCCCAAACAGATGTTTTCTGTTATATGGATGTGGTTCCAAAGGTTTCTTCATATGCTGCTCACAGACAAATAATCCCAAAGGAGCTATAGGGGCCAATAATCTTCATTTTGTTATTGCATGTGAAAACATCTCAGGCTGTTTATGTTAGACGAATTTCATTTTAGAACAGCATTATTATTAAGACACACCTTTCTGTGCACATTTTTAACAGTAAATTCCTTTCCCTTATCTCGTGGCTCAAAATTCTACTTACTCCTTTCATGGTCATCAGATCATTTATTCATTTACTGTGGTCATTGAGAATCCCTCTTCCTTAGTCAGATTTCATCCCTCAGACGTGGAGTCCCTTGGAAGAGATACTCAGGTTATTTAAGTGTGTGTTCAGGCACACCTATGAACACAAGTGTCAAGTTTTCCTTTAGGACTGGTGCTCCAGAAATGAAATATTTAAAGTGAAAATGGAGGAGACATTGTTTCTACAGGAGAGCTGGCGAAAGCACTGTTTGGTTAGACTCTATCAATATTGGTTTAAATCTTGTTACGTCTCAAAGTCATTCTGAAATCAGAGCTGGCCGTGAAGAAGCCCTTGGAAAATAAGAATAACCCTCTCCTGGGGATCTGAAGCTCTGACCCAAAGAACGGGAGGGGGACGATGCTGACCATGTAAGAGAGATCGACTATATACGCAGTGTGGACTGAAAAATAAATACCGGCAACCTAAAAGTTAAAAGTTAGATTTTATTCGGTGAGCATGTTAGGACTCGATCCAGGGAGACAATACCTCAGGAGACCCCCAGAGAGCTGACTCCAGAGAGGCAGGGGAGAAGCCAGGCTATATACAAGGTTGCAGCAAGGGGCAGGTAATCTGAATATGAAAAGATTACTGTTGATTAAGAAAAACTAAATCTCTCACAGGAAGAGATTTAACAATCTTCTATGTATGGGAAGATGCAGGCATCCGGGCTTGCTGAAATCATTTCTTTCATATGTACCTAGCTATCTGGGGCCAGTCCCCGCTTTCTCTATTTTTCACTTCCTAATTCCTTGTTTACCGTAAGAGATGGTGGATGTGGCACATGGCCACCTCTCACGTCCCTCCAGCTCCTCAGCACTTACCGGGAGGAAGTAGCTGATGGCTTCCAAACAGCTGGCTTTGTTTCACCTGGGCTCAGAAATTTGTATTTGGAAAAGGCTTGTTGACTGATGGTAGAGCAGAAAATATTTCATTTCACAGCAGTAAGACTTCTGGGAATTCTAGAATATCCTAGGATTTTAGAACAGACTATCTAGTTACTTCCTCTGAGACTGTCCTGGATCTTTTGCTCATCAGTAAACAAGGGCAGGAGAGACGAAGGGGAAATACCACAGGGGGACCTTCCAGGTCTCGTGCTGGTGACGTTAACTTCAACAAGGGGAACAGGGTGGTCGAGTTGGAAGCTGGAGTTCCTTGGAGCTTCTGGAGTTCCAGAACACAGAGATCTCCTGTGCTTTTTGCTGTGGGTGGAAGTGAAGGGGCACATTTCCTGCTGGTGGATGGATCTAACATAACCACAGACACCAGGCCTGAGTCCAGGCCTGGGGCCTCCCTGTGCACCCGGGGGCACGGGTGGAGCAGGATGTAGAAACCTCAGCCACACCATTTGTCCATTTACTCACTCACTCACTCAGCAAGTGATCATTGAGCCCTTTCAGCATGGCGGGCATTGTACTCGGCTCTAAATAAACCATGGTGGGAAAAACAGGTACAATCTCTGGATGCTTGAAGAGTCTGTTGGGAGAGATGGAGGCTGGAAAACTAGACAAATGAAAACTAAATGAAGAATAAAATATATGCAGGAGGTTTCGGGGACAGAGGTTAGAGGTCACAAAGTCCTCTGAAGGCAGAGGCATTGGCCAGAAGGACAGGGGAGAGGGCCAGGGCACCAGCCCAGCAGGGAGGGAGCAGGTGGGAACCAGAGGGGGGCCTTGCTGTGACAGCAGGGAAGAACCTAAGGAAGTTCAGGCCAGGGAGGGAGGCTGGGAAGAGAGGGGGCTGGAGGCCTGAAAAAGATTTTAGACCAGACAGTGGAAGCCAGAGGGTGGTTGTCAGCAGGAAAGTAACAACCCCTCCTCCTCCCACCCTCCTGCACTGGAAAGATATAATTGCAGCAGCTTGGAGAGTGGGTGGGGCTGGCTGGACACAGAGGGGTGTGAATACAGTGAGGCCAAGCGGGACAGGCCGGTGGGAGGCTGCCCTTCCAGGTGGTCAAAGGCCACCACCTGTGGCCTTGGCTTCCCCGTCTCCATCAACTCCCTTCATCTAAGACATTCATTATCCTCCTGCACTGGTCCCCCTGAGATGGGGGTCGGAGAAGAGCCCCTCGTGAGCGCAGTGACAGCTTCAGGCAAATGACTGCTCCAGGGAGGGAGCGTCTTCATTCCAGCGGTAGGTGGAGGAACCACCCCTCTGAGTAGATGCAAACTGAGAAAATGTGAATTGGCACCGTCCTACCCTTCCCAGGTGGCGCAGAAGTAGAGGATCCGCCTGCAATGCTGGGAGACCTGGGTTTGATCCCCAGGTTGGGAAGATTCCCCTGGAGAAGGGAATGGCAATCCACTCCAGTATTCTTGCTGGAGAATCCCGTGGATGGAGGAGCCTGGTAGGCTACAGTTCATGGGGTCACAAACAGTCGGACATGACTGAGCTGCTAACACTCACTTAGTGACCTAATGGGACAGAAACCACCTCAGTATTCCTCCATGCCATTTAAAAAGTCTGTTAACACTAGAACCTATTATACAGAGTGAAGTGAGTCAGAAAGAGAAATATAAATATCATATTCTAACGCATACATATGGAATCTAGAAAGATGGTACTGAAGAATTTATTTGCAGGGCAGCAATGGAGAAACAGACATAGAAAGTAGACTTATGGACATGGGGAGAGCAGAGGAGAGGGTGAGATGCATGGAGGGAGTTAACATGGAAACTTACAATACCGTATGTAAAATAGATAGCCAATGGGAATGTGCTTTATGGCTCAAGAAACTCAAACAGTGGCTCTTTGTCAACCTAGAGGGGTGGGCTGGGCAGGGAGATGGGAGGGAGGCTCAGAAGGGAGGGAATATATGTATAGCTATGGCTGATTGATGTCGAGGTTTGACAGAAAACAACAAAATTCTGTAAAGCAATTATTCTTCAATAAAAAATAATTTTTAAAGCCTGTTAACATTAATGTTCCCAGTTAGCAATCTAGCATCCCATTCAAAATATTCTGCCATGCATACAGTAACATACATGTGGAGTTGGCAAGGTGAAGAGTCTATTGAAATGTTGACAATCTAGAGGAGAGGACCTGAAAATAATGGACAGATAGCTTTGAAAACATCTGCTATTGTTCCCAAAGGAACATGCAGGAGAATGCTTGCTTTCAAATCTTGTCCTGAAATGAGGAGACACAGTTTACAGGACAATGGGACCAGAGGCGTCTTATGCTCCTATGTTACTCTTTGGGTCTCTGAAGGCTCCTGAGGTTTTGGGGTACATGGCAACAGGTTGAGGTTTGATGTTCATCTTTGGAGACCCCGTGTCTTCATTGGCTACAACCTCCTCCCTCTCAGAACTTCTTTCCTTTTGAGCACCAGGCACCCTTTAAGCATCTCCCCACCCTCCTCCCCTGTGAGGTACCCAGGGCCACCTCTGCAGCCCCTCCCTGGTGGGACCCTTCAGGAAGTGGCCACTCTTCCTCCTGCTGTGGTGCAAGCTCACAGCTCGGGGTCCATTCCCTGCACTGTTCGATCTGTGCTCTGGGCCACCGGCTCATTGGACCTGTAATCCAGGCTATTGGGCCCTGGTGCTGGCAGGCACCTCATTGAGGTCACCAGAGAACAAAACACTACTTGCTTTCAATGCTGTCTTTATTTTAAAATTTGCCCTTAAAAAGCAGCCAGACAGAATTCATTATTCTCGAAGCAGACTTCTCTTTTTGGGCAGGCCTGCCAAGTAATTGCCGAGGAGACACAGAAGCAGTGGGATGCAAAGATGAGGCCTCGGGACACACGCATTTCTCCAGGTCTGGGCAGCAGGACCCTGGCTCAGTCTTCCCCCAGGACAGAGTCAAGTGCCAGATGATGCTGTTCGTTTGTCTATGTCCCCACATCACACCCCAGCTCAGGAGCCCATGGTTCCCGTCAGTGCTCTGCAGAAACTGTATACATCCTGGACCAACACTGAAATAAAAAAGCAGCCACGTTGGTTTTCCAGTAGTCACGTATGGATGTGAGAGTTGGACCATAAAGAAAGCTGAGAGCCGAAGAATTGATGCTTTTGAACTGTGCTGTTGGAGAAGACTCTTGAGAGTCCCTCGGACAGCAAGGAGATCCAACCAGTCCATCTAAAAGGAAATCAATCCTTAATATTCTTTGGAAGGACTGATGCTGAAGCTGAAACTCCAATACTTTGGCCGCCTGATGCGAAGAACCGACTCATTGGAAAAGACCCTGATGCTCTGACAGATTGAGGGCAGGAGGAGAAGAGGACGACAGAGGATGAGATGGTTGGATGGCATCACCGACTCAATGGACATGGGTTTGGGTAAACTCCAGAAGTTGGTGATGAACAGGGAAGCCTGGCGTGCTGCAGTCCATGGGGTTGCAAAGAGTTGGACACGACTGAGCGACTGAACTGAACTGATTAGCTTGTTCTCTCCTTTCCCCATATTCTAATCATATCTTTCCTTGAACCTTGGTAAGCGTCATACCACCTTCATGGATGTTTTACATAGACTCTACCCACCTTTTCTCTGTCTTCTTCAAGCTATGTTCTTCACTCAGGAACTGTTCTCCACTGCCAGCTGTGCTAGGTTGTTCTGGGCCAACGTGGTCAAGCTGGCTGCACTGCGATTCCTTACTTTTCCTTCCCCGGGTTAGAGTTGGCCAAGGAGATTTGGAATCAAGATTTGGATGGCATCACCAACTCAATGGACATGAGTTTGGGTAAACTCCGGGAGTTGGTGATGGACAGGGAAGCCTGGCGTGCTGAGGTTCATGGGGTTGCAAAGAGTCAGACATGACTGAGCAACTGAACTGAACTGAACTGAAAGCAATTTGTGTGAGCCTTGGAAGGTAGGAGTGAAGTGTGACCATCACTCACAGAAGTTCCTGGTGGTCACGTCTAGTGATGGGTGGACTCAGAGCTGCCCAGTGGCTCCCAGCTTGTCCCAGGTCCTCTCTGCTCTGGGTCCAGCTGCTCTGCCGAGCTGCTGGCTTGGCTGGCCATAGTGGGTCCAAGCCCAGTATCAGGCCATAGACCCTCAGAGGTAGAAGCCACTGAGGCATGGCCCCAAATCCCCCTTCATAAGACCCCTTTATTATCTTATTTAGGGGCTGCCCACCCCAGCTTTTCAGATTTCCCCACAAGCTCTAACTTTTCTGTTAGAGCCTCAGGTGGCCTAGTGAGTGATTCTTCTCTGATCCTTCAAACTTTGCCTTCCAAGTCTTCACTTCTTAAACCACTCCAAGATTTACGTGAGGTCTGAAGTGAAGTCGCTCAGTCGTGTCTGACTCTTTGCAGCCTCATGGACTGTAGCCTACCAGGCTCCTCCGTCCATGGGATTTTCCAGGCAAGAATACTGGAGTGGGTTGCCATTTCCTTCTCCAGGATATCTTCCTGACCCAGGGATTGAACCTGGGTCTCCCGCATTGTAGGCAGACGCTCTACTGTCTGAGCCACCAGGGAAGTCTAATTAGACCTCTAATGTGAGGTCTAATTCACATTAAATCCCCTATCCCTAAAACCTGGCTTTGCTTTTCTCACTGAACCTTGATTGTACACTGTCCAACCCTCCCAGATGACCTTTGAGCCTGCTGCTCGGGGCCATGACTTCCATTTCTTTGAACTACTTCATCGTGCCCAGGGCATTGCTGGAGACAAGTAGATGTCCAATGGTGTTGTCTGATTGATAGACTGAAAAAAAAATGTTCCTACAAAATGTTTTTGGATAAATGACCCTCCTGCTGCTTCCCCTCTCCCAGAAAATGTAGGAACCTGCTGCTAAATTCCAGGGCATGGAGTCATTCAAGTGTCAGCTTCTGTGTGTGAAGATCCACCATCATTTCTTAGGACTCTGTCACAGGACAGTGGAGTGCAAAGCAGGGATTGAGCCCATTTGCTTTTTCCCTCTGCACCTAGGTAGAGCAAATCAGCTCTCAGAGGTAGACTGTTACCAGATGAGTGACCAAGGGAGGGAGACTCAGAAGAGACTCATGTCCAATAGTGTTCAAGGCTCTGCTTTAACAAGTGGGTAGTCAGAATATGAACGACATGTGAGGAACGCTGTCACTCTTGGGATGTCTAGTAATCCATGTGTTCAAGAATGTCAGAGTCTTTCTAAGAGGCGAGACCAAGCCTGAAAGTCTGATGTCCAACAAATGAGTCATACAAGTTAAGTGCAGTTTTCACAGCTTGCCTTCCTAACTCTTTCTTTCTTCCTTTGTATTAAAACATATTTTGAAGTCTTATAATCATTTTTATTTTCTTGGGCTCCAAAATCACTGCAGATGGTGACCACAGCCATGAAATTAAAAGACAGTTGCTCCTTGGAAGAAAAGCTATGACAAACCCAGATAGTGTATTAAAAGCAGAGACATTACTTTGCCAACCAAGGTCCATCTAGTCAAAGCTATGGTTTTTCCAGTAGTCACATATGGATGTGAGAGTTAGACCATAAAAAAAGGCTGAGTGCCAAAGAACTGGTGCTCTTGAATTGTGGGGCTGGAAAAGACTCTTGAGAGTTCCTTGTATAGCAAGGAGATCAAAGCAGTCAATCCTAAAGGAAATCAGTCCTGAATATTCATTGGAAGGACTAATGCTGAAGCTCCAATACTTTGGTCACCTGATGCAAAGAACTGACTCATTTGAAAGGACCCTGATGCTGGGAAAGATTGAAGGCAAGAGGAGAAGGGGGCAGCAGAGGATGAGATGGTTAGATAGCATCACTGACTCAGTGGACATGAGTTTGAGCAAACTCTGAGAGACAGTGGAGGACAGTGAAGCCTGGCATGCTGCAGTCCATGGGGTTGCAAAGAATTGGACATGACTTACCGACTGAACAACAACAAAATTTCCTTCTTTCAAACACTTAACACAGAATTTATCTGTGTTTGATGATCTTGCTCTCTGAAGTCCTTGTGTGGGGGACCCAAAATTTATTTCTGTTAACTCACTTTCATGGTAATTTTTCCTTTGCAAATTTGATCTTGGGTTGTGAGCTTGAATTTGTTTGATCTTTATACTGGGGAATCCTGAGAGCCCAAACTGGGGATTTCCCTCCAGAGAAGACTTTGCATTTGGTTTCACTAGGATTTGGCATACTGCAGTGTCTTCAGGTGGAGAAGGCGATGGCACCCCACTCCAGTACTCCTGCCTGGAAAATCCCATGGATGGAGGAGCCTGGTAGGCTGCAATCCATGGGTCGCTAGGAGTTGGATACAACTGAGTGACTTCACTTTATTTTTTCACTTTCATGCATTGGAGAAGGAAATGGCAACCCACTCCAGTGTTCTTGCCTAGAGAATCCCAGGGACGGTGGAGCTTGATGGGCTGCCGTCTATGGGGTCGCACAGAGTCAGACACGACTGAAGCGACTTAGCAGCAGCAGCAACAGCAGTGTCTTCAGGTGGTCAAACTTAATGCAGGAATCTCAAAGTCATCTTTTCACCTAGCAGCAGGTGCAAGTCTCGGATTTTTATTGATGAGTGGGATCATCATTTGCTTTCACATCAATTGCACCTGATGCCTCTGTTTGGAACTTGTGACTTCCTGCTCTGATTTCAGCTCAGTAACTTAAAAAAAAAAAAAAAGTGTCTTTGGAGACTTAACTTCCTGGAGCCCAGACACATAAAAAATAGTATAAAGTCTATTTTATCTAGGATCTCACTTTGTAGAGGGAGAGAAGTCTGAGCGCTGTGGGGGAGCCCCACGTCTTATTCTCTCCAAGATTGTTTCCCTGGATAACTCAGCTTCATTGAGCCCATAGAATCAGTTTCTCTCCTTTGCCATATTTTTAGCATCAGTCTTGAACTATCATTATGCACTGATGATGTATAAATGGATACTGTAGTTGAAGAAAGGCACTTTCAAAAAGGCTATTCTATTAAACCGCTATGTAAATGTCACAGAGTAAGACTTGAAAAGCTTTCAAGGCACTGAAACCAGAAATAGTATGTACAGCTTGGTCCATTTTTTGTGCCCACTTCCTTCTAGGGCAGATTTTAGCCTTTCCTGAGGCCATACTTTTTTTAACTCCAAAGTATTCCATGTTGGGACCATCTATAGAAAGTTATCTTTGAGAATTAGATTTCTAACTTGCTAGTCTAGCAAGAGAAGTCCTGTGCAAGCATAAAAGCAGTGAGAAAGATGTGACCAATCTATTCTTTAAAAGCATTGCAATAAAAGTAGTCAGTCTCTTCCTAGAATTTTTGTCTGATGCTCTGAAGTGCAAGGAGATCCAACCAGTCCATCCTAAAGGAGATCAGTCCTTGGTGTTCATTGGAAAGACTGACGCTGAAGCTGAAACTCCAATACTTTGGCCACCTGATGCGAAGAGCTGACTCATTTGAAAAGACCCTGATGCTGAGAAAGATTGAGGGCAGGAGAGGAAGGGGACGACAGAGAATGAAATGGTTGGATGGCATCACCGACTCAATTGACATGGGTTTGGGTGGACTCTGGGAGTTGGTGATGGACAGGGAGACCTGGCCTGCTGCAGTTCATGGGGTCGCAAAGAGTTGGACACGACTGAGCGACTGAACTGAACTGAAGTGTTAAGAGCAGGCCAAGGGGAGCAGATTATTAGTCGAAATGCCTGGTGTTGATAAAAGCCATTGAATGCATGTTGATGTATTGCAGAAACCAACAGATTTGGGTTGCACAGGCACTCAGAGGTAAGGTGTAAAGGTAAGGCCGGGATCCTCTTCTGTCCCCGTGTCCTGAAGCTGTGTTTCATTCTTCACCACTTTATTTTGGCTTTCATGTCCTATAAATGTAACTTATTTGCTCAAGAAAGAATTCAAAGTATTTAGTCATAGTTTCCTTTTCACAGGGGATAGGTGAAGTAATGCATTTTCTGGGGAAAAAAAAAAAAAAAAAAAAGACGTGCTGGCATGACCTGTGTTGAATTCTGTTGAAAACATGGAGTACTCAGAAGTGGTCCTCTCTGAATGTTCCCCTTTGGGATAAAAAAAGAGTTAAGTTACAAAATTCTGTTTTTCTCTAAAATTAAAAGAGTCTTCAGATTTACTTGGCAATAGTATATACAAACTGGGCTATCCTCTGGAGAAGATGAGAACATTGATTTCTGTTCATGTTCTCAAGAAAAACAGAAGTTTTGTGACAAAGCGGTCATGTGACTAAACATTGTGGACCTACGTATCTTCACGGCAGTCTTCTTCCGGCCACAGTGTTCTACACGGCACACCTGACGTGACGAGGGGACTAGCCCCAGTTGTTCTGAAAATCTGTAATATCTTGTCAGCTCTCAGTCTTGTACATGCTCATTATCTTCAGTTGAAAGGGATTAAAGTGAAGAGCTATACTGAAACTGGAGAGGAAGACCAGCGTCCTTTTTTGAAAATCTGAATTAGACATGGAAACAGCCCAAAGGTCCATCAACAGATGAATGGCTAAAGAAAACATGCCGCACACACAGTGGGAAGCTGCTCAGCCATCCTGCCATTTGTGACAGCGCTGATGAACCTGGAGATTGCTTCAAGTGAAATATGCCGGATTCAGAAGGACAGACACTGCATGCTTCCACTTACCTGTGTGCGAAAGTCACTCAGTCGTGCCCGACTCTTGGCGACCCCCATGGACTATATGGTCCATGGGATGCTCCTGGCCAGAATTACTGGAGTGGATAGCCAGCCGTTCCCATCTCCAAGGGATCTTCCCAACCCAGAGATCGAACCCAGGTCTCCCATATTGCATGCAGATTCTTTACCAGCTGAGCCACCAGGAAAGCAGGATTCCACGTTAGGAGGAATCTAAAATAGTCAAACACATAAAAGCAGCGAGTAGAATGGAGGTGGCCAGGGCTGCGGAAGACGGGCAGCTGTGGTTCAATGGATACGAAGCTTCGGTTATTCTCCTGGAAAGAGTTCTAGAGATCTACCGGACAACACAGTGCTCGTAGTTAACGATACAGGACCGTGTGCTTCAAAACTTGTTAAGAGAGGAAATCTCATGTTTGAGACCCCGGTTCCATTCCTGGGTCGGGAAGACCCGCTGGAGAAGGGATAGGCTACCCACCCAAGCATCCTCAGGCTTCTCTTGTAGCTCAGCTGGTAAAGAGTCCACCTGCAGTGCGGGAGACTTGGGTTTGATCCCTGAGTTGGGAAGGTCCCCTGGAGAAGGGAAAGGCTGCCTGCTCCCGAATTCTGGCCTGGAGAATCCAGGGACTATACAGCCCATGGGGTGGCAGAGAGTCCGACTCGACTTTCACTTTCACTTTAGTGTTCTTACCACAAACAAAAACCAAAACCACAAAGGCCACAGGGAAGCTTTTGGAGGTAATGGACGTGTTTATCCCCTTGATTGTGGTGATTGTATCATGGGTGTATACGCAGGTCTCCAACTCATCAAATTGGATCAATTTAACATGTGCAACTTTCTTTTTGTATCAGTTAAATCTCAATAAAATTTCAGTATTCTTGCCAGGAGAATCCCATAAACAGAGGAGTCTGGTGGGCTACAGCCCACGGGGTTGCAAAGAGTTGGACGTGACCGAGGGTCAGAGCACAAACCTCAATAAAACTGTTAAAAAAGGGGGAAAAAAAAACTAAATTGTAGATGTTGTAAAGAAGAAAAGAATTTAGCTCTTACAGTTAATTGCTTTGTGAGAGTTAAACGATGAGATAATAACTGATTAGTTTAGAATGGAAGCAATTGTCTGCATTTTGTTTAAAGCCATGTGACTTCACATGATTTATATGAAATGATTTTAAAAATCTTCATTTCTCTTTCTTTCTAAAACTGATGCTCCTGGACTGAATTATTGCTGTTTTTATTTAAATTTTTCATTGTATGTATCAATACATGCGATTTTATTGTTTGCATGTGTTTTATTTTTGTATTTAACCTACGTAAAGTCTCAAACAAAACTTTGGACTTTTTCTGAGCCAGTTCATCTTCTCTTGTAGACCCATCACTTTGTTGGGTCGATCTGCTAGGAAATTCTCAAGTCACCTTTAGAAAATCAGCCTATACTTTTTCTCTTGTTTCCATTATGCTCACTTGGCAACTGGTGCTCTGTTGAGTACTTTGTAGACCTTCTGTTTTGCAGAGATCTGAATGGAAAAGACTAAGCGCAAATGATGAGTGGAGCTGGCTGTGGCCCACAGTCTAAAACATGCTCTGATGCAACACAAATGTTTGAGTTACTTTTTTAGGAGTGAATTTGAAAATTTTAGTCAGCCATACTGAGGCCTTTCATCAATTCTTCAGCCTCATTTTCGTCTCATTCCAATCACATGTATGTAAGACATTTTCACCTGTCTCATATAATTTGTATTTTTTGTTGTATCTCTCATCCTTTCTTTCTTCCCCCTCCCTCTGATACATATTGGATGTTTTCCACTGAGTTGTCTTAGATAGCGTATTGAAAAGCAGAGATATTACTTTGCCAACAAAGGTCCGTCTAGTCAAGGCTATGGTTTTTCCAGTGGTCATGGATGGATGTGAGAGTTGGACTGTGAAGAAAGCTGAGCGTCAAAGAATTGATGCTTTTGAACTGTGGTGTTGAAGACTCTTGAGAGTCCCTGGGACTGCAAGGAGATCCAACCAGTCCATTCTGAAGGAGATCAGTCCTGGGTGTTCAATGGAAGGAATGATGCTAAAGCTGAAACTCCAATACTTTGGCCACCTCATGTGAAGAGTTGACTCATTGGAAAAGACTCTGATGCTGACAGGGATTAGGGGCAGGAGGAAAAGGGGACGACAGTGGATGAGATGGCTGGATGGCATCACCGACTCGATGGACATGAGTTTGGATAAACTCCAGGAGTTGGTGATGGGCAGGGAGGCCTGGTGTGCTGCGATTTATGGGGTTGCAAAGAGTCGGACACGACTGAGCAACTGAGCTGAACTGAACTGAACTATCTTCCAGTTTACGAATCCCCTTCTTCTTCTGGGTTTAATCTAACATTAAAACCATCTATACATCATGTGAAATGCCAAGCTGGATGAATCACAAGCTGGAATCAAGATTCCCGGAAGAAATATTAACTGCCTCAGATATGCAGATGATGCCACACTAATGCAGAAAGTGAAGAGAAACTAAAGAGCCTCTTGATGAGGGTGAAAGAGGAGTGAAAAATCTGGTTTAAAACTCAACATTAAAAAAAGAATAAGAAAGAATAAGATCATAGCACCCGGTCCCATCACTGCACAGCAAATAGAAGGGGAAAAAATGGAAGCAGTGACAGATTTTATTTTCTTGGACTCGAAAATCACTGCAGATGGTGACTGCAGCCATGAAATTAAAACACACTTGCTCCTTGGAAGGAAAGCTATGACCAACTTAGACAGCATATTATAAAACAAAGAGATCACTTTGCCACCAAAGGTCCCTATAGTCAAAGCTATAGTGTTTTCAGTAGTCATGTACGGATGTGAGAGTTGGACCATAATTCTTCTGAGAGTAGAAGAATTTTTGCTTTTGAACTGTGGTGCTGGAGAAGACACTTGAGATTCCCTTGGACTGCGAGGAGATCAAACCAGTCTGCAAGGAGGTCAAACCAGTCCATCCTAAAGGAAATCAGTCCTGAATATTCATTGGAAGGACTGATGCTGAAACTGAAGCTCCAGTGCTTTGGCCACCTGATGCTAAGAGCCAACTCATGGAAAAGACCTTGACGCTGGGAAAGATTGGAGGCAAAAGGAGAAAGGGGTAGCAAAGGATGAGATGGTTAGATAGCATCACTGATTCAATAGACATGAATTTGAGCAAACTCCAGGACATCGTAGAGGACAGAGGAGCCTGACATGCTGCAGTCCATGGGGTCACAAAGAATCGGACACAACTTAGCAACTAAACAATAGTTGAGCTCTTAATTTCAGCTCTTATATTTCAGTTCTAGAATATCCATTTGAGTTGAGCTCTTAATTTCAGCTCTTATATTTCAGTTCTAGAATATCCATTTGATTTTTAAAATAGATTCTACTTCTCTAGTGAAATTTTTTATCCTGTCATCTATTTACTGAACTTACTATTCACAATTATCTTAACTTTCATATCTGATAGCCCAAATATCTGGATCTCCTGTGGGCCTTTTTCTATAATTTTTTTAAAAGCTATTTGGACTTCTTTCCTAGTATGCCTGGTAATAGTTATTGAATGCCAGGCAATGTATATGGAGAATTACAGGTGCTCTGGGTGATGTCTTTCTCCGGAGAGATATTTTTGCTTCTGGAAAGCAGCTAGAATACGGGCAGGTCATCTAAATCCTGTCTTGGATTGAGCTGACTAGAATCTGGTTTCAGTTCTCAGGAGGGTTGGTCTATTCATGATTCACTCATATCCTAATATAGTAGTTCAGGCATCCCAGCCAAAAGCCTGGATAAGCCCTTGACCTCCAGTTTTTATCTCCATGGCACCCTGAGACCGCTGACAGCTCTGCACACCTCCTCAGTCTTGCGGGCACTGCTGTGTGCGTGTGTACTAAGTTGCTTCAGAAGTGTCCAACTCTTTGCGACCTTATGGACTGCAGCCCACCAGGTTCCTCTGTCCATGGGATTCTCCAGGCAAGAATACTGGAGTGGGTTGCCATGCCCTTCTCCGGGGGATCTTCCTGACCCAGGGATCGAACCTGCATCTCTTATGTCTCCTGCATTGGCAGGCGGTTTCTTTACCACTAGCATTGCCTTGGAAGGCTGGGCACTGCTTACAAATCAGTAAATGACAGGGAAAAAGCATGGCAAATATCAGACACACTTCTCTGTGCATCCCTGTTTGCTGGGTTCCTGGCCCCGCAAGTGCTACATGCCTTGATGACCCTGGATTCTAATTTTTAACTCTCCAGTGTTTGAGACTGTCACAAGGTCACTTCTCATTTACTTTGCCACTTTCTCCTTGGATTTTCAGACTTTGAAAAATTGATTATAAATTAGCAATTTCATTAGAAGAAGAGTGGTGTATGATGCCAGACTCATCAGTATGTTTTCTTTCTCTCCAGGATTTTAGACCCTCAGGTCCTGCTACTTTGGCAGCTCCCAATGCCTTTGAACAGATACTTTCAATATTTTAGTCAGCTATCTAGTGATAACTGATGGAAAGTTTTGTCTGTTACAAGTCAGTTAATCAAAATGAGAATCTTGTCCTCATTCATTCATATTATGTACTTACTATGAGACTTTACTTCCATTAAGGATATAAAGATGATAAACAAAATCTTCGCCTACTAAGAACTACCATCTACTTCAAACCAGAAAACAGATAATAACGATACAGTGGGAATAAGTAAATATTATAGAATAGAAGTTAATTAAGTACATAGCGTACAATGACAGCATAGAGAGAGAGTGTGTGGTTCTAAGACTTGGGTGGGAGAGTGATTCATGAAAGAGTTGGTGCTGGAATTGAGCTTTGAATGAGAATTAGGGCATTAAGCACCGAAGAATTGATGCTTTTGAACTGTGGTGTTGGAGAAGACTCTTGAGAGTCCCTTGGACTGCAAGGAGATACAACCAGTCCATCCTAAGGAAGATCAGTCCTGGGTGTTCATTGGTAGGACTGATGTTGAAGCTGAAACTCCAGTACTTTGGCCACCTGATGCGAAGAGCTGACTCATTGGAAAAGACCCTGATGTTGGGAAAGATTGAGGGCAGGAGGAGAAAGGGACGACAGAGAATGGGATGGTTGGATGGCATCACTGACTCAATAAACTTGAGTTTATTTGGTAAACTCTGGGAGTTGGTGATGGACAGGGAGCCCTGGCTTGCTGCAGTTCATGGGGTCACAAAGAGTTGGACATGACTGAGTGAACTGAGATAAAGGGGGTGACTGTGAGGTTCTGCTACAAATTATAACTGGAATGAATTTGAGAATCACCTGAGTTCTCTGCATAGCTGGTCTGTCTGTCTTCTTGGTTGAAATGCTCATTTTCACCTCTGTGTGAACATCCCATTACTGGAGAATTACAGAACTATGCTTTTGGTCAATGATGGATTAATCTGTTTTTGCAATGCCTGTGCTGGGTTAAGAACATACACACTTCTACAAATACTCAGGGCAACTGAAGATGTAAACCTGGGCCTTGACCCCTGACCTTCTTCTACCTGAATTACTCCATCTTTTAGGTTCCCATTTCCGTCAATGATTCTACATTTCTGATTTCTCAGGTTGGAAAGCTTTGAGTCATCTTTCATTTGCCTTCATTCTCAAAATCTATTGTTTTACAAAGATTTCTTTACATAAGTTTCTCTGATTTCTCCTCTTGGGCTCCAGTCATCACTCTTGGGTAAATGAATATGCTGTCTTTCTTCAAAGTTTCTCTGACTCCAGTTTCTCCAGTCTATTTGTATACTCTTTACAGATTAATCTCCCAAACTAGAGCTCTCATTATGCTATTTTTCTGACTCCAAACTTGTATTGGCTCCTTATTGCCTCTCATATAAACTCTACTCCTTTGTTGACTATTGAGGAAGCACCATAGTCGGGTTAATTCTATTTACCTAACCTTTTCTCTATTATTCGCAAACCTGGAATTTCTGTTCTAAGCTGGGAAAACCAAAATATGGTTACTTAAACAGACTTTAGATAATCTATACTAAGCACCCAGCCCAAGAGGCAAAACAAAAAAATAGAACAAACCCTGATTTGCGTTGTTTTTTCATTTTCCTCCAAGTGGAAGCCTTAATGATTTGAAAGAACATCTTCATTAGACGCAGTTTCTGTCTAGAGCTAGGGATTTCTGATGGCTTCCTGCATTTCCTTTTTGTGGCTTCCTTTTGTGATTAGATAGTGATGTAACTACAGATATGATTCTTTGCCTTTCTTCTATTTGCTTCTAAGAGCTAATTTCTTTGATGAGTGTATGCTGGGTTTTGGTAAAAGAATAGATTTAGGTTTCATATTTATTTCTAAGAGTTTGTGTGTATAAGTGTCCACTGAAGGTTGTCAGATTGAAAACTGGAAGGTACTATCCTTTTCAAGACCCCTAACAAGAGGTGTTTGAAAAGAAACAGAAAACTCCCCCCTTTCTACCTCTCTTGATAAATGTTCTAACTATTGTGTATCCTGTGTGTGTGTTAGTCACTCAGTTGACTCTTTGCAACCCCATGGACTGTAGCCCACCAGGCTCCTCTGTCCAGGGGACTTCCCAAGCAAGAATACTGGAGTGGGTAGCCATTCCCTTCTCCAGGGAATCTTCCTGACCCAGGGATCAAACCCAGATTTCCTGCATTGCAGGTGGATTCTTTACCATCTGAGTCACCTGGGAAGCTGTTGTGGATTCTAACAACTTGTATTATGTTGTTGCAATGGTTGGAGCAGAGAAAAACTTGGAGGAGATTGCAACGTAAGTTCAGATTTCCACCTATGTGAAAAGTCAGACTGCCTGGTTTCATTATGTAAATAAGCAAAATGATATGTTATTTCCAGTATTCTATGAGTCAGATTTAACTATATTTTTTATTCTATTATGTACCCCAGGGATGCCAAGTCTACTCAACAGACTTTTAGGGAATGGGAGTCCTGGGAGCATGAAGACCCCAAACCAGTTCCCTTGTCATCTCTGTGAATGTTGCCTGCTGAGTCACTGTCCCTGCCTCCCTCATGCCTTCCTCACAGCCCATCCAACTCCTGCCCCTTCTTGAAGACCAATTTTGATCCAGCTTTTCCATGAAATCTTCTCAACCCTTTCCCTGACTAATGACTAACTGCATGTGTTCAGTCATGTCTGACTCTTTGCAATCCCATGAAATTCCCCAGGCACGAATACTAGAACGTGTAGATGTTTCCTCCTCAGGGGATCTCCCCCACCCAGGGATCAAACCTGCAGTCTCCTGCATTGCAGGCAGATTCTGTACCATCTGAGCCTCCAGGGACGCCCTAAAGCACAGGGTATTATTTCACTTCGCCAGCCACTTAGAGTAAGGTGCGGCCACGTAACTCACTCTGGTTGATGAGGTGTGAGTGGACTAGACGCGTAGCATTTCTGAGTGGAAGCAGTAAGAGGCTTCTCCCTCTAGCACTACCATCAGCAACTGGAGATGGCAGCATTCTTAGCCTAGGCCAATGAGTGACTGTTGCAAGTGGTGCCCCCTGCCGGCCTTTATACATGGAATCTGAGCTAGAAATGAAAGTTTGTTTAAGCCCCCTAGGGATTCCCTTGTGGCTCAGCTCATAAAGAATCTGCCTGCAATGCAGGAGACCTGGGTTTGATCCCTGGGTTGGGAAGATGCCCTGGAGAAGGGAAAGGCTATCCACTCCAGTATTCTGGCCTGGAGAATTCAGTCCATGGGGTCACAAAGAGTCGGACACTTTCACTTTCACACTTTAAGCCCCTAAGGTTGTTGGGTCTTTTGCATCTGCAGCATAACGTAGAGCCTACCCTGACTGATCCAGGTTACTTCCCATCCCTCACTGTGCAGGAACTAAAATTTCTATACTTTGAAATTGAATGCTGAGAGGGCCAAAGGAATAACTTACTTACTTCTGCTGTAGATTGATTTCTTCTTGTTAGGCATTCAGATTTTCTTTGGAGGTTCTGGAATTACTAATGGCTAATAAGCTTGAATGTCATGGAATGACAGGATTCTGGGTAAACCTTCCTTTCTTCTAAATGAAGGCCCTGGAGGAATCATTGTTCCAAGAGACTCCCTCTTATATGGCTAATAATTAATGTCAGGGATCTTAGTTAAGGAAAGACTGGTGCAAGGAAAGTTTGTGAGATCACTGCACTATAAATTTCCCCAAAGCTTATCATCAGCGTAGATCACAGGGGAAAGATCCACAAATATTTGTATAGGTGGTTAGAAAACACAGACTGGTCTAATGAGCTGTGATGTTTCTCTGGACTTGGACACATTTTTGGCTCCGGTTATCATGGCGCCCCTCCAGGACCTAACTCTCAGTTGATCAGCTTTCCCTGGATACCAGATGCTTCAGCTCCGGTCCAGGCCCTCCGGGGAACAGACCCTGGTGCTTCCTGTGGAGTCACAGCTGCCCTTTCATTTGGAGAGATTAGGACTTGCTGGTGAATTTGGTAGCTGAATTGCTTAATTTCCTTTTTGGAAAGGCTGGGTAAATCTCTTCTTTGGGTTAAGTTATAGCTCCCCTGAGTCTCAATTAATGCCCTTGGCTTTCTGACATGTTTCGTGGTTGAGTCCTGTCCTAGGAGCTACTGGGTTAGTACCCAGGCTGTTATATCCATCATTGCTATAAAAATGCTGCCGTCTATGAAGGTGTCACAGGAACACGTTGCTGTGGTGAGTGTTCCACATGCTAGGAAACTCTACTCTGTTGTCACTTCTGACAGTGTGATCCCCTCCAAGGGATGTGCTCATTCCCACTGTTAAAGCCATGGTTGAGATCTCAGTCTCATCAAGCCCGGACAATCGTTCAAGCTCCTTGGCCAGTCGTCTTGCCACCACTGGGTTCTTTCCTCTTTCTTCTCTGGAAGCTCACACAGACTGTGCCAGACAGAGCTCCTTTAGACAGGATACCTACCTTTAGAAGGTGGGACATCCAAAATCTAAGGGCCGAAAACCAGCTATGTCTCAGGATTAACTGGAACACAGAGACTTAGAAGCTACCAAGAATCTCTCTTGCTCCTTTCTGCTCATCATGCATCATTCTTCTCTGCTCAGCGAGCCAGGGTACCAGCATCCACATTGTAGGAACTGTGGCCACTCAGCACCAAGAGTCTACATCTAAGAGCTGTTACGCCAGGAGAAGGGTGGGTCATAGAAAACATTATTGCCCATGGAAATCCTGTGGATGGAAATGCATGGTAGGAAAAGCTTCCCAGTGGAAGGGGGCTGCTTGTTTGACAAACAACGGGTGCCTTTAACCTGAAGGAAGGATCTTCCTTCAGCGCCTCCCACACCTGCCACATGTGAGTCACCAGCCCTCATGCCTATTTGCATCTCTGAGTTTTACGGATATTGTTGGTTCACCATCTTGAAACACCCCTGCTTTATGGGAAGCTGTCTTCCTTTTTGCCTACAAAACTCACTTTCTCTGCACAGATATGTTCAATGAATCCTACTCTACCCAGACACCCTTTCCACTCTTGCTTGCTGTGGGGTTGGTTGGGCAGATTAATAAGTGGATCAAATCTAAGTGTCCGCTGTGGCCTCACATTTGCTGGTGATCTCTGTGCAAAGGAATGGAAGCCCCAGGAGGACCCAAGGGGGTTCAGGTGCCTAAAATCTCTACTCTGCAGAGTTGATTTTGGTTTAAAAACCACCCCCTTTGTGTTCTAACAAACAGAACCGGACCAAACTTATCCATAACCACTCACATGAAGTCCACATGGCCCAAGCAGACTTTACCAGCATGGTGGGTGCAGAGACCGAAGGGGTGGGGCTGCCTCTCAGCAACACACACGACTCAGAAGGCAAAGAATTCTCTGGTGCTAACCAGCCTCTGTGGCTCCACCATCGACCCTGGCCCGGCAAGCATCTTGTTGGTGCTTTTCTACTGCTCTTCCCTCTTGCTGTCTTCACTCATCTCTTCCCCTTCTCGGAAGCAAAACTGATCAGTTGTCCCTTTTCAGGCCATCTTGCTGCTCTCCAGGTGAAACTGAAGCTGAGGACAGAAGCTGTATCCAGGTTACTTGGGGAAGTAGTGGCTGGCTGCCCAGTGCTCAGCTTCTGGGAGCTGCTTTCTGCTCAGGTGCTAATTCCTGGTCTAATAGGCTGTGACCGGGAAGCAGAGCTGATCTTTTGTATAAAACCAGAGCATGGAGGACTTCCTGGTGGTGGTCCAGTGGTTACGAATCCACCTGGCACTGCAGGGGACACGGGTTCGATCCCTAGTCTGGGGCTATTCCACATGCCACGGGGCAATGAAGCCCTAGTGCCAAAACTATTGAGCCTGTGTACTGCAACTACTTAGCTCACACAGCTAGAGCCAGTGCTCTGCAACAAGAGAAGCCACCACAATGAGAACCCCGTGCACCGCAAAGAGGAGTACCCCCCGCTGGCTACAGCCAGAGAAAGCCCGTGTGCAGCAACAAAGACCCAATGCAGCAAAAAGAAAGCAAGCAAGCAAGCAAGCAAAAAAACCCACAGAGCACGGGGCACTGCTGCTTATTCAGTGCAGGGCAGGTGGGGACCATGCTTCCAGAACAGAGCTGCTCCTGGAGAGGGGGGTGGACTCCTCCCACAGTGGGCAGGTGACTCAGGTCAGAGGATGGATGAAGGAAGCAGCAGGTGGACAGGGATGAGTATTTAATTTTTGTTTTCTTTACTTGCAGACAACCTTGAGGGATGTTCCCCAGCAAGATACAGGGTCTTCACAACACAGCAGAGCTAAGTATCAATTTTTGGAGAGGGACTATGGTGACTCTCCCAGGGGAGGAGTCCCAGGCTGAGCCAGATGGGCCAGGGAGAGGGTGGGCCAGGGTAGGAGGCTAAGAGAGCTGACCCACGGACCCAGTGCACAGATGGATTGGAGGAGCTGTGGAACAGGGTCAATAGAAGAGCTTCAGGTGCAAGCCCAGGAGGATATGGAAAGAAAAGGGGGTTAGAACTGAGGAGACAGACAGCGCTGATGAATGCCAGCAGCTTGGCTTAGGGAGGCTGGGTAAGGTGACAAGCATGGCAGCGGAAGAAAGGGCCCAGGCGACTCTGTCTATAGGGGCAAGTGGAATGACGGTCAAGGCCAAGGTTCTCCCGGAAGGTCAAAGGGCGGGAACCAGGCTGGAGCCCAGCCAGGAAAAGACCCTCCTCCTGTCCTCAAAAGACCTTGAAAACCGAGAGAAAATGCAGGACTGGAGGGGATAGGAGGGAGAGAACTAGGAACCCAGGACCCAAGCTGAGTGCTCCCTAGGTGTCTGCTCAGAAAGCACCATGGAGGTGGGGCAGGGATTGCAAGGGGCTTGTTTTGCACTCAGCACAGTGCCTGGCACGTGGTAGGTGCTCAGTGCACCTCTGCTGATCCTTGCGTGAGTGTGTATCACGCGACTGGTGCCACTGTCAACGGCGTCTGGGGTAAGCTCTAATAATACACTTCTTTTCAGGAAAAGTTCTGAGCACATTAGCAAGTTTCAAGCCCAGAAATCTTGATGCATTGAAACCCGGCTAACTTTCCTTTAAGCCAATTTTTGCCATACTTGTTTGGGTAGAGCGTCCCCCAACTTAACTCCCGTGACATCTGTTAACCCTGGAAGGAGCCCAGCTTCCTTGGAGGGACCAAGGAACCCAGGAAGGAGCTGGCATCTGAACCAGGATCTGAGCTGTGGACGCCAGCAGTGTTCACGGCACAGCCCTTACCTGGAGATCTCACAGCCCTTTCTCTTTGGAGGCTTATCACACGGGCCCCCTGAAGCCAAAGAACATTTTCTGTCAATTTTAAATGTGATTTCTTTCTTCCTTCTTTCTTACACCCTCTTTCTCCTCCCTCCCTTTCTCTTTTTGTTTCCTTAAAAAGGGGGATTTGTGTTTCTTTTCCCAGTAATGTGGAGACCACGAGAGAAACATCATTCCTCCTGACCTTCTGACCCTGGGTGTACCTTCATTCATTCATTCAGTACTGAGAGTACCATTGACTGAGATCGGGAAACAGTGCTCTCAAATCTTAGATGAGTAACTTCAACCTAGCAATAATTGAGTAATAATAATAAAAGAACAGTGAGACAATCTAATTACACTCCAAAATAGAAAGTCTACACCAGTGACTTTTAAATACTTGATTGTTTAACATCACTAGGGAAATTAAAAAAAATACATATTCCTGAGTTTCCATGCCTGAATCAGAACCTCTGATGTTTAAGTTTTAAAATTCTTAAAAGTTTCCCAGGAAATACAGAGCTTGCCTGGCCTGGGACTGTGAATTAGTGTTTGCAAAATACTGTAGATGACAGGCAAACTCTTTGATGTCAAGGATGGAGCAACATCTGGCTGGCTGGGTTATCACACAGGTCCCATTTGCTAATGAGGAAGGAGTCAGAGAGGAACCAGGCCCTGGGGACCAGACAGCCATCTGCAGCACAGACACCTGTTCACGTGCCCTGCAAGTCGATACCCACACGCTGCGTTTCTGCTCTAAATGCCTCGAAAGCGTGCAGGTGACCTGTTACACTTCTGGTTGGTGCCAGGGTTTCCATGATGCTTCAGTCTCCATGCTTGCCTGTTAAAGTTCCATCTGTTTACTGTTTTACCCACACTCACTGTGTGGGACAATGATAGTGAAGACTTTCCTCAAAGCCGTGACAGATGACTGAAAATTATTTGAAAAATAACTCAATCAATACTTACCTGGCAAGGGAGATACCATGATCACGAAGGTGGTTTTCCCAGGGCAAGGCTTTAAACTTAAAAGCTTCTGCACAACAAAGGAAACTATAAGCAAGGTGAAAAGACAGCCTTCAGAATGGGAGAAAATAATAGCAAATGAAGCAACTGACAAACAACTAATCTCAAAAATATACAAGCAACTCCTACAGCTCAATTCCAGAAAAATAAATGACCCAATCAAAAAATGGGCCAAAGAACTAAATAGACATTTCTCCAAAGAAGACATATAGATGGCTGACAAACACATGAAAAGATGCTCAACATCACTCATTATCAGAGAAATGCAAATCAAAACCGCTATGAGGTACCACTGCACACCAGTCAGAATGGCTGCGATCCAAAAGTCTACAAGCAATAAATGCTGGAGAGGGTATGGAGAAAAGGGAACCCTCTTACACTGTTGGGAATGCAAACTAGTACAGCCACTATGGAGAACAGTGTGGAGATTCCTTAAAAAACTGGAAATAGAACTGCCTTATGATCCAGCAATCCCACTGCTGGGCATACACACTGAGGAAACCAGAAGGTAAAGAGACACGTGTACCCCAGTGTTCATCGCAGCACTGTTTATAATAGCCAGGACACGGAAGCAACCTAGATGTCCATCAGCAGATGAATGGATAAGAAAGCTGTGGTACATATACACAATGGAGTATTACTCAGCCATTAAAAAGAATAGATTTGAATCAGTTCTAATGAGGTGGGTGAAACTGGAGCCTATTATACAGAGTGAAGTAAGCCAGAAAGAAAAACACCAATACAGTATACTAATGCATATATATGGAATTTAGAAAGATGGTAACAATAACCCTGTATTCGAGACAACAAAAGAGACACTGATGTATAGAACAGTCTTTTGGACTCTGTGGGAGAGGGACAGGGTGGGATCATTTGGGAGAATGGCATTGAAACATGTATAATATCATATATGAAACGAGTCGCCAGTCCAGGTTCAATGCACGATACTGGATGCTTGAAGCTGGTGCACTGGGATGACTCAGAGGGATGGTATAGGGAGGGAGGAGGGAAGAGGGTTCTGGATGGGGAACACGTGTATACCTGTGGTGGAGTCATGTTGATATATGGCAAAACCAATACAATATTGTAAAGTTAAAAAATAAAATAAATAAAAAAAAGAAAAATAACTCGGTCATAATAACAACAATAGTCCTACTTCGAACCTTATGTTCCCTGAGCGTGCTTTCTACCCCCAGAGAGCTTTCAAAGCTTCTGTGATTGCTTTGGGGCCAGCTTTTATCATGAGAGCATCTTCATAACTGACACTTCATCTGAAGCCCCATTTGCTTCTTTACACATTGAGTCACACGTAGAGATCCTCCGGGCTTCCGTGGCAGCTCAGCTGGTAAAGAATCCACCTGCAATGTGGGAGACCCCAGTTTGATTCCTGGGTCGAGAAGATCCCCTGCAGAAAAGATAGGCTAACCACTCCAGTATTCTTGGGCTTCCCTGGTGGCTCAGACAGTAAAGAATCTGCCTGCAATGTGGGAGACCTGGGTTTGATCCCTGGCTTGGGAAGATCCCCTGGAGGAGGTCATGGCAACCACTCCAGTATTCTTGCCTGGAGAATCCCCATGGACAGAGGAGCCTGGCAGGCTACAGTCCATGGGGTCGAAAAGAGCTGGGCATGACTGAGAGACTAAGCACAGCACACAGAGATCCTCCAGCCAGAGCAGCTGGCTCCAAATGACTCCTTTGGGTGACTACACAAAGGGTGTCCACATCAGCTATTTTAATAATATCGCAGCCTGCAGTTGAACAGTTCAGTTGGACTCCTGAGATATTCCTTCTCAAATCATGTAGTACTCATTTTGGAAACTGTATCTCCCCCCACCCCCTGCCCCACACCACCTTTTAGTCTTTATTTATTGCTTTAGTTCAGTCCTGGATTCTCGTCCCAAGCTGCGGGTAAGGAGAGCTATGGATAAATTCATCCTTTACTTTAGAGTGACAGAACTAGAAATATCTGGTTTCTTTCTGTTTGGAAAAATTGAGTAGTCATGGAAAACGCTTATGACAGAGTTTACACAAGTGAGCCCTGAAAGGGATTCCTCCTGCCCTTCGTTTTTCCTCTTCTTTACTCCCTATCTTCCCTTCCTCCTTCCTTCCTTCCGTCCACATTTACTAAATATCCACACCATCAGGCAACGTCCTAGATTCTGAGTCAGACTCAAAGGTGAAAACAAAACATAGTCTCTAACGTTATCTGAAGATGCCACGGCAGACCTTGGGGAATGCCTTCCGGGCTCACAATTCCTTTTTCTGCAGACTTCTCTTTTCAGGGCACAGACCTAGAAAGACGGGGGACTCCTGGGTCAGAGAGGCAGGACTTTACTCCCCTCAGCAGCAGATGAGAAGACTTATTTTTGCACTAGTCCTGAGCCCCAGTTCTCACAGGGCAACGAGAAGGGGAGCCAGGTGACACCCCTGCCCATAGTAGCTTGAATTACCAGAGAGGATTTCTGAGCTTAGAGAATTCCAGTCTTTTATGAAGGGGAACGTGCTGGCTATTCTCTTCAAGAGGTCTCATTTCTGTGTTTTGAGACTGCTTGAGACACGGAGGGTCTCCCCAGCGCCATTTCTCTCGTCCTCTCCAAGTCCAGAGAAAGAGGAAGTGGCAGACAGAGGATGAGATGGCTGGACGGCATCACTGACTACATGGACATGAGTCTGAGCAAGCTCCAGGAGCTGGTGATGGACAGGGAGGCCTGGCGTGCTGCAGTCCATGGGGTCGCAGAGTCGGACACAACTGAGCGACTGAACTGAACTGAGACTCCTCTGGAGTGTAGCGGGGTGAGGACCCAGATCCTGTCCCTGCTCTGCTGGGTGTCCTTGCCTGCTCTGTCTTCTCCTTCTGACCCTCCATCTAGTGCCATAGTCTGCTCAAACCAGGACTGCAAACCTCAGCCCTGACTAAGTCCTGGGCACCAGTTTTCGGTCCATTTATCAAGAGCTGGGGTTGGCACGCTGTCGTCCGACAGCCAAGGCTAGCTCGCAGTCTGTTTTTGTGCGTCTCTGGAGCGAGGAAGGAATTTGAATTTTTAAAAGGTTGTAAAAAAGAGAATGAGAAGGAAACAAGGGGGATTATCAGATAGGGACATCCCACCAAGCCTTAAATATTTCCACAACTGAGCGACTGAACTGGTAAGTGATTTACTATCTTGACCCTTAAAGGAAACGTTTGCCAGTTCCGAGTCTAGATGTTTAGTCAGGGGACATGGGAAAGGCGACCTACAGAAGAACAGCAGCTGTGCCATCCCCAGGATGGAGGGGATGCTGGAGGCCTGGGATGGTGCTGCCTTCCCGTTCTCAGAGGTGTCCTGCTCCCCTCCCTGGTAGAAAGCAGACTGCGTGACCCTCCCACCTTCCACCTGTCTTAAAAGATTCGGATTTCTCAGCTCATAAAATTATACCCTCTTTCTGTACATGTGTTAATCCCTCAGTCATGTCTGACTCTTTGCAACCGCATGGACTGTAGCCTGCCAGGCTCCTCTGTCCATGGAATTCTGCCGGCAGGAATACTTGAATGGATTGCTAGTCCCTTCTCCATGGAATCTTCCAGACTTAGGGATCGAACTCAGGTCTCCTGCATTGTAGGCAGATTCTTTACTGTTTGAGCTATCAGGGAAGCCCTCTCTGTACACACACACACACACACACACACACACACACTGTGTGTATACAATAAACACACACACACACTGTTGTGAATCAAATCAGAAAAGTGAAGAAGAGGATGTAAATCATTATTCCAGTTGTGATACGTGGTTTAAACTAGAGAGGAGCTGTGACTCATCTTTGTCCCTCGGTCAAGCGCAGCTACAGCGTCAATTAGGATTTAGATGATGTTCTCAGACCCAGGGAATGAATTGCTGAGTGCCAGGAAAATAATACTACAGTGTCTGTGCATGCACGGAGCTAGCTGGACAGCTTCTCAAATGGATTTCCTTTGTGTGATCAACCATCTGAACTCTGTAGAAATTCTCTCTTCTCAAAGCCATCTTGGAATCCCTGAGCCCTCAGATTCCAGCAGTATCTAATTTTTTTTTTTTAACCTCTCCATTGACATAAAGACCTAAGATGTTTATTCATACTTTCTATACGCTGAAATTCGCTCTCAAAAATATGGAAGAACGTGTTTGAGAATATTGATGCTCACCTCATAATGACAGGGGGACACTTTCTTCCTCTGGACTCCTTCCGGGGTTCGCCCGAGCCTCTAACCTTGGCCTCGGAGTGCGGCAGGTGGAGTGATGTACACAGACCACAGGAGACAAAGTCAGATTTTAACTAAATCGAGAGTGCGACTGAGGGACTTTCCTGGCAGTCCAGTGTTTAAGGCTTTGCCTTCCAGTGTGGGGGATGAGGGTTTGATTCCTCGCCATCGAGCTAAGATCCCACATGCCTCGCAGCCAAAAAACCAAAACATAAAATAGAAGCAGTGTTGTAAGAAATTCAGTAAAGACTTTTAAAATGGCTCACATTAAAAACGAAGTTTTAAAAAAAATAAAAAATAAAAAAATAAAAACGAAGTTTTTTTTTTTTTTTAAAGAGCACTATTAAAAGAAGTGGACATTTGAATGATGGTAGTTTGCCATCTTGAAGCAAAATCATAGTTTTAAATCAGAATGTTCTATCAACTTAGAAATAGATGTGAGTGAAATATGACATGTGAATGACAAGGATTGGGATTATACTGAATATTTTTCTCATATTTCTCTAAGTCTCACTGGGTGACTCTGGAGTACAGAACACCTGGTCTGTTCCAAGGGCTATGTATGAATGAACTTGTATAATTCCCACACCCAATGAAGCAGATGTTGCTGTGATCCTCATTCGACAGGAGAAGATGCCAAGGCACAGAGAGCAAATGGAATAGCTCTCATCAAAGCCTGATGCTTAATTTCTAGAGCCCGTAACCTTTCTTGACTGACATCTCAGGTGCTCAGCATGCGTGCATGCTCAGTCATTCAGTCCTGTCCAACTCTTTGAGACCCCATGGGTTCCTCTGTCCATGGGATTCTCCAGGCAAGAATACTGGAGTGGGTTCCCACTTTTTCCAGGGAATCTTCCTGACCCAGGAAGATCCTGACCCAAATCCTCTGCATTTTCAGGCAGATTATTTATCACTGAGCTGCCTGGGGAGCCCTAGGCTCTCAGAACTTCTACTTATGTTCCGGAAGAGTGATGCCCATCAATGGTCATAAATTAGAGTCACCTGGGAAATTTAAGAAAATTTGTGTGGCCTGGATCTCACTCAGACTTTCCTAGTGGGGTTGCTGCTACATTCGGGGGCACCTCCTAACATGTAATGTGGATGGAGAATCACTCCTCCAAGGGGCTGTCTTGGTAAGGTTCAAGTACGTGCAATTGATACTTGGGATTTCGTCTCATTGGCCAGGGTGGTAGTAGTGGTGATTTAGTTGCTAAGTTCAGTTCAGTTCAATCTCAGTCGTGTCCAACTCTTTGCGACCCCATGGACCGCAGCACGCCAGGCTTCCCTGTCCATCACCAACTCCCAGAGCTTGCTCAAACTCATATTCATCGTGTCGGTGATGCCATCCAACCAGCTCATCTTCTGTCATCCCCCTCTCCCCCCGCCTTCAGTCTTTCCCAGCATCAGGCTCTTTTCCAATGAGTCAGTTCTTTGCATCAGGTGGCCAAAGTATTGAAGTTTCAGCTTCAGCGTAAGTTGCTAAGAAGGTCTTGGCAATTTTTAAAAGCTCTCACATTATTCTCTTGCATACCTATGGTTGAATACTAGGAACTCACTGTTCTTTGTAGGGCACCATTAAATAGAAATGGTTCATTTCATATCCCGTTTAAAATCCTTAAAGACCATTTAATTCGGCAGCTCTTAATATAAAGGAGTTTTCATGGTTCACACCAATGTTTAAATCTGATTCAAACTAATGCCCCTTTAAATATATATTTATATGTCTTTATTACTATTATTTTTTCATTTTTTGACCAGGCCACATGGCACGTGGGTTCTTAATTCCCTGACCAGGGACTGAAACTGCACCCCTTGCCGTGGAAGTGCAGAGTTAACAACTGGACCACTAGGGAAGTCCCTAAAAATTTTTTTTAAAAGCAAATATTTTGCTTTACCAATTTTATATGTAATACTCACTCATAGAAGTTAATTTAAAGAACCAATACAATGGCCTAGATGTTCAATAAAGGAGAAAAAAAAGAAAATAATTTGCAATAAAATAGTACAGCTGGGTGTTCTTTGGAAGGAATGATGCTAAAGCTGAAACTCCAGTACTTTGGCCACCTCATGCGAAGAGTTGACTCATCGGAAAAGACTCTGATGCTGGGAGGGATTGGGGGCAGGAGGAGAAGGGGACGACAGAGGATGAGGTGGCTGGATGGCATCACCAACTCGATTGAGTGAACTCGATTGAGTTGGCATCACCGACTCACTTGAGTGAACTCTGGGAGTTGGTGATGGACAGGGAGGCCTTGTGTGCTGCGATTCATGGGGTCACAAAGAGTCGGACATGACTAAATGACTGAAGTGAACTGAACTGAACTGAGTACAGCTTTTATTTTCAATATGTAAGTGTGTAAGCACCACCATATAAAGGGGTGTATTAAGGCTGTCACCCACACTGTCTTGCATGTGGTCACTGGGAACACATACTGCCACGGGAGTATCAGGACAACTGTCATGCTACAAGCTGTGTTGCGGTGGGTGCTGTGACTTTTTGAAATGCTGAACTCTCAGTAAAATTTCAAAGACACAACGTACAATTTTCTCTTTGACTTACACGATGATTGCATTTTTGGAAAAGTCAGTGTCTACTAAGACTATACAAAAGCACTTTCTAGTTGGATGTAAAAGTGGAGTTGGGTTCCAAGCTCGGAAAGCTATAAACAAGTTTCTCACCTACATAACTGTCTGGTGGGACATGGAACAGTTGCACAGTTGCACAGGAACACAGTTGTCTTCTGTGTTCCTGGCCTCCACCCACTCAATATAGGAACACCCAATCTTCACAATTCTCAAAAAAGAATTGGGCTTCCCTAGTGGCTCAGATGGTAAAGAACCTGTCTGCAATGCAGGAGACCTGGGTTTGATTCCCGAGTCAGCAAGATCTCTTGGAGAAGGAAACGATAACCCACTCCAGTACTCTTGCCTAGAGAATCCCATGGGCAGAGGAACCTGGCGGGCTACAGTCCGTGGGATTGCAAAGAGCCAGACACTATCACACATTTCCAAGATGATCCCTAGGGGGCAGTAGCCGTCCACCAGTTAGATTTGATGACTTAAAAATGATTTTTCTCCAGGGTACATTTACAGGGGTAAGAGTGTTATTGGCAAGCAAGTGGCTATCATCCTATATGTGCGAGAAGGAAGTGGGCTAGGTTGCGGCCAAGCTAAGGGAAGCCAGCCTTTGTCTGGACTCATGCGAGGTTGTCCCCACACAGGGGCACAGAAGGAGGAGATTTGAGAGGTTGCTCTGCCACTTTGGCAGTCCTTGATGTTGGTGACTCAGTTATAAGGACACACACTGATATTTGACCTGAGTCTGCTAGAATCCAATAACTTAGAAGTGGATCTGCCAGAAAATACACAAAATGAATTTTTGGACGCTCCGCTGGAAACTGTGATCCGCGAAGGTAAGCGAGCTCCGTTTTCCAATCTCTCCGTCAAGACCGACTTCCCTGGAGCCTGTGTGCACGGGGACACTCTGAGACTTTCACACCGAGCCAAACCTTCCCATTAGCTTTCATCCTCTTGCTAAATGAGAAAATCGCTGCTGCTGGGGATTAAATGCTTCCCCACTACTAGGAAATTGTGACGGTGACTTGAGTTCGTGAATCATGCGGGGTTGCCGTGGGGACTCACAAAGACTCGGAGATGCACACTAAAGACAGACACCAAAAAACATGTTGGTGGTGGGAGAGAAGTACCCTGTTTCCCCCATTTTGAGCAGTCTCTGTTTTAAAGCTGTAAATAATGTCTCCATCCCTTTCCAAATCATTTCCTTCCAGGCAACCTTCATATGATAACACATAGGTGCACGTTGTATTTTCCATCAGTGCCATTTGCAGCTGGGGAGAGCTGATTCTCTTTTTTCTTTTTTGGCTGTGAATGGTCTTCACTGCTGTGCAGGCTTTTCTCTAGTTCTGGCGTGCGGGCTTCTCACTGCGGTGGCCTCTGTTGTCACGAGCATGGGCTGTAAGGTGTGCAGGCTTCAACAGCTGTGGCAGGTGGGCCCAGTGTTGCGGGTCCCAGACTCTAGAGCACAGTCTCAAAAGTTGTGGCGCCCAGGCTTAGCTGCTCTGAGGTATGTGGGATCTTCCCAGATCAGGGATGGAACCTGTGTCTCCTGCATTTGCAGGCGGATGCCTTACCACTGAGCCACCGGGAAGCCCGGGAGAGTTGATTCTAACCCACTTTGCTGTCACACATTCCTGTGAGAGTTTGGTGGCATGGCCCCCATTCTGGGAAAGAGGTCACAGTTCGTTTCTTGCTGGTTCTTTAGGTGAAGCTCCTGGGAGAGCCAAGCTTGCCTCTCTGAACTCGGAAGTTTTCGTGCAGACCTTAGGCTGCCTCATGTGACTCTAAAAGAAGGATTCTTAGGAAGTCCTGAGCTGGCTGATGGCAGTATTTTAGACTGCTGCTGACTGATGATTCAGAGCCAGAGTCAGAGAAGATACCTTATGATGATGTCTACCATGTCAGAGCTACCAACATTTAAAAATCTCTCATGAATGTGGTGGGGGTGGTTGTTTAGTCCCTGAGTCGTGTCCAACTCTTTGCGACCCCATGGACTGTGGCCCGCCAGGCTCCTCTGTCCACGGGATTCTCCAGGCAAGAACACTGGAGTGGGTTGCCATTTCCTTCTCCAGGGGATCTTCCCAACCCAGGAGTCGAACCCAGGTTTCCTGCACTCGGGTGAGTCTCCTGCATTGCAGGCGGGTTCTTTACCAACTGAGCCAACAGGGAAACCTGATGTAGATTTTGGGTTGGCCAAAAAGTTCCCTCGGGTTCTCCCGTGGCCAGCATGGAAGAACCCGAACGAATTTTTTGGCCAATCCGATGTACCCTGTTACCACACATTTTGCATTCCACACTGTGAAGTTAAGTTTGATTGTCACCCATTTAGGTCTTAACATGTTCTCCTGTGTCAAAAATCAATGGTTCTCAGTAATCTGGGGAGAAACATTTTTTTGAGAATGTTATGAGAGCTCACCAATAAGAAAGCACCTCTTCGTATATCCACAAAAGTTTGCAAACAATTTTAAGGGCTTTTCAGACCACAAAATCCCACACAAGGATCTCCTTGGGGTCCATGGACCTTGTATTTTAAATTCCAGAACACATACTTGTTGAGAGAGCTTTTATTTTGGGGGGATTCTTAATTTTGATAGCAATTGCCAAGTTTTTATTTGATTTTAAGCTAACATATATGACAAATTGCTTGTTGGAAGAGAGCAGAGATCATGGAAAAAAATAAATCTGCTCCAAAATTATGTATAATCTGTGTTTGTTCTCTGCAAACCCTTGGTGAGGAAAGAGGGAAATAGTTGAGAGAGGTGTTTATGACACTGGGCATTTGTAATGAGTTGTGGTTTGAACATCCCCAGAGCAGCTCACTCAGTCTCATTGCCTGGAATGATTTCTTCCAGTGTCTGGCCACTTGGAAAAGAGAGGCAGGATGGGACTTGGATTTGAACTACTAAATGAGGTGGGTTGGGAACTTGGCTTCCAGTGGCTCCCTTGTTGTTAGATGGTTGCTCTTGGGAGGGTAGGAAAGGAGAATGTATGTAATTGACTCTCAGCTCAAAGAGACATTTCCCTTAGGTTGGAGTTCTTCTGAAGCTTACTCCCTGGAAGGATGGTGCTTGGTCATCATTTATGCCCTTTGTCCAATTGCTTTATCCGGATCTGGAGTGGGTATCGGCCTCACAGAGAGAGAGTGTTGTTTGGGCTGAGCTGGAGGACTTCAAGGCCGGTTCTGAAAGTCTGGGCATTTTGGGAAAGAAAACCTGCAAGTGATCTTGGCTAAGGTCACTTCATTGCTCAGGCTGTCGGTTTTCTCAATGTAAAAATAACTGAAGCAAGACTTAATCATCTCCATGGTTTACCCATTTGGCGATTTCATTCGATTCAACAAATATTTATGGAGAGCTATTTGCCAGGAATGTTCTAGGCACTTGGAAGGATCAGCAAACAAAACAAACAGAATTCACTGTCCCCCTGGAGGGCATGGGGTGTGGGCTTGGGAGGGGGGATTGGCATTGGCATTGTTCTTAAGGTGGTGGTTGGGTTGCAGAGATGGGCCAAAGCTTTCCAGGCAGACGGAAGAGCCAGGCTAAGGCCCTGAGGTTGGCATGACTGGGTGGAGAGGTGACGGGCAGTGTGCCCAGGGCTGTGGAAGTAGGTGGGGAGGGGGAGTAAGGTCAGGGACAAAACAGCAGGTGGGCGGAGCTCCATGCATGCCCATGGAACTTGGGCTGGGTCTTGAGCCCCATCCATGAAGGACCCCCTGAGTATTGAACAGCCTGCAAAATATGCAGAGTAGAGGGTGCCCTGAAGAGCCCCACATCAATTCATCTATAAGGGAAAGATGAAAGTCACCTTTCTCTAGGTCACAATTGCTTTTAGTTCAGAATGATTGCAATGACTCTGATGCCCACTAGTAAAACTTCTGAGGCCCCAGAACTTTGCTCTCCTTCCATGAAATCCCCTACAAGGGGCTCCTGGGTGTCTCACATGTGCTTCAGATAACCACGTCAGTCCTCCTCACTCACCACGGCATGCTATTGCTTTGCTGTTCCCAAGTTCGTCAGTGTTGCTGAGAGCTTGGCATCGAGCACGGGGCGTTCTGGACTCATTGCTCAGGGATCTTGGCCCGGGGTCAGCTGTCTGTCCTGAAAGCTGAGGACCCTGTCCTGAGGCTCTGACCCTCTTTCAGACCCTCTGCTGGGACCGTCGGGACAGAAGCCCCCTGAGTAGAGAGTACAGAGCGTGATCACTGAAGTCAGAAAAACAAACCTCCACATTGGATCAGTTTCACTATTTGAACTTTACAAGGAATTGGCTGTATAACTTGGGCTACTTACCCAAACCTTCTCCATGTGTAAAATGGGACTCGTAATAGCATCTTGTCTTCATGGCGCTTTTGTAAGGAGTGACTGACACAGTACACACAAAGCCCTTATCACAGTCTGTCACATAATATATGCTCAATAAACTTATTTCTTAAATCTTACCAATTCTCTGGAACAGTACTGATTTAAAATATTTTCACATGGTAACTTCAGAAACGGGTGTTAAGTACAAGCTCTTGCAATGTTTCCATGAAAAAAGTTGGTGATGTGCATGAAGAGACTCAACTTAATTTTATCCTATTATGAAGTAATCTTGTTTATTGGCTATGTGGTGGAAATTTTCAGAAGTGTGAACAAAGATATAAAAATGTTTATCAAAGTCTAATTATGGCATATACAAAGATAGAATAGTATGCAGCCATTAAAAATAAAGTTTACAGAGAATCTTCAATGACATGAGAAAATCCTTGTGACATAGATTTAAATGGAAAGGTCAAGAATTAAAATTATATATTTAGTGTACTACCTAACTTGATAAATTTATCTTCTGTTATAGATAAAAACTGAACCGGAATATGGATTAACATGTTAATAGTTCTTTCTGGGTGGTGGGATTACAGATGTTTTTAGTTGTTTCTTTGACTTTTCTGTAGTTTCTAAAATAAACATGGGTTACTTTTTTAAGCAGGAAAAAAAAAGCAATGCGTTTTATTTCTAATTTTATTTTTAAATCGTGTGGTAAGTGCATGCATACTTATCAGGCCATGTGTTTGGAATTTTATTTGGAAAGTATGGTTACAGTAAATATAGGTCAACTACTTTCCAAGATTTCTTAATTGGAAACTAAAAAAAAAAAAAAAACTTGAAAATAAATTATTTCCTGGACTAGTCTGGATGAGAAGAGAAAATAAAATTTTAAAGGAGATGGAATAATGCCTTCAGCATCCCCATGTACAAATAACTCTCCCCTTTTGGCCTTTGGGACAGTGTTGGGGTGGGGTTTCTTCTGTTTCTTTTTGAGAAACAGGTCTGAGGGCCAGAAGTCCATGTGGGCCAAGGGACAGACTTAGCCTGAGAGAAAAACAGCTGTCCTCGACTTTGTCACTGTATGTCAGTGTGACAACAGGAAAGGCGAAAGGGAATGACTCTTACCGGGGAGTGGGAGCCCTTGGTGTGCATGACTAAAGCAGGCAACTGTATTTCCAAAAGTGTGCTTTATTTTTAGAGGCTCTCTAAGAGAAGAGCTTGTAATATATAAAAGTGGAATCATGAAATGGTGTGGTACAGGGCTTCTCAAACCTTAACGAATGTAGGAGTAACCTGGGCCCTTGGTTACTAGGCAGACTTTCCTTCAGAGGGGGTGGGCGAGGCCCCAGATCCTGCATTCTGTCCAACTCCCAGGTGATGCGAGTACTGCTGGCCGAGGACCACACCTGGTCCTGTGTGAAGGTACGCATATGT
Organism: Bos indicus; assembly: GCF_029378745.1. Lineage (NCBI taxonomy): Eukaryota > Metazoa > Chordata > Mammalia > Artiodactyla > Bovidae > Bos > Bos indicus. The sequence continues at coordinate 96,248,984 of NC_091768.1, read as the reverse complement.
GTGCGCCTGTGTACTCGGTCATTTAGTTGTGTGACTCTTTGCAATTCTCTGAACCTTGACCGGGCAGGCTCCTCTGTCCATGGGGTTCTCCAGGCAAGAATCTTGGAGTAGGTTGCCATTTCCTCCCCTGGGGGATCTTCCTGACCCAAGGATGGAACCCACGTCTCCTGCATTTACAGGTGGATTCTTTGTCACTGAGCCACCAGGGAAGCCCCACACAAAGGTGTAGGATATCCCAAAGGCGCTGTATTTTGACAAGGAAGAGAGGAGGCAGGAACTGAGATGATGCCTTATCACTTCATGAAGATCTTCCCAGAGGACTATGGACCACGGTGCTAGATCAGGAGCTCTGAGCTTCCCTCTACCTCAGAATCAACCAGCGGATTTTTAGAAAACAGAGTGAGATGCCTGCGTTCCCCCTCGCAGAGATTTTTATTTAGTTGGTTCTCGGCGTTCCTTTTCAGTAGCTTTCCAGGTGGTTTTGATGAACAGTGAGGGTTAAGATCAAAACCACCTGGAGAGCTACTAAAAAAGGATCACCCAGGACCAGCTTCCCTGGCTCCTCTCTTACCTGCACTGGCTGGCCAGCTCAAGTCAGGGGTGTTTCTGTTTTTCCTGGCAGGGCCCGGGGCCCCTCTTATGTGCTCATGGGACACACTGGCTTGAGGCATTTTCTCAGTCTTCTGCATCTTGACTGCAGAAGTATCTTCAGGATAAGACAGAGGGCCCTGACTCAGCTCTCCCGCCCCACTGATAAGTCCATGTCACCTGTGCTCACCTCCTGATAGGCTCGGTAGACCCAAGGAGCAGCCATTTAGAAAGTGTTCATACATGAATTTGGAATCTGGCTTTTTTGTGACACCCAGTCAACACTCAGGAAGCTAGAGAAAGATTTGGATGACATTTCTGGCTCTGGATCTTGCCAGAAACTCCCAAAGATTCCAAAATTAAATTAATTTTCTTTTACAGATGGAAGTTGATAAATGCTGAAAATTCAGCTCCCTTCCCTCTTTATTAGTAAAATGAAAATATCCGGAACAGAATAATTTAAGATGCACACAAGAAAGTGGTTTAGATTCCAAAAGAATGCCTGCTCTGAGGCCCAGTGAAATAGCTTTAAAAAAAATGAATGATACCCCCACCTCACTGTATCTCACTGTGCACACTGTTTGCTGAACCCATGGCAGGCAAGGTGCAAGCTGGAAGAGAATGCGAGGAGCCATAGGAACTGCAAACACATTTATTCTCTCCTGGATGGCACAGCAGCTGCAGCAGCAGACATAACAATATAACCTAGCAGCACAGTCGCAAGGGCTTTTCCAGGTGGAGCTTGTGTCTGCTTCAGTTCAGTTCAGTTCAGTCCAGTTCAGTCACTCAGTCGTGTCCGACTCTTCACGACCCCATGGTCTGCAACACGCCAGGCCTCCCTGTCCATCACCAGCTCCCAAAGCTTGCTCAAACTCATGTTTATCCAGTCAGTGGTGCCATCCAACCATCTATCCTTTGCCATCCCCTTCTCCTCCTGCCTTCAATCTTTCCAGCATCAGGGCTTTTTCAAATGAGTCAGTTCTTCGCATCAGGTGGCCAAAGTATTGGAGCTTATGCTTCAGCATCAGTCCTTCCAATGAATATTCAGGACTGATTTCCTTGAGAATGGGCTGGTTTGGTCTGATTTGCTGTTCAAGGGACTCTCAAGAGTCTTCTCCAACACCACAGTTCAAAAGCATCAATTCTTTGGCACTCAGCTTTCTTTATAGTCCAAATCTCACAGCCATACATGACTACTGGAAAAACCATAGCTTTGACTAGATGGACTTTTGTTGGTAAAGTAATATCTCTACTTTTCAGTATTCTGTCTAGGTTTGTCATAGCTTTTCTTCCAAGGAGTAAGCATCTTTTCATTTCATGGCTGCAGTCACCATTTGCAGTGATTTTGGAGCCCAAGAAAATGAAGTCTGTCACTGTTTCCATTGTTTTCCCATCTATTTGCCATGAAGTGATGGGACTGGATGACATGATCTTAGGTTTTTGAATGTTGAGTTTTAAGCCAGCTCTTTCGCTCTCCTCTTTCACTTTCATCAAGAGGTTGTTTAATTCCTCTTCTCTTTCTGCCATAAGGGTGGTGTCATCTGCATATCTGAGGTTATTGATATTTCTCCCAGCAATCTTGATTTCCAGCTTGTGCTTCATCCAGCCTGGCATTTCATATGATGGACTCTGCGTATGACAATGTATTGCCTTGATGTATTCCCTTCCCAGTTTGGAACAAGTCCATTGTTCCATGTCCAGTTCTAATTGTTGCTTCTTGACATGCATACAGGTTTTTCAGGAGGCAGGTAAGGTGGTCTGGTATTCGCATCTCTTGAAGAATTTTCCACAGTTTGTTGTGATCCACACAGTCAAAGGCTTTAGTGTAGTCCATGAATCAGAAGTACATGTTTTTCTGGAATTCTCTTGCTTTTTCAATGATCCAGTGGATGTTGGCAATTTGATCTCTGGTTCCTCTGACTTTTCTAAGCCCAGCTTGAACATCTGGAACTTCCAATTCATGTATTGTTGAAGCCTCACTTGGAGAGTTTTGAGCATTACTTTGTAGCCTGTAAGACGAGTGCAATTGTGCAGTAGTTTGAACATTTTTGGCATTGCCTTTCTTTGGGATTGGAATGAAAACTGATCTTTTCCAGTTCTGTAGCCACTGCTGAGTTTTCCACATTTCCTAGCATATTGAGTGCAGCAGTTTCACAGCATCATCTTTTAGGATTTGAAATAGCTCATCTGGAATTCCATCACCTCTGCTAGCTTTGTTCATAGTGATGTTTCCTAAGGCCCACTTGACTTTGGACTCCAGGATGTCTGGCTCTAGGTGAGTGATCATACCTTCACGATTATCTGGGTCGTGAAGATCTTTTTTGTATAGTTCTGTGTATTCTTGCCACCTCTTCTTAATATCTTCTGCTTCTGTTAGGTCAATACCATATCTGTCCTTTATTGTATCCTTATTTGCATGAAATGTTCCCTTGGTAGCTCTAATTTTCTTGAAGAGATCTCTAGTTTTTCCCATTCTATTGTTTTCCTCTATTTTTTTTACCTTGATCACTGAGGAAGGCTTTCTTATCACTCCTTGCTATTCTTTGGAACTCTCCATTCAGTTGGATTTCTCTTTCCTTTTCTCCTTTGCCTTTCACTTCTCTTCTTTTCTCAGCTATTTGTAAGGCCTCCTCAGACAACCATTTTGCCTTTTTGCGTTTCTTTTTCATGGGGATGATTTTGGTCACCACCTCTTTACAAACCTTCATCCAGAGTTCTTCAGGCACTCTATCTATCAGATCTAATCCCTTGAATCTATTTGTCACCTCCACTGTATAATCATAAGGGATTTGATTTCGGTCATACCTGAATGGTCTAGTGGTTTTCCCTACTTTCTTCAATTTCAGTCTGAATTTGCAGTAAGGAATTCATGATCTGAGCCACAGTCAGCTCCTGGTCTTGTTTTTGCTGACTGTATAGAGCTTCTCCATCTTTGGCTACAAAGAACATAATCAATCTGATTTTGGATTGACCATCTGGTGATGTCCATGTGTAGAGTCATCTCTTGTGCTGCTAAAAGAGAGTGTCTGCTATGACCAGTTCATTCTCTTGGCAAAACTCTGTTAGCCTTTGCCCTGCTTCATTCTGTACTCCACGGCCAAATTTGCCTGTTATTCCAGTTATTTCTTGACTTCCTACTTTTGTACTCCAGTTCCCTATGATGAAAAGGATTATTTTTTTGGGTATTAGTTCTAGAAGGTCTTGCAGTTCTTCATGGAACCATTCAACCTCAGCTTCTTCAGCATTACTGGTTGGGGCATAGACTTGGATTACTGTGATATTGAATGGTTTGCCTTGGAAATGAATGGAGATCATTCTGTCATTTTTGAGACTGCACCCAAGTACTGCATTTTGGATTCTTTTGTTGACTATGAGGGCTACTCCATTTCTTCTAAGGGATTCTTGCCCACAATAGTGGATATAACGGTCATCTGAATTAAAGTCACCCGTTCTGGTCCATTTTAGTTCGCTGATTCCTAAAATGCTGGTGTTCACTCTTGCTATCTCCTGTCTGATCACTTCCCTGGTGGCTCAGCTGGTAAAGAATCCACCCACAATGCACGAGACCTGGGTTTGATCCCTGGGTTGGGAAGATCCCCTGGAGAAGGGAACGGCTACCCACTCCAGTACTCCGGCCTAGAGAATTCCATGGACAGTGTGGTCCATGGGGTGGCAAAGAGCCACGACTGAACTACTTTCACTCACCGACTTGCACAGTTTACCTTGATTCATGGACCTAACATTCCAGGTTCCTATGCAATATTATTCTTTACAGAATTAGACTTTACTGCCATCACCAGTCACATCCACAACTGGGCGTTGTTTCTGCTTTGGCTCAGCCTCTTCATTCTTTCTGGAGCTGCTTCTCCAATGTTCTCCAGTAGCATATTGGGCACCTACTGACCTGGGAAGTTCATCTTTCAGTGTTGTATCTTCTACCCTTTTCATATTGTTCATATGCTTCTCAGGGCAAAATACTGAAGGGTTTACCATTGTCTTCTCCAGTGGACCACATTTTGTCAGAATTCTCCACCATGACCAGTCTGTCTTGGGTGGCCCTGCACAGCATGGCTCATAGTTTCATTGAGTTAGACAAGGCTGTGATCCGTGTGATCAGTTTGGTTAGTTTTCTGTGATTGTGGTTTTCATCCTGTCTGCCCTCTGATGGAGAAGGATAAGAGGCTTGTGGAAGCTTCCTGATGAGAGGGACTGACTCTGGGGACAAAAGTAGCCCATGGCCAAGCGAGGGCCAAGCCCATGCACCGTGCTGTAAGTGATCTCAGCTGTTACATGTTCAGTATTTACAAAACATGGAGCAAAAGCAAGAGGTCATGGGGATAACAGAGCCTGACGCCACCATCTTGGCTAATTTGCTCTTTTGCTACAACCCGAAACTGACAACTAACTTTGGAGACAGATGGTCAGAAAGGAGAAATATTCAGTTTTCTCATTTACAAAAGAAAAGTCATGTAAAAATGAGAATTGTAAAGTTGTCAGAGGTGTTTATCTTTGGGTTAAGGCCAAATGAGAGTAAGATTGCTTGAAGTGAGTTCTTATTTATTTGTTTCTCTAGCTTGTTATCTATTTATATTGTGGTGAAAGCATATCAAGTTAAATTTACGACCTTAGACTTTTGTCGTGTACAGTTCAGAAATGTGCATTCACATTATTGTAAAACAGATTTCTAGAACTTTCTCCTCTTGTAAAACTGAAACTCCAGAGCCATTGAACATGAGTTCCCTCTCCTCTAGCTCCTGGCAATCACCATTCTACTTTTTATTTCTGTGATTTTGACTCATTTACATACTTCATATCAGTGGAATCAGCCTTTTGGTGATTGGCTTACCTCAAATGAGTTTATTTTTTAATGAACACTTTCAGAAATAGTCTCCAGATCAGCAGGAATTAGCTAACAAATAACTGAAAAACTCTCAGGATGTTGTCTTGAGCTGCAGGCTGGCTGTGTAGAAGGAAAGAGCGTGATTGACACAAGGTGAGCCTGGTCGGTGGGCCTGGCATGGGGCAGGTGCTGCCATGAGTGAACCAGGCACGCGATGTCATGAGTGACAGGGACAGTAGGTGTTGGTAAAAGGAAGATTCCGGGTTGGAATGCAGTAAAATGCTTCTTTTAAAGGCAAATGAATGAAAAGAAAGCAGGGCCTGGGATTATTTTAATAAGCACACCAAATGGGTCCTAACACAGAGTGATTCTGGTTCATTTGACACCTCAGCCGCTTGAAGGTCACTTCAAAGCTCTCCAGAAGGGCACAGCCTTTCTGCAGTGAAATGTTTTCACTGTGACTTGTAAAGTCACAACAGAACTTGGTATACAACCTCAAAACTAGTTATGTAGTTGGAAAGAGTGGTATGATTTTCCCTTTTTGCTTTGACCACAAAGGTGCCATTTTTAAGCTTCCCAAAGAGAGCTCTATGGAGGTGGAGCCTGACTGTTGTGTGGCCAGCTAACGGGCCATGGGACAGCAATGCTGGTGGGCATGGGCTTAGCATTAGAGCCACCCTGCTATTTTAGGTGGGCTTCCCAGGTGGCGCTAGTGGTAAAGAGCCTGCCTGCCACTGCAGGAGACACAAGAGATGCAGGTTTGATACCTGGGTCAGGAAGATCCCCTGGAGGAGGCCACGGCAACCCACTCCAGTATTCTTGCCTGGAGAATCCCATGGACAGAGGAGCCTGGTGGGCTACAGTCCACAGGGTTGTAAAGAGTCGGACACGACTGAAGCAACTTAACATGCATGCATGCTATTTTAGGTGAGGTTGCAAGTCAACAAATAGCAGATCTTGAAGGACAAATGGCCTCCCTGCTTCTTTGGCAAAGTGCAGAGACTCAGAAGGTGAGTTCCTGGTATGAACACCAGTTAAATATTTCCTGACCAAGCCCAGCGACCCTGACTTGACCAGAGCGATGGCTTAGATGTCAGGAGGGTTAGTCTTTTGGAGGTCAGTGTCTGAAGCCATGAGATTTGGTGGGCAGAGACACTGCAGACAGAAAGGGAATAGGAAACAGCTTACAGGGTACCAGTTAGGAAGGACAATCAGATGTGCATTGTGTGAAAGGAGGGGAGAGAGAGGGGCTATCATTCGGACTGTGGTTATTTTCCCAAAGGTCACGAGGGCACTCACATCGAGTTCAGCTTTGAACACTGGAAAGGGTGACGAACCATAATATTATAAAGTAAACACTGCATGGTGATGGACAGGGAGGCCTGGCGTGCTGCGATTCATGGGGTTGCAGAGAGTCAGACACGACTGAGCGACTGAACTGAACTGAACTGTATGTCGCTTTGCCCTCTGGCTCTGCCACTGGGATGGAAGGAAGTCAAAGGGGATGGAGAGCTTGAAGTTGTTGGGTTAGACCCACAACCATAGCAACACAGGACTGGTCTGGGTAGCGATTCCAACATTGTAACTACCAATACAAGAAGGCGTCTCTGAAACAATTGGGGAAATTTAAATATAAAGTGGATACTAACTGGTAATAGGGAAGCCTCGCTGATTTTGTTAGGTGTGACTGTTAAGGCAATCATGGAAAAATTCATGCTATCAGTTAGATGTCTTCTGAAATATTGACATGCAAAATGGCATGATACATGAGATATGCTTTATTTTTTTTCATTTGAGATGTTATTATTTTGGTTATTATTACTCTACCAATTTTTTAAAAACTGGAGTACAATTGCTTTTCAATATTGTATTAGTTTCTGCTGTACAATGAAGTGATTTAGCTATAAGTATACATATATCCCCTTCCTCTGGAGCCTTACTCCACCCCTGGAGGTCATGGCCGAGGCCCAGGCTGGACTCCCTGTGTTATATGGCAGTTTCCCACTAGGTCTCTATTTCACATATGGTAGTGTATATATGTTCGGAGAAGGCAATGGCAACCCACTCCAATACTCTTGCCTGGAAAATCCCATGGACGGAGGAGCCTGGTAGGCTGCAGTCCATGGGGTCGATAAGAGTCAGACATGACTGAGTGACTTCACTTTCACTTTTCACTTTCATGCATTGGAGAAGGAAATGGCAACCCACTCCAGTGCTCTTGCCTGGAGAATCCCAGGGACGGGGGAGCCTGGTGGGTTGCTGTCTATGGGGTCGCACGGAGTCGGACACGACTGAAGCGGCTTAGCAGCAGCAGCAGCAGTGTGCATATGTTAATGGTGCTTTTTCAATTCGTCCCGCCCTTTCCTTCCCCCCACTGCATCCACGGTGCATTTTCCACGACTGCATCTTGAGATATATTTTAAAATAGTTCAGAAAAAAAGTGTATATATGTGTGTGTGTGAGAGAGAGACAGAGAGCGAGAAAGGTGGAAAAGGCAAACAAAGATCAGTAAAATATTGGGATTGTTAAATATTATTAAAATTGAACAGTGGGCAAAGGAGAACTCATCCTCTAGTTTTCTCTCTTGTTTATGTTTGAGATTTTCCATAATAAGAATGTCTCCCTCCCTTGAAAATGTCGGTATTGATTTAATTACACAAAAGCATCAGCACATTAACTCCAGGACCCTCTAGACCGCACATCACACTTGGGAACTCGGAGCCACACATTCCGTTGGCCTGACTCAATGGAATGCACAGCACACTGTAAATAGATCTGGGTTTATGGCTCTGAGAGATGCTTCCATGGATACAAGTCTGTACAGTCAGCCTGGAAGGTAGAGGCCTCTTCTCTCTGCTGGAGATGTGTTTATTCTTTTGCAATTAACATTCTTTCAAAGATCAATGTGTGATACAATTTGCCCGGGGGTCTATATTTTACAGGCAGTGTAGGCATTCACCTTTGGTGGCCCAGGATGCCTGTCTACATTGGGTCAATCAAGTGAAATTTCTAGACTGACTCAGCATCAGCAAATAAAGGAGATGGGCAGGTGGCTCAGGGGCCTGGGCAAGACTTCCTGGGAAGTGAATAGCTCTTCTTGTTCCCAAAGGCCCCTAGCAGGAGGAGGTCTTCTGGTGGGTGCAACCTGGCCATTTTCAGCCTTTTTCCTCATCTCCAGTCAGTTCAGTTCAGTTCAGTTGCTCAGTTGTGTCTGACTCTTTGAGACCCCATGGACTGCAGCATGCCAGGCCTCCTTGTGCATCACCAGCTCCCGGAGCCTACTCAAACTCAAATCCATCGCGTTGGTGATGCCATCCAACCATCGCATCTCCAGTAGTCATCCGTTTTTCCAGTAGTCATGCACAGTTGTGAGAGTTGGACCAGGAAGAAGTTGAACCAAGAAGAAGAGTTGGACCAGAAGCATCAATTCTTTGATGCTTTCAAACTGTGGTGTTGGATAAGAGTCTTGAGTGCCCTTTGGACAGCAAGGAGATCAAATCAGTCAATCCTAAAGGAAATCAACCCTAAATATTCATTGGAACATTGGAACAACTGATGGTGAAGCTGAAGATCCAACCCTTCAGCCATCTATTGGGAAAAGCCGACTCGTTGGAAAAGACCCTGATGCTGTTGCAGAGAAGAAGCCAATTCTGACTGCATGTTGGAACTGTTTCTTTGATTTGCTTTTTGTTGCTTTATAATCATGAATAACGGTCTGCCTCAGAGCATCCTGCCCCTCTGTGAAACTGCCCCTGACTGTGAAACTACAGAGCCTTTGTTCAGAAGTTGTCCGCCTGCGGATGGCAGGAAGGAAGAAATGAACACATCCTCTGCCTGAGGTTTGCCATTCTAAGAGATGTTTGCAAGGTTAATGGCCCTTTTACCTTGCTTCCTCACCTCCCTCCATCTCTGAGCTATAAAACAACCTGGCATCCACCCCATCAGACAGTTATTTTAAGGTACCAGCCTGCCATCTTCTCTGTCAGCTGGGTCCCTGATTAAAGCCTCTTCCTTGCCTCAACCCTCTTCTCTTGGATTCATTGGCCTGTTGTGTGGTGAGCAGAGTGAGCCTGGACTTGGTAACAATGCTGGGAAAGACCGAGGGCAGGAGGAGAAGGGGCGGCAGAGGATGAGATGGTTGGATGGCATCACCGACTCAATGGACATGAGTTTGAGCAAGCTCTGGGAGACGATGAACGACAGGGTAGCCTGGTGTACTGCAGCCACACAGCATCGGACACAGCTTAGAGACTGAACAACCAGCTCATTTCCACCTCCCTCTGAGCCAGGTGAAAAATCAGCCTGGTTCCTTTCTGACCCTTAGGATGTACTGCTGAAGGCCACTCAACGTTTTCCATCTGTCCTTTTTCTTTCCCTGCTTTGGAAACTGTGGTCCCTTTTGCTCCCTTTAGAGTTTTATCTGAATTGCTGGCATTTCTCTGGTTGCAGGGCCTAGCCCAGCTGGGCCCAGCAGACACTTACATCCTGGCATCTAGTAATTTATTTTTATGAGTAACCTAGCCAGGAACACTTGAAAAACATGAAAATTTCCAATATACAGTATTACTATTGAAACAGGCTCTAAAGCTTCAATTCATATTTTGCCTTTATTTGCAGGCTAAGGAGTCTTCACTGGATAAATCATAGACTTCTAATTAGTAGGAACCTTAGGGAATATTTATTCCAGTGCCACTGTGAGTGCCCCAATCTATCCATGCATCAGATAGATCAAGTGCTTAACTCGTGACCAGTTTCATGATTGCAGCCAACTTTTTGCAACCCCGTGGACTGTAGCCTACTAGGCTCCTCTGTCCATGGGATTCTCCAGGAAAGAATAATAGAGTAGGTTGCTGTTCCCTTCTCAGGGGATCTTCCCGACTCAGGGATCGAACCCAGTTCTCCTGCATTGCAGGCAGATTCTTTACCATCTGAGCCACCAGGGATGCCCCTAGGGGTGAAAAGGTGATGTTTATATAAAATCACATCCAGTGGGAACAAATGAATTCTAACTTACAATAGGCGGAAGGTGTAGAAATTAAGCTGCCTGAATTTAGCATAGGTTGCAGGATACAGAGAAAGGCTCAGTTTTTGTCCACTATTTTTGTATTCTAATGTCTCTTCACAATCAATCACTGTATGCACAGTTTTTTCTTATAATATTTATTTCATTATTTCACCATATAGACAATAGCTTTCAAAGTTCTACTGTTTGCATATAAAGAAAGGAATGGCTCTGTCACTTCTGGTTGAACAAATTAGGAACTTTTACAAAATTCTTGGCAGTAGAAATACAATATGCTTAAAAGCTGGTGGAGACAGGTTTTAAAGTTTACGTGTTATAAACATTATTAAACCATTTATCTGAAAGTTAATCCAGTAAAATAAACCACATTTTTCTTAAGCATATCTTTGAATACTAAAAGGCCAAAGTTATACTCAAGAACTAAGTATTAAATTATCTTTATTTTTGCTATTTGTTAAGAAACTATTCAGCTGTTTTGGAGCAGATATTTGTCTGAAAACATAAGTCACAACTGGCTAGTTAAATCTTTCCTTCATGCTTATTTTTATGTTATTTTTTCTTCATGTTTTCTGGCCTTGACTTTATTTCTCTTGTACTTTTTGTTGGGCTTCCCAGGTGGTACCAGTGGTAAAGAACCCGCCTGCCAATGCAGGAGACCTAAGAGATGCTGGTTTGATCCCTGGGTCAGGAAGATCCCCTGGAGGAAGGCACCACAACCCACTCCAGTGTTCTTGCCTGGAGAATCCCAGGGACAGAGGCGCCTGGAGGGCTACAGTCCTCGGGCTCCAAAGAGCCGGACAAGTTGACAAAGTATGTATGTGCTCTTTGTCAACAGGTTTGTGCAGCTAAATCAGACGTCAGCTAAGGATTTCCCCTGAAGATTCATACGTGAATGAAGAAACAAGTTTTCTAATTGAATTGGAATTGTCTATAGATTAATAAATTGGTATATGCATGTATCTGTCTAAGTGTAAGTTTAACCTCGGAGTTAAGTTTAAAGAAGGAGAAATTCGCCAGTCAGAATGGCTGCGATCCAAAAGTCTTCAAGCCATAAATGCTGGAGAGGGTGTGGAGAAAAGGGAACCCTCTTACACTGTTGGTGGGAATGCAAACTAGTACAGCCACTATGGAGAACAGTGTGGAGATTCCTTAAAAAACTGGAAATAGGACTGCCTTATGACCCAGCAATCCCACTGCTGGGCATACACACTAAGGAAACCAGAATTGAAAGAGACACGTGTACCCCAATGTTCATCGAAGCACTGTTTATAATAGCCAGGACATGGACGAAACCTAGATGTCCATCAGCAGATAAATGGATAAGAAAGCTGTGGTACATATACACAATGGAGTATTACTCAGCCATTAAAAAGAATAGATTTGAATCAGTTCTAATGAGGTGGTGTAACTGGAGCCTATTATACAGAGTGAAGTAAGCCAGAAAGAAAAACACCAATACAGTATGCTGCTGCTGCTGCTGCTAAGCGCTTCAGTCGTGTCCGATTCTGTGCGACCCCATAGACGGCAGCCCACCAGGCTCCCCCATCCCTGGGATTCTCCAGGCAAGAACACTGGAGTGGGTTGCCATTGCCTTCTCAAATGCATGAAAGTGAAAAGTGAAAAGTGAAAGTGAAGTCGCTCAGTCATGTCCAACCCTCAGCGATCCCATGGACTGCAGCCACCAGGCTCCTCCATCCGTGGGATTTTCCAGGCAAGAGTACTGGAGTGGGGTGCCATTGCCTTCTCCGTATAACTGCATACAACAATGTAACTGCAATGATCTCAATGACTATTCCATCAAGATTTCGAGTGCTCTGTGCTGGTGACAAGAAGATAGATAAGACAGAATGACTGTTCTCCAGAAGCTTCAGTCAACCGGAGAGGATGAACAGATTAAAGTAGTGTGCTAAGTGAACTAACTAAGGATATACTTTTCCTCTCCTTCACCATGAATGTGAGAGTTGGGATTTCTATATTCAAAGACAAGGTACCAAAGACTATGGTTGGTGTTAGCATCTCAGGGGAGATACGACCTAAGCTAGGGTGGCACTGCCAATACCACCACAAGTGAACACAGGCAAAAAATGTTTAAAATGAGGCAGAGCATAAGACCTCAAGGCAAGATGGCCACTGCCATCCTGAAGGGGAAGAAATTTGGGGTCGGATTCCTTTGAGAGTGAGACTTTCCAGGGTTGCAGTCCCAGAAGGTTCCTCCTCCCATCAGGAAGGCAGGGAGTGGGCTGAGGTTTTTTTTTTTTTAATATTTATTTATATTTATTGATTTATTTGGCTGTGCCAGGTCTTAGTTGCAGCAGGTGGGATCTTCGATCTTTGTTTCAGCACGTGGCATCTTTCGTTGTGGCATGCAGATCCACAGTTGCTGCTTGCAGGATCTGGTTCCTTGACCAGGGATCAAACCCTGTATTGTGAGCACAGAGTCTTAGCCACTAAACCACTAGGAAGTCCCTGGGCTGAGTGTTTAAGTGTAAATTTCATTTCAAGAGCCAAGAAAGAGAAATTGTACCTTTTATAGGTGAGATTGGCTGTAAGGAACAAATTTGCAAGGATAGGATAAGAACAAACAGGTTGATCAGAAAGGTCAGGAATTTTAAATACCCGGAATATCTGGCTTGGGTGTTTGGCTTTTATTCCATCGAGGAAAGACAGGAGCGGGAGACACTGGATGTGGGATCCCAGTTACAGAGCTCTGTGACCTAGTGGTAATGACACACACACCAGAGACTGAACTGTGACAGAAGGCATGAAACGGAAGGGATAGATAGATGGGAGATATTTTGAAAAAATAATGAAAAGAGTTGGTTGTCCAACTAGATATGGAGGTTCAGGGAAGTTAGGAGGTAAAGAAGAGTCTAAGATTTGTCCCTGGGGAATCATTAAGAGGCATCGTGCCTCCGACAGAAACTAGTGACATTGTAGAGGGTGGGCAGGGAGCTGGATTCTGTGATGAGATAATGATGAACTTAGTTTCAGTGTTAATTTTAAAGCAATGTCAGGTCATCCAATGAGCTATGTGACCAGAGAGCCATTAGAGATGCAAGAATGGAAACCGGGACAGAGGGCTAGGCTTGATATTCAGATCCTTGTGGGAGAAGAAGGTGCTGTCTAGAGCCATCTCACTATGCATTCATCTACCCATGCGTGTATGTACATGTGTTCGTTCAGTTCAATCATTCAGTCATGTCTGACTCTTTGTGACCCCATGGACTGCAGCTCTCCAGGCTTCCCTGTCCATCACCAACTCCCGGAGCTTGTTCAAACTCATGTCCATCGCCTTGGTGATGCCATTCAAACATCTCATCTTCTGTTGTCCCCTTCTCCTCCTGCCTTCAATCTTTCCAAGCAACTCATTAACTTATTCATTGGCTCTCCATTCACACATTAATGTATTTGCTTTTCGTTTATCCATCCATTAATTCCTCATATGCTTATTAGAATCCTTGCTGGATGCCAGGTATCATGATGCTCTTGAGAAAAGAGACAAGAAGCATTCTTGCCCCCAGGATGCTCACTGCTGAAAGTCCCAGTCTCTTCTGGCCAGCACCTTGACTTTCCCCCACTTCTCCCCTAACTGCTGCCTCAGTTTCTTTTTCTGTACAAGGCAGCTGCCAGTGCGAGATCTAGAGTGAAAAGATTTCAGATTTGCTGAAGTAATGATGCATGGACGGGAATGTGGGGTTATATTTTCTAAACATTCTAGGACATGTGTTGCTTTTAAATTTAAAACAGATAGAAAGGACATTTGCCAGGACAGAAAAAGCGAGTTTTCCAGACAGTGATCATATTTGAGTTGGACTTCCAAGTAAGTGGAGCCCGAAGGCATTACCTTCCTGGAAGTTATATTCTGAAGACACACTGTCTTGGGGCGGAACCCAAGGAAGCCTCAGCTCACACAGATGCAAGGCTGCTTTTCCGAGGGCTTTGGGGGTCTGGGGCTTGGGAGTTGAGTCCCACGGGGTTGATTTGTCTGGGAAAGACTCTCTGGGTTCAGACTCCTATCTTGGTCTCTGTGTTCGTTTTCACACATGGATCTTCTCTTTGTGCATCTGGTCAATAGTTTATTCCCAAGAACGTGAAGTCATTGTTGGCCGGAGAACTTGAGCCCTTGGAATTTAACTCCTGCGTGAGTGTCTGGTTGTCTGGATTCCTTGTGTCCTCAGCACCCCTGGGGCTCGCTCCAAGCAGGCAGGTGTTGGAGATGGAGCAGTGGGTAGACCGGGGGGCTGGGGAGGAGACACGAGAAAGGATGCCTCCAGGCTTTTCTGAGCTGGTGTCATGACTCACAAATGTGATCTTCATCTGTTTCATGTGCTGCCAGGGGCGCCTGCAGTGCTGTTCTTTCTTGCCTCTTTCCAGCTCCAATTCTCCCCGCTCCCCATGACCAGTCAGGCTCTGCTCCTCTGGGAAGGGTCTGCATGCTGGCTTTCCACTGAGCGGTCAGAACAACCTCTCCAAGAGCTTTGGGAAGACCCTAGGCCCTCTGTGGCACTGCTAGGGCAGAGCTCTCAGACTGCAGGGGACACAGATTTCCCTGTGTCCTAGGCGGGTTTTGCCCCTTGGACTGTGCTCTGAATGCGGGGTGATTAGCGCCCACTGCTGTCCTGGGATCAAGAGGTGGTCCTGATGGGTTTGGAGAAGGCAATGGCACCCCACCCCAGTACTCTTGCCTGGAAAATCCCATGGGCAGAGGAGCCGGGTAGGCTGCAGTTCACGTGGCCTCGAAGAGTCGGACATGACTGAGCGACTTCACTTTCACTTTTCACTTTCATGCATTGGAGAAGGAAATGGCAACCCACTCCAGTGTTCTTGCCTGGAGAATCCCAGGGATGGGGGAGCCTGGTGGGCTGCCATCTATGGGGTTGCACAGAGTCGGACATGACTGAAGTGACTTAGCAGCAGCAGCAGCAGCTGATGGGTTCAAGGAGGGTCCCTCCACGGTGAAGGGCTGCTTCGAGATTCACTCTTTAAATATAACCTTCACTTCTGTGTGTGCAGGAGGTGGTGGAGGAGGGCCTCTCAACTCATCAGAAGTGACTTGGAGGCTGGGGCTGGGGCTTTCACCTCCTTTACACCAACCCCTTTCACACACAGCACCCAGCACACACAAGGCATGTGCGGCTGTCTGCTGCTGCTTGAGGCTCAGCAGTCTGTGGTTCCTCTGTGAAAGCAGGGATGAGAGACGAACCTTAGGATGTGCTCTGGCTGCTTAGTGCTGCTAACACACACCCCAGGGCCTGGGTTTATAAAAACAGAAGCTTATTATTATGCATGTGGGTGCTACAGGACAGAAATTTAAATACGGCACACAAGGCTGGCTTATCTCTGCCCCATGGTGTCTGAGGTGTCACCTGGGGAGACCAGAATATCTGAGAGGGTCTTGAACAATGGAACTGGTTCTTCCTTCACGTGTCTGGTGCCTGGGCTGAGATGACACGAAAGCCGGCCCGGTGCCTACACGCGTGGCCTCTTCACGTGGCTGGAGCTTCCTCCCAACCTGTGGCCCTGCGGTCATCAGATTTCTGACTTGGAGAGTCAGAGTCCCAAAAGCAAGTGTTTTGGTAAACAAGTCCTTTTCTGCCTGCCTTAGGGGCCTCAGAAAGTCATTTCCACCCCCTTTTATAGGTCAGAGGAGTCATAGACGCCTCCAGAATCCAGGGGAGAGAGGCCTGGCCTTTGGGGGACAGAGTGTCAAAGCACTTGAGGTCTCGCTGTAAGGCTGCCACAGGCCCCAGCTGTATGAAGCATCTCCCTCAGCATCAGAAACAGGGAGGTGATGGGTAGGAAGATGAGAAAATCCTTTGGCCACACAAAGCAGTGATAATGTTAAAAAAAGTTTTTAGCTTTGAGGGCCCCAACCCCGAGTCCTGAGAGCTCCCTGGTCCAATTCCTCTTTGTTGGGAGTGGCAACAAGGGTCCCTGGGGTGTCACCAGAAGTGCCACCCTGGGGGCCTGCTTTGGGTCTGGGCACAGGGTCTCACATTGGCTTCTGAGTATAAGGCTCATACCTCCACTCACATCCACCTAAGAATTGTGAAGAATTTTCCACTCGAAACTTCCTACAAGCAGCTCTTTCTGGTCCCCCAAGATCAATATTTCATAGAGCTTTTCTCTGATTTAGGGCTTCCCGGGTGTCACTAGTGGTAAAGAACTGGCCTGCCGATGCAGAAGACATAAGAGACACAGGTTCGATGCCTGGGTCAGGAAGATTCCCTGGAGTAGGAAATGACAACCCACTCCAGTATTCTTGCTTGGAGAATCCCATGGACAGAGGAGCCTGGTGGGCTACTATCCATGGGGTCACCAAGAGTCAGACACGACTGAAGGGACTTAGCATGCAAGCATGCACTCTCTTTGATTTGGGAGCATAACCCTCGCAGGGGCTCTCCCAGGGCAGCAAGGACTCATTGCGTGGCCAGAGTCAGCAGGGCTTAGCTTGGATGCCCCACCCTCGTCCCAAAGCTTGACGTTGGCGGGAGAAGGGCACTCGTGGGAGACGCGTCCTCAGATCCCGTGTCTGGCCTGGAGGAAGTTGGCCTTTGTTTGATCTTTTATCTGAAGCTCTGTGGGAAGTTTCAGTTTCCAGCTGGGGATGGTGATGAGTGTCTGTGAAATGCATCATCAATGAACTTCACCCCATGAACATGACTGTAAATGCTTTTGAGATAAGCATTATCTGAGCATCATCATGACTGCCAAGGAGCTAGTGAAAAGAACGTTGATGCTATTCTGGGTAGCCTTTGAAAAATCCAAATCATCATTGCTGCTGCTGCTAAGTCACTTCAGTCGTGTCCGACTCTGTGCGACCCCATAGACGGCAGCCCACCAGGCTCCCCCGTCCCTGGGATTCTCCAGGCAAGAACACTGGAGTGAGTTGCCATTTCCTTCTCCAATGCATGAAAGTGAAAAGTGAAAGTGAAGTCGCTCAGTCATGTCCGACTCTTAGCGACCCAATGGACTTCAGCCCACCAGGCTCCTCGGTCCATGGGATTTTCCAGGCAAGAGTGCTGGAGTGGGGTGCCATTGCCTTCTCCACCAAATCATCGTTAGTTCCCTCCAGTTCACCAGCTCTGCGTGGCCGTGGGCTCAGGCTTGGTTGCCGCTGGAAAAGCATTTTTACCATTAGGCCGTTCGGTCCAGGGGTGTTCTCAATGGGAGCAGCATGACTTAGGAAGGAATCTTCACTTATGACTCATGCCTGCAACTTGACCCTCCCAGGGGAGGCAGCCGATTCTGGTGCTGGAAAATAGCCGATGAGGACAATTCTCAGTTCTAAGTTCTGCTTCAAGCTGCTTTCAGAGTGGAGGAGCCCTCGTCAGCCTCTGGAACCTTAAGGAAGAGGCCTGCTGGGCACAAGGCTTGAGGCTTCATGAAGAAACGCCTTCCTGTGTCATCTTTAAAAGACTTCATTTGCATCTGGGGGTGATTCGAGATTAAAAAGGGGGACATGAAATCTAGAGGGTAAGTGAAGCAAAGAGTAGAAGGGGAGAGGACCAGGGAGAAGACACACCAGGAAATATGAATGGCACGTACTCAAAATAACATCTCAGCTCAGTCAGACCCAAGACAATGTTGACTTATAATTTATTCCATCATGAATAAAATACTCAGTTCTGATCCACTCAGGTGAAAGAAATAATTGTGAAGGTATATCCATAGGTGGAAGCCCTTACAGAAATCCTGTGTGGAACTCTAAAATAATCACCCTCTGCCTTGTCTCGTTCCTAGACAGCCCCACCCCATAGCATGTCCAGTATTGGATAATTAGATCTGCGAGGCTTTGGCAAAGTCAGCTTTCTAATGTAAAGCATCCCGGTTGCAAAGGAGAACGCCCTTTGGTAAAAGCATGAGATAGGATTGTTGCCTGGCGGCTGTGAGTTCTCATCCTGGTTCCTCCCAGCCTGGTTTCCACACATCTGGGGCTGTGGATTGTTTATTTATTGTGTTTTTGGCTGCAGCACAGAGGTCAGGCACCTTTGCAAATTGCAGGCAGTGATGACTAAATCTCAGCATTTCTACCACCTCAAAAACCCTGGAGAAGAGAGTGTGTCACATATACACCCGGAAAAACAAGTTCCCAAATTTAAAAGAAATCAGAAACTACTGGTTGAGAAACACCAAACGTCTAGATGTTCTTTGGTTTTCACCTAGAAATGTACATTTTGGTCCTCTGTGCTAGGCTTGGCGCCTCCAGAGCTCAACTGTGTCTCTCTGGGTTTCTGGGAGAGCTCTCATGGTCCACACTTGGGTGGCCCACAGAGGACCTCAGTAATGGATGGGGCATTGGTAGCAACCTTGTGGGCAGGTCTCATGGTTCAGCCTGGCCAAGTAGCAGGTAAACTGAGGGAAGCAACTGTGTTTTCATGGACAAACAGGCTTACGCTCGCAACAGAAAAAGGTTTCTGTGCTGGGAGCCCGGTGGTCAGTTCTGGAGGCTGAGGGCTGCAGGGAGGACCAGCTTCTCTGACTTTCTTAGACCAAGGATGGAGGATGGAGTGAGAGCCCTGGCCCACGGGGATGCACCCACGTGAGCATCCCAGCGCTGTCAGCAGTGGCTGGGTTTAGCTTCAGCAGAGTGGGCGCCCTGGGGAACCTTGTCATCCCTAGATTGGCTCCTACCACCCGGCACGCTCCATGCTCACTCCTTGGAAGAAAAGCTATGATGAAGCTAGACAGCATATTAAAAAGCAGAGACATCACTTTACAGACAAAGGTCCATCTAGTCAAAGCTATGGTTTCTCCAGTGGTCATGTATGGATGTGAGAGTTGCACTATAAAGAAGGCTGAGCACTGAAGAGTTGATGCTTTTGAACTGTGGTGTTGGAGGAGACTCTTGAAAGTTCCTTAGACTGCAAGGAGATCCAATCTGTCTATCCTAATGGAAATCAGTCCTGAATATTCATTGGAAGGACTGATGCTGAAGCTGAAACTATAATACTTTGGTCACCTGATGAGAAGAACCGACTCACTGGAAAAGACCCTGATGCTGGGAAAGATTGAAGGCAGGAGAAGAAGGGGATGAAGAGGATGAGATGGTTGGATGGCATCACCAACTCAATGGCCATGAGTTTGAGCAACTCTGGGAGTTGGTGATGGACAGGGAGCCTGGCGTGCTGCAGTCCACGGGGTCGCAGAGTCGGACACAACTGAGCAACTGGATGACAACCTGACAGTCTCAAGATGGGCAGGATTCCTCTGAGTTTCTCTGAGTTTGGGTTTTGGCATCTGCCCTTGATAAACAGAACACACCCTGCTGCCTCCTCCGCCCTGGATGGTTATGGCTCATGTTCCAACTTTCAAGATCGAGAGGACTTTTTTAAAAAAATCACTTTACATTAAAAAAAAATTGTAGATTTAATAATGTCTCAGCTTAAAGTTTTATTTTCTGAAGCCTCTTAGTAGCGCAGTGTGACAGAATGCCTAAAAAAACGAGGTACTTAATAGACCCAGGTGAACTGACAGCCCAGTGCTCCCTGCTTTCAAAAGTCCTCATTGTCTCCAGAGGGAACATGACTCAGTCCCTGTGAACACAGGCCTCTCCTCTCAGGGGACCATGTTCTCTGGGCAGCAGGGCCCACATCTGACTCATGGGCACCTACTCCTTTCTGCTTTCGGGTTAGCCCTCAGAGGACATGGAGACTGTGAACTAACTAAAGGGTGGGGTCACCTTCAGCCCTGTGCCCTTGGCTTGGATGCAAGCTGTCTTTGAAGCGGTCCTGATGACATGAGAAGGTCACTGGTGGCCGTCAAGACCGGGGTGCTTGGCATTGTACAGAGTTTGGGGTTCTGTGGATGTTTGTTTCCAAAGATGGCTACCAAAATTCTGCACACATTTTTGTTAAGTCACTTCAGTCGTGTCCGACTCTTTGCCACCCTAAGGACTGTAGCCCTCCAGGCTCCTCTGTCCGTGGGATTCTCCAGACGAGAATACTGCAGTGGGTTGCCATGCCCTCCTCCAGTGGGTCTCTCTGACCCAGGGATCAAACCCACGTCTCTGATGTCTCCTGCATGGGCAGTCGGGTTCTTTACCACTAGCACCACCTGGGAAAGCCTCAGATAGGGATTTCCTGGCAAATTCTGGCCAGTCCCTATTCTCTCTTTTAAAAAAATATTTATTTACTTATTTGGCTGTGCCAGGTCTTAGTTGCAGCTTGTGGGGTCTTCAATCTTTGTTGCAGTATGAGGGATCTAGTTCCCTGTCCGGGGATTGATCCCAGGCTCCCTGCGTTGTGAGCACAGAGTCTTAGCCATTGGACCACCAGAGAGGTCCCCCTATTCTCTTCTGAAATGTGGCTTCATCTCTTCTCTCATCTGAAGGTAGAGTCCTTTGCCTCTCTCCTTGAGACTCAGATGGCCCTTTGACCTGCTTTGCCAGCAGAGGAAGTGATGCTGTTTCATCTTCAAACCTGTGCATAATGGGTTTTTTTTCCCCCTTGAGGATGCAGATCCGGTGAGCAGGAGTGACCTGAAGCAACTGGTCACGTGTGAGCAGCTCTGGTTCCTGCCTGCTTCCTGTGAATGGATCACCCAGCACAGGACTTTTCCAGATCTGCAGGCTTGCATTGGACACTTTACAGGCTGGCTTCAGAACAAGCATTCTCAATCTCTGGAAAAGGAGGAATCGTAATCCTTTGATAATATTTTCCTAAGAGCAGTAAATCGTGTGTCCTCCTTTGTACGAAACCTTCCTCTCACAGTCTGGAGCAGTAGCTCAGCTTTTCACTAACTAGCAATGTGGCCTCAGCCTTCCTACCTGTAAAGGCAAGATGGCACAAGCTATGTTTGGTGGAGATGCTGGAAAACTGAGGTCCCTGCTCCCCCTACCCCCCAACCAGCAGTGCTGGGCAGGGGCTTTGTGATGGCTGTGTCCATCTTCCTGGGGCCACTCGAGTTGGTCGGCCTCCTCTCCTGGCTTGCTCCGTTTTCTGGACCCAACCCCCATATGTCTTGGACTGAGACTGACTTTTCCCTGTCAACATTCAAGTCTGCGGTCACGTTCCTCCGTGGCTCCTGGGTTCCATGACTTGCCTTCCAGACAGGGTCCCTGCGGTGCCCTCCTGCCTGCCTGGGGGTTCTTGGGGAAGCCCCACCCACTCGGTTCATCTTGGCTTTGAAGTTGAGACCCAGACACCCCTCAGCAGGCACTGTCCTTTGACTTCTTTCTAGAGAGGGGGTTGGCTATGTAGAGTCATTCATTTCTTGCCAAAATCATCTTGTGTGTTTCTGGCCAAGGTTAAGGAAAAGAAAGAACAGCAAACATCCTGGAAAAGAGCCCTTCTCTATGTTCTGAATTATCCTGAGCTTATTAGGTCTGTCCTTAAGTGAGACTCAATAGGAAAGCTCTCATATAAAATGTTCAGTTTGGAGAATCCTACCTCCCAGCCTCTCCTCCTCCCCAGCTCTGTCTCTGCTGCATATCTGTCTGTTGGCTCCACACCAGGCTCCCGGCCTGCTTATGCTCTTTGCATCTTCCCCTCTATCAAAACATGTTCTCAGGAAGGGCTCTTAGGAATCTGCGTCTACTTCGCTGCAAACCACCATGACCAAATGTTACTGTGTAATGCTGTGTGCTAAGTCGCTTCAGTCACGTCCGACTCTTTGCAATCCCACGGACTGTAGCCCACCAGGCTCCTCTGTCCATGGGATTCTCCAGGCAAGAATACTGGGGTGGGTTGTTGTGCCCTCCTCTAAAGTTACTGTAATGAGTATTAAATACAATAGGGGATAAAGCTTGAAGTCAAAGGAACGACTCTCTAAATGTGGAATATTGACCTTGCCTGGCAAGCTGATACTGAATTGAAGGGTTGTGTAGTCAGAGTGAAAGAGTCTCACTATTAGAGAAACTAGGAGAGCCTCTAACCACCTGTGTTGATCACTAGCTACCTTTTGGAACTGAGCAGCAAATGCTGAGAACCTGCCCTGTGCTCAATCAGGTCACACACAGTAGGGTGTGCTGGTAGTGACCTTGACCTTGTCATGTTCCCTTGACTGTGCTCCTGCCTGGGCTTCTGGGAGCCCCTGTTCCTGTCACGTGGCACTTCCCATTGTCCATATATTCCCAGTGCACGCTTCTTCTTTTCCTCTCCTCCATGTGACTCTTGACTCTAACCCTGTGGTGGTTTATGTTAGGAGGGGAATTGAAACTGCATCTGGGGGGTCACCTGTCCCCGCTGGGCTCCCTCTTCCACTCTGAGCAGTGGATACCCCCTCCCCTAACCACAGCAGCTGGGAAAACATTTGCAAAGTAAGAATGACTGGCACTGGAAAATTTGGGAGACCTCCTGCAAATGAGCCATCAAGGTAACTGAGATATAGTATCTTGTTCAGATTGAGTGTAAAGAAATTAGTTTTCTTTATCTTCACCTCTTGTTTTTACATGTCAGTCAGTCATACATTTTTGTGTGTGTGTTGATTTTAGAGCTTGGTTCTATGTGGGGATGATTTAATGAATGTTCCTGAGTCATTCACACTTTAATATGAAAGAAGAAGGTGGAAGAGCACTTAATATCTGGAGAGTGTCCTGGTGGTTCCAGACATCATCAGAGCCACTCTGCTCATTGGTTGGGAGCAGAGTACGTGGATGTCTGGGGGTTCACTTCACATTACTCGGCTTCTACTTTTATAGAGAATTGGGGTTATGCGGCAGTAATGTGGCCAAAACACATCCTGTCACTCTCACTCCCATGTTTAAACCATGACTTGTCAATGGTGCAGGGACTAAGACACAATTTTGAATGGATCCTGGGTCTAATATTATGGTTATGGACCAACTTCCCTGGTGGCTCAGATAGTAAAGAATCCACCTGCAGTGCAGGAGACCTGGGTTCGATCCCTGGGTCAGGAAGATCCCCTGGAGAAGGAAATGGCTACCCACTCCAGTATTCTTGCCTGGAGGATCCCTGGCAGGAATGGACAGAGGAGCCCGGTGGGCTACAGTCCATGGGGTGGCAAAGAGTCAGACACGACTTAGTGACTAACACGTTATGGTTCTGTATCAGGGAATAAACTCTGATAATATTTAACTGGAAATGTTTTCTGTCTTTTGCTAAACTTAGTAAACGTGGTAAATGATGCAAACTCTGCTAAGAGAAAGTGATTTTTTACAAAAAGAAGAGTCATCTTAAAAAGTTACAAACATAATTTAGTTCATGACGTGAAATTTCCTGATCAAAACAAATCTGTACTATAGATTTGAAAAATCATATGCATTTTCATCTGTAACTGGTGCTCCAGTCACTTTCTTTCTCTCTTTAAAATTGAAGAATAGTCGATTTACAGCGTTGTGCCATTGGCTTTCTTAATGCAAGATTTAGGACATCTGCAAGGTCCCCCAAAATGAGCCCTGGGGTGGGGGTGGGTCTCCAGGGGGCTCTTGCCCCTGGTCCACCGGGGACTACTTGGCTCCACCATTTCTTCTTCTCTTTTCATCCACCCATTCATCAGCCCATCTTATTGTTTTTAGGCATTTCTTAGAGAGCTGCACTTCTTTTAGGCATTCTGCATTCTGCACTTTAAGGCATTTCCAAGAGAGCTGGATGAAGCACAAGCTGGAATCAAGATTTCCAGGAGAAATATCACTAACCTCAGATGCACAGATGACAACACCCTTATGGCAGAAAGTGAAGAACTAAAGAGCCTCTTGATGAAGTGAAAGAGGAGAGTGAGAAAGTTGGCTTAAAACTCAACATTCAGAAAACTAAGATCATGGCATCTGGTCCCATCACTTCATGCAAATAGATGGGGAAACAATGGAAACAGTGAGAGACTTTATTTTGGGGGGCTCCAAAATCACTGCCGATGGTGACTGCAGCCATGAAATTAAAAGACGCTTGCTCCTTAGAAAAAAAGCTATGACAAACCTAGACAGTGTGTTAAAAAACAGAGACATCACTTTGCCATAGCTTTGTCTAGTCAAAGCTATGGTTTTTCCAGTAGTCATGTATGGATGTGAGAGTTAGACTATAAAGAAAGCTGAATGCCAAAGAATTGATACTTTTGAACTGGGGTTTGGAGAAGACTCTTGAGAGTCCCTTGGACTGCAAGGAGATCCAACCAGTCCATCCAAAAGGAAATCAGTCCTGAGAATTCATTGGAAGGACTGATGCTGAAGCTAAAACTCCAGTACTTTGGCCACCTGATGTGAAGAACTGGCTCATTGGAAAAGACCCCGATGCTGAGAAAGATTGAAGGCGGGAGGAGAAGGGGACGACAGAGGATGAGATGGTTGGATGGCATCACCGACTCAATAGACATGAGTTTGAGTAGGATCCGGGAGTTGGTGATGGACAAGGAAGCCTGGCGTGCTGCAGTCCATGGGGTCGCAAAGAATCAGACACAACTGAGCGACTGAACTGAACTGAAGAGAGCTGCAGACATCCGTGCCCTGCATCCCTATCACGCCATCAACAGTTCAATATTTGTCATGGTCTTTTGTATAGTGTCAGTCGTACTACCTTGAATGTTGATATTGTCTGGAGTCTGAGGAGGAGGCAGCTCATTTTATTTTTACCTGCAGCCCCCTCTCTCCACAGGAATCAGATATAAGTCCATGGGGCACTGGACCAGAGACAAAGGAATCACAAGTTCAGACTACGTGTATCCAGCAAGAAACTAAAATTGCAGAGTAGGTTTTTGCAATCCTCCCAACATCCTGCATAATGTGAAAATAATAGGTCAATTAGTCAATATGGTTTTTTGTTTTTTTTTTTTAAAAAGGCATCAGGCCAGCCTGCTGTTGGAATTCATGCAGACTTGACAATGAACCATTGTCTGAACACTGAGCTTCTTAGCTGGTTCCTTTATTGAGGGGTTGGTGTAATAGGTATCTGAAGAAACTGCTCAGAAATCTCACGAGCCACTGCCAAACCATAGAGCTGTGGAACCGATCCTTCAGCTGCTTGAGCATCGTTCTGTTGGGAGTGGGCTGTGGAGTCAAGGAGCAGAGGCAGTGAGGCCTGCACTGAGCATCTTCCCACGCACTCAACAACCCCCTTGCCAGTCCTGGCAGGCCACGGATTTACAAGGGAAAACCCCCTTTGACAATCTGTAGCCATCAACGGGTGATTAACTAAAGTTGGCCACCCCTCCCAGGGAGCGGGTGGAGGGCTTTCATTTTAATAAGCTTGCCAATGCATTTATTTAGAAAGACAAAAAAGGTTCAGAGCGGGAATGCTCTAATTAATCTATCAGCCAACCTGGAGGAAGGAAGGGAAATCTTTTAAAACTATTTTATGGGGTATAGTTGCTTTCCAGGTGGCGCTAGTGGTAAAGAACCCACCTGTCAGTGCAGGAGACTTAAAAGACATGGGTTCATTTCCTGGGTCGGGAGGATCCCCTGGAGGCGGGTATGGCAACCCACTCCAGTATTCTTGCCTGGAGAATCCCATGGGCAGAGGAGCCTGGCGGGCTTCAGTCCACAGGGTCGTAAAGAGTCGGACACGACTGAAGCGACTTAGCACACATGCTTAGCCGATTTACAGTGTCGTGTTAGTTTCTGCTGTACAGCAAAGTAGATCAGCTGTGTGTTTACATATATTTCCTCTTTTTTGGAGGAAAAGAAATCTTTGAAACAACAGTTGTGCATCCACAAAAAGCAGTTTTTTTACCTTTCGAGTATGAATTTATAATAATAAAGTCCATCTTTCTTTTGGCAGTCATTTCCTGCAATTATAAAACAATATAAAGCCTGACTATAAATAGGATAGGGTCAATGTTACTTCAGCAAAAGCACAAAAGTACTGAGCTGTGGATGACTGGGGAAAAAATAAGGCTTTATTTTCCATGCATTTTGCTGTATTTGCTAAACTCGTCCTAGAATTAATAATTTTATAGCCAGGATGAGGATAGGAGAGAAGTTTCATAATCTCAAAAGTGCTGAATGAGCAGGTTCTCAGAAACATTTGTAATTAGCCCTTGTTCTTCAACAATGTTAAAACTGTTTGCCTCTAGAAATAGTTCATTGGCTTTTGCCTTTGTTAATGCCATTAGTCTGTTTATGAGCTATGCTGTGCTACCAACACACAAAAACCCTCCGCCTAACGTGTCAGACTGCTTTTCAAGTGGACCTAAGTTAATGAGGTGTAATGTAATAAAATCTCCTTTTAAAATTAAACTTTTGTGTTTCTTTTTGCTGAAAAATAAGTTTTCTGCAAAATTTAAGTCACATGATAAAGTACTTACAGAATATATATTAAAACATCAAATTAGGGAGAAACAGTGGCCTTCCCATGTCACTGTCCGTGTCTCTCCTCTCCATCAACAGCACCCAGGTTTTTTAGGGGGGACTGTCACCTGCAGGGTTCACAGCTCGGGACTGGGTTTGGATTGATTAAGCCCACTGGTATACACGGCGATTATATTTTCTAAAGATGGCCGTTCTTCTAGATGTTCTTCTAGTAGCTTGTTGCTCTTCCATTAAGAGGCAGAGTCTGTGTACCTGCCTCTTGAACCTGGGTGTGTTTTTGTGACTGTTTCACTCAGTAGCATAGGCTGAAGTCACGCTGCGTGGTTTCTGAGGCTGGGTCACAAAACTGCCACTCACTCACTCTTTGTTCTCCTGGGACCCTGCCAGGTGGGCACTCTGACAGTTCTGAGACCTCCACGCTATGAAAAAGTGAAAGTGAAGCCGCTCAGTTGTGTCCGACTCTTTGCGACCCCATGGACTGTAGCCTACCAGGCTCCTCCAGCCAAAGAATTTTCCAGGCAAGAGTACTGGAGTGGGTTGCCATTTCCTTCTCCAGGGGATCTTCCCAACCCAGGGAACAATCCCAAGTCTCCCGCATTGCAGGCAGACGCTTTACCTTCTGAGCCACCAGGGAAGCCCTCCACTCTGTGAGGGAAGCCCAAACTGGCCCAGCTGGAGAGATCACACGGAGAAGCTCCAAGACTCTAGGAGGAGGGCCAGCTCCTAGTACCGACCACCCCTCCCCTACCTTTCCATCTCCCAGCCCCGTCTGACTGCAGATGTAGGAGGGACTCCAAGCCAGAGCTTACCCAGGTGAGCTTACTCAAATTCCTAACCCACAGAAACCAGGAGCCATAATGAAGTGATTGTTGTTTGAGTCCCTAAGTTGTGGAGTGACTTGCTATCCAGGGACCGATAGCCACGGAAGTGGGTCTCATCTCTTTGGCCACAGTGATTGTTGTAGGATGGACATGTGACCCAGTCTAGCCTGATCAGTGTAAGCCTGAAGCAGTTTGCTGGGAATGCTGGAATCCTTCGGGCTTGGTAGGTTGAGTACACAGGCTTGGGAAGATACTGTAGCTGTTGGACTGTAGCCAAGTGAGACAGCAGCAGGGGAAACCAACACGCACAGCAAGCCGAGCAGACAGAGGAATCATGATGACATCATCGTGCTCTGGATCAAGCTGCACCTGAAGCCACCACTTGATTTATTCATTACCTGCTGAAGTCATCTATGGTCAAAAATTCTGGAATTGCAAGTCACCATACAGATTGCAGAATTCAATACTTCTTATGATACCTGAACCTTTTCTATTTTTTTTTTCTGATCCATGACCAGCTAGACATTAGACAATATTCAATGACAGGACACTCACAGCCATCTGGAGCATCAATTCTGTTTCCAAGGAGCTTTAATCGCTGAGCCAAAATCTGTCTCTCGACCACAGTTTTCACGAGGCAAATTGTGAATGTGTGTGCGTGGGCTCAGTTGCTCAGTTGTATCTGACTGTTTGTGACCCCCATGGACTGTACCCCACCAGGCTCCTTTGTCCATGGAATTTTCTAGGCAAGAATATTGGAGTAGGTTGACATTTCCTACTCCAGGAGATCTTCCCGATTGCATCTCCTGTATGGACCAGTGGATTCTTTACCGCTGTACCACCTGAGAAGGGTAAGTTTCAGCAAGTTGCTTAAGAAAGAATTTCATGAAATTCAAATCACCATGGTGGAGTGATGTGGGCTGGATGCTGTAATACTCAGCTTGATTGACAACTGTTTGATCACTTTCTGCTTAAAGAGCATTGATTCATTGATCAACCTAGATCAGCATCTGATAACAATGACTGAATCCAATAAGATAAAATTCGAAAAAGATAAACATAATTTTTTCGCTTTATTCCTCTCAAAATCAGCCATATAAGTAGAAGAGAAATGAAAACTGATAGAATTCAGAGGTGACAGATACAGAAAGACTTAGAAATTTCACTTGTCAAAAAGGCTTGATGTAAGGCAAGAGGGTTATGTACTTCTTTCAAAAAGTTCTTGTGATCTTAGATTATTTCAGCAGAAGCACAGTGTCCAAAACATGGCTGGTGACTCTCTTTTCTCTGTGCTGTTTGGACTTACTCTGGAGTACAATGCCGGCTCTGTGGATGCCACATGCTAAGAAAGAAATTGACCAGTGTATGTTTAGAAGCAACTGGGGAATAGTGAGAAAAGCTGAAATCTTATCATAAGAGACATGGTTGAAGGACATGGACATGTGCCTGGAAACGACTCTATGTAACATCTGGGCTTCTGGAAAGTCTGATCAAGTCACTATTTTATCCTTTCAGGGGAAGCCCCCTGGGGGAAGATTCACAATAGCCTGCCAAGTGAGAACTTTAAAAAGCTTCATCTTCTAACATATCTCTGCCTTCATCTGCAGGACTGGAAAATCCTTGAGGTGCTGATGGGAGCCCCAGAACCATTTCCTGACAGAAATCACTGAAACTGAGTAACTTGAAAAACTTTTGAGTTTACAGATTCCTCTGAGGAACATGCATCCCATGTAGAGAAACCCTGTCCATTCATTTCCTTCTGCCTGTTTCCTCTTCTCCAGAGAAGCAAATATTACAAAGCCATTGCTTGAAATTGCTAAGCATGAAGGGTTATTTTTGTAGAGATTTTCTTTCTCTTTCTCACTTTCAGAGCAGTGCAAAGATCATTAAAACCTTCTCTTTTGCTGGCAGTTTTTTTTTTTTTTCCATCTTTTCCTTAATACATTTTTTGTTTCCTTCCCTCTTTCTGGTCTCTTCTTGCCTGCCTCTCCTTCCTCAACAAGGAAAGAAGGCAGGGATGCGGTGGCAGGGGTGTCAAGGCTGGGGAGCATGGCTGGAGGGAGGCTTGAACTGGCCAGGGGCTCTTTCTGTTTCTTCCTTGACCTCTGACCTTCCCTTCCTGCCCATGCTCCCTCTGCCGGGTCCCATCTTTTTTGTTGTTGTTGTTGTTTATTTTTAATTGGAGAGTAATTGCTTTACAATATTGTGTGAGTCTCTGCCATACATCAACATGAATCAGCCATAGGTATACATACGTTCCTTCCTTCTTGAACCTCCCTCCTACCTCCCACCCCATCCCACCCCATCCCACTCCACTGGTTGTCACAGAGCACCAGGCTGAGCTCTCTGTATCATACAGCAAATTCTCACTGGCTGTCTGTTTTACATATGGTAATGTATATGTTTCAACGCTCCTCTCTAAATTTATCCTGCCCTCTCCTTCCCACACTGTGTGCACAAGTCTGTTCTCCATGTCTGCATCTCCATTGCTGCCCTACAGATAGGTTCATCGGGGTCCCAACTTCACTCCAGAATTCTGAAGATTGTATGACACTCAGATAGGAGTCTCTATGTGATAGCCATGCTGACTTCACGGGAGAGATCTGGGCATTGGGAGTTGGTGGTTACTTGTGTAGGTCCTGAGCTTTGATAAAATACGATTTCAATGAACATTTGATGTCAGCTTGAATTGTAACTGAAATTATTTTTAGTCTTATCTCTACAAATGGATTATATATGTCTCGTGGGTTGAGGTTTCATGCTATATTACCTTTGTGCCTTTCACAGGAAATGGTAACACAGCTAATATTATTGCCTCTGCCTTGTGTAAACTATTGGTATCTCTATGTGTGCTGTGTGCTCAGTCACTCAGTGGTATCCAACTCTTTGCAATCCCAGTTCTCCAGGCTCCTCTGTCCATGGAATTCTCCAGGCAAGAATACTGGAGTGGGTTGAAGATGAGACTAGATATATATCCATCAAAGGAAAGGAAATCAGAGTCGTAGAGAGATATCTGCACCCTCATGTTCATTGTAGGGTTATTCACTGTAACGGAGACTTAAGAAACAAGGTAAGTGTCCAACAGATGAATGGATAAAGAAGATGTATATTACATATATAATATATATGAAGTGAATACAAGTGTTAGTCATTCAGTCGTGTCTGACACTTTGCAACCCCGAGGACTGTAGCCCACCAGGCTCCTCTGTCCATGGGATTCTCCAGGCAAGAATACTGGAGTGGTTTTTCCATTTCCTTCTCCAGGGGATCTTCCCCATCCAGGGATCAAACCCACGTCTCCTGCATTGTGGGCAGATTCTTTACTGTCTGAGCCACCAGGGAAGCCTATATAATGAACTATTATTCAACCATAAGAAAGCAGAAAATTTTGACATTTGTGACAACTTGGACTGACCTTGAGGGTGTTAAGTAAAATAAGTTAGAGAAGACATACTGTATGACCTCACTTCCATGTGGAATCTGAAAAAACTGAAGTCATACAATCGGAGTGGAGTGGTGGTCACCAGGAGAGGGGGGTGGGGGAAAGCGTTCACATTTCTAGTTAGAAGACGAATGAGTTCTGGGGATCTAATGTGCAGCATGGTAATTGATGTTGATACCATGTACGATACAT
Organism: Bos indicus; assembly: GCF_029378745.1. Classification (NCBI taxonomy): domain Eukaryota; kingdom Metazoa; phylum Chordata; class Mammalia; order Artiodactyla; family Bovidae; genus Bos; species Bos indicus. Next base: position 96,217,880 of record NC_091768.1, on the reverse strand, counting down.
TTAACAAGTGTTAAGAGAGTAGATCTTCCATGTTCTCTCCACAGGAAAGAAATCGTAACTATACGTGAGGGAGGTATCAGCTAACCCTAAGGTGGTGATCATTTTACAGCCTACAAGTACATCATGTCAGCACATTGTCCACCTTAACCTTATGCTGTGATGTGTCAATTACATTTCAGTAAAGCTAGAACAACAACGAAAAAGATAACTCCAAGTGATCAGCTCCTGGATGACTGAGAGTCGGTTAATAATCGTAGGAAGTGAGAGCACAGGTTATGGAGTCAACTGCCAGACTGGAGCTGAGCTCATGTCACAGCTAGCAGATGTGTCACCGTGGCTGTGTCCCTGGGCTGCGTCCCAGTCTTCCCACGCAGAAAGTGGAATCAGACTGTATCACAAGGCTTTGCTGTTTAGTTACTAAGCCGTGTCCGTCTCTTTGCGACCCCAGGAACTATAGCCCGCCAGGCTCCTCTGTCCATGGGATTTCCCAGGCAAAAATACTGGAGTGGGTTGCCATTTCCCTTCTCCAGGGGATCTTCCTTATTCAGGGATCGAAACTATGTCTCCTTCATTGCAGGTAGATTCTTTACCACCGAACCACTTGGGAAACCCATCGTGAGGTTTATGAGGGTTAAATGAAATAATTTATGCAAAGCAGTTAACCAAGTACCTGAGGCCCATACTCAAAAATGTACATTGTTGGGACTTGCCTGGTGCTCCAGTGGTTGGGACTTCACCTTCCATTGCAGGGGGTACGGGTTTGATCCCTGGTCGGGAAGCTAGGATCCCCCATGACTCATGGCCAAAAGATCAAAACAGAAACCAAGCAATATTGTAACAAATTCAAGAGAGACTTTAAAAATGGTCCACATAAAAAAAGATTCTTAAAAAAACTGTTAGTTATTGCTATTTTCCTGAATATGGTCTTTACCTATATTTTGGGGAGCCTCCAAAATTCCCAGCAGGAAGCACAGTTTGCATCAGACCCAGCTGTGTCTTAGACACCAGCCCCTTCTTCCCATCGATGCTGCAGTGCAGCTTGTTGTCACAACACAAGGGGATTAGGCGTTCCACGAAGGAAAAACTCGTGGAGACCCTCCAAACATCCGATTCCCATGAATGTCTTACCAAAAGGGAATTGAAATGACCAACTGAATTTATTCAGTGTATTTATTGCCAACTTGTGGATTTTCTTCATGTTCTATCCCATGTTCCAGTGTGTCCGGTGGTCTTAAATACCATTTGGCCTGATTTCGTTTATGAAAATCAGGTGCAACCGAGCTGCCTTAAGCAAATAAAGTGCTCATTCCTTCCAGCCTCCAACCTTAAGCCTAATGTTATATGTTCCATACTCCAGCTTCACTTCCTTGCTGACACGCGTCCTCCCAGTTCTGCCGGCCCAGCGCCTAAGGGATGGACATCTGTCAGTCGACCGGGGCTGGAGGATGGTGACCAGAGGTCCAGGGCTTTATTTGATGACAGCATGGTGTGTTCAAAGGATTCCAGATCTGCAGCAGGCGAGCCAATGCAATTCTCATGAATGGGAGCCTGTTCAAGGGGCTCAAGAAGGGGAGCTCATCATTTGTCTAAAAAAGGACAGTGCTCTCCGGCAAGGGTCCGGGTGGGAACCCTGCTTTTTCTCTGTGTCGACAACCTGTTGAACCACCCCCGGCCTCCAGGAGGGGAGCACAAAGGGCCTTGTCTGGTGGTAGCCACCCTGGCTCCATTTGGCATAAAACCCACAAGAAGAAATGTACAGAGAAAACTATTCAGGAGTGGGAACGGGGTGTGTTTCAGACGTGAAGTCTGCAGAGAAAAATCTGTAGACTTTTTTTTTTTTTTAAAGAAAACAAGCCCCTGGAAATGAACTTTTGGAGAGAGATCGTTTATGCAGGAAATCTTCCCAGAAGGAGAAAAAAGAAACCAAGCTAAGAAGCAATCCAAATGAGAACATCCCCTCCCTGCTTCACAAGGAACAAAAGTGGGAGATGGAAGTTGAGATGTGAAAAGCTCACTGAAGCTCAGCTGGGGCCCTGGGTGGGCTGAGCGGAAATCCAGTGAGAACTGTCCTCAGTGCGGGTTCTGTGTCTGTGTAGACACTGCTCTGGGCCCTCACCTCTCCTTGTGGCTGAGGAAATCCTGCAGTGAGTGACCACATGCCCCTGGGCTGTTTGTGCTTCCATTCATCATCTCTTCTTTTCCCTTCCTTTTTCTCCACTCTCTGGACACTCACCCTTTCCTTGACGCTCCCCTCGCCCCCATTTTGGGGTGTGTGTGTGTTTTAATTGAAGTGGAGTTGATTTACAATGTTGTGTTAGTTTCAGGTGTACAGCAATTTTTTTTTTAAACCTTGTAAGTAAACCGAGAAGAGAATACAGAGCATAGAATAGAATAGAAGAGCTGCTGCTGCTGCTAAGTCGCTTCAGTTGTGTCCGACTCTGTGCGACCCCATAGATGGCAGCCCACCAGGCTCCTCCGTCCATGGGATTTTCCAGGCAAGAGTGCTGGACTGGGGTGCCATTGCCTTCTCTGAGAAGAGAAGAGAGAATAGAATTTAAGAGGCAGGACAGGAGAGTGAGCTCAGGGAACATTCCAGGCCCCTGGATTCTGGAGTCATGTGCAGTGTTACCACCATCTCTGCTGCCCCCACCCTGAGGGGCAGCAAGGCTGAGGGCCTGGACCCAATGGACTCCAATCTGGGTGTTTTGCTCACAAGATGCAGAAATTAGGGAACTGCAGAAATCTGATGTGCAATGAGCAGCCGGAAGAAATCCTTCTGCAAACTGAAGTGTAGAACTCCCGGCTCTGAGATGCCCAAGCAATTTGGTCAATTGGGCATCAGTGCCAAGTCAAATGGTTTGCTACCTCTCACAGAGAAAATGATCTGTTTGTTCATTGATTTAGTAAGGGCTGCAGCACATACCTGTGCCCTTGTGTGCCTCCTGGGAAGTACAAAGCATTGTGCACCCTTAATGTTCTGAAAGTTTCAGAGATGAGATAAGATTGTCAAGCAAGTCAAGATTGATGATTGTCAAGCAGCCTTTTTCACCTCCAGGGAAGGTGTCCCCTCCACCAGGAGCAGATGCCAACCATCTGAGTGGTCCTGGGGGGCCAAGAAAGACCCAACCCACACAGGTGCTGGAGGGGGCCAAGCTCTCCCGCATAGAGAAGACAGAACCCCAGTCTCAGGAGTGGGCCCCAGGCCCCATGATCAGCAGCCAAGGAGGCCCTGTGAGATTTCCAGAATCCTTCCTGAATTAGCCTGGGGGAAGGTGAATCCAAGCAGGGTCTGGAGGCTGGTGGGTAGAACCTGGGGTCGGGGGGAGGCTTGCAGGAAGGGCCCAAGACCACTGGGCCCACAAGCTGAGCTCAGGGCATGTGGAGGGAACTGGGGAAGCTGCTGGAGGGGGCGAGGGAACCAAACAGGGCAGTTCTGGGCTCCCATTCAGAGCTGGAGGCGAGGTGTAGGGAAGAAGAGGGAAGTCTGGACATTGTTCTGAGTGGACACTGCTCTGAGCAGAATTGTGTCCCCTAGCCCCCAAAGATGCACTGAAATCCTAGCCCTTGCACTTGTGAAGGGACCTGATTTGGAAATAGAATCTTGGCAGTGAAATGGAGTTAAGATGAGGTCATTAAGTCCATGTGACTGGGGTCCTTGTAAGAAAAGGAGAAGGAACACAGAGACAGATGGACCCAGAGGGAGAAGAATCCTGGAAGACAAGGGGGGGAGAATGGCATGACGATGCAGGTCAGCGCCTCGTGTCTACCAGCGGGGACCCCGAGACTGCTGGGGACACAGACGCCAGGAGGCGAGCAGGGCACAGACCCTCCAGAAGAGCTTCGAGAGACAGTGGCCCTGCCGACCCCTCGATTTGGGGCTTCCAGAGCTGAGAGAGATTAAGTGCCTGGTGCTTTGCACAGGCGGCCTTGGAGACAAACACAGGGAGGGTGGTTGGGTGCCTCCCTTTGAAATGGGACCACTTTGGTGCCATGCACGGGCCCAGCGACCCGGGATACCGTGTCCTGTGGCTGCAGGAGCAGATGTGTCACACCCCCCGGGACCTTTTGTGGCACCAGCAAACTTGCTTTTGAGACAATTCCGGTCATGCCATTGATGGCTATCTTCCCTGACTGAGGGCTCCCTCCGCGTCTCCATACAAAGTGAAAGCGGTTGATCGCACTTCCTCCAAAATAGCACCAGATGTTTAAGGGTGCCCCAGCCCATTCCCAGTACATGCTGTTTCCCATTGACAAGGTTTTCCTGTCTACATGCTCCTTCTCAATCTCTATGAAGATATCATCAAAAATTCATTGAGCACATCTTCAGGTAAACACATTTACCGAAGACCTACGTTCAACTGAAAACAGTAAGACTTGAAGTAAAGGGTCAAAACATAGCCTAAAAGGCCTTTGTAATTCATTGCAGATGGTCCCTGTGTTTGCAAGGGGCTTGGTGAGGGGGGGCGGGTGGTTCCTGCAAAATCAGACACTCAACTGAGCGACTCAGCCACTGGAAGTCAGAGGCAGGAGCAGAAACCACAGGGATGGAAACTCAAGTGAGAAAGGGGACTTTATTAGAAACACAGAGGCACTGCTGGACTTGCCCAGGGCTCTCAGAGTACAGCAGAGCATGACAGAATTGAAAAAGAACTGTTGTTTGATTTAAAAAAGTGGTGTGGTTAGCAGGTGCAAATCATAACTTTTGAAGACTTCTTTATGCTTAGTTCATAATCGAGCTCTATTTTTATTATCAGTGACTTGTGCAGGGGTGGGCAGGGGGCTCAGTCTTCTCTGCTTTGGGGTCTCTCAAGGTGGCCCAAATTCTGAAACGTCCCATGGAATTGAGGCCGCCCTGCCTTGGGCCTGGGACAGGCCTTTGGAGGAGGGGGTCTTCCCCCCCACACCCCCGACGCCCGGGTCAGCATGTCTGCAGGCCCGTCCTGGTGGGCAGGCTTCCTCAGCTTCTCAGGGTGGGAGGGGAGGAAGGTGCTTGTCCCATTTATACAGCGCGGTTCTACCTTAATTGCTCACCTCTCCATCTCAGACACACAGTTCAGACAAACAACTCTTCTCCTGGTGGATCAGGCCCACCACTGGTTTCATAAACCTCAGCCAGAGAGAATTCAAGATGTCCAGAGAGGAGGAAAGACAGCGTGGCAGATAATGCTATATTTAAAATGGATCACCAATAAGGCCCTACTGTGTAGCACATGGAACTCTGCTCAATGTTATGTGCCAGCCTGGATGGGAGGCGGGTTTGGGGGAGAACAGATACATGTATATGTATGGCTGAGTCCCTTCGCCTTTCACCTGAAACCATCACAACATGTCAATTGTCTATACCCCAATATAAGACAAAAAGTTTAAAAAGAAAAGAGGGCGGATTCCAGAGCTGGACTTCATGGCTTCCCATCCTGACTCCACTGCATACTGATTAAACACTAACCATGTTATTAATCCCCCTGATTCAATGAACATGAACTTGGGTGAACTCCGGGAGATGGTGAGGGACAGGGAGGCCTGGCACGCTGCTGTCCCTGGGCTCGCAAGGAGTCGGACACGACTCAGCAACTAAACAACAGCAACAACCTGCATCCATCCCCTCAGCTGTCAGCTGGGCAGAGACTAGCCCCTACCTCGTAGGGCTTCTTTGAGATTAAATGAGCCACTGAATACCATGCCTGCATAGATACCAGCTAAAATTACGAGAAATCCTTCAGGGAGCCTGTCACCTTCTGGATCAGAGAAGGTGGAGAGTCCCTATAGAAGTGTGTTAACAGTGCAAGAGCTGGGAAGCTGGCCAAGAGCATCTCCTACTGAGGGCCAGGCACTGGGTCATGGTCAGCAAAGGGAATGGAGGGCAGGATGGTACCGTTAAAGACTCGATGGTCAGTATAGATGGAGGGATTGCCTCGGCTCCTGGGACAGCTGCTTGGTCCTCAGATGACGGACTCCATGTGGAGGTTATGAAGATCACCATAGAAAGTGCTTTATGAGAGTGGCCTGAGTCATTCCCAGATAAGACTGTGAAGCGGGGTCGGTCCCATGGGAACTGGGTTAGGCCATGGACATCAAAACGGACTTGATTCTAGAGAACTGAAGGAATCCTTCTCTCCCATATTGGCATCTCCAGCCCGTCTTTTTTGAGAAAGTGAGTCATGGGAGGCAAAGTCTGATGACTTTGACCCCTTGATGCAGACCTCCTTGCTTTGCCGGAAGTTTCTGGAGCTTGCAGACATGTAAGGAGAGCAGAGCCTCCCTGCTTTGGAAACAGTGAATCCAGACTGCTCAACTTGGCCCAGGGCGGGGGAGAGGAGAAAGGTCGACTGAAAGTTCAGCCTCATTCTCAGCATGTTCTCCTTAATTTTCAAGCCCACCCATCCACAGATAAGGAATTAGAGGCTCAGAGGGTTTAGTTTGCCATAGTCACACAGTGAAAGGCTGAGTTGGGCAAGGCTGGCAGATGAGGCTAAGGCCTGCTCCCTAGTTTTGAGTCACGTTTTTTTTTGTTTTTTTTGTGGGGAGGGAGGTGGAATGCTGAAAGCTTCCTCCAGCCCCACCAGGAACTTTCTGAGCCCACACGCAGGGCAGTTCAGCCAGACTGGGACAGCTGAGGGGTCACTGTCTGGGGATGTGTCCAGGTAGGAACACAGGGGTTAATCACTCCTGCTTGTGAAGTTCAGGGTCAGGGTCTGTAATGGGCCACCAGGCAGCCCTGTTGCCGGGGCTCAGGCTTAGGATGAGGCCACTGGGCTTTGCTGCACAGGTGCTGTCTCCAGTTGGTTGTAATTCAAAGCCCGCAAGGCTACAGAGGGTCCCTGGTGGGAATGAGTCTCAGTTGCCCATAGCAACAACTAGCCCATGGGCACCCTCTTCATCAGCTTTTCTCCACTCCCTGGATGGCCTTTCCCCTCCCTTACTCTGGATCCTCCCTGCAGTCCCCTCGCTGATAAACCAGCACGTCTCTGGAGACGGTTTCCCTGATAGCAACAGCTCACTGCACCTGTCTGCCCACAGGGCCGTGAGGCCCAGACGTGGCTCAAACAGCAGCCCAGGTGCAGCTGGGAAGGCGTTTCTTAGATATGATTCATAACTATGACCAGCAGACTTTGAGTAAAGAAAACCATCCTCCAGAGTATGGGTGAGCCTCATCCGACGAGTGGAAGGCCTTAAGAGCAAAGACAGGGTTCCTGAAAGAAGGGGCCTTTCTGCCTCAAGACTGAAACACGGATGCCCCCAGCTTCCAGCTAGCTGCCTGCGGGACTCGAACTCAAGACCAGGACAGCAGCACCAGCGTTCACCTGGGCTTCCTGCCTGCCAGCCTGCCCTGCGTGCGGATCTCAACGCTGTCAACCCAGCACACACGCAAGCCAGTCCCTGAAAATGAGCCTCCTGTCTACACACTCACACACATACTCACTCACACACATACACACATACTCACATACACACACTCAAACACACTCACACACACACACTTACACACACATGCACATGTGCACACACACTCACACACATACTCACTTATACATATACATACACTCAAACATACACACACTCACACACACATATACACACACTCACACACACATGTGCATGCACACTCACACGCACACTCACATATACACATTCACACACAACGCTCACACACTCACTCTCTCACACAATCTCACACACACTCACACTCAAACATACACACACATGCACACTCACACGCACACTCACACACATTCACACACATGCTCACACACTCACTCTCTCACACACACTCACACACACACAGACTCATCCCATGAGCTGTCACCTTCTCTGTGCTATGGCAGCACTCAAGACCTCTGTTTCCTTTCTGATGAACTCCGTGTGTTACTTCATTACAGTATTTAGTTTCCATTTTCCTCTTTCCTGTTGTGTGTTTGCCACACCAAGCTGAGCCCCCTCTGACCCTCACACAGACCCTTAGCTGTAGAATGGAGAAAGAGGGGCTGGAGTCCTGATCTCAGAGCTTCGGCTGCCTCGTGCCTGATTCCGAATCCCCCTGACAGTCTGAAAGGCTTCAGGCAGCTTCTCCATGGCCAGCACTCCCTCTTCTATCCATTTACTCTCCCATGTGTACGCATCCCAGCTTTACGGTGTCGTCCCTGGTTAGCAATGCACATATTCATTGGTTTATTTAGCGCTGATCTATGCATCTGGCTGGGCCAGCTCTTAGTTCCCTCCCACGGGATCTTCGGTCTTCGCTGGGGCACATGATCTTTAGTTGTGGCATGTGGGTCTAGTTCTCTGACCAGAGATCAATCCTGGGCCCCCTGCATTGGGAATGAGGGGCCTTAGCCCCTGGACCAGCACTGGCACACATTGCTGATGAAACTCCAAGTTGAATACTTAGATTGTTGTTGCATTATCCACCAGCCCAGCTGGGAGCTGCTGGTAGGACAGCTGTCTGATCCACAGGTGGGCACAAAGGCTACTGAACACAACTGGGATTTTGTATAGCGTTGGCTTAAACTGTGAAAGCCTAGAGATAGGCATGGTCCCCTGCTCTCTTCATCTGACACATCTTTTTTTTTTTTTTGATGTGCTGCTGCTGCTAAGTCGCTTCAGTCATGTCCGACTCTGTGCGACCCCAGAGACGGCAGCCCACCAGGCTACCCCATCCCTGGGATTCTCCAGGCAAGAACACTGGAGTGGGTTGCCATTTCCTTCTCCAATGCATGAAAATGAAAAGTGAAAGTGAAGTCGCTCAGTCGTGTCCAACTCCTAGTGACCCCATGGACTGCAGGCTCCTCCGTCCATGGGATTTGCCAGGCAAGAGTACTGGAGTGGGTTACCATTTTTGATGTGGATCCCTTTTAAAAGTCTTTTTTGAATTTGTTACAACATCGCTTCTGTTTTATGTTTTTGGTTTTCAGCCATGAAGCACTGCGGTCTCATTTCCCCAACCAGGGATTGAACCAGTGCCCCCTGCATTGGAAGGCAAAGTCTTAATCACTGGACTGCCGGGGAAGATCCCCCAAACAGATCTTGTTGTCTCATTCACATCGCTCAGTCGTGTCCAACCCTTTGCAACCCCATGGACTGCAGAACACTAGGCTTCCCTGTCCTTCGCTATTTCCTGGAGTTTGCTCAAATTCATGTCCATTGAATCAGTGATGCCATCTAACAATCTTATCCTCTGCTGCCCCCTTCTCCTCCCACCTTCAATCTTTCCCAGCATTAGTCTTTTCCAATGAGTCAGCTCTTTGCATTAGGTGGCCAAAGTATTAGAGCCCCAGCTTCAGCATCAGTCCTTCCAATGAATATTCAGGACTGATTTTCTTTAGGATTGACTGGTTTGATCTCCTTGCTGTCTACAGGGACTCTCAGGAGTCTTATCCTGTACCACAATTTGAAAGCATCAGTTCTTTGGTTCTCAGCCTTCTTTATGGTCCCACTCTCACATTCATACACAGCTATTGAAAAAACCATAGATTTGACTCTATGGATCTTTGTTGGCAAAGTGATGTCTCTGCTTTTTAATACACTGTCTAAATTCGTCATAGCTTTCCTTCTAAGGAGCAAGTGTCTTTAATTTTATGGCTGCAGTCATCATCTGCAGTGACTTTGGAGCCCCCCAAAATAAAATCTGTCACTGTTTCCACTTTTCCCCCTTCTATTTGCCATGAAATGATGGGACTGGATGCCATGATCTTAGTTTTTTCAATGCTGAGTTTTAAGCCAGCTTTTTCACTCTCCTTTCACCCTCATCAAATGGATCTTTAGTTCCTCTTTGCTTTATGCCATTAGAGTGGTATCATCTGCATACTTGAGGTTGTTGATATTTTTTCCAGCAATCTTGATTCTTGCTTGTGATTCATCCAGCCTGGCATTTTTCAAGACGTACTCTGTGTAGAAGTTAAATAAGTAGGGTGATAATATACAGCTTTAATGTACTCCTTTCCCAATTTGAACCAGTCCGTTTTTCTATGTCCAGTTCTAACTGTTGCTTCTTGACCTGTGTACAGATTTCTCAGGAGGCAGGTAAAGTGGTCTGGTACTCTCATCTCTTTAAGAATTTTCCACAGTTTGTCATGATGCACACAGTCAAAGGCTTTAGCATTGTCAATGAAGCAGAAATAGATGTTCTTCTGGAATTCCCTTGCTTTCTCTATGATCCAATGAATGTTGGCAATTTGATCTCTGGTGCCTCTGCCTTTTCTAAATCCAGTGTGGACATCTGGAAGTTCTGGGTTCATATACTGCTGAAGCCTATCTTGAGGGATTTTGAGCATTACCTCACCAACATGTGAAATGAGTGCACTTGTGCGGCAGTTTGAACATTCTCAAGCATTGCCCTTCTTTGGGATTGGACACATCTTAATGAGGAACAAAACACGGCAAACAGGCTCCATTCGCTGCTTGATGTGTGAGAGGAGACTTTCTAGTCCCAACTTGACTGTGTCAAGATTTTTTACCTCAGGATCCAGACGGCACTATTTTGAAAGCCTCTAGGGATGTTAATATCTCCACCTGCTCCTCAACCACTACTCCTTGAGGAAAAAAAACAACGGACTTTTCATTCCAGTAGAGAAAGTTTGTGAGATTTTTTTTTCCTACTGAATTTGTCTTGGATCCTGAAACCAAAGCTATTGCATACTTTACTTATATAGTCCTTTCATAAACACTTCTGAGGTTTTGGACACAGTAGATTTCTCTTGACAGATGGAAAACTGTGTTGCCGAAGGGAAAACCAAAGTACAAAATGAATTTGACTGAAAACTGACTTACGTCCAATTCCTAGGCTACCCTAACATTGGAAACTCTCCTTTCTTCTCCAAAGATATTAATTAATCATGGTCATTCTTGAATATTTACTCTAGGCCAGGTCCTGTTCTAGGTAGCTTACAAGATTGCTAATTTACATGGACAACTAAAACTTCATGGAAACTTAGAAAAACAAGATGAAAAAATATATATTAGAAAAATATAAACAAAGCAAACAAAAAATGTCGTATCTGCAGTTATATCCAACACAAAAACTTAAAAAAAATTATGATAAAAAGTTCACTACATAGAAAGTTAAGTTCATTTAAAATACATAACTCTTAATTTCTGAATTTGGTAAAATAACATAGCCTCAAAATATGACTGATGGACCGTACCAATCAATCAAGAAAAATAAACAGATTCATGATCCTGGTGTGAGAATTTAACATATTTCTCTCTATTACTGGTATGTCAAGCAGACCAAAATAAATGTAAAAATATGGAAATATTGAAATAAATGATCAACTTGATAGATTTAGTGGACATTTATAGAATCAGAAGGGTGCTTCCCAGATGGTACTGCTGGTAAAGAACCTGCCTGCCAATGCAGGAGACATGGGAGATGCGGGTTTTATCCCTGGGTCTGGAAGATCCCCTGGAGGAGGGCATGGCAACCCACTCCAGTATTCTTGCCTGGAGAATCCTATGGACAGAGGAGCCTGTTGGGCTACGGTCCATAGGGTAGCACAGAGTTGAACACAACTGAAGTGACTTAGCATGCATGCGTGCACAGAACCAGAAATTAGGGGATATACATTCATCTCTACACTCTACACATGGAACATTCACAAAAATTAGAGAGACCTCATGCTAAGCCATAAACCAGTTTCAATAAATTCAAAGAACTGGGATCACACACACCATATTCTTTGGCTACTATTAATTGTTGTTCAGTTGCTAAGTCATGTCCGACTCTTTTGTGACACCATGGACTGTATCCTGCCAGGTTCCTCTGTCCATGAGATTTCCCCAGCAAGAATATTGGAGTGGTTGCCATTTCCTTCTTCAAGGGATCTTCCCCAGTCAGGGGTCGAACCCATGTCTCCTGCTTGGCTGGCAGATTCTTTACCTCTGAGTCACCAAGGAAGCCCCAGTTAAGTTGAGGTAAATAGCAAAAATTAAATGTGAAAACTTACAATTTTTATGTTTAACAAGTATGCTTCTGAAAAATGTGTAAAAGAAGAAGCAACATTTAATTTAATGAAAATTTAAAATACAATTGAATGACGATATATGTATATATATAAAATTCATGAGATATTGCCAAAACAATATTTTGAGTTAAAAGTTTGTCTTAGGAAAGAAGAAAAGGCAAAAACTTGAGAAGCTGAGTATCCAATGCAAGAAGTTATCAAAGTAACTCCAGAAAAAATTTAAAAAGTAAAAGAAGGAATGAGCAAAAATAAGTGAAGTAGGAAGCAAAGATATAATCAACAATGTCAAAAGGAACTTTTAAAGAGATTAATAAAATAGACAAAGCGTTGCTGAGATGAATCAAGAAAAATATAGAGAAGTCATAAAAAAATTAGGAGTGAAAGAATGCCATAAATATAGATAGAAGAGAGATATTAACAAAGAATACTATGAAATATATATATAATATATACTATATAGAATATATAACATATATAATATATTATATTATATATTTATAATATAATATATTTAATATATATAATTTAATTATACAAATATATAACTATTATATATTTATATATTATAATAATTATATTTAAATCATATGCATGCATATAAGTTAAGTCGCTTCAGTTGTGTGTGACCTATGACTCTGTGCGACCCCATGGACTGTAGCCCACCAGGCTCCTCTGTCCATGGGATTCTCCAGGCTAGAATACTGGAGTGGACTTCCAAGTCCTCCTAGAGGGGATCTTCCTGACCCAGGGATTGAACCCATGTCTTTTATTTCTCCTGCATTGGCAGGCAGGTTCTTTATCATTATTTACCATCTGGGAAGCCCTTAAATCATATATTCAACAATAAATATATATACTATATATAACAATATACCATAAACATGAAAATTTAAAAATGAAATGAAAAAATTTGAGGAAAATATCACTTATCAAAACATACTCAAGAAGAAATAGAAAGCTTTGATAATTCCATTATTCTTAAAGAACTTATGGAAAGTTATATAACCTTTCCTCAGAGACTCAGATGGTTTTATAGGTGAGTTTTAAAACAAACTTTTAGATTATTGCGTTGGCTAAAAAATTATTTGTATTTTTCCGTAAGATGTTACAGAAATATTATTCATTCAATCTCACACAAACACTTTCAGAGAATACACAAAAGAGGAAGCAATGTAGTATAGCATAAGAGATATGTAGTATAAGAGGTCATTATGACCTTGATGACAAAACCAAACAAAGACTGAATAAAGGGAAGTTGTCAGACAATCTCACTTATGAATATGTATGCAAAAATCCTAAATAAAATATTAGGAAATCAAAGATAGGATTGTAACAAAGCAGAGAATACACCAAGATAAAGATAAATTTGTCTCAATAATATAAGAGTTGTTTATAAAAAAATCTATAGATGTAACGTATTATCTCCTGCTTGTCAATAGATGAAGCATTTCATAAAAGTAAAACAAATATATAGTAAGTCAAGAATGGAAAGGGACTTCCTTAATGATTAATCAATGGTGTGTACCAAAATGATAGCCCACATTATTCTCAATGGTGAAATGCTAGAAGCATTCATTTTAAACTGGATACCATTTAGGAGCAAGATGAAGATACCACAATCACCATCTTTTTGACAGTAGAAATCATAGCTAGCACAGTAAGAGAATAACATTATAAGTCATGAAGGTAAGAAAAGAAAAAGACAAAACTATCATTACTTATTAGGTGATACAGTTCAACCTACATTAAAAAGCCTCAAAATATCTATAGAAAATTCATTAAGAGTGTTTCTGCAAGAAGACTGGATTTAAGATTGATATAAAATGTCAACTGCATTTATAAAACACCAGTAACTCAAACTCTTCCAGAAAATTGCAGAGGAAGGTAAACTTCCAAACTCATTCTATGAGGCCACTGTCACCCTAATACCAAAACCAAAGATGCCACAAAAAAAGAAAACAATGTCAATATCACTGATGAACATAGATATAAAAATCCTCAACAAAATTCCAGCAAACAGAATCCAACAACATATTAAAAAGATTATACATCATGACCAAGTGGGCTTTATCCCAGGGATGCAAGGATTCTTCAATATTCACAAATCAATTAATGTGATACACCATATTAACAAATTGAAAGATAAAAACCATATGATTATCTCAATAGATGCAGAGAAAGCCTTTGACAAAATTCAGCACCCATTTATGATAAAAACTCTCCAGAAAGCAGGCATAGAAGGAACATACCTCAACATGATAAAAGCCATCTATGTTAAACCCACAGCAAACATTATCCTCAATGGTGAAAAATTGAAAGCATTTCCTCTAAAGTCAGGAACAAGACAAGGGTGCCCACTCTCACCACTACTATTCAACATAGTAGTGGTGACTTCAACATTGGAAGTCTTAGACACAGTAATCAGAGAAGAAAAAGAAATAAAAGGAATCCAGATTGGAAAAGAAGAAGTAAAACTCACTGTTTGCAGATGACATGATCCTCTATGTAGAAAACCCTAAAGACACCAATAGAAAATTACTAGAGCTAATCAATGAATATAGTAAAGTTGCAGGATATAAAATTAATACAGAAATCCCTTGCATTCCTATATACTAACAATGAGAAAACAGAGAAATTAAGGAAACAATCCGATTCATCATTGCAACGAAAATAATAAAATACTTAGGAATAAATTTACCTAAAGAAAAAAAGACCTATATACAGAAAACTATAAAACAATAATGAAAGAAATCAAAGATGACACAAATAGATGGAGAAATATACCATGTTCATGAATCGGAAGAATCAATATAGTGAAAATGAGTATACTACCCAAAGCAATCTGTAGATTCAATGCATTCCCTAACAAGCTACCAGTGGTATTTTTCACAGAACTAGAACAAATTTGCATAGAGACACAGAAAATCTCGAATAGCCAAAGCAATCTTGAGAAAGAAGAATGAAATTGGAGGAATCAACCTGACTGACTTTAGACCATACTACAAAGCTACAGTCATCAAGACAGTACAGTACTGGCACAAAAACAGAAATACAGATCAATGGAGCAAAATAGAAAACCGAGAGATGAATCCATGCACCTATGGACCCCTTATCTCTGACAAAGGGGGCAAAAATATACAATGGAGAAAAGACAATTTCTTTAACAAGTGGTGCTGGAAAAACTGGTCAACCACCTGTAAAAGAATGAAACTAGAACACTTTCTAACACCATACACAAAAATAAACTAAAAACGGATTAAAGATCTAAATGTAAGATCAGAAACTATAAAACTCCTAGAAGAAAACATAGGCAGAACACTCCCTGACATAAATCACAATAAGATCCTCTATGACCCACCTCCCAGAGTAATGGAAATAAAAGTAAAAACAAACAAATGGGACATAATTAAACTTAAAAGCTTATACACAACAAAGGAAGCTATAAGCAAGGTGAAAAGGCAGCCTTCAGAATGCAAGAAAATAATAGCAAATGAAACAACTGACAAAGAATTAATTTCCAAAATATATAAGCAGCTCATGTAGCTCAATATCAGAAAAAATAAATGACCCAATCCAAAAATGGGCCAAAGAACTAAACAGACATTTCTCCAAAGAAGACGTACAGATGGCTAACAAACACATGAAAACATGCTCAACATCACTCATTATCAGAGAAATGCAAATCAAAACCACAATGAGGTACCATCTCAGGCCGGTCAGAATGGCTGCCATCCACAAGTCTACAAACAATAAATGCTGGAGAGGGTGTGGAGAAAAGGGATCCCTTTTACACTGTTGATGGAAATGCAAACTAGTTACGCCTCTGTGGAGAACAGTGTGGAGATTCCTTTAAAAACTCGAAATAGAACTGCCATATGACCCAACAGTCTCACTGCTGGGCATACACTCTGAGAAAACCAGAACTGAAAAACACATTTACCCCCAATGGTCATTGCAGCACTGTTTACAATAGCTAGGACATGGAAGAAACCTAGATGTCCATCTGCAAGTGAATGGCTAGGAAAGTTGTGGTACATATAGACAATGGAATATTCAGTTCAGTTCAGTTCAGTCGCTCAGTCATGTCTGACTCTTTGCAACCCAATGAACTGCAGCACACCAGGCCCCCCTGTCCATCACCAACTCTTGGAGTTCACTCAAGCTCATGTCCATCGAGTTGGTGATGCCATCCAGCCATCTCGCCCTCTGTCATCCCCTTCTGCTCCTGCCTCCAATCCCTCCCAGCATCAGAGTCTTTTCCAATGAGTCAACTCTTCGCATAAGGTGGCCAAAGTACTGGAGTTTCAGCTTTAGCATCATTCCTTCCAAAGAAATCCCAGGGCTGATCTCCTTTAGAATGGACTGGTTGGATCTCCTTGCGGTCCAAGGGACTCTCAAGAGTCTTCTCCAACACCACAGTTCAAAAGCATCAATTCTTCAGCGCTCAGCTTTATTCACAGTCCAGCTCTCACATCCATACATGACCACTGGAAAAACCATAACCTTGACTAGACGGACCTTTGTTGGCAAAGTAATGTCTCTGCTTTTGAATATGCTATCTAGGTTGGTCATAACTTTCCTTCCAAGCAGTAAGCGTCTTTTAATTTCATGGCTGCAATCACTACCTACAGTGATTTGGGAGACCAAAAAAAATAAAATCTGACACTGTTTCCCCACATATTTGCTATGAAATGATGGGACAGATGCCATGATCTTCGTTTTCTGAATGTTGAGCTTTAAGCCAACTTTTTCACTCTCCTCTTTCACCTTCATCAAGAGGCTTTTTAGTTCCTCTTTACTTTCTGCCATAAGGGTGCTGTCATCTGCATACCTGAGGTGATTGATATTTCTCCTGGCAATCTTGATTCCAGCTTGTGCTTCTTCCAGCCCAGCGTTTCTCATGATGTACTCTGCATAGAAGTTAAATAAGCAGGGTGACAAGATACAGCCTTGATGTACTCCTTTTCCTATTTGGAACCGGTCTGTTGTTCCATGTCCAGTTCTAACTGTTGCTTCCTGACCTGCATATAGGTTTCTCAAGAGGCAGGTCAGGTGGTCTGGTATTCCCATCTCTTTCAGAATTTTCCACAGTTTATTGTGATCCACACAGTTAAAGGCTTTGGCATAGTCAATAAAGCAGAAATAGATGTTTTTCTGGAACTCTCTTGCTTTTTCTATGATCCAGCAGATGTTGGCAGTTTGATCTCTGGTTCCTCTGCCTTTTCTAAAACCAGCTTGAACATCTGGAAGTTCACGGTTCACGTATTGCTGAAACCTGGCTTGGAGAATTTTGAGCATTACTTTACTAGCATGTGAGATGAGTGCAATTGTGCAGCAGTTTGAGCATTCTTTGGCATTGCCTTTCTTTGGGATTGGAATGAAAACTGACTTTTTCCAGTCCTGTGGCCACTGCTGAGTTTTCCAAATTTGCTGGCATATTGAGCGCAGCACTTTCACAGCATCATCTTTCAGGATTTGAAATAGCTCAACTGGAATTCCATCACCTCCACTAGCTTTGTTCTTAGTGAATATTACTCAGCTATAAAAAAAGGAATGTGTTTGAGTCAGCTCTAATGAGGTGGATGAAACTGGAGCCTATTATACAGAGTGAAGTAAGTCAGAAAGAAAAACACCAGTACAGTATATTAACGGATATATATGGAATTTAGAAAGATGGTAATGATGACCCTACATGCAAGACAGAAAAAGAGACACAGATATAAAGAATAGACTTTGGGGCCTCTGTAGGAGAAGGCGAGGGTGGGATGATTTGAGAGAATAGCATTGAAACATGTGTATTACCATATGTGAAACAGATGACCAGCCCAAGTTCAATGCATGAAACAGGGCACTCAAAGCCAGTGCCCTGGGACAACCCAGAAGGATGGGATGGGGAGGGAGGTGATGGGGAACTCAGGATGGGGGACACATGTACACCCATGGCTGATTCATGTCAATGTATGGGAAAAATCACAATATGGTAAAGTAATTCGCCTCCAATTAAAATAAATAAAATTTTAAAAGATTGACATAAAAAGTTAGCTGCACTTATAAAACACCAGCAACAATTTATAAAATCCAGTAATAGCTACTATTTGCTGTAACACACCTGTTTTCAAAAATACGCACTAGAAAGAAATCTAACAAAAGTTATGCCAGAGTTGTGTGAAGAAACATTTTAATACTGTTAAAAGATATCAAAGTTCTAAATAAATGAAGAAAGAGAACACGGTTTTTGCATAATTTTTTTTTAAACCATCCAGTAAGTCAATTGTCTCAAATGTCTAACAGATTTTCAAGGAACACAGCAGTTTCTATACAATTTAAATGGAAAACAAAGGCTCTAGTATAATAGGATCAGCACACTTGTTAGGGCATTGCCAGCATGCTGTGTGGAACTCTGGAGTGCATGCTTCACTTCGCACCGCCCTTCCTAGTGTTTTATCTTGTCTACACATGGGGAACGCAGGCGTCTGAGAAATCCAAGAGGAAGAATCCAGCTGTCTATGCAAATGACAAATGACCAACCCATTTGGATAAAGATTCCTGGTCTCTGAAAGAACCTTCTCTGGGAGAGGAGTGTACGTTGCAGTGTCTTGAAGACACAATAAATTTATTATGGGCTGCAAAAAATAATAAAAAAATAAAGTAAGGCTAACTGAAATAGTATGGTATTGGCTCAGTGAGAGACATAGTGACCCATGTAACAGAACAGAGAACCAAAAACAGTCCCACACCTTTTTTGAATTTGAAATACGATACAGGTGGCAGCACAGATTACTAGAAAAGGATCAACTGTTCCCTTAAGTGCTGTTGGGACCATTTGCTATCAAGATGGGAAAAAATGAAATTGGACCCAGACATCACACCATACACAAAAATCAATTCCAGATGGATGTAAAGCCTTCCACGTGAAAGGCAAAGTCTTGAACCTAAAGAAAAAGATACTGGAGAGTATCTTTAAGACTTTGGAGGCAGAGAAGTTTACCCTAAGCATTAACTATAAAAGAAAAATTGATATACTCAACTGCACTGAAAGGAAGGATTTCTGTGAGTAAGAATAAAATGAAAAAGATAGTAAAAATAAAATGAAACATGCCCCTGTGTAGAATACGTTTTTTAATACATTTAAGCAACAAGTGAAGTTACTCTTTGTACATTAAAAATCCCTTCAAATTGTCAGTGTAGTGAAAGTCATGTCCAACTCTTTGTGACCCCATGGATTATACAGTCCATGGAATTCTCCAGGCCAGAATACTGGAGTGGGTAGCCTTTCCCTCCTCCAGGGGATTTTCCCAACCCAGGGATAAAACCCAGGTCTCCTGAATTGCAGACAGAGTCTTTACCAGCTGAGCCACAAGGGAAGCCCAAGAATACTGAGTCTATCCCTTCTCCAGTGGATCTTCCTGAACCAGGAATCGAACTAGGGTCTCCCGCATTGCAGATGGATTCTTTACCAGCTGAGCTATTAGGGAATCCCAAGGAAAAGAGAAATGATGCAATAAAAAAAATCAACTGGATATTTTATAGAAAAGGAAGTATAAATGGCAAGTAAACATACGAAATATAGTTAATATCTTTTTTAATCAGGGAAATGTAAACTAAGAACATACAATATATATCTTGGCTGAACTGTATTAACAAAAATCAATATGGCTGAAAACACTAAGTACTGGAGAAGACTTAAATGCTGTAGAGGTAAGAATGTAGGTTGGTACAATCACTTTGGAGAAAAATGCAGCATTATCTTGTAAAGCCGAGAATGTGCTGAACACACTCTCCAAGCCAGAAGTTCCAATTCTACTCCCAGGAGTGGGTACATGCACCATAGAGAACATCTGTGTATGTGAGTTGGAAAATAGGTACAATTGCATCCTTAATAGTGTTATTAGGGCAAAACCCCTGGAAACAGCCCAAATGTTCATTGTTAGGACTGGATAAATGTGTTGTATATCCATACAATGGAATATTAAATAACAAGGAAGATGAATTAATTTAGCAACATATAACAAACTGGATGAACCTTGGAAAAAATTCTGAGTGCAATAAGCAAGTGAAAGAAGGTTGCATATTCACTATGGTACTTTTTTTTTTTTTTCAAGGCCAGATCTGCATTTTATTTTATTTCCATTTATTTTTAAAATTGGAGCATAATTGCTTTACAATGCTGCACTGGTCTCTGCTGTACAACGATGTGAATCAGCTATGACATACATATATCCTCTCCCTCTTGAACCTCCCTCCCAACCCCCATCCCACCCCTCCAGGTCATCACAGAACACCGAGCTGAGCTCCCAGTGCTGTACAGAAGCTTCCTTCTAGCTAGCTATTTTTATGGTACCATTTTTATAAGGCTCAAAACAAGTCATGTGCTGCTGAAAGATACATGTGTAAACTATTTTCAAAAGGTGTAATGATAAACACAAGTTTCAGGATTTTCCTTTTCACAGGACAATCAGGAGGAAACATCTAGGTCATTTCTAAGGTATTGGTCTGGTTGTTAAGTGATGGTTCTCAGCTATGTTTTTTATAATTATGTTTGATAACCAACATAGACCCTGGCTATATTATTCCATTAATGAAGTATTTTGTTAAATATTTTAGGCACAAAAGCAAATCATCCGGTGACTTGTTGGCCTTATTACAAGTCTCAGACTTCATTTTTCCCACTCTTATTTATCTTCATTTTCCCATTCTCATTTCCTCTGGGACTTCTGAGCATCTGAATAGTCACCAGCCAGATCAGGAGCCAAGCCACCGTGACTTTGTGAACTCTTCTGCATGTAAAATAATCTCTCCTCCCCTTTAGTCAGCACCCCTTTCCCTGCCCAGCTTCCTACAAATCCAAGACCCAAGCCTCCAGCTGACTGTTTGGAGAAGCGTTTTCTGAGATCTCATTAGGAGACACACATTCTGCCCATGTTTTCTCCTCTTTCTTCCTCAGAAGGAAGATTGACAGTCACGGGGTTCACGGTTGGGGCTGTCCTCGGAGACCTTTTACAGGAATGTGGGCTTCTCGGGGCTTGACTGAACCCAACACTCGCCCAACAGGTGTGTGGGTGGCTTTATGAACTGACTGACTTTCTGTCTACCTCCCTTTTTTCCTTCCTTACATTAGTGACGATTCTATTAGCAAACCGTGGGGCCCTTGACATTCAGACTTCATAAAACCCAGCGGAAATGTAAAGCAGAAATGTCCACAGAAGGGGGTGGACCCATCCCCCTGCCTCACCTCAAGATTAGGTCAGCTTGGCTCCTGCCTCAGAGAGAGCTGGAGCTATGATTCATCACCATCACTTGCAAAACTAGGATGGCAATCTTTCCCAGCTGCCGGCCAGGGCAGAAACGAACAGGGCTGTGCACCCATTCCAGACGAAGTGAGTGGGACTCAGAACTCCTTCAAAGGCTGCTGTGGTTCATGAGCACAAGGCCAAGTTTCAGCTGTGAATAACTCAGCAACTGGCCCATGTGGAAACTCATGACTGAGTTCATGGGACCAACTGATTATGGACATGACTGAATTAAAAGCAGCCTCTGTGTCCAGTGAGCCATTGAGAAAACTTAAACCGGGAACACTGAGTTCAGTGCACTGAGAGGATAGTTTGGGGTGATGATACAGATGAAGCAAGGGAGGGTGGGGCAGAAGAGGGGCCCACAGCAAAATCTAGGGGAACAGAGCAAGCAGCTCTGGGCATGGCAGCCAGAAGACCTCACAGGGTCTTCCTCTCTCAACATCTCATGCCAGGGGCTGGGTCCACCTTGGCTCCACTCGTGGGCTTTGTGGATCAGGTGACGTGATTGGATGCACGGGCCATGGTCAGCCTGGCACACCTCTCTGGGTTCCCAGCAGAAGCTGACTTTGGAAAAGACACTTAATCCTTCTGGGTTTCCTTTTATTCATCTGTCAATGAGCTTAATAATAGTGCCAGTCTCCTAGGAGGGTGGTGGGGATTAATAGAGTTTCTTCATGAAAAAGGGCTCATTCCGAGTCTGGCACAAGTTGGGGTTTAATATTGATCAGCTGATGCTTGTGGTTGCTGGACCACAAACCAGGGCCACAAAGATGCTGAGATCCAGTTCTGGTTCTGTCTCAGGTCGCTTCTGTGTTTCTGGGTACCAACTTCTCTCACAAAGTCGGAGGCTGGGGGACCAGGGGGGACTCACACAAGCACCTGGATCTGGGGAGGCGGAGACCGAGACTCAGGCCAGCTGTGAGCCTGTTATTTCAGCTGACAGATGATCATAAAGAGCAGTTTATAAGATTATCCTGTTTTACAGTGGTTGCTCTGAAAGTCTGTCACTATGCCCTAAAAATGTAAGTTCAGCTATGGGATGGAAAAGAAAAAAACACCTACAGGAAACTAGTTTTTACAAAGAACCAAAAGAATCCAATGCTATTTGGTTAAACATTGATTTTTAAAAATGCCTTCACTGTGACAGGGCACGTTTTAAGAGCACTGTATCTGTGCATGTCCTCTGAGAGGCTGTGGGACGCTCTGACAGCCCCAGAGGCTGAGCTGGGGTAAACCAACCCGCCTGACCCCAGGCTTTCACCCTGTCCAGTGCCCGCCCCACCCCCCCCCACCCCCACCGCCCCCGCAGCCTCCAGTGCCTCCCCTCCAGCTGCACTGGCTGCTAATTCTGAATTCTGGACCTCACCCTGTATTTCTTCTCTTGGACACTTAACAGTTTTGTCTTAATCAGGATTTCAAGGAGCAGTTGGCCACATAAACTCTCAATAATTTCCCTGTGAATTCCATAAGCAATGTGAGAGCAGGGCACGCGGGCCTCCAGGCTGCTTTTCATTTGGTTTCGGGCTCCTGAGTGTTCAGCTCCTGTCTTTGTGATGACTCAGTCCTGTCAGTTCCAAAGTTGTGTTCTTTATCCAAAGTTAAACTCTCTTGATCTGGGCAGGAGACGGGCATGAAGGGCCATCCTCTGTCATAAGCTGTGAGCTACCTTTGGGTGCCCAGCACCCTCTTGTCCATGCAGAGAAGCCATGCGGTGGGGAGGTGAGATGCTGGGCAGATGTGAGAGGAGGGTGATGTCCTCAGGCCCACAGCTCCTGCGTCCGCCTCCCTCACTGGTCCTGGGGTATTTGTGGGAGGAGGGTTGGAGCCCTATGACATCGCAGGAAATGGTGCCTGCTTGCAGTGTTTTCTCCCTCATGTTCTCTCAACATGTTTTCAAAATGTTGATTTTGAACCAGGTGTCCTGCTGTGATGAGTGAGAGTTTTTCAACCAGAAGCTTCTCCTTTGGTGGCAGAGAGATACCCCGGTCACATGCTCACAGAGCTACAACTCTGATTCAACTCCCCGAGGATGGATGTTGGAAGTAGGTACAAAGGCAGTAAGACCAAAGAAGGCCACATAAATCAGTTTATGAACCACATAAGCCAGTTTCAAAATGCTTGTCTGGAGCTTCAGTGTCAAGAGGCCAACATACTCAGGTAGTTCTGTCTCCACTGCTCTGAACTCGCAATGCACCAGACTAACCATGAGAAGCAGACAAGATCTCAGCTTCAGGTTTCACCCAATGGCCTAAAAGTTACAGGAACTTTTGATACCAAGAGAAAAACAAGGGGCTGGAGGGTGGGTGGGGAGGACGTGCACGCACACACACACACATACACACACACACACACACTTGAAAACAGGTGTTTGCATTGTCAGGTTTTTACTTATTTATTCATTCATTCATAATAAGCAATTTTGAATATGTGTGGTATACTGTTTCATCTGTTAGGTAGAGGGAATACAGGCATGAATGTGATGCTATCATATCAAGGATTGTATAGACTATTGAAGGAGAAAGGCATTTATTACATGATACACTGTAAATAATAAATAATACAATGCACTATAAGAATCCACTAAAAACCGTACAGGCAAAATGTGGTGGAAACATAGGTGAAGGGCTTATAAGTAAGCCTGCAAAACCAGGGACATTTCCACAGAAGCAAGAATTAGGTCTTAAAGAACAAGAGAAATTCACCTAAAGAAGAACGTAGGAGTAATGTCCAGACAGGTTCCAGTTACTACAAATGGTTAGTTTAGTTTATACTGGATAATCAAGGCTAGATCACACTTGTGTCTGTGAGGGTTAAGTTGTTGAAAATAGAATCCTCTAGTTTACACGGACTTCCCTGGTGCCTCAGACGTTAAAGAATCTGCTCCCAATGCCAAAGACCCGGGTTTGGTCTCTGGGTTGGGAAGAGCCTCTGGAGAAGAGAATGGCTACTCACTCCAGTATTCTTGCTTGGAGAATCCCATGGCCAGAGGAGCTTGGGCAGTACAGTTTACACGGCAAAGAACTTAGTATAGGTCTTTAACTGACTTAGAGAATCAGCGGTAGTGCTGAGGAAATAGACTCCATGCTAAGTTTTCAGGAAATAAGTCCCAAAGGCACACAGCAACATTAACCCACCAAGAGACTTCTGATTTCTCAGTGATTCAGAAGCCACTGGCTCCAGAACCACAACCCCTCAACAAAGGGGCCCCATGATGAAGAGGCAGCCACGGTCAGAAAAGCTGAGGTGTCTACTGCCTCCAGGACTTTCTATGACCCACAGTAGCATGCCCTATTCCTTGTCAGTTACTAAACGCTGAGACCTCCACTAAGACTGATATAAAAAGGCTCTAAGCACATCCTTGACTGTGCTTCTCGGATACACAACTTCTGCCTCACTCTGCCATCCAAAATTCACTCAAGACCATCTGATGGTTCTCATCCTTGGTCACATACAGAACCCTAGATGCAAGAGCCTGAGAAATGTGGATAATAGTTGTCCAGATTCTGGATCACAGAAAAGTGTTCTGAAGCAGGGTGGAATGGAGAATTAATAGTTAAAACAGAAACACATGTATATATAAGTACAGATGGCTTATGTGTTTATTTGTGTGTCTTCCTTTTCAATGGATCCTTTTGTTTTTTGTGAAATGTCCCTCCTTATCTTCTGTAACACTCCTTGATTTAAAGTCTACTTTAATATTAGTAGAGTCATGTTAGTTTTTGAGTGCTTATATACTGTTTGTTTATCTTTCCATCCTTTTCTTAATACTTTCAACCTGTTTTTGCCTTTATATTTTAAGTATATCTCTTATAGACACAAGATAGTTGGGTTTTGCTTTATAATCTCTATCTTTTAATTAAAATGCTGAGTCCCTTTTACTCAATGTAATTATTGATACGGTTGGTTTTAAGTCATGTATTTTATTTACATATATGTTATAAACCCCATCTTACAATGCTAGTATTTTTACTTCAATTGTTATTTATCTGTTACAGAAATTAAGAGAAGAAAAGATGTATCTTTTGTATCTATCCAAATATTTAACTTTTTTATGTTCTTTAATCATTCTTATATATCTGTGTTTCCCTCTGATACCATTTCATCTCACACTAAATAACTTCTTTTAATATTTCTTGTAATGAAATTCTGCTGGAAATAAATTCTCCCAGCTTTTATTTATCTGAATATATCCTCTTTTGAAAAAAGATCTCTAAAAATTTCGTAACACTGTCTTCTGGCTTCTGTTGTTTCTGATGAGAAGTTAACCATAATTTGAATTATTGTTCCTCTGAATGTAACAGATCATTTCTTCCCACTCTATTTTATCTTCCCTTCCATTTAAAAATTTTCTCTTTATCTTTGACTCTCAGAATTTTGACTATGATCCAGCTTGGCCTGGTTTTCTGGACATGTTGGCTCTGTGAGTTGGTGTGTTTTCACCAAATCTAGGGAAATTTTGATCATACTTTCTTTTTTTTTTTCCCCTGCTCCTTGACTTCTCTTTTTTTAAATTAATTTATTTAATTAAAGGCTAATTACTTTACAATATTGTAATGGTTTTTGTCATACTGATCATATTTTCTTCCAATATATTTTCCTGCTTTTATTCTTCCTCTTCTTTTCTGGGATTTTTTACATGTACTTTAGATCATTTGCTACCCATAGGTCACTGAAGCTGGGTTTATTTTGGCTTGCTCTTACTTCTCTCTATTCTTCAGATTGGGTAATTTATATGGATCTGCCTTTGAATTCACTGACCATTTCTTCGGTCATGTCTAATCTGACCACTAATTCATATTTTCATCTTAAATTTTGTTTTATTTCTGGAATTTCTATTTGTTTCTTTTTTATAGTTTTAATTTCTCTGTTGAGACTATCTCTCTGTTTATTGAGATCATAATTTCCTTTAAGACTTTCAGCATATTTATTATACCTGTTTCAAAGTTCTTGTATAGTAATTCTAATATCTGGATCATTTCAGGGTCTGTTTCTGTTTACTATTTTTGTCCTTGATTGGGGGTGAAAGCTTTCTGCTTCTCACATGTCTAAAAATTTTTGTTAATGTGCTGGACATTTTGGACAATACAAATGGGCTTTAATTTCTGGAGCTGTACTTAGACCTAAGGATTGGCCTTTCTGGTGCCTCAGCTGAGTGCTTGAGATGTTAATGAGGTCTCTCCACTGTGGCTGAACTAGAATTCCACTCTCTTTCACAACCGTGTAGCTTTACTATCTCTGTTCTTCTTTCAACCTTGTAGCAGATCTCTCTGCTAAGCCTATTAGAACAATACTGAAGCCAGACCCTGACCAAGGACCCACTGAGAATTATTATATACATTCTTGCTGCTCCCCACTTCTATCTTCCTTCTTCCCCAGGGCAACACCCTTCTCCCCCAGGGCAACACCCTTCTCTCTTATATTCTAAGCCCTGAAATCCAAACTATGCTTTCCCATTTCAGGAGGACCTCCCTCCATGATCTCCTTGCTATCCAAGGGACCCTCAAGAGTCTTCTCTAGCACCACAATTTGAAAGCATCAATTCTTTGGCACTCAGCCTTCTTTGGATCAACTTTCATATTGGTAAATGACTACTGGAAAATCCATATCAAGGAGATCACACCAGTCAGTCCTGAAGGAAATCAACTCTGAATATTCATTGGAAGGACTGATGCTGAAGATGAAGCTCCAATACTTTGGGCACCTGATGCAAAGAGCTAACTGACTGGGAAAGACCCAACGCTGGGAAAGCTTGAGAAAGGAGGAGAAGAGGGTGACAAAGGATGAGATGGCTGGATGGCATCACAGACTCAATGGACATGAGTTTAAGTAAACTCTAGGCGATAGTGAAGGACAGGGAAACCTGTGTGTGTTGCAGTCCATGAGGTCACAAAAAGTTGGACATGGCTTAGCAACTAAACAACAACAAGACTGCCCTACTCTGAATTCTGCCTCCTGATGCCCAAAGTTAAGAGATTATCCCCAGTTCAGAGCCCAGTTGAGACCTCACCCCAGGGAGCGAGGATGAGCTCTGGACGCACATTGTGTGCCCCCTTTGTCTGGGACCCCAGTGTGCCAGCGCCTACTGTTCAGTCCCTGGGAACAAAGTAGGCATGTTGGTTCAGGCTTATAGTTGTTCAGGCTTCTCCTGTGGCTCAGTGGCAAAGACACAGGAGACGTGGGTTCAATCCCTGGGTCGGGAAGATCCCCTGGAGAAGGAAATGGCAACCCACTGCAGTATTTCTGCCTGGGATACCCCACATACAGAAGAGCCTGGTGGGTTACAGTCCATGGGATCACAGAGAGTCAGACATGACTGAGCACCCATCCATATCATAGTTGTTTGTGGTGTAATGGTACATCTGGTACCAGTTACTCCAATCTTGTGAGAAAAAGAAGTTTCTCTATATGTACATTTGAAATGCATAAAATAATAAAATAAAGAGAAAAATCAAGATGTAATCATCTTAGGGCATCTCTTTTAATTCAAATCAATTTGAATTTAAAACGCTTTATAAGTGAATACAGATGGCATGTAAATTTTATGTTGTGAAAAAATCTAAATATAAGATATATCTATTTAGAATTTTGCATTTGGGTGTAACAGGCAGGAAAATTCTTGTGTTGCTAACAACTCCTGGAGATTTTAGCATGAATTGAATAATCTTATTTTCCCATTGAGAGTTTCCAAGAATGAGGTGAGTGTTTCCATTAATAAATTGGCCAGACCAGAGAAGCTTGGAATAGCATAAAATAAATGACTTCAAGAGAGATGATTTAAGTAGAATGGAGAGGTTGAGGTGGAGATATAGAATGAAGTTGCTGTTCCATTTCGGATACTACAGAAAGTGTGACTCAAAGAGGAGACATTTATTTTAGCTGCTTGAACTCTAATGGGGCGAGCATGTGATTGACATCCCAGAATACTACACAACCATCATCCAGCCACTGAGAGGCTCACATAAGCCCTCTGGGAATTCTTTATTTAATGTTCTCTTTGCTTCAGTGGTCAAATCTGGGCTCTCCAGGGAGAGCCTAACGGGCCAGCCACATTTCCAGCTGAAACCTAATAAATGCAATGAAATTTTAAATGAGCTCATGTTTAAAGGACTCATAAAAGAGATATTGTTATGTGCCAAATATACTGAAGAAAGACTGTGTCCATAACATAAATGAAAGGAAATGTCAGCTCTCTATGCTTAATTCAATTGCAGGTAATTTTCCAGTGTCTGATTTAAACGATTGCTTCCTATTACAGTCAGCTAAGACCTTGGGTCCAGGCAGGATGTATTACAGCACCTGCCCCTGAGGACTATGTGGTAACGAGGCAGAGGCCGAGTCCTACCTGGACCATGGAGACTTATTAGGGTTCACCTGAGGCCAGGATTAAGGCAAGGGAGCATGTGACTGACAAAAGATCAAGGCTGTGTGCGCTGGTGGTGAGAGCTCAGGCTTTGGAATCACACCTGCCCGGGTCACAGTGCTGACTGTGACTCTAAGTAGGTTAACTTGACCTCTCTGAAGGTAGTTTCCTTATCCGCAGAATGTTGATCATAATTGCATCAACTTCTCAGAATCCACATGATGCTTCAACGAGACTGTTTGTAAGGTCCTGAGCACAGATCTTGAAGATCTTTTTGAATTAATTTTAATTATTACTATTATTTTTGGTTGCCCTGGGTCTTCGTTGCTGCACACAGGCTCTCTCTAGTTGCGGCGAGCAGGGCTACTCTTTGTTGCGGTGCCTGGGCTTCTCATGGCAGGGGCTTCTCTTGTTGCACAGCACAGGCTTTAGGTGCTCGGGCTTCAGTAGTTGGAGCTTGCAACCCTAGAGTGGGGATTCAGTGGTTGCGGTGCATGAGCTTAGTTGCTTCACAGCATGTGGAATCTTCCTGGACCAGGGATCAGACCCATGTTCCCTGCATTGGCAGGCAGATTCTTATCCACTGTACCACCAGGGAAGTCCTTTGAAGATCTTAATGTTCAGTGAGAGATAGAGGTTATGAAATGCATGTCCCATGACCTCTCTGTAACCTGCACATCACTACCAAAGTAAAACCAACACCTGTGGTTTCTGCAGTGTTAAGATCCTAGTGGATCACAGGTTGCTGCTAAGTCACTTCAGTCGTGTCCGACTCTGTGCGACCCCATAGATGGCAGCCCACCAGGCTCCCCCATCCCTGGGATTCTCCAGGCAAGAACACTGGAGTGGGTTGCCCTTTCCTTCTCCAATGCATGAAAGTGAAAAGTGAAAGGGAAGTCGCTCAGTCATGTCCGACTCTCCATGACCCCATGGACTGCAGCCCACTGGGCTCCTCCATCCATGGGATTTTCCAGGCAAGAGTACTGGAGTGGGGGCCATTGCCTTCTCCGGATCACAGGTTAGGGATGAACAAGAGTCCTCTCCCTTTTCCTCCCCTCCCCCCACCCCTGCAAACTTACCCTCAAGGGACCCTTGCTCTCTGCAGGACCTGGGCAGCCCCACATTCACCCACGGACTAATTAGGTCTGTCACTGTCATTTCAAAATGCTTGTGTTGTTGATGTTAAGTAGATATTTGCACACACTATTTAGGATAATGGCAAAGATTCATCCTGGAATTTGAATTGAGTGAGCAAAGGTTTTTGAGGCTGAAAAAGGGGGCCCTAGGAATGTAGGAGGTTTTTGGGAGAAGGCCACCCTGTTTAGTTCACCACTGCTCAAAGGATGCTTTCTGGAAAGCAGGGTGCTGGGAAGAGCTCATTAAATGCTTGAAATATATTTGCACAAGTAACACAAAATCCAGAGACACTGACTTTCAGATGACCATTATATCTACTACTGTGGGCAGGAATCCCTTAGAAGAAATGGAGTAGCCATCATGGTCAACAAAAGAGTCCAAAATGCAGTACTTGGATGCAATCTCAAAAACAAAAGAATGATCTCTGTTCATTTCCAAGGCAAACCATTCAGTATCACAGTAATCCAAGCCTATGCCCCAACCAGTAATGCTGAAGAAGCTGAAGTTGAATGGTTCTATGAAGACCTCCAAGACCTTTTAGAACTAACACCCAAAAAAAGATGTCCTTTTCATTATAGAGGACTGGAATGCAAAGGTAGGAAGTCAAGAAACACTTGGGGTAACAGGCAAATTTGGCCTTGGAATATGGAATGAAGCAGGGCAAAGGCTAATAAGAGTTGTACCAAGAGAACTCACTGGTCATAGCAAACACCCTCTTCCAACAACACAAGAGAAGACTCTACACATGGACATCACCAGATGGCCAATACCAAAATCAGATTGATTATATTCTTTGCAGCCAAAGATGGAGAAGCTCTATTAGTTCATTTCAGTTGCTCAGTCATGTCTGACTCTTTGTGATCCCAAGAATCACAGCACGCCAGGCCTCCCTGTCCATCACCAACTCCCAGAGTTCACTCAAACTCATGTCCATCGAGTCGCTGATGCCATCCAGCCATCTCATCCTCTGTCGTCCCCTTCTCCTGCCCCCAATCCCGCCCAGCATCATAGTCTTTTCCAGTGAGTCAGCTCTTTGCATGAAGTGGCCAAAGTATTGGAGTTTCAGCCTTAGTATCATTCCTTCCAAAGAACGCCCAGGACTGATCTCCTTCAGAATGGACTGGTTGGATCTCCTTGCAGTCCAAGGGACTCTCAAGAGTCTTCTCCAACACCACACTTCAAAAGCATCAATTCTTCAGTGCTCAGCTTTCTTCACAGTCCAACTCTCATATCTATACATGACCACTGGAAAAACCATAGCTTTAACTAGATGGACCTTTGTTGGCAAAGTAATGTCTCTGCTTTTGAATATGCTATCTAGGTTGGTCATAACTTTCCTTCCAAGGAGTAAATGTCTTTTAATTTCATGGCTGCAATCACCATCTGCAGTGATTTTGGAGCCCAGAAAAATAAAGTCTGACACTGTTTCCACTGTTTCCCCATCTATTTCCCATGAAGTGATGGGACCAGATGCCATGATCTTAGCTTTCTGAA
This sequence comes from Bos indicus, assembly GCF_029378745.1. Taxonomy (NCBI): domain Eukaryota; kingdom Metazoa; phylum Chordata; class Mammalia; order Artiodactyla; family Bovidae; genus Bos; species Bos indicus. Next base: position 96,186,639 of record NC_091768.1, on the reverse strand, counting down.
TGTTCTATACAGTCAGCAAAAATAAGACCAGGAGCTGATCGTGGCTCAGATCATGAACTCCTTACTGCCAAATTCAGACTGAAATTGATGAACGTAGGGAAAACCACTAGACCATTCAGGTATGACCTAAATCAAATCCCTTATGATTATACAGTGAAAGTGGGAAATAGATTTAAGGGATCAGATCTGATAGACAGAGTGCCTGATGAACTATGGATGGAGGTTCATGACATTGTACAGGAGACAGGGATCAAGACCATCCCCATGGAAAGGAAATGCCAAAAAGCAAAATGGCTGTCTGGGGAGACCTTACAAATAGCTGTGAAAAGAAGAGAAGCAAAAAGCAAAGGAGAAAAGGAAAGATATAAACATCTGAATGCAGTGTTGCAAAGAATAGCAAAGAGAGATAAGAAAGCCTTCCCCAGCGATTCAGTGCAATGAAATAGAGGAAAACAACAGAATGGGAAAGACTAGAGATGTCTTCAAGAAAATTAGAGATACCAAGGGAAAATTTTATGCAAAGATGGGCTCAATAAAGGACAGAAATGGTACAGACCTAAGAAGCAGAAAATATTAAGAAGAGGTGGCAAGAATACACAGAAGAACTGTACCAAAAAGATCTTCAAGACCCAGATAATCACGATGGTGTGATCACTGACCTAGAGCCAGACATCCTGGAATGTGAAGTCAAGTGGGCCTTAGAAAGCATCACTACGAACAAAGCTAGTGGAGGTGATGGAATTCCAGTTGAGCTATTTCAAATCCTGAAAGATGATGCTGTGAAAGTGCTGCACTCAATATGACAGCAAATTTGGAAAACTTAGCAGTGGCCACAGGACTGGAAAAAGTCAGTTTTCATTCCAATCCCAAAGAAAGGCAATGCCAAAGAATGCTCAAACTACCACACAATTGCACTCATCTCACATGCTAGTAAAATAATACTTAAAATTCTCCAAGCCAGGCCTTAGCAATATGTGAGCCATGAACTTCCAGATGTTCAAGCTGGTTTTAGAAAAGGCAGAGGAACCAGAGATCAAATTGCCAACGTCCGCTGGATCACCGAAAAAGTAAGAGAGTTCCAGAAAAACATCTACTTCTGCTTTATTGACTATGCCAAAGCCTTTAACTGTGTGGATCACAATAAACTGTGGAAAATTCTGAAAGAGATGGGAATACCAGACCACCTGACCTGCCTCTTGAGAAACCTATATGCAGGTCAGGAAGCAACAGTTCGAACTGGACATGGAACAACAGACTGGTTCCAAATAGGAAAGGGAGTACGTCAAGGCTGTATATTGTCACCCTGCTTATTTAACTTCTATGCAGAGTACATCATGAGAAATGCTGGGCTGGAAGAAGCACAAGCTGGAATCAAGATTGCCGGGAGAAATATCAATCACCTCAGATATGCAGATGACACCACCCTTATGGCAGAAAGTGAAGAGGAACTCAAAAGCCTCTTGATGAAAGTGAAAGTGGAGAGTGAAAAAGTTGGCTTAAAGCTCAACATTCAGAAAACGAAGATCATGGCATCTGGTCCCATCACTTCATGGGAAATAGATGGGGAAACAGTGGAAACAGTGTCAGACTTTATTTTTCTGGGCTCCAAAATCACTGCAGATGGTGACTGCAGCCATGAAATTAAAAGACATTTACTCCTTGGAAGGAAAGTTATGACCAACCTAGATAGCATATTCAAAAGCAGAGACATTACTTTGCCAACAAAGGTCCATCTAGTCAAGGCTATGGTTTTTCCAGTGGTCATGTATGGATGTGAGAGTTGGACTGTGAAGAAAGCTGAGCACTGAAGAATTGATGCTTTTGAAGTGTGGTGTTGGAGAAGACTCTTGAGAGTCCCTTGGACTGCAAGGAGATCCAACCAGTCCATTCTAAAGGAGATCAGTCCTGGGATTTCTTTGGAAGGACTGATGCTAAAGCTGAAACTCCAATACTTTGGCCACCTCATACGAAGTCTTGACTCATTGAAAAAGAATCTGATTCTGGGAGGGATTGGGGGTAGGAGGAGAAGAGGACGACAGAGGGTAAGATGGCTGGATGGCATCAGCGACTCGATGGACATGAGTTTGCCTGAACTCCGGGAGTTGTTGATGGACAGGGAGGCCTGGCGTGCTGCGATTCATGAGGTCACAGAGTTGGACACAACTGAGTGACTGAACTGAACTGACTGAATCAAGTATCTATTTAATTAGTTAATTTTGTTGTATCTGCTGGCTGGCTTTGCAGGGCTGTGAAGCATGGGGAGAGTCTTCAGGGGTGGGGGGCCTTATTTGAAGGTCAATAAAGGTGAAAAGGAAGTGGGACTAGTTAGCAGCATTTGTTGTCTCGCTGCCCTGGGACCACTGTGGTTTGGGGTCTCCCTGCCACGGCATTTATATCGGGCCACCCTGCTCCCACTCCTCTCTTTGTGGAATGTTTCAGTTTACTTCCTTTGTCAAAATTGTGTCCATTTTTGGTCCCTTCCTTCCAGGCATTTTTCTGGGTATCTAATGAGTTGATCTGTGATAAATGAAACGTGAGTGGTTCAGTGAATAACCTGCTCTGCCCCTCCACCAAATGTATTTTAAGGGGGACTCAGAGGAGCCTTACTCTAAAGTACTGACTTCAGTCAGTACTAAGGGATAGCCCTCCTCAGACAGGTGTAGAAGAATTTGTAGTGGGAGGATGGGTATTTGCAGTAACTTTGCTGCCGCTGCTAAATTGCTTCAATTGTGTCTGACTCTGTGCAGCTGCATAGATGGCAGCCCACCAGGCTTCCCTGTCCTTGGGATTCTCCAGGCAAGAACTCCGGAATGGGTTGCCATTTCCTTCTCCAATGCATGAAAGTGGAAAGTGAAAATTGAAAGTGAAGTCCCTCAGTCGTGTCCAACTCTTAGCGACACCATGGACTGCAGCCTACCAGGCTCCTCCGTCCATGGTATTTTCCAGGCAAGAGTACTCGAGTGGGGTGCCATCACCTTCTCTGGGTGGTAACTTTGGGGAGTGCCTAAAATCACACCTCGTATTTGGCCACATACAGTGGTTGACGGGGAGCAGAGGCTCTGAAGATGGGTTCACACAGCCAATGGGCCTCCTGGTCCTGGAATTCAGATGTGGCTGCCATCACCGTATGCTTCAACCACGTGCCGACCTCCATGGGCACTGCAGCCTTGGGCTCTGAGGAATCCCCTTGGGGTCCTGATGCAGTGTGAGGGGAGCAGCACGTCACCAGCAACGTGAGGAGGCCTTTCCCTCTCTTGCCGGACCGTCTCATCAGGTGTGTGAGTGCAGAGGCTTCTCCAAGGGGCTTCCCCATGGTCTCCAGCCCCAGGCCCAGGGAACCCTTCAGGGGCAGGACGGGTAGCAGGGGTTGAGTGTGGCCACATGCTGGGTGGCTGGGTCTGGAAGAACCAGGGCCTTCCTTCTCACTGGAAAAAAAAAAAAAAGAAAACACATTAGAAGACTACTAAAGTATCACAGAAAACCCAGCAGAGTATTTGTTTCTATGAAAAATAAACCAACCAACCCCTTGTGGTTACTCCTTGCTGCACTTGCCGTTGAAGGTGAATAAACCCTAACTGCCCTTAGTCACAGTCTCCTGTAAGTGTCCTGTGAGTCCCTCAGGTCAGGTCCTCAGCCCACCAGGCTCTGGGTCCTCTTGATCCTGCCCTGCTCTTCCCTGGAGTTGGAGGACATGTTTTTTTACATTATGATTCGTGATGCTCTTTGACTTGGTTATTAAAACTGCTCTTCAGTCCCTGAGTATCTACAGAGACTCCCTGACTGTCCACCATGCTCCTCACTCTGCTGGGGGTCCTTCTATCCATCACCATTTCACACCCTGCGTCTTGTCTACAAGATGAGAAAGATTTTAAATATCAGAAGATGTCATAGATACAAAATCATGTTCTCTGTAGATTAGTTTAGAAGCTAGAAAAAAGGAAATTTCAAAATGACTTTTCATACTCACTCCCCCTGCCCCAATTCACTTGGAGATCACGTAAAGTGTGAGCTTGGATGTGGCAACACCTGATGAACCAAAACTACAAATCTAGACAGCGTATTAAACAGCAGAGACATTACTTTACCAACAAAGGTCTGTCTCGTCAAGGCTATGGTTTTTCCAGTAGCCATGTATGGATGTGAGAGTTGGACCATAAAGAAAGCTGAGAGCTGAAGAATTGATGCTTTTGAACTGTGGTGCTGGAAAAGACTCTTGAGAGTCCCTTGGACAGCAAGATGATCAAACCAGTCAATCCTAAAGGAAATTAACCCTGAATATTCATTGGAAGGACTGATGCTGAAGCTAAAGCTCCAATACTTTGGCTACCTGATGCAAAGAACTGACTCATTTGAAAAGACCCTGATACTGGGAAAGATTGAAGGCAAAAGAAGGGGGCAACAGAGGATGAGATGGTTGGATGGCATCACTGAGTCAGTGGACATGAGTTCAAACAAACTCTGGGAGATAGTGAAGGACAGAGGAGCCTAGCATGCTGCAATCCATGGGGTCACAAAGAGTCAGGCACAATTTAGCAACCAAACAACAACAGGTTCAAAAAGATCATGTCACCCCTTTAAGTGAAAGGTGCTTGAGCAACTGAGTCATCACAATGAGTGTCTGTCGACTCTCTGATTTAGAGCCTGGATAGGAGGCAGTGCTGACCTGAGATCATGCACACAGGGAGTCTCCTGAACCGGGGGAAGCTTAGTGTAAATACACTGAGACATTTGTACTTCCTTTTAAGAGGATGAACCATACATTTCTGGGTGTTGTCACAGATTTCCTGTGTAAAGGATTCTCTCAAGCATCTCAATTAGAAAATGTTTCTATTGGGACCAGAAAGACAAATGAAAAGCATGACCCTCCCACCTGGGACAAGAGCAATTTTTGGCCGCCAGTTCCAGTGGACACTCAGGAGCCAGGAGTGCCGAGGCCAACGTTGACCTCAGCTCTGCTCCTCAGGCTCCCAGCCGGGGTCACAGGGCCTCAGGGCCTTGACCTTGACCCTCAATTCAGCCCCAAACCCCAAGGCTCCCCATCCCAGTGTCTGAAGAGGTCAGAGGTGGAAACTTTATTGACTCACCGTGGGACTTTCCAAGTGGGAAGCCAGGCTCTTCTTCCCGTATATTACAATAATAAAAAATAATCACTGCTGCCATTGAATTTTTATGCTAACCACACCAGGTCCAGACATCTGCATTAAACTAAACTGCAGAACCTTGGGTAAGGATTTTTCCACAGCTGCAAAGCTCTGCAAAAACTAGGAAATGTCCAACAGCTGCTTCAGCCACGAAAATATTACAGGAATGAAGACATTTCAAATGTAAGAGAAATGGCTGATTATGCACATCAAAGCGGCCTTAATGAAGAGTAGTTTCTTTTGGCTAATACTACAGAAGTGAGGAGTGAGCCTTTAGTTAAAACTATGAAGATAAAGACCTTTCATTAATCATGTAGGAGACTAGAGAAAGGGGTTTTCCTGAGCGGGGTTGAGGAGATCATATGCAAATAAGAGGCAGCCTGAACAGCATGGGATGGGATAGAACCTCATTCCCGTCAAAGAGGAAGAATCAGCTGGAAAAACTTTGAAAAGGACCAATTTTAATGCTGCTTTTGAGTACCCAGTTTAGTATAATGGAAACTGAAAAAATTATCATTACCCGATCTTGTTGCAGTAAATAAATATGGCGGTCATATCTTTCATTAAATGTGAAATCAATTGTCTTTTTAAAAAGAGAACAAACTTGTAGCATTTGTAGAAGTGTCTCAGCCTCTCTCGCTTGGTGCATTCAGAGGTCAGCAGGCCCATGTGTCCTGGGCAGGAAAGAAGTTGCTTATCTGACTCGGCCGCCCCTCCCTGACTGTGGACTACTCTCACCTTCCCGAGTTATCCGTTTTCAGGATCCTGTGAGATTATTTCGGAGGACACAAATCAGGATTCTCTGGAGAAACAGAACCAATAGGATATACAGAAATGAGAGAGAGAGAGAGAGATTTGGGGCTAGAAAGTCCGAAGTCTGCAGGGTAGACCAGCAAAGTATAAATTCAGGCAGCATTCTCACGCTATAGTCTTGAGTCAGAAAATTCCTTCATTTTAGGGAAAACCATGTTACTGTTTTTAAGGCTTTCAACTGATTGGATGAGGCCCAACCATGTTATGAAGGATAATCTTTACTTAAAGTCACCTTATGCTGAGCATATCTACAAAATACCTTCACAGCAACACCTAGACTAGTGCCTTACCAAAAAACTGGGTACCATAGGCCAGTCAGGATGACACATAAAATTAACATCACACCCTGTATTCATTTCAAGAACATTCCAGAAGATGGGGTGGGCGTGGAAAAATGTGGGTTGGTGGGATAGTGTTAATACTATTTCCCAGAGGTGGAATAAATGTCATTCTCTTAGTTTCAAATTTTAATAAAATTTCCAAATTCTAAAGACAATAAGGATTAGTTAGGGCTAAAAGGATATTGCCATTTAAAATCAGTCCATAGGTTGCTACAGCTGTGAAGCCAGGTTGTGAAACTGTGAAAATCTCCCCTTTGCTCACTCAGACACACGGTTCACACTGGGAGGTGTGAGGAGCCAGACTGTAGAAGGCCCACAGCACAGCTCCTGGTGCCCCTGGGCAGGGGGAGGCCCCTGGGCACAGTGAAGCCTGACTACCACCTACGATGGAGCATGAGGGGATCTATTTTCAGAAGCGAACTGTTTAAGGCTGCCCAGGACTCCGTGTTGTTGTGGTTTTAATTGGAGTATAGTTGCTTTGCAGCATTGCGTTATTAACAGTTTCTGCTGTGCAGCAAAGTGAATCAGCCATATATATGTGTAGATATATCCCCCTTTTTAAAAATTCCATTTAGATCACCACGGAACACTAAGTAGAGTTTCCTGGGCTCCACAGTAGGTTCTCAGTAGTTACCTATTTTATACACAGTGGTGTAAATCCCCATCCGCCAATCCCCATCTCCCAATCCATCCCACTCTCTCTTCCCCCCTTGATGTTCATACACTCGTTCTATGTCTGCATCTCTATTTCTGCTTTGCAAATAAGTTCATCTATATCATTACCGGCTCAATGGACATGAACTTGAGCAAACTCCGGGAGATAGTGGAAGACAGAGAGGCCTGACATGCTGCAGTCCCTGGGGTCACAAGGAGTTGGACACGACTTAGTGACTGAACAACAATACCATTTTTCTAGAATACCATTTTTCTAGATTCCACACATGTGCATTAATATAGGACTCTGTTTTGCAAAGTGCCTGCCAGTCATTGAGAGATAGGATCATTGGCCACGGGCATGCTGGGATTCCTGCCTGCAGGACCACACCCTTGTCCTTGATGTAGACCCTTCGCCATCCTTCTTGCCCATGCTGCCATGTCTGGCAAGGACATTCATGACTTCTTGACCTTTAGGTTCTTGATCTGCAAATTCAGGAGGAGAAAAGCTTTCTGGTCTCCTTTTCTCTTTTTTGCCTGTAGAATCTGCGTCTTCCAGGGCGAGTGCCAATCCTGGTCTTCAGTTAAGCCCTCCAGGGCCCCTCGGGCCAGGACTGACCTCCCCCTCCTCTCTTCTTCTAGAGGCTTATTCTTTCTATCATTCATTTGAAAAACGTTTGATCTGTTGCTAATATTTAGGCCCAGATTTTGTCTCTACAACAAGACTGGAAACTAAAAGCTTAACTCAGGTGTCACCTGTGTTTAAAACCTGCCCTGTACTTCTCCCCACCTCCCCTGCAAACACAGCCCCTCCCTGCTAAAAAACACCCCCCATGTACACACACACACACATACACTGTTCCCAGAGCAGAGATATAATAAATATTTATGAGTGAGGCTGATGACTAAAACTGCCTCACAAACTCGCATATAGTAATTTGACATATAATGACAGTTTTTTCAGAAAAGAAGTTTACCCCAGAGTGTTATTTTAGGTAGTTTTACCACCTTAAAATTTCATTTATTGAGCAATTACTATGTGCTAAAGACCTTTCTTTACATGTGCTGTCTTGTTAAATCTCACAACAGCCCTGTAAAGTGGGATTCATATGGGCATAACTTATTTATTTACTTGTCTTTAATTATCAAGTTGTATTTATTATAGCACTTACTACATATTAGGTGTTCTATTAAAAATTCAGTTTTAGTTTATTAACCCTGGGTTCTACCACTTATATTCCTCTTCATCTTTATTTTTTAAAATTAATTTTTATTGGAGTTACTTTACAATGTTGTGTTAGTTTCTACTGTACAGCAAAGGGAATCAGCCACACATACGCACAGCCCCTCCCTTTTGGACTTGTTTCCCATTCAGATCACGTCAGTGCATTGAGTAGAGTTCCCTGTATGCACATTATTAAAATGGTTAATTGTGACTTAGAGTGCTTAAATAATTTGCCCAAGGTCACAGATATTTTTTGCGTCAAGCAAGCAGCCCCTGCCTTTTGGAGGCTAAAACCCCAAGAGAGAAGAATCACAAGGAAAATCAGTCCCTCCGCCTTTCAGTTTTCATTTCACTTCTTGTTGCAACCACCGTGACATCATACAGAGATTGCTTCCAGTTATTTTTGATTTTAGTATATGATTTTGGTTTTCACTCATATTTTTATTAGAAAATAGTTTTTCTTCATGCAATGCCACTTCTGAGGCAGTACCCATGAATTGCAAAGTTCATCACACTGGCATCGATACAGTAGAAAAAGTCAGTCCCAGTTACCAACTGACTGGTCCACAATAAACTGACATGCCAATGCAAGCAGAGAATGGAGAAGGGGGCGCAGAGCGAAGAGCTGGCACCGGCATTTTAGAATTTATCAGGATATGAGCACTAGAGTCTCTCTTTTTGTAATGACAACAAAAAGCATGTTTTTGAGGGCAGAGTTCTTTAAGTTCTACTGAACAACTGAGGGACTTAATGTTTATTTTTTTCTTCTGAATATAGACCACTAAAATTAATATCAAATAGGGTAGAAACTGTTGCTGAAGCAGGCTGTGGAAGTGTCTGCCCACCCTGGCCCACCACCTGGTTAAATCCATCCCCAATCACCATGATCAGAACATCCCCCTCCCGCTCCAAGCCCCGACCCTACTGCCATCTGTCTGTCCATCCTGTCCCTGACCTGCCAGGATGTCAGAGGCGAGTCTCAGAGGGGCCTCCTGGCAACTATGGAAACTAAGGCTCTTCTAAGGAGGATTACGTCATGGTAGGAACCACTTCAGTATTCTTGCCTTGAGAACCCCATGAACAGTATGAAAAGGCAAAATGATAGGATACTGAAAGAGAAACTCCCCAGGTCAGTAGGCGCCCAATATGCTACTGGAGATCAGTGGAGAAATAACTCCAGAAAGAATGAAGGGATGGAGCCAAAGCAAAAAGAATACCCAGCTGTGGATGTAACTGGTGATAGAAGCAAGGTCTGATGCTGTAAAGAGCAAAATTGCATAGGAACCTGGAATGTCAGGTCCATGAATCAAGGCAAATTGGAAGTGGTCAAACAAGAGATGGCAAGAGTGAATGTTGACATTCTAGGAATCAGCGAACTGAAATGGACTGGAATGGGTGAATTTAACTCAGATGACCATTATATCTACTACTGCAGGCAGGAATCCCTCAGAAGAAATGGAGTGGCCATCATGGTCAACAAAAGAGTCCGAAATGCAGTACTTGGATACAATCTCAAAAACGAAAGAATGATCTCTGTTCATTTCCAAGGCAAACTATTCAATATCACAGTAATCCAAGTCTATGCCCCAACCAGTAACGCTGAAGAAGCTGAAGTTGAATGGTTCTATGAAGACCTACAAGACCTTTTAGAACTAACACCCAAAAAAGATGTCCTTTTCATTATAGGGGACTGGAATGCAAAAGTAGGAAGTCAAGAAACACCTGGAGTAACAGGCAAATTTGGGCTTGGAATACAGAATGAAGCAGGGCAAAGACTAATAGAGTTTTGCCAAGAAAACGCACTGGTCATAGCAAACACCCTCTTCCAACAACACAAGAGAAGACTCTATACATGGACATCACCAGATGGTCAACACCGAAATCAGATTGATCATATTCTTTGCAGCCAAAGATGGAGATGCTCTATACAGTCAGCAAAAACAAGACCAGGAGCTGACTGTGGCTCAGACCATGAACTCCTTAGTGCCAAATTCAGACTGAAATTGAAGAAAGTAGGGAAGACCACTAGATCATTCAGGTATGACCTTAATCATACCCCTTATGATTATACAGTGGAAGTGAGAAATAGATTTAAGGGCCTAGATCTGATAGATAGAGTACCTGATGAACTATGGAATGAGGTTTGTGACATTGAACAGGAGACAGGGATCAAGACCATCCCCATGGAAATGAACTGCAGAAAAGAAAAATGGCTGTCTGGGGGGCCTTACAAATAGCTGTGAAAAGAAGAGAAGTGAAAAGCAAAGGAGAAAAGGAAAGATATAAACATCTGAATGCAGAGTTCCAAAGAATAGCAGGAAGAGATAAGAAAGCCTTCTTCAGCGATCAATGCAAAGAAATAGAGGAAAACAACAGAATGGGAAAGACTAGGGATCTCTTCAAGAAAATTAGAGATACCAAAGGAACATTTCATGCAAAGATGGGCTCAATAAAGGACAGAAATGGTATGGACCCAACAGAAGCAGAAGATATTAAGAAAAGGTGGCAAGAATACACAGAAGAACTGTACAAAAAAGATCTTCATGACCCAGATAATCACGATGGTGTGATCACTGACCTAGAGCCAGACATCCTGGAATGTGAAGTCAAGTGGGCCTTAGAAAGCATCACTACGAACAAAGCTAGTGGAGGTGATGGAATTCCAGTTGAGGTATTCCAAATCCTGAAAGATGATGCTGTGAAAGTGCTGCACTCAATATGCCAGCAAATTTGGAAAACTCAGCAGTGGCCACAGGACTGGAAAAGGTCAGTTTTCATTCTAATACCAAAGAAAGGCAATGCCAAAGATTGCTCAAACTACCACACAATTGCACTCATCTCACATGCTAGTAAAGTACTGCTCAAAATTCTCCAAGCCAGGCTTCAGCAATACGTGAACCGTGAACTTCCAGATGTTCAAGCTGGTTTTAGAAAAGGCAGAGGAACCAGAGATCAAATTGCCAACATCTGCTGGATCATGGAAAAAGCAAGAGAGTTCCAGAAAAGCATCTATTTCTGCTTTATTGACTATGCCAAAGCCTTTGACTGTGTGGATCACAATAAACTGTGGAAAATTCTGAAAGAGATGGGAATATCAGACCACCTGATCTGCCTCTTGAGAAATTTGTATGCAGGTCAGGAAGCAACAGTTAGAACTGGATATGGAACAACAGACTGGTTCCAAATAGGAAAAGGAGTTCGTCAAGGCTGTATATTGTCACCCTGTTTATTTAACTTCTATGCAGAGTACATCATGAGAAACGCTGGACTGGAAGAAGCACAAGCTGGAATCAAGATTGCCGGGAGAAATATCAATCACCTCAGATATGCAGATGACATCACTCTTATGGCAGAAAGTGAAGAGGAACTCAAAAGCCTCTTGATGAAAGTGAAAGTGGAGAGTGAAAAAGTTGGCTTAAAGCTTAACATTCAGAAAACGAAGATCATGGCATCCGGTCCCACCACTTCATGGGAAATAGATGGGGAAACAGTGGGAATAGTGTCAGACTTTATTTTTCTGGGCTCCAAAATCACTGCAGATGGTGACTGCAGCCATGAAATTAAAAGCGGCTTTCTCCTTGGAAGGAAAGTTATGACCAACCTAGATAGCATATTCAAAAGCAGAGACATTACTTTGCCAACAAAGGTTCGTCTAGTCAAGGCTATGGTTTTTCCAGTGGTCATGTATGGATGTGAGAGTTGGACTGTGAATAAAGCTGAGTGCCGAAGAATTGATGCTTTTGAAGTGTGGTGTTGGAGAAGACTCTTGAGAGTCCCTTGGACTGCAAGGAGATCCAACCAGCCCATTCTGAAGGAGATCAGCCCTGGGTGTTCTTTGGAAGGAATGATGCTAAAGTTGAAACTCCAGTACTTTGGCCACCTCATGCAAAGAGTTGACTCATTGGAAAAGACTCTGATGCTGAGAGGGATTGGGGGCAAGAGGAGAAGGCGACGACAGAGGATGAGATGGCTGGATGGCATCACTGACTCAATGGGCGTGAGTCTGAGTGAACCCCAGGAGTTGGTGATGGACAGGGAGGCCTGGCATGCTGCGATTCATGGGGTCGCAAAGAGTCGGACACGATTAGCGACTGATCTGATCTGATCGGATCTGAGAAGTGCAACTCCAGACTGCCAACTCGCCCTGGTTTGCCGGAAACTTTCCTAGTTGTTGCATTGAACGTCCTGTGTCCAGGGAAACCCCCCCAATCCTGTGCAAACATTTGGTCACCCTACGCCCTTCACCATAATATCTGTCCACGGGACCAGGCCCCACCCCATACCCAAGAGACATATGTTTTTATCTAGAAAGAGTCCAAAACATGATTGCCTTGTTTCTTAGATGAAATTATGAGCCTGAGGATTTTCAGAAGTTGCTATTTTTTGCCTTAAAAATCTTCTAAGTTCTTATTAAACCAAAATGATGTCAGAAAGTAAAGATTTTAAGTCGTGCCCCACCCACAACCCCACTGCTGTGCTTGGCTTTTCCTTAAGAAACTTCATCAGCTCTAATGACACTTCCTTTTTACTTCCTGTGGTGACCCAAGGACAAAAGAGCAGATAAAACCAAGGAGGGTCTTGGAATGCAGGAACGGAAAAAACAGACCCTTACCATCCTTCCCTGCCATCCCCAAGGTTGTAACTATTAATGAATTTCAGGTCCTCCTAACCAGTACAACCTGTCTCCCCTCCTTCCTCATATGGGGAGAAGGTATTTGCCTTACTCTACCCACCCCCCCACCCAATATACCTACCTTATCCAATCAGCAAATGACCCGCAAGACTCCTATCCCGCTCCTTATACCCTGGGTATAAAAATTAATCAAGGACCCCTGTTCAATGTTGGCTCTCCCTGACTATCAGGAAGCTGGCCCACAATGCTGGCAGTGACTCTCCCCTCTCCACTATAATGAACCTGATTCTTCTTTCATTCTGCCTCCTGTCTGGAAATTCTTTTCCAAGCCACACCTGGACTTCCCTCATGTGTTTTGAATACCAAGAATTTCTACATCTCTATTGCCTCTGCTCAAAGACATTTCTTGTCCTGTTTCATGGACAGCATTTTAAGATCAAGTTGACCTTCTCTTTAGACATTTCTGGTAGAACCTGATTCACATCTTATTGAGTTCTTTTATAGTAGCTGCGAACCTGCAGTCTCTAACTCTCAGCCATTTTCTTCAGCCTTCAGGGGTGGGGGTTCCAGCTGTCAGAAGACCAGCACACAGTCAGGGCCACTCCAGATGCTTTGCTGTATTCGCAGCTTCCATTCCCACCCCTGCCCGGCCCTCCACCATTGTGCACTCACTCAGAGACCAGGATCAGGATGCTCCTCCTTGGCTGACACTTGCCTCTGGTCCTTCAGGACCACCCATGCCTGGTTTCACCCAGCCTCCCTGGAGAGTGAAGACACACACAGAGCATCTCTCTATGAGTCACTCCCTGTGATCCTAAGTAAGTCACTTAACCTTCAGTAAGTAGGTCTCAACTTACTGTACATAGATGATTCAAATGCCTGACACTTAAAATTACTGGGACAAAATGTTTATTAGAAAAGCACTCCAGAAACTCTGAATCACATCACTTCAGTTCAGTAACTCAGTCGTGTCCGACTCTTTGTGACCCTGTGGACTGCAGTATGTCAGGCCTCCCTATCCATCACCAACTCCTGGAGTTTGCTCAAACTCATGTCCATTGAGTCGATGATGCCGTCCAACCATCTCATCCTCTGTTGTCCCCTTCTCCTCCTGCCTTCAATCTTTCCCAGCATCAGGGTTTTTGCCAATGAGTCAGTTCTTTGCATCAGGTGGCCAAAGTATTAGAGCTTATGCTTCATTATCAGTCCTTCCAATGAATATTCAGGATTGATTTCCTTTGAGATTGACTGGTTTGATCTCCTTGCAGTCCAAGGGACTCTCAAGAGTCTTCTTCAATACCACAGTTCAAAAGCATCAGTTCTTAAGCACTCATCTTTCTTTATGGTCCAACTCTCACATCCATATATGACTACTAGAAAAGCCATAGCTTTGACTAGATGGACGTTTGTTGACAAAGGAATGTCTCTGCATTTTAATATGCTGTCTAGGTTGGTCATAACTTTTCTTCCAAGGAGCAAGCATCTTTTAATTTCATGGCTACAGTCACCATCTGCAATGATTTTGGAGCCCCCCAAAATAAAGTCTCCCACTGTTTCCATTATTTCCCTATCTATTTGCCATGAAGCAGAGACATTACTTTGCCAACAAAGTTCCATCTAGTCAAGGCTATGGTTTTTCCTGTGGTCATGTATGGATGTGAGAGTTGGACTGTGAAGAAGGCTGAGTGCCGAAGAATTGATGCTTTTGAACTGTGGTGTTGGAGAAGACTCTTGAGAGTCCCTTGGACTGCAAGGAGATCCAACCAGTCCATTCTGAAGGAGATCAGCCCTGGGATTTCTTTGGAAGGAGTGATGCTAAAGCTGAAACTCCAATACTTTGGCCACCTCATGCGAAGAGTTGATTCATTGGAAAAGACCCTGATGCTGGGAGGGATCGGGGGCAGGAGGAGAAGAGGACGACAGAGGATGAGATGGCTGGATGGCATCACTGACTCGATGGACGTTAGTCTGAGTGAACTCCGGGAGTTGGTGATGGACAGGGAGGCCTGGCATGCTGCGATTCATGGGGTCGCAAAGAGTGGGACACGACTGAGCAACTGATCTGATCTGATCTGATTTGCTATGAAGTGATGGGACCAGATGCCATGATCTTCGTCTTCTGAATGTTGAGTTTTAAGTCATCATTTTCACTCTCCACTTTCACTTTCATCAAGAGGCTCTTTAGTTCATCTTCACTTTCTGTCATAAAGGTGGTGTCATCTGCATATCTGAGGTTATTGATATTTCTCCCGGCAATCTTGATTCCAGCTTGTGCTTCATCCAGCCCAGAATTTCATATGATGTACTCTTCATAGAAGTTAAATAAGCAAGGTGACAATATACAGCCTTGACGTACTCCTTTTCTGATTTGGAACCAGTTTGTTGTTCTATGTCCAGTTCTAACTGTTACTTCTTGACCTGCATACAGATTTCTCAGGAGGCAGGTAAGGTGATCTGGTATTCCTATCTCTTGAAGAATTTTCCACAGTTTGTTGTGATCCACACAGTCAAAGGCTTTGGCGTAGTCAATAAAGCAGAAGTAGATGTTTATCTGGAACTCTTCTGCTTTTCTGATGATCCAGTAGATGTTAGCAATTTGATCTCTGGTTCCTTTGCCTTTTCTAAATCCAGCTTAAACATCTAGAAGTTCTCAGTTCATACTGTTGAAGCCTTGCTTGGAGAATTTTGAGTGTTGCTTTGCTAGTGTGTGAGATGAGTGCAATTGTGCAGTAGTTTGAATATTCCTTGGCATTGCTTTTCTTTGGGATTGGAATGAAAACTGACTTTTTCCAGTCCTGTGGCCACTGCTGAGCTTTCCAAATTTGCTGGCATATTGAGTGCAGCACTTTCACAGCATCATCTTTTAGGATTTGAAATAGCTCAACTGGAATTCCATCACCTCCACTAGCTTTGTTTGTAGTGATGCTTCCTAAGGCCCACTTGACTTTGCATTCCAGGAATGCAACTTCGAATTCTGGCTCTAGGTGAGTGATCACACCATTGTGATTATCGGGGTTGTGAAGATCTTTTTTGTACAATTCTTCTGTGTATTCTTGCCACCTCTTAATATCTTCTGCTTCTGTTAGGTACATACCATTTCTGTCCTTTATTGAGCCCATCTTTGCATGAAATATTCCCTTGGATTCTCTAATTTCTTGAAGAGATCTCTAGTGTTTCCCATTCTATTGTTTTCCTCTATTTCTTTGCATTGATCACTGAGGAAGGCTTTTTATTTTATCTCTCCTTGCTATTCTTTGGAACTCTGCATTCAGATAGGTGTATCTTTCCTTTGCTCCTTTACCTTTAGCTTATCATCTTTTCTCAGCTATTTGTAAAGCCTCCCCAGACAACCATTTTGCCTTTTTGCATTTCTGTTTCTTGGGGATGGTCTTGATCCCTGTCTCCTGTACAATGTCACGAACTTCCATCCACAGTTCTTTAGGCACTCTGTCTATCAGATCTAATCCCTTGAATCTATTTGTCACTTCCACTGTATAGTCATAATGGATTTGATTTAGATCATACCTGAATGGTCTAGTGGTTTTCCCTACTTTCTTCAATTTCAGTCTGTATTTGGCAATAAGGAGTTCATGATCTGAGCCAGAGTCAGCTCCCAGTCTTGTTTTTGCTGACTGTATAGAGCTTCTCCACCTTTGGCTGCAAAGAATATAATCAATCTGATTTGCTATTGACCATCTGGTGATGTCCATGTGTAGAGTCTTCTTGTGTGTTTGGAAGAGGGTGTTTGCTACGACCAGTGCGTTCTCTTGGCAAAACTCTATTAGCCTTTGCCCCACTTCATTCTGTACTCCAAGGCCAAATATGTCTATTACTCCAGGTATCTCTTGACTTCCTATTTTTGCATTCCAATCCCCTATAATGAAAAGGACATCTTTTTGGGGTGTTATTTCTAGAAGGTCTTGTAGGTCTTCATAGAACCATTCAACTTGAGCTTCAGCATCACTGGTTGGGGCGTAGACTTGGATTACTGTGATATTGAATGGTTTGCCTAGGAAATGAACAGAGATGTCTTAGTAAGGATTTGGTGTTGACCTGAAGGGAGGCAGGACCCAATGACTTCTGGAGACCCTGCTCTTAGATGCATTTAAAAAGGAAATGGGGAGCAGACACACTCTTTTATAAACAGTAACAGATGTGTATTGAGTCAACCTCCCACAGTGGGTTGGTGGGTCATGTAGTTAGAAACAGGCGAGATTAGTGTATGAATTCAACTGTGATGGTGCAAAGACCCTCACGAGGAGTCCACAGCCAGGCCTCTGCTCACCTGAGCACACATCAACCCTGGGGCACAGTAAAGGCAGGGTTGGAGGATAAGGGGATGCAGTGGGCTACGAGGCAACCCTCCATTTCCAAGGAGACCTGGGAGCCAAGAAAGAGCTTGCAGATGCTTCTTTAGGAGCTCTGAGCAGGAACCTGCAGAACATCCAAAAGCAGCAAATATTTGGTGAGATCCGCTCAGGATGGGGGAGCTTTTTTGTCTTGCAAATCTGACCAGGGTTTCCTGCAGGGTCCCAGTCACCTTTATTCAGATGCAGACAAGGAAAACCCCCAACGACACTGCTCTGTTTGGGTTTTCAATGACTATTTACTGAAATAGAAGGTCTTCAGAAAAGTTATTAGTGACACAACTATCTAAATAAATTGTTCAAATATTGTTTTAAGTACTATCCTCCATGGGGTTAAGATCTACTCTGCCTTCATGGTAAAATTCTCTGTAGACCACCGATTTTAACTAACCACTTGGTAGGGCCACTGTAAGTTCCAAGCAACAGAATGCCTGACTGAAAGCAACTTAAACTCTAAGGTGGTTTGTCTCACATAGTATGTTTGAAGATAAGGGTCCAGGTTTGGTGCAGAAATTCTGAAAATGTCATTAGGATGCAGATTCATCCTTCTAGTCCTCAAGATATCAATATTTTATCCCCAGGCTTGTACCCACAAAATAGCTGTCACAGTTCTAATATCACATCCTTGCAAGAGACATTTAATTTAGAAAGAAAAAAGATTCTGGATGAAAAAAAAAAAAAAAAAGGAATTTCCTTTTACAACAGAAGAAAATATTCCCCAGATAACCCCTTAGCAGCTTCCTCAAACCATCTCATGACCAGATTTGGGTCAAACAGCCACCCTTTTTTGCAAAGCAGTCTGGGAAAAAGAGTATGTGGCAAAGATGAAAGATTGTCATAATTGGCCTAAACCCATCATGAATCATTGTCTGAGGCTGGTCAAATTGCCACTCTGAATAAAATCAGGGTTTTTGTTACCAAAGGAGAAGGGTGGGAATAAATATCGGTAGGCAGATTTCACCACAACTGAATAAAGAAGCTCCAAGTTTTGAAATTCCAGGGGCGATTTAATTACATTTATGTGGCTACAAGTCTACTGTCTTAAAGGACCAACGACAGCTGTGATGGAATTTAATATTTATGACTTAACAATAGAGTTTGAAGCAAGAATTAAAGACTTTGGACTAGTGTTATGAAACAACAATAATTAGACTGAAGGGGAATTTAGTCGTCGGTATATCAACTCTATATATTCAGAGCCAAGATCTTCCCAATGAATCCAAATGGATTATTCATATACTTTTCAACTTCAGTTATTTATTTTTATAAGACAAGAAAGGCAATGGTAAATTTTAGTGGAATATTTCTGAGAAACAAGCTAGGTAGTGAATTTCTGTGTGGAGCTTATAAATACTGGCGCAAGAGAGAAGGAACATTTGTATTAAAGCAAATGGCTTGGAAACTGTGTCAATGAGTAGCTGATCTCATAGGTTAAGTGCTGTTGAGAAATAAGCCCCAAAGAATCTAACTGAAGTGCTCACTTAGGCTGTGAGTTTCAATCATGGGATAAGCTCTCAAGTATAGTTCCTCTTGAAAAAAGCCACATATTTTTCTGGTTCCACTGAGCAGTCAAGAAAGAGAAAACATCTATTATCTTAGCATAAATTCATCATTACCAACTCAGTGGACAGGGGTGGAGCAAATTCCAGGAGATATTGAAGGGCAGGGAAACCTGGCATGCTGCAGTCCATGGGTTCCCAGTGTCAGACACGACTTAGAGACTGAACAACATTTTTAGCAATACCTCTGAGCAGTTCTTACTTTCCCTTTGCTTTACTTTCTCTGTTAATTTTCATCTTTCTTGCTGTAGTGCATGTAGCTGTTAAACCATCTCCCATCCTGTCTGATGCAGATGGTAGGGTATAAACAAACACTTATCCAATCAATCAGACTCAAAACATGCATCACACATGTGTTCAGTGACATTGTGACTATGAAGAAAAGTCTTTCCTTCCCTCATACAGGCCATTTGTAATTTTTATTTATTTTATTATATATTTATATTTATGATTATAATTTGTTATTATTCATTTATTTTTGACTGCTGGGTCTTCGTTGCTGAGCTGCTTCATTGCTTTTCCTAGTTGTGGTGAACCGGGGCTACTCTGTGGCTGCCGTGTGCCGACTTCTCGTTGCAGTGGCTTCTCTTGTTGCAGAGCACACGCTCTAGACCACTTGGGCTTCAGTAGTTGTGACATGTGAGCTCCATAGCTGTGGCTCCTGGGCTCTAGAGCACAGGCTCAGTACTTGCGGTGTGTGCATTTACTTGCTCCTCAGCATGAGGGCTCTTCCCAGAACAGGAACTGACCCCGTGTCTCCTGCATTGGCAGTTGGAGTCTTTACTATGGAGCTACCAGGGAAGCCCTGCACAGGCCACTTAAACCATCCTGAAAGCTGTTCGCTGTGTACATGAAGCATTCCTCTAAGAGCAACGAGAGGCTACAGCACAGATGTCCGAGTTCCACATCCAGTATGGGAAAATGAGTTCCCACTCGGGCCTGTCCCTGCAGAATAAGCACAACTGTGAAAATGATAAAGAACACCAAACATCATTTAAACTCTATGGAAATTGTTCTGATGGGACACAGCAAATCAAGAAAATTTACTCAGGAAAATCTACCCATCATCTGTAGGAGTTGAAAGAGTTTGTGGCATTTGAACCATGGCTTCCTCCTTCTCTTACATTCTCTAAAACATATAAAATTATATAAAGTAATAATTTTGCAGTGTGATATTGAATTTCTAATATAGTATATATGTGTGATATGCTTAATAATAATACCAAAAGGAGGGGGAAAGAATAGTTATATAGGAATAATGTTTCTGTCTCTCATTGGAATTAAGGTAGTATAAATCTGAATTAGATACTCATTAAGACCACCTGACCTGCCTCTTGAAAAATCTGTATGCAGGTCAGGAAGCAACAGTTAGAACTGGACATGGAACAACAGACTGGTTCCAAATAGGAAAAGGAGTACATCAAGGCTGTATATTGTCACCTTGCTTATTTAACTTCTATGAAGAGTACATCATGAGAAACGCTGGACTGGAAGAAACACAAGCTGGAATCAAGATGGCCGGGAGAAATATCAATCACCTCAGATATGCAGATGACACCACCCTTATGGCAGAAAGTGAAGAGGAACTCAAAAGCCTCTTGAGGAAAGTGAAAGTGGAGAGTGAAAAAGTTGGCTTAAAGCTCAACATTCAGAAAACAAAGATCATGGCATCTGGTCCCATCACTTCATGGGAAATAGATGGGGAAACAGTGGAAACAGTGTCAGACTTTATTTTGGGGGGCTCCAAAATCACTGCAGATGGTGACTGCAGCCATGAAATTAAAAGACGCTTACTCCTTGGAAGGAAAGTTATGACCAACCTAGATAGCAGAGACATTACTTTGCCAACAAAGTTCCGTCTAGTCAAGGTTATGGTTTTTCCAGTGGTCATGTATGGATGTGAGAGTTGGACTGTGAAGAAGGCTGAGTGCCGAAGAATTGATGCTTTTGAACTGTGGTGTTGGAGAAGACTCTTGAGAGTCCCTTGGACTGCAAGGAGATCCAACCAGTCCATTCTGAAGGAGATCAGCCCTGGGATTTCTTTGGAAGGAATGATGCTAAAGCTGAAACTCCAGTACTTTGGCCACCTCATTCGAAGAGTTGACTCATTGGAAAAGATCCTGATGCTGGGAGGGATTGGGGGCAGAAGGAGAAGGGGACGACAGAGGATGAGATGGCTGGATGGCATCAGTGACTCGATGGACGTGAGTCTGAGTGAACTCCGGGAGTTGGTGATGGACTGGGAGGCCTGGTGAGCTGCGATTCATGGGGTCGCAAAGAGTCGGACACGACTGAGCAACTGAACTGAACTGAAGATATATAAAAACCCTAAACTAACCACTAAGAAAGTATTCAAAAATACAGTGAAAAATCATTAAAAGAATGAAGATGTCGCACTAAACAATATTTGCTCAATGCAAGGGAAAGCAGAAAGAAGGAATAGGGGAACAAAAAGGTCGTACATGAACATACCCCAAAAAGTTAAATGTCGGGTGTAAACACAATGATATCAACAATAATATTATATACGAACGGATTTTGAGTGGATAATAATCCAATGATAAAAAGATAAATCCATCTGGAAGATAAAATAATTATAAATATTTATGTACTTAACAGAGCTCCAAAGTATATGAAGCAGAAACTGACAGAATTAAGGGAAGAAATACACCATTCAACAATAACAGTTGGAGACATTCATATCTCCATAATGGATTATAGAACTGCTAGGCAGAAAATCAACAAGGAAATAGAAGACAATAGCAGCACTATAAAAGTTAATGGACATCTCTAGAAAACTCCATGTAACAACAGCAGAATATAAATTTTTTCAATATACATGGAAACTTCTTTAAAATTAAAAAAATGCTGCACCATAAAACAAGTCTGCTGCTGCTGCTGCTAAGTCGCTTCAGTCGTGTCCGACTCTGTGCGACCCCATAGACGGCAGCCCACCAGGCTCCTCCATCCATGGGATTTTCCAGGCAAGAGTACTGGAGTGGGGTGCCATTGCCTTCTCCAACAAGTCTAAATGAATTTAAAATGACTGAAATAATGCAAAGTATGTTTTATAAATACAATGGAAAGAAATTAAGGATCAATAACAGAAAGAAATTTAGGAAATACGTGAGTATGTGGAAATTAAATAACCAAGAGGAAATCATAAGAGAAATTAGGAAATATTTTGAGATATCTTAAAAAATATTTAAGACATAACATACCAGAACTTATGAAATGCAGCTAAAGCAGTGCTTAGAGGAAAATCTATAGCTGTAAATGCCAATAATAGTACAGAAAAAAAGATCTCAAATTAATAACCTCACCCTCTGCCTGAAGGCACTGGAAAAACAACAGCAGTCTAAACCTAAATCAAGTGGAAGGAATAATAAAGATTAGAGCACAAATTAGCAAAACAGAGAGTAGAAAACAATGGAGAAAATCAGTAAAAGCAAAAACTGGTTCTTCAAAAAGATAAAATTGACGAACTTGAGCTAGAAAAGTATGTGTATTTCAAGAAACTGCAATCAACTTCCATCTGAAAATCTAGTCGTCTTCCTGCAAATGCAGTTTTCTAGATAAGATGTGTTAAATTTCAAGCCAGTGGTCTTACTCTCCTCTTTTACCCTCATCAAGAGGCTCTTTAGTTTCTCTTCACTTTCTGCCACTAGAGTTGTAGCATCTGTGTATCTGAGGTTGTTGATATTTCTCCTGGCAATCTTGATTCCAGCTTGAAACTCAACATTAAAAAAAAAAAAAAAAAACTAAGATCTTGGCATCTGGCAACTTCATGGCAAATAGAAAGGGAAAAAATGGAAGCAGTGGCAAATTTTATTTTCCTGGGCTCCAAAATCACTGCGGACGGTGACTGCAGCCATGAAATTAAGACACTTTCTCCTTGGAGAAAAACTATGACCAACCTAGACAGTGTATTAAAAAGCAGAGACGTCACTTTGCCCACAAAGGTCTGTATAGTTAAAGCTATGGTTTTTCCTGTGGTCATGTATGGATGTGAGAGTTGGACCATAATGAAGGCTGAGCACCGAAGAATTGATGCTTTTGAACTGTGGTGTTTGAGAAGACCCTTGAGAGTCCCTTGGACTGCAAGGAGATCCAACCAGTCCATCCTTAAGGAAATCAGTCCTGAATATTCATTGGAAGGACTGGTGCTAAAGCTGAAGCTCCAATATTTTGGCCACCTGATGAGGAGAGCCGATTCATTGGAAAAGACCTTGATGCTGGGAAAGATTGAGGGCAGGAGGGGAAGGGGGCAACAGAAGATGAGATGGTTGGAAGTCATCACTGACTCTATGGACTTGAGTTTGAACAAATTCTGGGAGATAGTGAAGGACAGGGAATCCTGGTGTGCTGCAGTCCATGGGGTCGCAAGGAGTCACACAAGACTTAGCGACTGAACAACAACAAAATGTATACTTTTATGTATTTATCTTTTATGCTTACCCTGGATTAGGCCAGTGTGTTACCTAAGTAATAGTAATACCAGACTACTGTGATATCTCTGTAGAAATGGAGCCAGCATCCTGAAAAATTGAGTTTGCTCATATAATGTCATGATTCAGGGTTCCCTGATGGCTATAGTTAGAAGCCATACAAACATAGCTGTATTATGCAGACAGTAAAACACATCTGGGCTCATGTGGTGCAGGAGGAGGAGAGAAAATGGAGGGAAGAAAGTCAAAGGAAGGGAGATAATACATAACAAAAAGAGACACAGAAAAATAAAAAATGCTCAGTACCTAAATTCTCATTAGGTTCGATGAAGTTCTCTTTAACAATTAAGCTTTTGGTCTTTTTAAGACTGAATTTGGAAAATCTTCGAAAAAATAAAATCATCCTAGGAACACAAGTAAAAGCACCAATGAATTCAAATGGCCTAACTCAAGAATATTTTTTAAAATTAATTTTTATTGGCATATAGTTGCTTTACAATGTTGCATTCGTTTCTACTGTGCAGCAAAGTGAATCAGCCATATGTATACATATATCCCCTCTTTTTGGGGATTTCCCTCCCATTTAGGAAGGAAAAATGTAAATATACTTACACATAAAAAATATGTTTATCTATAATAAAATATAATGAATTAAGTTTCATCCCCAAAGTGTTGAAGGGTATTCTAATTTTAGTAATATAGATTTGTGCCACCTTGAAGATGACTGTGGAAATAAGAATGCATCCTAAAGCAACCGGGTTTGTCTTCTGATTTTTTTCCCCTTAATCCTCAGCACCCTGATATCCCGGGCCTCATGGGGCTGGTGCTCACTCTCCCCACATTGCCCATTCTGACGCATCCGCTGTGTTTCACTCAGCTTCACTGAGTCTCACTGAGCATCAGAGACATCTTCCCCTTTTGGTTTGATTCTGTGCAGGACTGGTCTCATGGCATGTGGTCTGGGTCATCACCCAGGCCCCTGCACACCAGGGCCTCACGCTTAGAACAGGGCTCTGTTGTCAGCAGCCTGAACTCCTTAATACTTTCTGTACAAGGCAGTCCCCATTCATTTTGCACTGGATCCAGTAGCCAGTTTCAAATGTAATCACTCCACCCTTGTGCTCCCCAGATCTCACCCCTTTTTCTTCCTCATCACATCAGAGGATGTAACTGAAGAATGTGGGACTCTGCACTCTGTCCTGACCACTCTGCTGTGCATTAAATCTCAATTTTTATAAGCTTTGGGACTTGAATAGCACTTCACAGCCAAGAACTTTCCACCATCAAATCTCATTGTGGTTTGCCTGACTTTGGGCATGTTTTACCTCATTTCTCCAGCTGGCAGAGGACAGGAAGAAAAACAGGATGCCCAGGTTAGCGATGAAGGCGGCAAGAGAGATCAAGTCTTTCTAACTCTAGTCTCCAGTCAGATAAGCCAGACTAAGCAGAAAGCAGTCAGGAGCCCCGATACGAAAGTGCTGGTCACAGGATGCTCAGTCCATCGTGGACAGGACAGCCTTGCTGCCGGGAGTGTCTGTGGACTGTTTGGTCTGGCTGCCTCTTATTATTTTGTTTTAGATGCTCCTATCATTACCCTTATTGCAGATTTGTGGTTTCAATAAATGACTGGAGGGACTTCCCTCGTGGTCCAGTGGCTAAGACTCCGAGCTTCCAATGCAGAGGTCTGGGTTTGATTCTCAGTCAGGGAACTAGATTCCACATGCCACAGTGAAGATCAAAGATCTTGTATGCTGCAACCAAGAAACCAGTGCAGCCGAATAAATAAGTAAAAATATTTTTTAAAAAACAGTAAATAACTAGAGCAAAGCACATCACAGCTTTACTTGGGCAAGGTTGGGAGAAATCCACAACTGGGTCTGATATTTTTCAAGGCATGATGATCTTCTTTTAAGATAATTATCAGATCTCCAGAGGAGATTGAGGGCTCCCTTAGTTGTGGGATTTAATCCATCCTACCTGGTCATAGCAAACACCCTCTTCCAACAACACAAGAGAAGACTCTACACATGGACATCACCAGATGGTGAACACCGAAATCAGATTGATTATATTCTTTGCAGCCAAAGATGGAGAAGCTCTATACAGTCAGCAAAAACAAGACCAGGAGCTGACTGTGGCTTGGATCATGAACTCCTTATTGCCAAATTCAGACTGAAATTGAAGAAAGTGGAGAAAACCACTAGACCATTCAGGTATGACCTAAATCAAATCCCTTATGACTATACAGTGGAAGTGAGAAATAGATTTAAGGGGCCTGATGAACTATAGATGGAGGTTCATGACATTGTACAGGAGACAGGAATCAAGACCATCCCCAAGAAAAAGAAATGCAAAAAAGCAAAATGGCTGTCTGAGGAGGCCTTACAAATAGCTAGGAAAAGAAGAGAAGTGAAAAGCAAAGGAGAAAAGGAAAGTTATACCCATTTGAATGCAGAGTTCCAAAGAATAGCAAGGAGAGATAAGAAAGTCTTCCTCTACGATCAGTGCAAAGAAATAGAGGAAAACAACAGAATGGGAAAGACTAGAGAAGTCTTCAAGAAAATTAGAGATACCAAGGGAATATTTCATGCAAAGATGGGCTCGATAAAGGACAGAAGTGGTAGGGACCTAACAGAAGCAGAAGATATTAAGAAGAGGTGGCAAGAATACACAGGAGATTTCTTTAGGTAGATATATTCCTAAGTATTTTATTCTTTCTGTTGCAATGGTGAATGGAATTGTTTCCTTAATTTCTCTTTCTGTTTTCTCATTATTAGTGTATAGGAATGCAAGGGATTTCTGTGTGTTGATTTTATATCCTGCAACTTTACTATAATCATTGATTAGTTCTAGTAATTTTCTGGTGGAGTCTTTAGGGTTTTCGATGTAGAGGATCATGTCATCTGCAAAAAGTGAGAGTTTTACTTCTTCTTTTCCAATTTGGATTCCTTTTATTTCTTTTTCTGCTCTGATTTCTGTGGCCAAAATTTCCAGAACTATGTTGAATAGTAATGGTGAAAGTGGGCACCCTTGTCTTGTTCCTGACTTTAGAGGAAATGCTTTCAATTTTTCACCATTGAGGATAATGTTTGCTGTGGGTTTGTCATATATAGCTTTTATTATGTTTAGGTATGTTCCTTCTATTCCTGCTTTCTGGAGAGTTTTTATCATAAATGGGTGTTGAATTTTGTCAAAGGCTTTCTCTGCATCTATTGAGATAATCATATGGTTTTTATTTTTCAATTTGTTAATGTGGTGTATTACATTGATTGATTTGCGGATATTGAAGAATCCTTGTATCCCTGGGATAAAGCCCACTTGGTCATGGTGTATGATCTTTTTAATGGGTTGTCGGATTCTGATTGCTAGAATTTTGTTAAGGATTTTTGCATCTATGTTCATCAGTGATATTGGCCTGTAGTTTTCTTTTTTTGTGGGATCTTTGTCAGGTTTTGGTATTAGGGTGATGGTGGCCTCATAGATTGAGTTTGGAGCTTCAGTTTCAGCATCAGTCCTTCCAATGAATATTCAGGGTTGACTTCATTTAGAATTTATATATGCACATCATATATACAAATCACATATAAAATATGTTTCTGGCACAACAGAGGTCTCAAAATGTTTATTGGATTCAAATCTATATATTGATGAATCAGATACACTGTTATCTATAAAGTTTAGAAAAGACCCTAGCTATCTGTCTTCTGTTTTTCCAATTTGACTTTGTCTTTCATGGTCCACTGAAGAGGCCTCACTTCTCTCCCCAGGCAATGGATTTGTGGAGTTGTATTTTCCAAGTAGGGAAAGGCTTTTGGCTCCAGGTATAGGATTAAACTCAGGTGAAACACCACAACAGGTTATCAGAAAGATTCATTTTCTACTTTGTAGTTCGTGATACCTGTTTTAGGTAAATCACAAGGACTCTTGCAATAAAAACCACTTCTCTAACAAAAATAGAGATACGTGATCTTCCCCCTTTTCTTTTTGTTACAAACCTCACAAGTTTCTCTTAGAGAAAAAAGTCTAGTGTGCATGATCATGGCAGCCATTTAAATATACAAACAAGGCTCTTCCAGCCCTTAAACGGACTCCCTTCCCCTTTCTAGAGCTCTGAACTGCCCCTCTTCGTTCTCAAATGCTGAAAGCAGTCATAGATTTTCAGGAACACTGGCACATTTTCAAACATTCCCTAGAAAGGGTGTAACCCTGCATTTCTCATTTATCTCCTCCCCTTACATCAGCCTGACACTTGCCACCCCAGGCATTTTTACTGCGGTTCATTCAAGGGTGAACCAGAGATAACCTGCTGCTACTCAGAGGGGAATGCTGAGCAAGCGAGGCATCCTCCAGGAAGCAACTTGACAAGCAAGACACAGCACCATGATTTCCATCCCTTCTCCAAAGCTGTTTTCTTTCTAATCTTTTTTTTGTTTTCATACATTTTGACTCCTTCAGAAAAGTGTTGCTATTTTCCCAGAAAAGTCTCCAGTGGAGCGAGCTTTCCAAGCTGTGTGCGAGGCCAACACGTGAGAGGCCATTTGTTTACAGAAATGGAATCAATTCTCCGATTGCTCTTCATCAAGACCTGAATCCCCATAGCCCCTCCACTAGCAGGAGACTTGCTGGCGTCTAAGGAACACACTTCTTGGAAGCCATTTATTCTCTGGCCTTCTTGACAGCTAGGATGATGTCACATACACTCCTCTTGTTTTATTCCAGATGTATAACATTAACACAGATGTTGGCAGTCATTGCTTGTCTCTTCATAGTCCTCAAAGTGGCTTGCACTTCTAAAAATGGAGCTGGCATCATTTCCAGCATTGACACAATTGGAGGTTCGGTGGGTGTGGGAGGTGGGAAGTGGGATGGGGTAGGTCTATTTCCATTCACTGGGAGCCCCAATAACATTATAGACCCAAGAATACATCTAGTTCTCAAAGTAGCAGCTTGTTTAGCTATTCTCATGGATCGATGAGAAGAGCCTCGGATTGCCTTTACCAGGTTATGGAAGGGCTACTGAATGTACTTACCAGGTTGGTTGATTGCAGAGACACTTGTACAGGTATCAGATCAGATCAGTCGCTCATTTGTGTTCAACTCTTTGTGACCCCCATGAATCGCAGCACGCCAGGCCTCCCTGTCCATCACCATCTCCAGGAGTTCACTGAGACTCACGTCCGTCCATCAAGTCAGTGATGCCATCCAGCCATCTCATCCTCTGGCGTCCTTCTCCTCTTGCCCCCAATCCCTCCCAGCATCAGAGTCTTTTCCAATGAGTCAACTCTTCACATGAGGTGGCCAAAGTACTGGAGTTTCAGCTTTAGCATCATTCCTTCCAAAGAACTCCCAGGGCTGATCTCCTTTAGAATGGACTGGTTGGATCTCCTTGCAGTCCAAGGGACTCTCAAGAGTCTTCTCCAACACCACAGTTCAAAAGCATCAATTCTTCGGCACTCAGCCTTCTTCACAGTCCAACTCTCACATCCATACATGACCACAGGAAAAACCATAGCCTTGACTAGATGAACCTTTTTGGCAAAGTAATGTCTCTGCTATCTAGGTTGGTCATAACTTTCCTTCCAAGGAGCAAGCGTCTTTTAATTTCATGGCTGCAGTCACCATCTGTAGTGATTTTGGAGCCCAGAAAAATAAAGTCTGGCACTGTTTCCACTGTTTCCCCATCTATCTGCCATGAAGTACTGGGACTGGATGCCATGATCTTTGTTTTCTGAATGTTGAGCTTTAAGCCAACTTTTTCACTCTCCACTTTCACTTTCATCAAGAGGCTTTGAGTTCCTCTTCACTTTCTGCCATAAGGGTGGTATCATCTGCATATCTGAGGTGATTGATATTTCTCCCAGCAATCTAGATTCCAGCTTGTGTCTCTTCCAGCCCAGTGTTTCTCATGATGTACTCTGCATAGAAAGTTAAATAAACAGGGTGACAATATACATCCTTGACGTACTCTTTTTCCTATTTGGAACCAGTCTGTTGTTCCATGTCCAGTTCTAATTGTTGCTTCCTGACCTGCATACAAATTTCTCAAGAGGCAGGTCAGGTGGTCTGGTATTCCCATCTCTTTCAGAATTTTCCACAGTTTATTGTGATCCACACAGTCAAAGGCTTTGGCATAGTCAATAAAGCAGAAGTAGATGTTTTTCTGGAACTCTCTTGCTTTTTTGATGATCCAGCAGATGTTGGCAATTTGATCTCTGGTTCCTCTGCCTTTTCTAAAACCAGCTTGAACATCTGGAAGTTCACGGTTCACGTATTGCTGAAGCCTGGCTTGGAGAATTTTGAGCGTGACTTTACTAGCGTGTGAGATGTACAGGTATAGTGATGCTAGCTCTCAGCTTTTCCATCATGTCCTACTTCCAGTCGCCCCACATGAAAACAGAGTGCTCTGGAAGTAAGCATAGCTGGATACAAGTCCCCTACACCCCTCTTCTAGCCAGATGGCCAAGCCCCCATCCTTGTCATTTCTTTTATTGAGGTTCATATAGGCTGGGAGTGAAAACATAGTGGTCTCAAGAAGGCTGTGTATTAGTTAGCTGTGGTTACATAACAAATGATCCCAAAATATAATGGCTTGAATGATTATCCTTTATTATTTCTTTTTTTAAAATAATTTTACTGATTGATTGATTTTTTACTATCCAGGATCTTTGTTGCTGCACAGGCTTTTCTCTAGTCTTGGCAAGCAGAGGCTACTCTCTAGCTTCAATCTGTAGGCTTCTCATTGTTGGGGTTTCTCTTGTTGTGGAGCACAGGCTGTAGGGCACATGGGCTGCAACAGCTCAGCATGTGGGCTCAGTAATTGCAGCTCCCAGGCTCCGGAGCACAGGCTCAATAGCTGTGGCACATGGGCTTTGCTGCTCCATGGCATGTGGGAGGTTCCTGGATCAGGGATTGAATCCATGTCTCCTGCTCTGGCAGGCAGATTCTTTACCACTGAACCACCAGGGAATTCCCTCCCTTTTTTTTTCTTTTTTTTTTTTTTTTTTAATTTCTGACAGTTTCTGTGCATCAGGAATTTGGTTAGGGCACAGCTGGGGTGGCCTGTAGCTGCTGTGTGACTCCTGGGGCCTCAGATGGAAGACTCGAAGGCTGGGGGTTGAAATCATTTGAAGGCTCACAACTCTCATACATGGTCGTTGATGCTGGCTATTAGCTGGGGGCCCACCTGGGACTGTGGGCCAGGACACTCCCATGTGACTCTCCATGTGACCTGGGTGACCAGCATCTAAGTGTGACCACCTGTAAACAGAGAGAGAGGCAGATCTGTATGCCTTTATGACCTGGCCTTGGCAGGCCTGAGGCATCCTGCCCACCGTGGTCTATTGGCTGTGGTGGTCACAGAGTTCTGCCCTGGTTCAGGGGGGAAGGAATACGGATGCCCCCCCTGTTTGCAGATGCATCCATCACACAGTCAGAATGCATGGGGTGGGATGTGTGTTGGCTCGGCCACCTCTGAGAAATCCAATCTGCTGCGGGTACCTCCATGTACACTGGCTTCCCAGTGGAAGCGGTGGACTCGTCATCAACATTAAATAACAAAGCCACTTCCTGGATAAATCCTAATGGAACTCTGTGAGACCTCCAGGGACTCCAGGTCTCCTGTGGAAGACAACAGTGGTCAGAAAGCCCAATTCAGTGAGAGCCCTAGAAGAAATGGCCAACTGCTGCTGCTAAGTCGCTTCAGTTGTGTCCGACTCTGTGCGACCCCATGGACAGCAGCCCACCAGGCTCCTCTGTCCACAGGATTCTCCAGGCAAGAACACTAGAGTGGGTTGCCATTGCCCTCTCCGAATGGCCACCTGGAAACAGCCAATTGCTGGACTCTTCTCCCAGCTAGGATTTTGGATTGATGTCTGGAGAGCACAGGGCTCAGCCAGTCAACAGCCAGCTAGAGTGACACCGTAAAAACAGCGCCCTTCGTTGGACTGTGCCTGGTGTTTCTGCAAGAATTGCCGCATCGGATTCACCAGAGAGCAAGCCGATTGCAATGCTGACGTTCTTTCACAGAGATTCCATGGGAAACAAGAAAGACACTTCTCTGTCTGAGGATTTTACATTCTAGCTGGAGGAGATGGAAAATAAACATAACAGAGTAAGTAAAGTAACAAGCCAGTGAGAATGTACCTGCGTGGGATGGGCACGGTGGTAACACTGGCCCAGTGTGACGGTGGGGGCACAGCCAGAGCAGGTCGTCAAAAAGCTTCATGTAATTCACGGGTTGTGTGGGTGCCTAGTCACTCAGTCGTGCCTGACTCTTTGCAAGCCCATGGACTGTAGCCCGCCAGGCTCCTCTGTCCATGGGATTCTCCAGGCAAGATACTGGAGTGGATTGCCATGCCCAACTCCAATGGATCTTCTTGACCCAGGGATTGAACCTGAGTCTCCTGCATTGCAGGTGGATTCTTTCCCATCTGAGCCACCAAGGAAACCCTATCCATGGTTTCCCACCTCTTAATTCTCTCCCCTCCCTTCCTCAGCCCAGAATTCTAAATATTATGACAAGGAAACTGATGAAAAGAGAAATAACTTTTGGCTTTTGAAAATATTTTCACCATATTTTTTTTAATTTTTCAGATAACACTGTGTATAAATGTTGTTCTCTTCATCTGGAAGAAAGTAAACAGACCTGAATTCAGCCTAACTGAGAAGGGAGGCTCCTTGGGAACCTTGTTGACAGTCCATGCATGAGGCTCCTTTTGCCTTCTTTCCACCTTGACTGATGTGGTAACCTCTCCGGGTCTCATGCCTTCATCTCCCATCCAAACGCCCAACCCCAGGATCTATAGGGAACAGCAAGACAAACACCAGATGCTCACAGTTTGCTTATCTTTCTTTCTAGGTGATGGGATTATGATTTTTCATTTTTGTAAATGATATTCAAGTTTCTTAGTGTTTTCTGTGCTCGCTGAGTTTTTTGGTCAATGAACAGGCAGTAGTTTGTAGTCAAAAAAAAAAAGAGTTCACAATTTTTGAATAGCAAATGCTGTTACTCCTTAGCTTAAAATCCTTTATCAGCCCTTCCTTGACTCTCCATTGCCTGAAGCAGAAAATCCAAACCTTCTGCCTTGGTCCCTCCTCACTGCAGGACCTGCACCCTCCCTGGCCTGATCTACCTTCACACCTCTTCCCTGACCTCCCACCCTCAAGCTCTTCCCACCCACACCCCACTCCCTGCCCCCACACCACACCCTGACCGGCTGTGCCTGGGACCTGCCCCGGCTCTGCCCACACTGCACAGCGTTCAGAAGACTCTCCCTGCCTCCCCGCCACGCCTGCACCCCACTGGCACACTCTGTACCCCCTTGGGAGGCATTTGCTGCCCACCTCTGCTGAGTCTCCCTCTGGATGTCCTCTCTTACTCAGCCTCTTTCCTTTTTTTTTTTTAAGTTGAAGTATAGTTGACTTACAACATTGTGTTAGTTTCAGGTGTACAGGAAAATGATTATTTTATGTATATATATACACAGAGAGAGAGAGAGAGAGAGAGAGAAAATATGTGTGTTTGTGTGTATATATACATGTATATATATTCTTTTCCAGGTTCTTTTCCATTATATGTTATTACAGGCTATCGAGTATTGTTCCCTGTACTATACAGTACATGCGAGCTAGGTCGCTGTAGTCGTGTCTGACTCTTTGTGACCCCATGGACTGTAGCCCACCAGGATCCTGTGTCCATGGGGATTCTCCAGGCAAGAATACTGGAGCGGGCTGTCATTTCTTCCTCCAGAGGATCTTCCTGCCCCAGGGATCGAACCTGCATCTCTTATGTCTCCTGCATTGGCAAGCGGGTTCTTTACCACTAGCCCCACCTGGGAAGCCCGTGCTGTACAATAGGTCCTTGTTTATCTATTTTATATGTAGCAATATGTATCTGTTAATTCCAAACTCCAAATTTATCCTCCCCCCTTTCTCTTCTGGGCTTCCCTGGTGGCACAGATGATAAAGTATCTGCCTACAATGTGGGAGATGGGGGTTCGATGCATGAGTCAGGAAGATCTCTTGGAAAAGGAAATGGCAACCTGCTCCAGTATTCTTGCTTGGAGAATTCCATGGACAGAGGAGCCTGGTGGGCTACAGTCATGGGGTTGCAATGGGTTGGCACGACTGAGTGACTGACAATTTTCTTTCTCTGTTGGTTACCATAAGTTTGTTTTATATGTCTATGAGTCTGTTTCTGTTTTGTAAATAAGTTTATTTAATCATTTTTTAGATTTAGCATATCAGTGATATTACATGATATTGTATTGGTACCTCCTTGCAGTTTTGGTCTGCATTTCTGTAATAATTAGCAATGCTGAGCATCTTTTTGTGTGTCTGTTGGCCATCTGTATGTCTTCTTTGGAAAAATGTCTATTTAGATCTTCTGCCCATTTTTAATTGGGTTGTTTGGTTTTTATGGTATTGAGCTCTATGAGCTATTTGTATATTTTGGAAATTAATCCCTTGTTGGTTGCATCATCTGCAAATATTTTCTTCCATTCTGCAGTTAATTTCATGAAAGAATGAAATTAGAACATTCTCTAATACCATATACAAAAACAAAAAACCCTCAAAATGAATTAAAGACCTAAATGTAAGACTAAATACTATAAAACTCCCAGAGGAAAACATAGGCAGACCGCTTTTTGACATACATCACACAAATATTTTTTTGATCCATCTCCTAGAGTAATGGAAATAAAAGCAAAAACAAACAAATGGGACCTAATTAAGTTCAAAAGCTTTGGCATAGCAAAGAAAAACGCCCAGCCTTTTTCTGAAGCAACACACTCTGTATCCTGCAGGTTTCCAGGGCTGTTTCTTCACTAGACTGGAAGCACCCTGATGGCAGGCTCAGTGTCTTTACTCCTTGCTTGTGCTCTCGCTGAGTCCCCAAGTCATGTCCAGCTTTTTGGGACCCCACGGACTGTAGCCCACTAGGCTCCTCTGTCCATAGGATCCTCCAGGCAAGAATACTTGAGTGGGTTGCCATTTCCTTCTCCAGGGGATCTTCCTGACCCAGGGGTTGAACCTGTGTCTCCTGCATTGGCAGGTAGATTCTTTACCACTGAGCCACAGGGGAAGCCCATCTTTACACCTTATATAGTTGTTTTCCTCTCTTTTCATCTTCATGGAGTTTTTTTGTGCCCAGCACAGTGTCAAACACACAGAAAATAACCCATGAAATTACTCACTGAATGTCTGCCTGGGTTTCAAGTTGCCTGCATAGCAAATACAGATCACTGGACTCTTTTTTTTCACCCAATAAAGGCCACTTGGGAATAAAACCACCAAGAGTCCTATAAGCAAGGGGCATCTTGAACACAAGTTACTTTCTTGTGCTGTTGCTGACTCCCCCTGTGCTGGATTTGTGCTTCTCCTGAAGCCCATTCTGTTTCCCCAACAGTCCAGAGAGCTGGGACCCTCAGAGAGTGTTGTTTTCACATCCGTTTCCCCCAGAAAGTTCCCTGGGGACTCTCTGTCTGGTGTACCATAGTGAAGTGAAGTGAAGTTGCTCGGTTGTGTCTGACTCTTTGCCACCCCATGGATTGCAGCCCATCAGGCTCCTCTGTCCATGAGATTCTCCAGGCAAGAACACTGGAGTGGGTTTCCATCTCCTTCTCCAGGGGATCTATCCAACCCAGAGATTGAACCGGGTCTCCCACACTATAGGCAGACACTTTACTATCTGAGCCACCAGGGAAGTCAAAGGAAGCCACCAGGGTGTACCACAGATGCTCATTTAATGCTCATGGCAGGAATGAATTTCACGCTTAGGTGGTCCATGTGCCAGAAGTGTCCACTCAGTATCAAGGGAGGCATTCGGGATGGATGAGTGTGGGGCCTCTCGCAGAGTTCTGCAGTTTGATTCCCGGACTGGGTCACCGGACTGGTGGGGTGAGCGGGGCTTCCAACCCACGCCAGCTCCTCCAGGACCCAGCCGGCCATGGAGGTGCCCAGGGGGATCTGGGATGGTCAGCTTCATGCCAGCCTCGTGGGGGCTAACAAAGGAAGACATGCGTTTGAGAAGTGCCTGCCTTTCTTCCTTTCCACATGAAACTCCGGATTCTCTGTAACTTGAGAGTTCTCCTTCTCCATCCTTTCTCCAGAGCTTTGTCGGTCCTGAGACCGAAGCATCGTAGAGCGTCACCCTTTAGGAATGTGAAATGACTTTTGTCCCAACATGGCTTTGCTTAATAACATACTCCACAAACTCAGGGAGCTCATTTGGGTAAAACACAGTTTTCTCTTTTCATACGTTTGCTGCTTTCTCCAAACAGACTCTCGGAAAGACTGCAACCTCAGCAATTCATCATTTTGGAACTGAAATAGAGAGTCGAGAGTCTGGAATTTTGTATCCCTTCTGACTGAAGAAATAAAAAATTCTTTGAAGTGTATGAATTTGTGCTTGGCCATGCTTTCAGTTGGCATCGTTTCATTCTCACAGACCACGCTAGAGTGGGAAATATTATTCCTCAACCTTTCCCCACTAAGATTCTCTGCCCTCGAGACCTTCCAGATAACCAGGACAAGAGTCCTCCCTAAAAGGGAGTATGGGTTCCCTCCCATCATGCCAACCATAAGGAAGAACCACCCTCAACCCCACCACGGCCACCTCTTCATCTTCCTGATGGTCCTCTCCCCACCCCAAATGGCACACACCATGGAACACAACTCGTCTGAAGAAGGGGAGGTTGGATGATGGTAGCAGTACCCTTCAGTTACGTCTCCTCGGTCCTGGGCAGCACAGCGCAGGGCTGGAGGTGTGTGACATTCCAGGGGAGGGGACTGTGCCACCCAACAGGGAGACACACGAGCCTCGGTCCTGCCACGGACTCTGCCTTGATGTCGTGGTGGTGATGACAGGGCTCAGTTGATATGTCATTATTTCCCCATTGAATTGAGTGGGCAAGCGCCGCTAGACTCCTGCACTATTTCCCAGAACAACAGAAGAAAGTACCGCTTGGAGTTTGGGAGAGATAAGAGTCCGCTGAGCTTGTTAAAGGGCTGCTCTATCCTAAAGAAAACCAACTGTCAGCACCTGTATCCCAAGAAAACAAGCATGGCCAGGTCTCCAGAGCATCCTTGCCACCCAGTACTCTGGGGACAGTTTGAGAATGTCTGGTGGGGACTAGAATTTGGCACTACTTTACATCTGAAAAGACAGATCCTTTAGAGACCAAAAAGGACTATTGTCTTTTGGGATAGAGATTAGAATATATCCACCAGAGATATTTGGTTGCAGAAGGACTATCTATCTATTCACAGTCTGCAGGGAACCCTGAATGCAGCAAAGTAACCCAAACAGAAAGACTGAGGGCAGGAGAAGAAGCGGATGACAGAGGACAAGATGGTTGGACGGCATCAACCATCAAACCCACCAAACGGGTGGGTTTAAGCAAACTCCGAGAGATAGAGAAGGACAGGGAAGCCTGGTGTGCTGCAGTTCATGGGGCTGCAAAGAGTCAGACACGACTGAGTGAACAACAAGAACAAACCAAACAGCGATGCTCCAGGCCGAGATGCTGTGTTCAGCAACATCGTCTGAGCACATGGGCTGTCTTATGACCGAGCATTATTGTTTTTAGGGGGTGTGGGTCCAAGCACTTGTTCCCAGGAGTTTGGGAGCTAAAGACAAAGGCAGTGGGGACACCTGGCCAATCTCCTCTTTTTCTGATCCTGGAGGGAAGAATGCAAAAAGGACAGCAATGGCATGGCTCACACCCTGGGCTGGAAGCTCATGTCCTCTGGGTGGAGGTTTCTAAGACTGAATGAGTAGCAGGGCAGGGATGGGTGGTGGGTGATTTTGGACTTTCTTGTCTTGGAATGTTCGATGGACTAGATTGTCCTGTTTAGACCACAGAGCCAGACCACACACTCTGCGTGGGAGGGGGCTTTGCACTGCAAGGGAATGAGTGTTCCCAGCTCAGTCACTGGAGGAAAGGTGAACCCCAGGGGGGACACCTGGGACCAGAAGACTGAGTGAAGGAGAGCTGGAGGGTGACTGCTGGTGGGTGGGGCCCAGGTGGGGGCTCTCTGGTAGGAGCCCCCTGGGGTCAGGCTTGGATCTGGACTCTGAGAGCAGACCCTCCAGGAGCAGCTGTGGGCTACTCTGAGAGCTGTGCTTTCTTCAGCTCAAGGGCTCTGGGTAAACTGTTGCTGAGAACAGAGTCCCACCTCACTCTTGTGTGGGCAGCATGAGCCTCAGGGTGGGGATCTCCCGAGGGCCAAGGCAGCTGTTGCAGCAGCAGTGGGAGCCTGGGAATAAGCCAGGGGGTCTTAGTGACTCATTCTGGCCGTGAAGATGATGCAGAAGGCAGCTTCTAAAATGGCGCACGGTGACCCTAACATTTACACTCCTACGCACTCCACCCCCTTGAGAGAATTGCTTCTAATGGAGAAGGCAATGGCACCCCACTCCAGAATTTCTGCCTGGAAAATCCATGGACAGAGGAGCCTGGTAGGCTGAAGTCCATGGGATCGCTAAGAGTCGGACATGACTGAGTGACTTCCCTTTCACTTTTCACTTTCATGCATTGGAGAAGGAAATGGCAACCCATTCCAGTGTTCTTGCCTGGAGAATCCCAGGGACGGGGGAGCCTGGTGGGCTGCCGTCTATGGGGTCGCACAGAGTCAGACACGACTGACATGACTTAGCAACAGGAGAATATAGCAAAGGTGACAGCTTCTCGTCTCCAATCAGGATTCAGGGCATACCATATCCTCCTAGTTTTACCTAGGGTTGTGACCTGTGTCTTGCAGCAGACTCTATTGCACTCCATTTATTTATTTATTTGGCTGTGTTGCTCTATGCGGGATCTTTTATTGAAGGGCATGGATTCTCTAGTTGCGGCATATGGGCTCTGGAGTGTGGACTCAGTAGTGGCAGGGCTCAGGCTTAATTGCTCTGTGGCATGTGGGATCTTAATTCCCTGACCAGGGATCAAACCCATGTCCTCTGCATTGCAAGGCGGATTCTTAACCACTGGACTGGCAGGGAAGTCCCTATTGCACTCCTGACTTGCCCTTAAGAAGCCATGTTGGAGAGGTCCACATGGTAAGGAACTGAGGTGGCTTCTGGCCAACAGCCAGCAATGGGACTGAACCCCACCAGCAACCACTCAACCTTGAGTGTGGATCTTCCCCTCAGTGGAGCCTTCAGATGAGACCCCAGCCCTGACTGGCAATGTAACCACAGCCTATAGGAGACCCTAAGGTAGAGGAAGGGACCATTTAGACCATTCTTAGATTCTTGACACAGAAACTGTGAAATATTAAATGAGTGGTTTTTTAAACTGCTAGTTTGTGATGATTTGTTATGCAAAAACAGATAATCAATATAAGTAATACCTTTAAAATGTGATAAAAAATATCTGGGAAGATGTAATAGGGAGATGCTACTACTGGCAACTAGGGCACTGGGGACATTTTACAATAAAAATTTGATGCTGAAAGAAAGGCAAATTGGCAGTCTCAGATCAATGAGGTTAGAGGAGACAGGTTATTTGAGAAGCTGCTGCTGCTGCTAGGTCACTTCAGTCATGTCCGACTCTGTGCGACCCCATAGAAGATGCTGGTGAACGATTTACTTTCTAACATCACTTACCCTTTTCTCAGAACCCCACTCTCCCGTCACTTTCATCCCCTTACCTTCCACCTGGACCTGCCTTCTCGCCTTCCTCGATGAGTCAACAACTCAGCCGGAGCACGTGCCTGTCTTTGATTTTAGTTTTTTTCCAAATGGAGTTGACATCCACTGGCTCTTTTCGTTGCATCTGGTGATCCATTGCTATTCTCCACTGCCCACAGTCCCCCAGTGCTCAGTCCTGAGTCTGGGGACCTCATAGTCCAAGAGGAACCTCAGAGCCCTCACACGACTAGAAGGAAGGTTAGACATAGCTTATAGCTGTTCAAGAAAGGCTTCAAGTTGGGGCTGGTGGTCCAGTGGTTGAGAATCTGCCTTCCAATGCAGGGGGCACGGGTTTGATCCTTAGCCAGGGAACTAGGATCCCACATGGCACAAGGCGACTAAGCCCATGTGCCACAACTGCTGAGCCTGTGCCACAACCAGAGAGAGGCCCAGACAGTGCAAGGAAGAGCCCACATGCCACAGTGAAAGATCCTGCTGCAGCCAAATGAATAATAAATAAATACAAAAGAAAGGAGAAAGGCTCACAGCAATTAACGTACGATCATTCCAAAATGAGTTAGCAACAGGAGCAAAGAGCAAGATTTAAGGGAATATCAGACAACAACTTTTAAATGTATCATCTGTGGTCCTTTTACCTGATGCGATCTTTGGTATCTGTTCATGACTCATGGCAATTCCAGATGAGACCCATCACCATGAGAGTCTGGAGAAAGTTCAGGGGAACTTTGTCACCCAGGAAGTTGCTGCCTCCTGTCTCTTCATACTTCTTGGGTGTACTCTGTCTGATGAAGACAAAGACCTAATTTCTTGATCTGTTCCCCTTGGTTGGAATCCAGTTCAAGGGGAGATTTGGATATCTCAAAGTCTGAAGTTGGAATGATATGGTCTTAAGTTTTTATGAGCCTCTTAGCTTCTCAGATATGGAATCTGATGGGCTCTTCCTTTTAAGTGGCCTTCTTGATGTCGCAAATTCTGCCATACCTTCAAGGTTTGATAAAACACAGAAATGCCTTTCTGCAGTGAACAAAATGCTGTGTTTAGGAAATTACCCACATTTCTTTGTTATCAAAAATATTTTTTCTGCTTAATTTGTTTTATATCAAAGTGTTTGGATTAAGTTTATTTTAAATGTAAACTGTTTGGAAGACTTTCTTTTCTGTATCAGCCATTTGTACCTCCTCATTTTGAAAGCCCATAAAAATATATCACCACCTAGAGATAAAGATGAAAGCATCCCCCTGTGTGACCACATTCTCAGGCTTGACCTTTATACAGAGGTTCCTAGACAAAGATTAAACCAGACAACAAAGCCTGTATGGTGCTTAGTCTCCTGCAAGTTTTTGCACATAGCATCTTTGGTCTTGGAAAGCTAGTTGGTTTCTGGACCAGAAGGGAAGTTAGCTGGGTGGACCCAGGGGTTAACAAAGCTGGGTACCACAGGGCGCTGGTGACGTCAGGGGCTCCAGACTTAGCGTTGGACCAGATAACTCCCAACTTTTCTATTCCAATAAACTTAGTCGCCAAGTTCTTTTCATTGGAATGGATGAGTCTGTGAAATTCTGTGGAATAGGGGCTAGATTCTGGGTGTGATCATCTGGGGCAACATGAAAGTTCAAACCAAGAGAAACAGCAAAATTGGACTGCGTGTGCTCAACGTTCTTTCCTCGGCAGTGGGTCTCCTGGGATCTGGCCTTGGCCTGGGTCCTGGGAGCTAGCCAAGCACAGAAGAGGGATGTGGCTGCAGACCCAGAGCCCATAATCAATGTTTAGAATCAAACTGGCAGAGATGGAAGAATGGGAAGGACCTGGGCAGAAAGGCTGCAGCAACAAGACTGCAACCAGGGACTCCAGCGTGAGCATGGCCAAGCGCACAGGGAAGGAGGAGACGGCAGAGAACAGGAGAGTCTGTGAGTGC
Source organism: Bos indicus (assembly GCF_029378745.1). Taxonomy (NCBI): domain Eukaryota; kingdom Metazoa; phylum Chordata; class Mammalia; order Artiodactyla; family Bovidae; genus Bos; species Bos indicus. The sequence goes on along the minus strand of NC_091768.1, from coordinate 96,145,891 downwards.
TGGGACCACTGGAGGGCCCCCGGATAGCTTGTTTCTGCACGGAGAAGGTGCAGACAGGCAGGCTGAGCACAGCAAAACCGGTGTTCCCACGCCAGGGATGGAGTTGAGAGAGTTGCCAAGATGGAAGGGAGGCCAGAGCTGACATCAGAGCCATGGTCTAGGGTTAACAAGACACAATCAAGTTCAAATAAGGCTCAGTAGAAGGTGAGATGGGAGGGGTAGAGGGACAGCTTTGGCCTTGACAGGATGCCCATTTCAGTGTCTGCTTGTGTGAACAAATCAACAATCCATGACGTCTGGGTAGATCACGTGTGTGTTGATAGGGCCCGGGCTGGAAGGGACACTTTATGCTCAACACGGATGCTCCTGGCACAACCAGCAAGGAAAAGAACTCCAGTGGCTCAGGAGAATTTCATCCCAGTGGTGGGAAAAAGAAACACAAACCCAAAAGGTCATGAGACCCTGGGTCTGTTACTTCCTTCTCGTTCACAGGGAACAGTGTCTGCCTGTGGGAGTGAGCCACCTACAAGGCAGAGGCTGGATTTCATAATCCGGTCTGGAGCTTCAGGGGCCAGGTTGAGGTCTTGCAAGGGGAGAAGGCAGGTTCTGAATGAGAACACTGAGTGGACGTTTTCTGAAAGCTAGTTCAGGGCTTGTCATCCAGGCTGGACCCTGGGGATGCCCTGGCTGCTGGAAGGAAAACTGCTGATGAAGGAGGATGCTATAAGCTAGAGGATTTATTTTTATTTGCTGAATTTTTGCCATTTTCGGATTTTCCTGCTTCGGTTATTTTGTCATCAGGACTTTTTTTATATACCTTATTTTTTCCCTCCTTTGCCAGTAGGAAAATGTGTTTCACAATTTCCCTTGAATGTCGTCTCCTCTTTCACCCAGGGGCAGGGGCGGATCTGGTTTTGTGGGGCCTGAAGCTTACACAGTTTGGCAGTGGTCCTCTTTAAGAAAAAGAATATAAAAATTTTAACATGAAGCCCGAGTCACTGTGCTGTCCGGCCATCTACAAATGAACTAGTGGCCAGATGGCTTCCCAGGTAACACAGTGGTAGAGAGTCCAACTGCCAGTGCAGGAGACGTAAGAGACATCGGTTTGATCCCTGGGTTGGGAAGGTCCCCTGGAGTAGGAAATGGCAACCCACTCCAGTATTCTTACCTGGGAAATTCCATGAACAGATGAGCATGGTGGGCTACAGTCCACAGGGTCGCAAAGAGTTGAAAATGACTGAGTGACTGAGCGGCATTCAATGAAATTAGGTGCCATAGTGAAACTATGAATTTGGTATGAGAAAATAAGCCACAACATGTTACAAATTTTAAAAAGTTATCAAAAAGCATCACTAGATCTAGAAAAATATCGTACTATGTTTATTAATGAGGTGCCTGCTGTAATATGTTTGCCAGCATTTTTGGCTGCATATTCTGACCACTCTTTCATTTAGTAAAAATTTCATACTATTTTTGTTGCTGTTGTTCAATTGCTGATGTATCCAGCTCTGTGACCCCATGGACTGCAGCACACCAGCCTTCCCTGTCCTTCACTGTCTCCAGAGATTTGTTCAGACTCATGTCCATTGAGTTAGTGATGCCATCCAATCTTCTCATCCTCTGTCGGCCCCTTCTTCTCTGGCCCTCAGTCTTTCCCAACATGGGACTCTTTTCCAGTGAGTTGACTCTTCACATCAGGTGATTCAGTCTTTACCTGAACTTGGTTATTTTACTATTTGATAGTTTTGCAAAGTTTCCTTAGCTTCTTGACTCAATTTTGATGATGTTGTGTAAAGTTTTTGGATCAGTGTTAAACTTGGGGAAAATCCCTATCAATCTTCCTTCCCCCAGGGGCTGTTATGGACACGCTCAAATTTCTGGGTTAAGTGCTACAAGTTTGTGCCTTCCAAACACAGGAGTTCTGATACTATCTGTTCTGCATCGTTTCCAAAGTTGCACAATGTGTTTATAATTTCACACACTGCATTTTGGAGTAAAATCCCAGTAAGAAAGAACTTTAATTTTGAATCAGCATCTGAACTAAATCCTCTGCTTACAATTTTTGTGCTTGATGTGGAGGAACTTCTATGGGATGACTTTTTTTTTTTTTTTTTTTCGGAAATCTGTTTTCTCACAATCCTGAAAGCTAGAAGACCAAGATCAAAGTGTCTTCAAGGCTGGTTTCTTTGGAGGCCTGTCTCCTTCGTTTGTACACGGCCTTCTTCTCCCTCTTTTCACATTTTCTTCGCTCTGTAACTATTGATGTCCAAATTTCCTGTTCCTATAAGAACATCAGTTATATTGGCTTAAGGCCCACCCTGATGACCTCATTTGATTTCCTCCGGTGGCTCAGTCATAAAGAATCCGTCTGCAATGAGGGAGACAGGGGTTCCGCCCTAGGGTCGGCAAGATCCCCTGGAGGAGGAAATGGCAGTCATGTCACTTCTAATGCTGTTCCTTTGAACCTTGCTTTTTCTCCACTGCCCACGTGAATCCAAGGGCAGGCCCTGGAGCTCCCATGCGTGTCACATGGGAAGACAAAGGCTTCCTGAGTCTTTATCCATCTGTGTCTGACCTGGGGGAGTCAGCAGGTGGGAGGGAGGAGACTTGGAGAATTCCTGGAAGCCTCTCCTGTATCAGCTGGCAATGACTTAAACATACATGGAAACGACTATAACATAGATAGAGACATAAGCAGAGACGTGGATATGGATGTAGGTGAGTTCAGTGGGATACATACGTGTGTATTTTATATATAATATAATAATAATATATATCTAATACATGTAGTTATCCCACTAAACTCAGCTTCTCTTTAGACAGATCCCCTAAATGCCCATTGACTCTCCAGTGCCACCTGATATGGGAGAGAGGTGACAATAGGAACATTGAAGGGCAGAGAGATAATGGCCCTGACCATGAGCAGCCAACACATCCTACTTGTGCAAACACCACCAAAAACTTGTGATCCTGTGACCATGTTGCTAAGGTCCACCCCGTCTATGTGCTGGTAACTGGAAAGTCAAATCTTTTCCCAAATACTCGGAAGCCCTGTTTACAAGTTCCTAGATTGCCTTTTCATTCCTAGAGAGAGGTGCTTTAATTCCTACGCTTTTTTTGCCCATTTTCTTATTCTCTGGGTTTTCCAGGCAGGCACTTTGCCAGCTTCCCACATGCTGATGTACAATACTTAGGTTTTTTGCTTTCTGTTAACTGTTGCTATTTGGAAAGTGCAAAGTTTTCAGATACTGAAGTTGATTGGGTTGGTACGGTCCAGAAACGCAGGGAGCCAGCTACTCGCATTCAGAATCTCTACTTGGGCGTCATCTCCTCCTGTCGCAGATTTAGGACAGAGCAAAGCCATGTTGCTGCAGGGCTCAGAAAAGGAAGGTTAACTCCCAGGGTTAAGATTTATGCTGCTGCTAAGTCGCTTCAGTCATGTCCAACTCTGTGTGACCCCAGAGACAGCAGCCCACCAGGCTCCCCGGTCCCTGGGATTCTCCAGGCAAGAATACTGGAGTGGGTTGCCATTTCCTTTTCCAATGCATGAAAGTGAAAAGTGAAAGTGAAGTCGCTCAGTCATGTCCGACTCTTAGTGACCCCATGGACTGCAGCCTACCAGGCTCCTCTGTCCATGGGATTTTCCAGGCAAGAGTACTAGAGTGGGGTGCCATTGCCTTCTCCAAGATTTATGCTATTACATTGTAAATCACTAGACTGAAAAAAAAAATTGAAGAATTTAAACCTCCTGGATTTCTAAAATGTTATACTGTATGTTTTAAAAGAATAAGGTGTTGGAAAGGGTATGGTTTTGTAGACCCGCCGGTTCTCGCTGGTGTGTGATGACTCAGCATGCAGGGTGGGCAGAAGGCTTGCTCTGTGTGGCCCCCTGTACAGGCTGGGTTCACGGTCAGCCACGCCCAGCCCGGGGCACCTGGCCCCGTACAGACCTTGATGCAGAGTCACTTCCTCCACAGATGCAGCCGCAACCTGGCCATGAAGAACGTGGGCACTCCCTAAGATTCTGGGCTCCAGGTAAACTTCAGGCCTCATTTAAAAAATTTTCTAAAGTTGATTTTTTACTACTAGCCCTTCTAAAAGAGGAAAAACAGCTTGAGATATTTTATTCTATTATGAAATAAAATTTTTATACTAATATCTTGCCCTACAATTTGTTTAAAAGAAAAATGAACCGTCACTTATAAGACAGAAAAAATAAAACAAAATTACACTCCAATATCTCAGTTTCAACTTTTTTTCAGTTCAGTTCAGTTATTCAGTCATGTCCAACTCTTTGTAATCTCATGGATTGCAGCACACCAGGCCTCCCTGTCCATCACCAACTCCCAGAGTTTACTCAAGCTCACGTCCATTGAGTTGGTGATGCCATCCAACCATCTCATCCTCTGTCATCAGCCTCTCCTCCTGCCTTCAATCTTTCCCAGCATCAGGATCTTTTCCAATGAGTCAGTTCTTCGAATTAGGTGGCCAAAGTATTAGAGCTTCAGCTACAGCATCAGTCCTTCCAATGAATATTCAGGGCTGATTTCCTTTAGGATGGACTGGTTGGATCTCCTTGCAGTCCAAGGGATTCTCAAGAGTATTCTCCAACACTACAGTTCAAAAGCATCAATTCTTTGGCACTCAGATTTCTTTATAGTCCAACTCTCACATCTATACATGACAACTTTTTAAAAACCATGTTAAAAATCGTTTAGCTTTATTAGATAATTTCCCTAACATGGGAAAGGAAATAGTCAACCAAGTCCAGGAAGCCCAGAGTATCCCAGACAGGATAAACCCAAGGAGGAATACAGAGTAATCAAACTGACAAAAATTAAAGACAAAGATAAAATATTAAAGCAACAAGGGGAAAATGACAAATAGCATACAAGGGAACTCCCATAAGGTTATCTGCTGATTTCTCAGTAGAAACTCTACAAGCCAGAAGGGAATGGCAGTGTATATTTAAAGTGATGAAAGGGAAGAAACTACAACCAAGAATACTCTATCCAGCAAGATTCTTGCTCATATCTGATGGAGAAATCAAAAGTTTTCCAGACAAGAAAAAGTTAAGAAAATTCAGCACCACCAAGCCAGCTGTACAACAAATGCTAAAGGAACTTCTCTAGGGAGGAAACAGAAGAGAATGAAAAGATCTACACAAAATAAACCCAAAACAATCAAGAAAATGGTCATAGGATCATACATATTGATAATTACCTTAAATGTAAATGGATTAAATGCACCAACCAAAAGACAGAGACTGGCTGGGTGAATGAAAACATGTGTATGCACACACTGTCACTTACTGCATCACTCTAGCTAAGTCCCCAAATTGTATGTATTTATTTTATATTGTTAGGTTAATCATGTTTCCATTGTGGCTTGCAATTGTAATTATCTTTTATTTTTTGTCTGGCTATTGATTGTGAAAACTGATAAACATCTTTTACTATAGCCATTATGTAGCTATTATTCACTTAATATCCTTGTATCATAATTGGACAACAGAAAATAATAGAATTCCATATGACACCACCCTTAGGGCAGAAAGTGAAGAGGAACTCAAAAGCCTCTTGATGAAAGTGAAAGTGGAGAGTGAAAAATTTGGCTTAAAGCTCAATATTCGGAAAACGAAGATCATGGCATCTGGTCCCACCACTTCTTGGGAAATAGATGGGGAAACAGTGGAAACAGTGCCAGACTTTATTTTTCTGGGCTCCAAAATCACTACAGATGGTGACTGCAGCCATGAAATTAAAAGATGCTTACTCCTTGGAAGGAAAGTTATGACCAACCTAGATAGCATATTCAAAAGCAGAGACATTACTTTGCCAAAAAGGTTCGTCTAGTCAAGGCTATGGTTTTTCCTGTGGTCATGTATGGATGTGAGAGTTGGACTGTGAAGAAGGCTGAGCGCCGAAGAATTGATGCTTTTGAACTGTGGTGTTGGAGAAGACTCTTGAGAGTCCCTTGGACTGCAAGGAGATCCAACCAGTCCATTCTAAAGGAGATCAGCCCTGGGATTTCTTTGGAAGGAATGATGCTAAAGCTGAAACTCCAGTACTTTGGCCACCTCATGTGAAGAGTTGACTCATTGGAAAAGACTCTGATGCTGGGAGGGATTGGGGGCAGGAGGAGAAGGGATGAGAGGATGAGATGGCTGGATGGCATCACTGACTCGATGGACGTGAGTCTGAGTGAATTCCGGGAGTTGGTGTTGGACAGGGAGGCCTGTTGTGCTGCGATTCCTGGGGTCGCAAAGAGTCGGACATGACTGAGCAACTGATCTGATCTGATCTGATCTGATATCACCAAAACTACCATTTAACAGAAAACCCTGTAATTGCTTTTTAAAATCCAGATACATATCAGAATTATCTTGGAAGTTTTTAAAAAATACAAATGCTTACATATTCCTTTTTTTTCTCCAGAGCTCCAGATATGTTTCTAATGAGAAGCCATGTTTAAAAACAACTGGACTATATGAGGATCTTTTGCTTTTATCTAGTTTGTTTCACTTTTTCTATTAATATGTCATATTCAGTGCTCCCATTTCATTTAGTTTATGTTTTCCAATTTCCCCATCTCTTTTTTTTATATTCTTTCTCAAGTCTTTATCAAGCATAGTAGAAAATCCTTTTTGACTTAATATGAATAGAATGCTAGATTTCTAATTTAAAAAAGATACACGACAAACAACAAAAGTTTACAGTATAGCACAGGGAATTATAGTTATTATCTTGCAATAACCTATAATGGAAAATACTCTGAAAAATAATATATGTATATGTATAACTGAATCACCTTTCTGTGGTCCAGAAACTTTGTACATCAACTATATCTCAATAATATATATATATATATATATATAGAGAGAGAGAGAGAGAGAGAGAAACCATTCAGTTTTATTAATTAACATATACTAAGTTCACACATGGAGAAGGCAATGGCAACCCACTCCAGTACTCTTGCCTGGAAAATCCCAGGGATGGAGGAGCCTGGTAGGCTGCAGTCCATGGGGTCGCTAAGAGTCTGCACGACTGAGCAACTTCACTTTCACTTTCCACTTTCATGCACTGGAGAAGGAAATGGCAACCCACTCCAGTGTTCTTGCCTGGAGAATCCCAGGGACGGGGGAGCCTGGTGGGCTGCCGTCTATGGGGTCACACAGAGTCGGACACGACTGAAGCGACTTAGCAGCAGCAGCAAGTTCACAAATAGTTTAAATAAATCTTTTCATAATGCACTCTACAATTCTAGCCCAAAATATAGATTATGAGAATTCAGAAACATTCCTGATGTTCTGATATAAACAATCTAAGAATTGTGTTTCTTATGATTTACAAGATAGAGGTTAGTTATTTAGTAAACACGAATGAATATTAATGTTATTGCCTTTTAGGGAAAGGCTACCTATACTATACCTACCTATACGATACTATACCTGCTGCTGCTAAGTCGCTTCAGTCATGTCCGACTCTGTGCGACTCCAGAGACGGCAGCCCACCAGGCTCCCCTGTCCCTGGGATTCTCCGGGCAAAAACACTGGAGTGGGTTGCCATTTCCTTCTCCAGTGCATAAAAGTGAAAAGTGAAAGTGAAGTCACTCAGTCGTGTCCGACTCTTCTCGACCCCATGGACTGCAGCCCACCAGGCTCCTCTGTCCATGGGATTTTCCAGGCAAGAATACTGGAGTGGGGTGTCATTGCCTTCTCCGATACTATACCTAAGAATATAAAATATCTGTACTCCAAAAACTATAAGACACTGATGAAAGAAATTGAAGGCAACACAAACAGATGGAAAGATATACCATATTCTTGGATTGCTGCTAAGTCACTTCAGTCGTGTCCGACTCTGTGCGACCCCATAGATGGCAGCCCACCAGGTTCCCCCATCCCTGGGCTTCTCCAGGCAAGAACACTGGAGTGGGTTGCCATTTCCTTCTCCAATGCATGAAAGTGAAAAGTGAAAGTGAAGTCGCTCAGTCATGTCCGACTCTTAGCGACCCCATGGACTTCAGCCCACCAGGCTCCTCCATCCATGGGATTTTCCAGACAAGAGTACTGAGTGGGGTGCCATTGCCTTCTCCAATTCTTGGATTGGAGGAATCAATATTGTTACAATGACCATACTACCCAAGGCAATCTACAGATTCAATGAAATCCCTATCAAATTACCAATGGAAGTTTTCACAGAACTAGAACAAAATATTTTTAATTTTGTATGGAAACACAAAAGACCCCAAATAGCCAAAGCAACCTTGAGAAAGAATGGCGTTGGAAGAATCATGCTTCCTGATGTGTTTCCTCTATACTGTTTGTGGGAATGCAAACTAGCACAGCCACTATGGAGAATAGTGTGGAGATTCCTTAAAAAACTGGGAATAGAACTGCCCTATGACCCAGCAATACCACTGCTGGGCCCCCCAAGGAAGCCAGATTTGAAAGAGACACAGGTACCCCGATGTTCACTGAAGCACAATTTATGATAGCTGGGACATGAAAGCAACCTAAATGTCCATCAGCAGATGAGTGGATAAGGAAGTGGTACATATACAGAATGGAATATTACTCAGCTATTAAAAAAGAACACATTTGAATCAGTTCTAATGAGGTGGATGAAACTGGAGCCTATTATAGAGTGAAGTAAATCAGAAACACATATATATGGAATTTAGAAAGATGGTACCAATGATCCTACAAGCAGGGCAGCAAAAAAGGCACAGATGTAGAGAACAGAATTTTAGACTCAGTGGAAGAAGGCAAGGGTGGCATGGTTTGTGAGAATAGGATTGAAACATGTGTATTACCCTATGTAAGATAGATGACCAATGCAAGTTCAATTCAGGACGCAGGGCACCCAGGGCTGGTGCTCTGGGACAACCCAGAGGGATGGGGTGGGAAGGGAGGTGGGAGCGGGGTTCAGGAATGGGGGACACATGTGCACCTGAGGGTGATTCATGTGAATGTATGGCTGCTGCTGCTGCTGCTAAGTCCCTTCAGTCGTGTCCGACTCTGTGCGACCCCTTAGACGGCAGCACACCAGGCTCCCCCGTCCCTGGGCTTCTCCAGGCAAGAACACTGGAGTGGGTTGCCATTTTCTTCTCCAATGCATGAAAGTGAAAAGTGAAAGTGAAGTCACTCAGTCATGTCCGACTCTTAGTGACCCCATGGACTGCAGCCTACCAGGCTCCTCTGTCCATGGGATTTTCCAGGCAAGAGTACTGGAGTGGGGTGCCATTGCCTTCTCCGGAATGTATGGCAAAAACTACAATATTGTAAAGTAATTATCTTCCAATTAAAATAAACTAATTAAAAATTTTATCAATGCTAACACAAAAGAACTTTAAAGAACTCCTTTTGCTCCAAGAAGTGGATGTTCTGCAGCGGTTGTTCAGACATGAAGGGTCTTGGCAGGTAAGGTAGCTGGTTCTCCTTCAGGGCAGTAGCACAACTCAGACTCTGGAAAAAATATATTTCCCACTCAAGAACCTCCAAATAAGAATATTCTAGAACCTGTTCATTTGGACATTTGACAACTGTCTATTTAGCTTCTTTGGTGTCTCAGATGAGGTGCTGGGGACGAGAAGATATGGGAGCCAGCCTGAGAGGCCCTCCCAGCTGGTTGGGGAGTGGCCAGATGCACCGTCCTGGGGAAGATGGAGAGAGTGGAGACCGTCACACCCTTGGCAGCTTGTGGGCCAGGTCTGGCTCCCAGCATGTTTTGTTTGGCTTCAACAGTGTTGTGCTAGATTAGCTTTTAAAATTATGAAATAGCTGCCAACATGAAAAAATTTGGAAAATTCATGCACACTCATGAACACGCACTCCCCACACACATTTACCTCCAGATGTTCAGCATCTTTTTATAAGCTCAGGAGACCTAGAGACAACTAGGCCCACATTTCTGCCTCACTAGGAGTACATAACTTGGTTCCCCATGTTCCCCTGCAACTGCCCATGGACGCCCCGGAAGGGCCACCTGTGTTACCAGTCAGACCACTGACTGGAGCTTCGCTAATGGGAGTGTGTCGTCAGCCACAGATGCAAGCCATATATGCAATGTACATTTTCTAAAAGCTGCATTTTTTTAACAGCAGAAATAGATAAAATACTTTAGCAATGTATTTTGTTTAACCCAATATGTCGAAATGTGATTTCACCAATATAAAAATTATTGAGATACTTGGATTCTTTATTCATACTAAAGCGAAAGTGTTAGTCGCTCAGTCATGTCCCACTCTTTGCGACCGCATGGACTGTAGCCCACCAGGCTCCTCTGTCCATGGGATTTTTCAGGCAAGAATACTGAATTGGGTTGCCCTTCCCTTCTCCAAGGCATCTTTCTGATCCAGGGATCGAACCCGGGTCTCCAGCATTGCAGGCAGATTCTTTACCGTCTGAGCCACCAGAGAAGCCCATACTAAATCTTTGTAATTCAGTGTTATTCTTACAGCACATCCCAATCCAGCCTCTCCCTGTTTCAGTGGCACAGGTGGGGGCAGACAGGACAGCGGAGGGTTACAGCACGGTACCTGGTGTGGGGCTGGGCGCTGGAGGGCCAGGCTGGAGAGAGAGGTTGACATCGGATCATGAGTGTCCTTAAGGGGGTGCTTTCTGTACTTCTAATTGAGCTGACTCATTGGAAAAGACCCTGATGCTGGGAAAGATTGAGGGCAGGAGAAGGGGGTGACGGTGGTTGAGATGAGATGGTTGGATGGCATCACCGACTCAATGGACATGAGTTTTAGCAAGCTCTGGAGTTGGTGATGGGCAGGGAGGCCTGGCGTGCTGCAGTCCATGGGCTCGCAGAGTCAGGCATGACTGAGTGACTGAACTGAATTGAGAAATCACTGAAATTCTATTTGGGTGCTTCAGTTTGATGTTTTGAAAAACCCTGTATTGTAGCTAAAGTTCCTCCTCCCACATTTTAAATCCACTTACTCTTGAAACGGAGAACAGCCAAGTAAGAGCTTCTAGATGTTTCCAAACTCTTTCTTGTAGAGTGCTGGGGATTCCAAGTCTGGACCTCAGAGGGAGGGGGATGGGACAGAGGGACCTGGAGCACCATCCAGGAGCCAACGGGAAGAGCTCTATCAAGTCAGTTTTACATGCTGTGAGTATGTGCAAGATTTTATTTATAGAAAGAGCTCTGCTGGTTTTTGTTTTTTCACTGTTTGAAAAACACTCCTTTACAATATAATTTTCCAGAACATATAAAATAGTCTCTTTCATGTTAGCTGGTTAAGTACTTGGTGTGTTTCCCATTCGCTTCATATATCCTTTATGGAATCTTTATTCACGTTAAATCCCTTTATTAGGGTTAGCCCAATATAAACTGGGTATCAGAATTACTCATATTACACCAAAAGAGGTCTTTAAAAAAATGTAGTCATGTTTAATGCCTTTAAGTCCTAAAGGGGTTATTTTGTTACCATGTATCTTCAAAAATCTCATGTTAATGAGTAAGTATGGATCTGATTGCATAATTAATTATAAGATTTTTAAAATAACCGTTGAACTTCATTTTTATTAAATGAATCAGTAACAGATGATCAGAAACAGACTACAAGAGGAAGTGGAGTGTGAAGAAAGAATTGGCTTCTAAACCTTCCAACCGAACTAACCAAGCTCACCCACGCCCTTCCCCAAACCCATCTGTAAGTTGATCTCTCGGCAAAAGAAAGAAAAAGGGCTTTCCATCTTTGTGACTTATAGGGAGTAAAGAACAAAGTCTCTGCATCTAAACTCTGGCCACCTCTGATTTTCCTGTGATCTCCGATCCTTTCTCTGTGGTGAGAGGGTGAGCGCACACAGGAAGGCTTGTCTGCCTTGCTTGGGAGCGTTTATCTGCCTCCATTCCTGACTTCTCTGACCTTCTTTCCCTTCTCCTCACAGGCTTTCTCTGCATTTTCAGTAATAATTGATCATTCCTTACCTGCCAGTCAACTGAAACATTTAATGATGGTTCCAAATACTCCTCCACGACATCAGGCTGTGTTTTAGGGAATTCCCTCCATCTGATGACTCTGATGTGTCCAGGTAAAGCCTGTGACAGAAATCTACTCAAACCCAGAACTTTTGGCAAAAGAATTCTCTATGATGTGTTCAGTTGAGAGGTTTCTCTATATGTCCTCAATATCCCTCACTGTCTCCTGAAAAGGCCTGAGGGAAGCCACATGTGACTGTAAGTTACAATGGTTAGTGGAACAAGGGCTGGGGTGGGGAAACATGATGGCAGACTCTGGGGGTTGGGGGGACAGTGGCTGTGCCCCAGCACAGGTTTATAGACATTCAGCCCTTCATTCCACTAAATGCATTGAGGGGCTCATTAATCCCGGGACAGACACACAAGACGTCATCCAGAAAGTGGAACCAAGGCTGGAGAATCGACTCTAGGGAGAAATATGGGGAGGACAGAAGATGGTGCTCCCAGGCACGGCCCATCCACGAGCAAGTCCCGGCTAGATCTCACTGATTCCACCCCTTTGCTCTTGCACAAGAATATGTGCGTACGTGCATGCTAAATCACTTCAGTCGTGTCCAATTCTTTGCAACCTTATGGACTGCAGCCTGCCAGGCTCCTCTGTCCATGGGATTATTCACATAAGGATACTGTAGAGGGTTGCCATTTCCTTCTCCAGGGGGATCTTCCCAACCCAGGGATTGAACCTACACCTCTGATGTCTCCTGCATTGGCAAACAAGTTCTTTTACCACTAGTGCTAACTGGGAAGCCCACGGGAATATGTAGAAGAATGCAAAGAAGAGTGGTACTCTTGCAAAATTGCCTTTATTTGCAGAAGACATGATCTTATATTAAGAAAATCCTAAAGATTTCACACCAAAAAAACTTAGAACTGATTTTAAAATGCAATAGTTTCAGGATACGAAATCGGCATACAAAAATCAGTTGATCTTTTTGTACAGGAACAATGAACTGTCTGCAAAAAGTTAAGGAAAAAATTCCATTTAAAATGGCATCAAAATAAAATTCTTAGGAATAGATATAATCAAGGAAGTAAAAGATCTATATATTGAAAACTATGACACGGATGAAAGAAATAGCAAAAGACACAAGTAAATGGAAATGTATCCCATGTTTATGAATCAAAATAATTAATATTGTTAAAATATCCATGCTACCCAAAGCCATTTATAGACTCAATGCAATCCCTATCAAAATTCCAAATGCATTTTCCACAGGAATGAAAAAAGTTATTCTAAAATTGGTGTAGGGAACCACAAAAGACCCCCCCAAAGCCAAAGCAAGCTTGAGAAAGAAAAAAGCTGGAGGCATCACACTTTCTGATTTCCAACTACATTACAAAGCTATAGTAATCAAAATGTATTAGTACTGCCATTAGAACAGACACACATGGTCAACAGAACAATATCAAGAGCCCAGACATAAACTCATGCATATAAGGTCAGCTAACATTTGAGATGGATCCAAGAATCCTCAGTTGGGAAAGACAGCCTCTTCAATAAATGATGTTAGGAAAATTGAATATTCACATGCAAAAGAATGAAATTGAACATCTATCTTATACCACTCACAAAAATGAACTCTAGACGGATTAAGAATTTAAATGTAAGACTCATTAAACGTAAGACCCCAAAGGTAAAACTCCTAGACAACAACACAGTGGAAAACTTCCTGACATTGGTAATGGCAATGATTTTTTTGAACATGACACTAGAAGCATAAGCAATGAAAATAAAAATCAACAAGTTGAACTATATCAAATGAAAAAGTTTCTGCACAACAGGAGAAATGATCAACAAGATAAAAAGACAACCTATGGAATGGGAGAAAATATTTGCAACCATAAGTCTGATAAAGGGTTAATATCCAAAATATATCAGAACTCATACAACTCAATAGCAAAAAAGCAGATAAGCTGATTAAAAAAATGGAGAAAGAACCTAAATAGAAAATTTTCCAAAGTAGATAATACAAAATGGCCTCAAAATACATGAAAAGATGCTAAACATCACTAATCATCAGGGAAATGCAAATGAAAACCACAGCACCCTATCACTTCACACCTGTTAGAATAGCTATTTTCAAAAAAAAGAGAACAAGAGATAACAAGTATTGGTGAGGGTGTGGAGGAAAGGAAACCCTAGTACACTGTTGGTGGGAATACCAATGATACAGTCATTTTGGAAAATAGGATGGAGATTCTTCAAAAAAATGAATAAGCTAATTTAATAGCATGACCACACAAGCTAGTAATTCCACTTTGGGGTTTTAATCTGAAGGAAATAAAATCACTATCTTGAAGAGATATATATATCCACATATTCATTGCAGCATTATTCATAATAGCCAAAATATAGAACAAACTCGTTGCCCATTGAATGGATAAAGAAATACATATACCTAAAACTCCAGCGTTGGAGAAGTCTCTTGAGAGTCCCTTGGACTGCAAGGAGATCCAACCAGTCCATTCTGAAGGAGATCAACCCTGGGATTTCTTTGAAAGGAATGATGCTAAAGCTGAAACTCCAATACTTTGGCCACTTCATGCAAAGAGTTGACTCATTGGAAAAGACTCTGATGCTGGGAGGGATTGGGGGCAGGAGGAGAAGGGGACGACAGAGGATGAGATGGCTGGATGGCATCACTGACTCGATGGACGTGAGTCTGAGTGAACTCCGGGAGTTGGTGATGGACAGGGAGGCCTGGCGTGCTGCGATTCATGGGGTCGCAAAGAGTCGGACACGACTGAGTGACTGAACTGAACTGAATGGGATATTATTCAGCCATAAGAAAGAAGGAAATCCCGCCATTTGCAACAACGTGGATGGATGTGGAAGGCATTGTGCTAAGTGAAGTAAGTCAGACAGAAAAGGCAAAATACTGTATCATGTCACTTACATGGAGAATATGAAAAAGCCAAACTCATAGAAATGGTAGAATGGTGACTGCCAGGTGCTGGGGGTGAAGGGAAATGAGTGTGATGGTCAAAGGATGCACTTTCAGTTATAATATGAATAAGCTCTTGGGATTAATATACAACATGGCCACTATAGTTAATAATATTGAATTTTATCCTTAAATGTGGCTAAGAGAGTAAATCTCAAATGTTAGTACTACCACCACCATAATTAAAAGATGATAATTACATGAGGTGAAGGATATGCTAACTAACCTTATTGTGGTAATCATTTCATAATATATATGCATCAAGTTATCACATTGCATGTCTTAAACTCATACGATGTTATATGTCAATCATATTTCAATAAAGCTGGAGAAAAAGAATGATGTGGAGTTGACCTGTAGGTTTAGTTTCCAGGTTTAGGGACATTTAAGGAACTTGGGTTTAAGAAGCTTATTGCTATAGTTGAAATAGATGCAATGCAGTTGACCCTTGAACAACACGGGTTTGAACTGAGCCGGTCCACTGATGGTGGATTTTTTCAATAAATAATACACGCATACCATGTACTATAGCTTCCCAGGTGGCTCAGTAGTAAAGAATCCACCTGCCAATGCAGGAGACGCAGAAGATATGGGTTCGATCTCTTGATCAGGAAGATCCCCTGGAGAAGGAAATTGCAACCCACTCCAGCATTCTTGCCTGAAAAATCCCACGGATGGAGGGGCCCGGTGGGCTGTAGTCCACGGGGTCACAAGGAGTCAGACACTACTGAGCACACACGCATGCGCAGTACCGCATGATGGTTGAATCTGAGGACGTGGAACCTCACGTACGGAGGGCCAACCGTAAAGCCATACTTGGATTTTTGATTGTTTAGAGGACTGATTCCACCAACCCCCTCATTGTTCAAAGATCAACTGTACTCTAGGTCTTGAGACTTCACGAGACCCAGAGGGATGATTAGAAGGCTGAGGAGCAAAATGCTAGCAGGGAGGGATCTCACCAGGGCTTGGAGGGTTGACTTACACAGACAGCAGGAGCATGACTGGGTCTCTCTGTTGGCTGAACTGTAATCTGTGCATCTTGGCTGAGGGCAAGTTGAAGTCTTGTTGATATAACCCTGATGGCCTTGTAGACTGTAACAAATGGGGCAGGCCAAGCAGCAAAGGCAAGTAATGTTATGTCTGAACTTGAAAAGCATATTCTGGGTATATAAACACACAAAATGCATGTGTTTATGGGAATGGAAAAATTGCAATAGTTTATCCATTTTTTCCTGGGGACTTACAAAAATAAAGTGGGTCATTTTTCACGTCCATTGTTTCTGGTAAGGTAACATATATGCACACAGATAAATATACAAATACTTGCAACAATCTGAGGTTTCCCATAATAACTTAACTCTGTAAAACTTACAGTGTTTCTGCCTCAAGGGCATCATATTTACTATGGGGTGATGTCTTTACTGAAATGCGTTTGGGCATGTGTATATTCTTCACTAGGAGAACTATCACAAATTCAGCCTGGCTTGGGTATGTCAGTTCTTCCAGAATCCAGGACTTGGACCCATGAGGCTCTCTTCCAGGGCAATAAGAGCCTTCACAGAGATGATATTCTCAATAGAATTCTGTGGCTATCATCTTCAGAGATTGAATTTAACATAGTTATGATATTTAGCCATGTTTTCCTCTGGGAAAAGGAGAAAGTCATCAATGAAATTCACCGTAAATCACTTTAACCAAAATATTTTTTAGGAAAATGAGAAATGTCTATAAAAATAGAGAAACCAGTAAGCTGTAGTATGACTTCGTAATATGGATTCCACCAATTCTGAATTCATTTGTGAGGCTGTGGAAATTGACCATGCTACAATATATAAAATCAACAAGTTGTAATACAATAATAAAGACAACTATGACACTCAGGGAAACTGTTGATCTCTTATGTTTACAACATCATCAGCCATGACAGGGTACTATCTTAAGATATAGGATATCGTCTGTTGAACTGTGTCCCCTCCACCTCCCCGCCCCACGTAAGATATACTGAGGTCACAATCCCCAGTGCCTGTGAATGTGACTTCATTTGCAGATAAAATCATGTTAGGTTGAGGTCAGTGTGGGTTAAGGTGGATCGTAGATCCAATGACTGCTGTCTCAAGAAAAGGAGAGATCTAGATACAGAGACACGCAGAAGGAAGAAGTGCACGTGAAGACAGGCAGAGATTGGAGTGAGGCAGCCACAAGTAACGCCGAGGATTGCTGGCAACACCAGAGGCAAGAGAAACAAGGAAGCATTCTCCCCGTGAGCCTCTGGGGAGCCTGGCCCACTGACATCATCATGGCAGACTTCTGGTCTCCAGGACAATGAGAGAATAAATTTCTGTTCTTTCAAGCCACCTGGTCTCTGGTAACTGTTAAATCAGCTCTAGGAAACCGATACAAATGTAAACAAAAGTTTGCAGTCAAATGCTCTACCCTCCTCTGCAACTGTAAACAAAGTTTTGAACAAACTAACGTTTCTGTTCCCTCTCTGGCACTCTGTATCCACAACTCAGGGCTGAGTCCTTTCGAGATCACCCTCCTGGTCTCTTGACTGGTCCATTTCTCCTCTCCATTCACCCCAGTTGGGACCCAGGCTCTGGCACCGACACCACAGGGGTCTCTGTCCAAGCCTCCCCATCCCGCTGCTTCCAATCCTTTCTGCTGCAGCCAGGTGATCCTCACATGTAAACCCAGTTACACCCCCCCCTCACCCTCCCAACCTCCCCCCTCTCTTTTATATATTTTTGACCATTTTGCACTGTGGTATTGGAGAAGACTCTTGTGAGTCCCTTGGACTGCAAGGAGATCCAACCAGTCTATCCTAAAGGAGATCAGTCCTGGGTATTCATTGGAAGGACTGATGTTGAAGCTGAAACTCCAATACTTTGGCCACCTCATGCAAAGAGCTGACTCATTGGGAAAGACCCTGATGCTGGGAAAGTCTGAGGGCAGGAGGAGAAGGGGACAACAGAGGATGAGATGGCTGGATGGCATCACTGACTCAGTGGACATGAGTTTGGGTGAACTCCGGGAGTTGGTGATGGACAGGGAGGCCTGGTGTGCTGCGGTTCATAGGGTCGCAAAGAGTCGGACATGACTGAGAGACTGAACTGAACTAAACCATTTTGTGCTTTTTCCTTCTCATGGGATAAACCATGAAACTCTTGCTGTGGCACCTGGTGCCCCTGTAGTCTGATCCTTTCTAGCCTCTCCAGTTCTAGCTCATTTCTCTCTTCCTCTTGCTCCCTGCTCTCAAGACGAGATGATCCAGTCATCTTTCTGATCCTGGAATTCTCCAAGCTCTATCTTCTCCCAGGACCTTGGCATATACTGTCCCCTATGCCTGGAGCTAGAGACGGGAATGGCAACCCACTCCAGTGTTCTTGCCTGGAGAATTGCATGGACAGAGGAGCCTGGTGGGCTACAGTCCATGGGGTCACAAAGAGTTGGAGACAACTTAGTGACTAAATGACAGCAACAACATGCCTGGAGTAGTCACACATCCTCTGTGGGTTTTACTCCATGTCCTGCCTGAGGAGTTAATCAACCTTGCATCCTGTGTGCCACAGCTTCCAGAACTCTGTAATGCCCTTCATTTTTAAAGAGGAATCCCCCCCCAAAGATATGCATTTGAGTAACCGTGATCCTTTGTTCCATTCCTTTCTCTCACTCTTGCACCATCAAACTTGAAAAAATTTGTATATGACTGGCACACAAAAAAACAAATTTAGCTAAACAATCCCAGGCTTGTGGAATTACTAAGTGATGAGCACATTTATTGCAAGAAACATTTTCTCATTGAAAAAGGAAAAAGACCATGAAAAAGATCATATCTTGTCTCCAAAGCTCTTTGTAAATACTGTCAAAGCAGCAGCTCTCTACAGCTGTCTGGTCTGCCTCTACGCAGAGTAGCAAACTACTTTGCTGATAAGAAAGTTGGCTCTGATGAAAAGTGAATTCATGGGACCCAGTCAACTAAAGAAAATTTATGGGAAACTGCTTTAGCCCAGGAACAGAAATCGAGTTTCTAAAAGACACACTGCGCCCAGTTAAATGAACCGCCCTTCCTGGGCAGGGCACGGCTGAGATCTGGCTTCTCTCTATTCCATCTCCAAACCTTGGCCATCTCTGCCTCCCTCAGCCCCAAAATTGCTTCCCCTCTGAGCAGATTCTGGAGTGCAATCCTATCTAGAAGAGCGGTCCCCAAGACACCCTATCCCCCATCCCCATCACCCTTACTCAGGACAGTTTACGATTCTTTGCAGGTGACCAAACCTGCTTCAAACGATGTGCGGATGAGTTGGATGCTGCCATTTCTTTGCAGCAGCTGGAGGTGCTTTGCAGAGGGCAGCACTGGCCTCCCTCTACCCTGGGGCTCCAGCTCTGGGACAAAATACAGCTGCTGGGAGCCCTGCTGTTCCCAGGCCTCACCCAGCCTACTTCAGTCCCCAGACATGCACTCAGATGTCCACTTCTGTCCAAGGAGCGGGGGCTTCCTGGGAAGTGGCTTGCTGATGGGTCTGCAAGGTGGACAAAGGATGCTACAACGGATGTCCCGTGGCATGCTACACAATAAGAGCGTCTAACAAACAACGCGACTCACACAGCTGCAAGGTACCCCCTTACCCATCCAGAATGGCATATTGCTTTGATGCAAACTGCCAATGAGAGGTTTGTATTTTATTTGTCGGTTGGTTGTTGTCATTTATTCAGAGTCGTGTCCGACTCTCATATGACCCCATGGACTGTAGCCTGCCAGTCTCCTCTGTCCATGGGATTTTCCAGGCAAGGATGCTGGAGTGGGTCACCATTTCCTCCTCCAGGGGATCTTCCCAACCCAAGGATCGAGCCCATGTCTCCTGCATTGCAGGCAGATTCTTTACCACTGAGCCACCAAGGAAACCCACATTTGTTGGTTTACTCATATTTTATTTGTTGGCTTCTATTAATTTGCTTGATGTAAATTTATTTATTTGCCTGATGTATGTTCATATGCTCTTTGAGGTTACATAAAAGATATACAGGCATGAATTTTGGTTCATTTCAAGGACCCAAAGGGGACAAGGGGCCATGTGGGATGTCCAATTCAGGGAGTGAAGGAAGCTTCACGGAAAGCCAGAACCGCAGCTCAGGATGGTTGAGAAACAGGTCAAGCATCTTGTATGTGCATCTGGCCTCAACCACACCAAGGAAGATGCTCTGAAGGATATTCTCGGCTCATCCAAAACCACCTCGTGTTCTGCCTGGATCCTCATTGTCCTTGGCTTGTGCACCTGCCATGTGACAAGGAGCAACAGGAGCAAATGCCCTGTTTGGCAGGCATTCCCCAGAAGGGACGCACGGCCTGGCAGCCGCAGGCATTCAAGGGAAGCTTCCATTCTAGTGCTTCACACACTTCCAAATACCTTAATTCTCACAGCGAACATAAAGACCCAGTATCATCATAGCAGGTTCAAATATGAAAGAGCAGCCACCTTCAGGGTATCAGGTCATTCATGGAGAATCCAGTATTGGAACCAGGCCTGGGTTTGCCTCAAAGCAGAACTCTGGGGCAGCTCCTTGGCAGAGCTCAGTGGCATCCTTGTTATTTATGCACAAGTAAGTCGGTCTCACAAATTCCCACAGAATTGGCTAGTTTGGTTTTGTGTAGCAGGAACTAATTTTCGCAGTGGCAAGCTGGAGTGAGTAAAAGTTAATTTTTCATAATTAGAACAATTAGATACATTTCTGGCTCTGAATCCCGTTCAGTTAAAAACTAAACACATCCAGACATGACTTTATCCTAGTCGTGTCTGGGAAACTCCGTCAAATGTAGAGATTTCTTGGCAGCTGTGGGTTCAAAGGCTGGTCTTAGCATCACAGTCCCCGTGCCTCCCCTCCCTGGGTTGTGCCCAGCAGGTGGGGGATGGGGACGTCCCCATCTCAGTCTGCATCTGCTTCTGGAATCCAGCGCAGGTGAAGCTCGCCCCGTGTGGTCCTCGTCGTCAGGTGGGCTATGCCAGGCGTGCGGCCTCCCCGTGCTGGGTGGACAGCCTCCCGGCTGTGTGGGCATCCCTCGTGCCCCTGAATTGTTGCCCTTGGTTCAGGTCAGCGACCAGTGCGCTTGCCATTTGCTTCCCGCTCCCCTCCTCCTGCTTCCCCCCCAATCCCCCTCACCCCCCAATTCCCATGCTGCATTTGGGCCCATGGAAACGTCAAGATGCTGTCTTCCCACACCCCTCTGGAGGCACAGACAGTCCCTGGATCTGTCTCTGGCCTCCAGAGCCTCTGGAGCTGCTGCGACGCATCTGGGCTGGACTCCCCAGACTGCACCCTGGAAGCACAGCACTGCCACTGGGTACCCCCCATTTAGATCCCCCAAATGTCAAAGAGGGACTCCATCAGGTGGCCCCAGCTCCCTCCCAGGTGGTCCTTAGCCTCAGAACCCCCTGCTCACGTCTTCCTGCCCTGCTTCATCCTTGACTCTCTGCCTTCTTCCCAGCTCAAGGGATTTTAACAAACCTGGAAACCAGAAGGGAAGGGAAGGGGACACAATGATACCAGGTCACACCGCCCTTCAAATCCTTTGTATGTTACGCCTGGCTCAGTTGCTTTTAAAGTTCCTGGTGAATAATGATCCCCTTTGCTTTCTGGCCCCAAAGTAGTGGGGTTTCTTAAGCTGAGTTGTGTGGGCTGTGGACTGAAGGGGAATGAGACAGTGTTAGGAACTCCTATGGTGGGGGCAGGGCAAGGGGCGGGCTTGGGAGCGTGGTGGCTGCAGTACTTAAGTCTCTGCTTACAGGACCACTGATCAGAGGGAGGCCATCACTCTCAGCATCAGCCATCACTCTTTCACCCTACACACTGTTGTATTTCTCACAGTAGGTAACACCTGCTCACATGTACATTTATTTACTTGTCCATTATTCATCTACCATGACCCTCTCTCCCACAGACATAATGAAATACAGTCTCCTTGAAGGATGGACTTCTTTTTTCTTTTTTTGTGCCTTAATACAATAGTATAGTTGTTTCAGGTATACAGCAAAGTGATTCAGTTATGCACAGAAAGGTAAATGTCTATTTTTTTTCAAACTGTTTTCCATTACAGTTTGTACGGTTTATTGCAAAATATTGGATATAGCTCCCTGTGCTCTACAGTAAATCCATGTTGCTTGTCTATTTTATATATGGTAGAGCGTATCTGTTAAGACTCCCAATTGAGGGATGGACTTACCTTTATTGCTGAATCCCCAGCATCTAGAATATACCAAGCATGATATTAACTCTCAGTAAGTATTTACTGAATGAATTAATATATTGAATTCTATAAACTCTCCCACTTAAACTGAGTTTACAATAAAGACCCAGTTAAAAAAAATTTTTTTTAATTCTTATGGTTTGGCTGCATTGGGTCTTAGTTGCAGCACACGGGATCTTTCATAGTGACATGCAGGATTTTTCATTGCAGCATGCAGACTCTATAGTTTTGGCTCAGGCTTGGTTGCTCCATGGCATGTGGGATCTTAGTTCCCTGACCAGGGATTGAACCTGCGTCCCTGCATTGCAAGGCAGATTCTTAACCCTTGGGCCACAAGGGAAGTCCCTAAAAACCCAGTTTTGGTTTTACAAAGTTACTCTATTGGAGATGTGCTATTACGTGCCTCATGCTCCCAGATCCACCAGCAAGCGATCAGGACAACATGAAGCCTTGGCAGTGAAGGGAGGTGACGGCTTCCGTTCTTTTCTCCTCTCGGCCCATCAGACCTCAGGCCATCTTTGCCTCTCCACCTCATCAAACAAAAGAAATCAATAGATGAATGAAGTCCCCGTCCACATATTTCCAAGGCCTTGCCGTATATATGGAGGACTTTACGGAGTAAGTGGCAGTGATTACAAGTTCAGATAAAGCGTAAAAGACTCCGGGGTCCTTCTAGAGGGTTGGGTTGGGAAATTATTAAAAATCTAGTTGGAAGTTTGAACTAGGAGAGCAAGGTTCATCATTAACCATTTGTTAGCCAAACATTCTTTCCCAGGCTAGAAACCACTTCTCCCAGCCAGTATTGGTGTTAACAGGTTACCCAAGGATTATCTATCCATTCATTTCCGTGGTGAATACTGTAAATATGGAAAAATAGAGCATTCCAGTTTGAAAAGGAGGATTAATCTCAATCTGTTGATAACAGATAATATTTTGCACAGTTCTAAACATAACTGAACCACAGACTGACCCTACAAAACTGCAAACATTATGTAAACAGAGCTGGCTTGGATCTGACATTTCAGACCCAATGCTGGCAGGTACATAGGTATAAATGGCAGTATTTGAAAACATCAAGAAGAGTCTTTTACTTAAGATAGGCTCTCTGCTGGTGTTCAGCTGGGCTGCATGGATTTCTGGTTCCCCCCAGTTTTCAGCTTAGCACAGATTCCCAAAGTGGATCTCCATATTTTCTTGGCTACTGGCTTTTACCACCCTGTCAGTCAGCAACCCTGGCTTGTCCCCTTGACTCTGCTGTCATAGTTAATTCTGCCTTTGACTTTGCACCACCGCTTCTCTGATCTGGGTTTTAAGATGCTCTGTAACTAGTTGTGAGCGCTAACTAGTGAGGGATCATCCATGCTCCACTCGACCTCAGTCTCCGAAAGTGTTCTAAGCAAGTATAAACCCTGTTATGGGTCAATATTTCATTTGAGTTGTGTGGGAATAGTCATATGAGTAACAAACTGAATGCTTAGTGTCCATTTAGAGTTTCATTTTCAACCAAGTAAAATTGATGCCAAAGATAATATGATGTGTCTGGAGATGTCCATAATTATTCCCAGGCTGTCTATACTTTTGACATTAATATTAACTCAAACCTGGCAACAAAATATTAGTGATATCTTCACACTGTCAGCTGGCAGAAAGAGTGAGTCTGGGCAGAGAAGGTAATTCCAGCCTAGGGCAAACATGAGCTCCCTAAACAATGGGTTGCTTATTCAGCAGGAGGGAGAAGGGAACAGGGAGGGAAGGCAGAAAGCGGCGGGGCGGGGGGGGATCCACAGACACAAGGACAAGAGCCCCTGGACTTGGGTCCTGACTCCTCAGTGATCAGGAGTGCTGAGACAGCCCTGAATGTGCTGGCCTCTGTGGCTCTGAGACCAGACGTATTTTCAGGGGCTGAGATGGGAGGGGCTTAAAAACTGTGTGGTACTTAAAAGTAACTACTCCATACACAACTGAAATAAATAAAGCAGATAAACATCAAGGACCTACATGTAGCACAGGGAACTATATTAAATATGTTGTAATAATGTATAATGTTTACTGGAAAAGAATCTGAAAAAGAATATATATGTGTAATATATGAATGCAATATATATTATTGTAATATTTATGTAATATGCACAATAAAATATATAGTAGAATATATATATTATATATGTGTAAAACGGAATCACTTTGCTGTACACTTGAAACTAACACAACAGTTGTAAATCAAATACAGTTCAATGAAAAAAAACTACTCCAATTCTTTGTCTTCTAAAGTTTTATGCTCTCAGTCAAACTCGATTCCCTGCCTCTTGTATGATTCTGGAGGAAAGATGGAGCTTCTGGTGTCTTTGAGGGCAAGGGATGGAGAGACACCTTTGCCTCTTTTCTGCTACTGGAAGAAGTTCTTACTATCTGAGGAGACAGCCCTGACGTCAGCTCCAGCCTCAGTGGGTCCTCGGTGTCAAAGGTGAGTGAACAGTGAGAACACAGATGTCTTAGAGATGCCGGTGCACGAACTTGTTCATGTCTGAGCTCTCAGACCTCTCAACACGTATGGCTTGTCTAACATTTCAAGAGGAGAAATAAAAGTGTTACCTAATTAGCTGGCTCCGAGACGCCTTAGTCACCTGCTCATTCATGCAAGGTCACTAACTTCATCATGCCACAGGCTTGGCTTAATGAGCCATTGGAATTTTAGCTGAATATAATGAGTAATTTGATTTTGAGCTAAATTGAGTGCTTGACATTGAGGGTACTAACAAAAGCTGAAGATTATTTATAAAAGAAGACAACGTGAGTAAGAGTCTCCATGGGCCCTGGAATGAAATCATATCCAATTTGAATTCAACACCAGTACAGACCTGCTTCATGCACTCTTCTTGACCTTCTTGTCATCAATCTTAAGTCAGGCTGAGAGCTCAGGTAAGGATTCCTGCTCCCAGTGTCTACTGGGTAAAAAGCGCAGCTCCTCTGCCTTGAGGGCCTCAGACAGCGGATGCATCTCTGAAATGAGGGATGTGGCAAAAGACAGCCTGGCATCAGAAGTCTTTTGACTTTTTTAAAAGATATTTTTAAGTCACTCCGTGCAGCATGTGGGATCGTAGTTCCCGACCTGTGGTCGAACCCATGGCCCATTCGACCCCCAGGGAAGTCTCAGAAGTCTTTCGACTCTTAGAAACTGTTCAGAGCAGCCCAAGGAGGAGAAAGGGGACTCTTACGGGCTGAGTTGTGTCTTGCTCTTCACCCTTCTTGCCCCACCATAAAAACATCATATGGTAAAGTCCCAACCCTTGGTACTTCGGAAGGACCTTATTTGGAAATGGGGTTATTGCAGATGTAATGAAGTTAAATTGAGGTCACACTGGAGTGTGGTGGGGTCCTAATCCAATGACTGGTGTCTTTATAAAAGAAATGCCATCTGAAGAGAATGAGGTGTGTACAGGGTAGGGGAGACAATGTGAACACACATAGAGAACCCCACTTTCAAATCGAGGAACCCTAAGGAATGCCAGCCAGTGCCAGAGGCTAGGAGGGAGGAGCGGACCAAAAGTTTTCTCACAGTCCTCAGAAGAAACCAACCCCTCTGACACCATGACCTTGGACTTCTGGCCCCCAGGACCGTGTTGTTTAAGCCCCCAGCCTGTGGTCCTTTGTTAGAGCCTCTGACATGGAGTCAAGTGACAAGGCAGATAAGTAGCCACAGCCTTGGTCGACTCGGTCAGCCTCCTTCCCTGACACAGAGCATCCAGCCTGGGGTCAGAGTTTGGGCTCGTGCTGCACAGGGCAAAAGCAATTTGGAAACGAGCGTATTTGAGGTGTTACCTGAGAGTCTTTGCACCCACTGCTTGCACCATGTCTGACAGCACTGATGGCGTCTCTCACACAGAAACCTCAGGGATGATTTCTTAAAAGTAAGGACTTGCCTCGTTCCCAATCCGTTATTGTATCAACAAAAGCCATCTAGCTTTGGTTGCTTATTAGACGCACATTACACCTCAAGCCCAAAAAGCAAAACCCTGGCTGGCTTTCTCAACACAGTTGAGATTTTCTTTCCTGGAGAGTTTAGGTTACACAAAAAATGACATGTTGTTTAGCTTGAATGCAAAGTTGAAAACAAAACTTCTTTATGCCAACCTAGGGTCTGCTTTATAGGGCTCTATGAAGAGAAAAATCTATTTACTAAGATTTGAGGCAAGAATGTGCCTTGAGGCTAAAGTGCAGATTCCCTAGAGATGTTATAGGGACTTGCTTTTATTGTTCAACTTCACTTTGCTTTAAAAACTGTCCACATTTTTGAAATTTCAGATGCACCCTCTGACACACATATATGCATCTTACTTACTTCACTTTTTTTTAGCACTTAAATATCCAAAGTCCTGGTTCCCATACACACTCCAGTGAAACCTCTTTATCTGCCTTTTGGGTGAAATACATTTTTTTCTCACAAAATCCTTTTAACCTGTTATTTTTCTATTTGTAGTGCCCAAAAGCTGAATACCTACTGGTTGAGAGAGAAGTACATGTATTAAGGTTTACAAAGGGAAGAAAATGTGACATTTTGAAACTCTCAAAACATGGCTTTGAGAGCGTTTTTTTAAAGAATATTCTTGTTGTTATTGTCAAGTCAAGGTAAAAATTGAGATTTATCCATGTCCTCACCCCCTAGCTCAAACAGCACATACTAAGCATGCCGGTCTGCGTGCTGTGCTCCGAGGCAAAGTGCATAAACACGCCATGGTGCTGGCCCTGGGAAGGGGGAACATGTGTACCCGCAGGAGAAGGGCGTGCAAAATACATTGTAATAAGTGTTGCAAAACTGAAAAAAGAGTACCATGGTAAACTGTCGGCAGGATGGGCACCACCACTGATGGGTGCCAACAGCACCCCACCCTCAGCCTGTGTGCACCCCCCTCCCAAGTGTTAGTTATTCAGTGGTATCTGACTCTTTGTGACCCCATGGACTGTAGCCCACCAGGCTCCACTGTCCATGGGATCTCCCAGGTAAGAATACTGGAGTGGGTTTCCATTCCCTTCTCCAGGGGATCTTCCCAATCCAGGGGTTGAACTGGGGTCTCCTTCATTGCAGGCAAATTCTTTACCATCTGAGCCACCTGGGAATTCCCTTTCCTGAATCCAGCCTACCCAGAGACTTGTTAGACCAAGCGGAAGTTGTGACCTGCGGCCTCTGAGCTTGGACCTCAAGAAGCCACCCAGCTTTCATCCTCTTTGAAGCCACCAGCCATGTTGGAAGCTCAGGCTGGACCCCTGGATAATGAGAGGTCCTAGGGAAGGAGAGAGACCCTGTGGATGAGAACTGAACCACCCAGCTGAACCCAGGGGATTAAAGAGGAGCCTCTCTTCTAAGTTCTGCCCAATTCCTGAAACACAAGATCACAGACAGTGAGACAACTGTGATTTTGACCTCCTAAGTTTTGGGTGGTCTGTTATAGAGTAACACTGATGGTAACCTGGACAATGTGGAATGAAAACACAAAAGTCTACCTACTTTGTCCAGGAATGCATCAGAAGCCAAAATGTACATGGCGGCAAAGCAACGCCTTATCAAAAGTTACTACTATCAAGCTTCCAACTCAGGAAACCTATTGCTATAAAGTGACAGTGAGCACCAAGGTGGTGCTCATCCCACGTCTGGAGCTGTTATCAGCACTATAAGCCCACTGACTCATTCAGGCCTCGTGGCACGCTCCTGAGGCAGGGTTACTGTTATATCACCTCCACTCTACTAGTGGGAAAGCAGGCTCAGAGAGGTAAAAGGACTAGTCCAAAGTCACACAGCTGGTAAGTGACGTACCAAGGAGTCAGTGCCAGGCTCGCCAGCACCAGCCTAGGCTTTTAGCTGTCGTGTCTTATTCTGCCTAGAGCTAGATTTTGGGAAGGAGCCCAGGCTTGGTCACTTAGCCATCAGAGTTCCATTGAGGGGAGGATTCTCTTGATGAAGATGTATTTGTGAACCACAGGTCCAGATGACCACCAAAGCACCTCCCTACTCCCTCCTCACATCACTGACTTCTGGATGCTGGGTGCCATGGCAGGCATGGCTTCCCTTCTCTGCCCTGTGGTCCCATCCTACATCAGTCAGGCTCTCCTAA